>NC_044245.1:97008284-97679364 GCF_003957555.1 Calypte anna
ACCACTAGAAATCCATTCACCTCATTGCTTCTTTTAAAAGAGTAAGATAAAGATGATCTACCCAGCATCAAATTTGAGATAGGTAGAGGGCGATCACAAAAGTCCAGGGGATCAATGCAGAATGCCTTTGCTGTCAGGACCACCTAAACTCTAAAAGCAAGAATCAGAGTAGGCAGTTACATATATGCTGAACTCAGTGCCTTCCTCTTTCCAGTGACTACTTGGGTTACTGAGATATGGCTTCAGCACTTTGTAGGTTTTGTTTCTGCTTGATGGACCTTTAGTTCCTGCCAGTTTCAGTGTGGCCAGTAGTGTTAGATACTTTATTCTATAGTCATCTGCCTAGAGAGCAAGAGGGTGGATATTATTCCTCCTAGGACATAGTTAATCGCTTCCTGTGCAAGAAAAAGTGCTGTGCTCTTTCCTTTATTTGCACTTCCATAGCTCCTTGTCTCAAGGAGGAAGTAATTCAAAAATCCCTATGCCCTGAGTCTCTCAGCTATGATACCCAAGGCAATCACCCAATTCCTTGTTGCCCGAGGGTAAGATTCAAGTACTTTCTTTGGTACCTAACATATAAAAAAGACAGGACAGGCTAAGACTTATAAGATGTTTGTGCATATGAGTTCTGTGCAGAGAGGAAAAATCATTCTTAGGACAGTTCTCCAGCGAACCATGGAGCTCTGGAAAGCCTGGAGGCATCCAGTAAGTAACACCAACCCAAAAGCTGTGCTTCAGAGAAGAAAGAAATACAGACAGAGCTTCACATTTAGCATTCAGGTTTTGGCTGGCTTTGCCCTACTCTTTGTTCAGATTGTGAGATTTATTTTTTTCTCCTGCAGACAAACATTACCTCACCTCTCTCTCTATCACAAAGAATTACACTAAGCTTCTCTGAATTGCTGAATTACTGTACTCTTTACTTTCATACTGTGTGCACCTAAGTTAGAGTAGCCTACTTAAGCTATCTAAGTATTACCTTAAATGATCACTGGATCAGTTTATTTTAAAGTAGGGATAAAGGGATTCTCAGCAGTATCTGCAGTCAGTAAAGGTTGAAGTGTTTTGGAAAACTGCTTAGATGAAAGACACTCTGGTCTGATCATTGCAGTAGACATGCAAATTATTTGTTGGAGCTATAAAGCCTTATCTTGTATGTGTTTAACCATTTTACAGAATGACTACTGGCAATTGAATGAGAAGGGTATCTGCTAGAAAAGAAGAGAATATAATCTGTTCTCAGCCATGCCATGCTTTTTTATCTACAACAAATTATTGTTCTTGCTAGGTACATGAAATTGTTTATTATTGTGCCTCATTCTCATTCTTATATTGAAACCCCAAAATGAGGCACATTTATTTTTTTTAATTTCTAATAACAAGTATTCCCTTGACATGATTATACTGCATCCTTTTTCGCCAAAATGTAAATTAAACTTAATTTTAAAATCTCTAATTAATCATCAGGTTTTAGAATGCATTAGTTGTGCATTTTCTTTTAACTTGCAATCTTATCATTTGTATATATATTACTAATTATGGTTACCTAAAATCTAGATACTGTAATTGGATGCATAAAGTGCAAACACGTTACTGATAAAATCTCCTACAGGAGATACAAAAGCCACTCTCATGCCAAATAATTAGAGCTCGCAAATTGCAGGCAGAGGAGTTGACTCAATTTGTATGATAAAATAGGAACAAAGGCAAGAAGCACGGATAAACGTGCTACAGTATCCACTACTGAACTGTGTCTTGCTGAGATGCAGATCAAGACACAGTTAAAACAATCAGTTCCTCTCCAAATGTTAATGTAAATCAGTCAGAACATACACAGCCATTGCAGGCAGAGGATAGAAAGCCTCTGATGTGACTGATGACTAGCAAGATTCTTTGCAGTTTGAAATGGTACTGTCCAATGGTACTGACCCAGAAGCTGCAGAAGGGATGGTCCTACTCACATGCAGTTTCATAGCAGGAATGTTTACAGATTGAAAAAGTTATGCAGGAAATCAGGAAGTTGTTAAGACAAGCTTGTATCCTTGTAAATTGCAGCATATCTGAATCTGGGTATAAAATGAAATGAGCACGCTGATGTTGTGATCTATTTCTTCTATAGACTGCCTGATCCAGAAGCTGTAGATGAGGCTTTCTTCAAATAGCTGGAGTAAACCTCACATTCATAGGTCCCTGTGATCACAGGATAATTTTACTATTCTGACATCTGCTAGATGGACAATACAGCACAGCATAAGTAATCCAGGAGGTTTCTGGAATGCATTGAGAACAACTTACTGACACACATGATCAAAAAGCCAGCAAGCTGAGGTGTTCTGCTGGACCAGATTCTCACAAACAAAATAGAAGTCATTGGAGACATGTACATCAGAGTCAACCTTGTGCCAGTGAACATGAGATTGTGCTGTTCATTATCCTGAGAAGAGAGAACAAGGTAAACAGTGGAATGCAACCCTGGACTTCAGGAGAGTAGATGCTGTTGTGTCCAAAATCTACCTGGAAGAATCTTATGGGGTACAGCCTTGGAGAGACGAGATTTCAAGGAGACTTGACTGATTTGCAATGATCACCTTCTCGGAGATGAAAAGTGTTATATCTTGATAATCAGCAAATCAAGCAAAGGCAGCAAAAAGCCTGCAGGCATGAACAAACTGCTCCTGACTGAACTCAGACATAGAAAGAAAATGTAGAAGACATGGAAACAGTGACATGGGAGGAATAGGGAGTAACCAAATAAGCAAGCAAGGGTGGTGTCAGGAAAGACAGAAGCTATTTGTCATTAAATCTGATGAGTGGAACAAAGGGCAACAAAAAGAGTATTTGCATAAAGATCAGCAGCAACTGGAAGAGTTTCCCTTCTCAAGACAAAATATAAGCCCACTGCTGAACTGAGCTGTAACCTTGATCAAAAGGGTATGGAAAAAATCAATGTAACACTACCACTACCACTTTCTTTGCTTCTATCTTTCCTGTTAACACTGACCTTCAGGAATCCCAGGCCCCCAGGACCGATGGAAAGTCTGGAACAAGGAAGACTTGAAGGTGAATCTGGATAGACAAATTTTAAATAAACTGATAAATTGGAGATGTGCAAGTCCATGGGACCTGATGCACCCAAAAGTGCTGAGGAAACTGACACATGTCATAGTAAGGCAGCTCTTGACTGTCTTTGAGATTTTATGGTGATACATGGAGCTCCTGAGAACCATAAGAGAGAAAATGCTACTTCTGCCTTCAAAAAGGGCAAAAAGAATGACCAGAGAACTACAATAAGGTCACCCTTACCTCAACCAGAAGGTGATGGAGCAACTCATCCTAGAAACCATTCCCAAATATACGAAGGCAAGAAAGAGATGAAGAGTAGATATTATGGACTGATGAATGGAAAACTATGCTTAACCAACCTAATGATCTTCTACAATGAGATGATGGGATAAGTGGATGATGGGATAGCAGTATATATTGTTGGTTTTAGTGAAGATTTTAACACCATGTGCTGCAACATTTCTACAAACAGAAGAAGTACAGACTGTGGATGGAAATCTGTCTGGAATGCTGGGTTGTGATCAACAGAATGAACTCCACATGGATTGGACCATTAGGGCTGTACCCCAGCGCATGAGACTGGGCCTAATACTCTTTGCTATCTTCTCTAATGACCTGGAAGCAGGGTGCATCATAAGAGTGTTTGCAGATGATACAAAAGTAGAAGTGTTTGATATGCCAGTGGTTGTGCTGTCCTTCACAGGTATCACCTCAGGGTGAAGAAAGGATCCAGCAGGAATCTCATGAAGTTCAACAACAGGAAACAGAAACTCTGCATCTGGGAAGGAATAAACCCAGGCATCTGTTGCATGCTGCAATCTGGATGCCAGTAAAAAGCTTGCTAGAAAAGGACCAAAGTCCTTGTGGATAGAAAGTTGATCATGAGACAGCAATGTGTCTTGCATCAAAGAAGGCCAACAATATACTGGGCTGCAGGAGGAAGAGTATTGCCAGAAAGCTGAAAGTGGCTGTTGTCCTCTACTCAGACCTGATGAGACCCATCTAGAGTGTTGGATCCAGTTCTGGGCTCCACAGTGCATGAGAGACATGAATATGCTCGAGTAAATCAAACAAAATGAGTCATGAAGATGATCAGAAAATTGGAGCATTATTCAAAGAGGAAGTTAAGAGAATCAAAACTATTCAGCATGAAGAAGAGAAGGATCAGGGGGGTCTTGTCTATGTGTATAATACCTAATGGGAGGAAATTAATAAGAAGGAGATGGACTCTTTGGATGGGCTCAATGGAGTCCACAGAAAAGACAAGTGGAAAAGGGCACTAAATGGAATATTGAAAATAATTTGATTGAATGTAAGAAAATGTTTTTTTTACTATGGGAATGTTAAAAAAGTAGAACAAGTTGCCACAAGATCTTATGGAGTTTACATCCATGAAGAAATTCAAAACTCAACTGGACACAGTCCTGACACAATCTGCTCTAGCTGACACTGCTTGAGTAAGGACATTGGACTACGAACTCTTCAGAGGTGCTTTCTAGGCTCAGCATTTCTGTCGTTCTGTGATTATCTGATAAAAGCTAAAACATGAGACTCCTGTGTCATCTAGACCATGATTTGGTTTCATATGGAACATGCAGTATAAGCCCAGAACAGATATTTCCTTTGATTAAGAAAAGCTACATTTTCAAATTTGGAGAAAACTTTGCCAAATTAAGCTAATATTTATTCATACAACAGGGTAATTGATCATGGTAACAATGATATCAATCTGGAAACTGGTAGCAGCAGTGCAAACTTGCAACTGAAAAACTAGACAAAAATGGAAAAGTGTTGCCTATAGGCATATGAACCAAGTTTGCAGACTCACAACACACAATGAAACCATGCAAGTGTATGTAAACAACACATTCCTACTTAGGCCATCTGCTCTTCCACTGATGCCTCTGTGTTTGCTGACATGGGGTACCAGCACATGGAAGAGTGACTGATATTTATAAAATATTTTTATCAAGTACAATCTTGCTATAATTAGAGTAACATGTACATACAGATAAATCACAGTCAGCTCTGGAATTTCCTAATATTCACGTCCAAATTATCTGAAGTCTAATTTTATTATTTTTAAATACATAGGCATGGGTATATGTCACATTTCATGTAGAATAATTTACTATTTTATTCTTGAGATTAATATACATTTGGGCATTTTATTCTTTATGGAATTTTTTATATGGGGTTCTTCAGAAAAATTATGAGAATGACGCACCAGTAAAATCTGGGCCAATTTCAACACCTACAAATAGATATTTTCAAAAGTCAGGTATAAATTCTCAAAAAACAAAGTAATCTCTATAAAAGAAACACTTCTGGAAAAAAAAAAAGAAGTAGAAACATAGTTATTACTAAGAGTTGCTGACAGAGTAGTGAACATTTCATGGAAATCATAAATGCATCTGAGATTCCATCGCACAAGAAACAGATCATAATTCTCTCCAGCTCTAACAATTCACAACACAGAAACTGAAATATGACAGATGACAAAATGTGGTAAGTTAAATTCATTGGGATTTGGTCTCAATAGGTGGTGGTGTTCTGGGGTTTTTTTTTACCCTAAAACCAACTAAAGTGCCTGAAAAAAGTATATCTGCTAAGAAATGATTGGTTCAGTAACCAATCCATCTATAAGTATTTTTAAAATAAAAATAACCTGTGTGTTAATTTTTTTTTTAAATCAGAGACTAGCATTGCAAAATAGAAATAGAATTTCAAGGACTTCCAAATGTAGGCACCAACAATGTGATTAGACAATTAGTTTCTGTGAGAAGCTAAACACTGATCTTAATTTACATCTGTCTGCAACACTATTTTATTAACAACAAGGAGAAATATTTGGGTGATTGGCCTCAAAAAAGAACTGTTTTCAAGAGGGGGCAGATTTAGTAACATACTTGAAAGGGTTAATATTTTTAAGAATGCAGTTTTGAAGAGTGAAACAAAAGACCCAGTTTGATCCTTATTTATCACAGTGAGCAGCATTCATCTCCCTGTTGCTGAAGTGCTCAAAAGCTACCTCTAAATGCCATTATAATTATTAAAAACATGGTTTGAGGAGAACTTTCTTAAGGTAATTTGATCAGATATTATCTCTCCAGGTTTTTTTGTTTTTTAAATATTCTATACAAACACACTGGAGTAAAGACAGAAAAGCATAAAAATCAGTATATGTGGCAATAACTTTGAGTTAATTTCCTGCTGGTTTAAGTCTAATATGACTACCTGAAGTCCTTTCTTTACAGTCCCCAATCCACACCCATAGAATTTGCACTTCTAAAACCATCGTATCAAAATAAAAGACTGCAAGAAGTATTTGTAATTAAGTAAAAATAAATAAATCCAGACTTAATGCTGCATCACTGATGCTGTTCTTCATGGGTTCTCCTGTGCATAAACGTTTCAGCCCCCAGTAATTCTTGCAGCATTGCCTGTTTGCTGAATTCATGAAAAATTAAAACACAAGGGGATGAATTAAGAATAGCCCTTCTCTGAATTTCTGTACTTTAGCTGCCTTAAATGGTAGCCATAACATTTTACAAGCAGTTTAACAATGTCATTGTGGGATTTGGGCAGCAGGTTTAGTTTACCATTGACAAATGCAGTACTTGAGTCTGAACCATCTATCCTGGGATAGAACATGGTATAAAAGGCTGTTGACTAGAAACTCTGAATAATTCATTGCCTGCGCTCTCTTTTCAGTTAGCTACTAAGTCCCACTTTAGATCAAACTTCCCAGTACAAGCAAGGATGTTGTCATCTAGGGTGATTGGAAACAATTTTGCTACTGTCTTAGTTTGAATTGAGCTCTAAAAGAGGAGTTCAAAGGAGCAGAGCTGACAGTGATATTCTCTTCTCATAATCTTAGCCGTGTGAAATTCACATAGGTGGCCAAAGGAGAACAGAAATAAACCTTGTTTTATATCAAAGTGAAGAGACTATAAATTATTTGTGTTTTTTCTGTGATACTCGTGCCCATTGCAAGTGTCACCAGGAAGAAAATAACATTGTGTGAATGGGATAGAGCATTAAAATGTTGTCTTTACATGTAACAATGACTAACTTTTCACAGTACATTACTATGAAAAAAATGCTCATTTTCTGAGCATGTTATTTGCAGAGTGGACTTTCAATCTGGCAAAATCAAGTAGATACCTCTTTGAAGTTTCTATTCCACAACAGCTCCTGCTTACTCACTACAGACCTTCCCTGTTCTAGCCCCAAAAGGACTTGTAAGTTTATATACAGCTTTCTCAGAATATTTTTAGGTTTTATGAATTTTGAAGAAGCAGTATTTTCAGTTCTATATGCTGATACCTCAGTATTTCAGTGTGCATAGTAGCTTATACACTTCTCTGCTATTGTTTGCTGGTAGGAGTGAGAGAGAGGCTTATAACTTAATATAAATGTTTGGGGTTTTCATGATGTGTATAGGATATGTTTAAGGATAAGAGATAGTAATGATTGGAGCATGACGCAAATGGCATGGAATAAGGGGTGGAATGTCCTGGTTTGGGCCAGGATAAAGGTGATTTTCTGTCTTGTACTTTTGCTTTTAGCTAAGTCTCTTGTAAGTAGTTGCACTTGCTGAAATTAACAGCAAGTTTCTCAGACAGTGTGTGCTTCTAGGATTGATAACACTTGATGTTTATAGTTACTGCTAGAGACTGGTGTGCAGAGCCAAGGACACTGCTCAGCTCTGAGGAAAACATTTTACCATCCAGGAGGATAAAGAGGTCCCACCTGAGCCCTCCTTTGGGGAGGAACAGACAAGATAGATGCCAGAATTGACAAAACAGAGTATTCCATCCCATATACGTCACACTCAGTATAAATTTGAGGCATCACGAAGGCCGAGCCAGATTTCCAGTTTCCCTTCTTCCCTTCCTTCACCCGGCATCCTGGAAGGATCCCGTCCGTTCATCTGCCTGTGGTCCTGATCCGTGCCAGCCCATATCTGTGTGTTCCTGCCTCTGGTTCCCGACTGCTGCCGACTCCAGGAGTCCAGCCTGGACTTTCCCAGGGCTGCCCTGCAGCCTCAGTGGTGACGTGAGAGTTATTGGGGGAGAGGGGGGAGGAATGTGGTATCCATTTTCCTGTATATTTGTATATATTTAGCAATTTTTCCTATTTATCATTACTGTTTCATTAAAGTTGTGTAGTTTAGTTTCCAACCCATAAGTCTCTCTCCCTTATTCTCTCTCCTTTCTTTATCAAGGAGGAGAGAGACATTAATAGAGAGCGTCTGTTATTCGGTTTAATCGCCGGGCCAGTGTTAAACCGTGACAAGATGTTAATTTTAGTTCTACGCTTGACCTAAATAAATTATCAGACTTGAATATCCATCTAGGGACACAATATCAGGTATAAAATGTTGTTGCCTAAAATGCTACATGAGTCATCATACTTATTCAGTAAAATTTTCCATCTGCTAAAGTAAAATATACATGTGTGGCAGAATATTGTCACCTAAAATTATGGCTGTGATTTGGGAGATATTTATGTGTTGCATTCAAACTTATATTGTGAAGGAGATCCAAGAGGCTGACATTGCGGACAACACTCTCTAACAATGAAACTGAATACAAATCTTAAAGAATACTTAGAATGCTAGTCTACTGAAAAGCAGAAAAGCTTTCATTTAGTTTCTAAAAATATGAGTAGTTAATTCTTGCTAAGAGTCAACCCAACATTTTAATTACTCTAAAAGCTTAAGATCTTTAACCAAGTAGCATACCCGTAATTCACAGGGAAAGGCAGAAGTTCATAATTAAATCCTTTCTATAAGCCACTTTAAACATACTAGAGGTAAAATGAGGACTAAAATAATTGAAAAAGCACGAAGTTACCTTTCTTAGAGTAATAAACACAATTAGCACTTTATAGAAATTAATTAGTAATTAATGCTTAAAAAGGGGGGGGTAAAGGGAAAAAAAAAAGAGAAGGAAAAAAGGAAAAAGGAGGAAGAGGAAGAGGAAGAGGAAGAGGAAGAGGAAGAGGAAGAGGAAGAGGAAGAGGAAGAGGAAGAGGAAGAGGAAGAGGAAGAGGAAGAGGAAGAGGAAGAGGAAGAGGAAGAGGAAGAGGAAGAGGAAGAGGAAGAGGAAAGGAAGAGGAAGAGGAAGAGGAAGAGGAAGAGGAAGAGGAAGAGGAAGGAGAAGAGAAAGAAGAAGAGAAAGAGAAAGAGAAAGAGAAAGAGAAAGAGAAAGAGAAAGAGAAAGAGAAAGAGAAAGAGAAAGAGAAAGAGAAAAGAAGAGAAAGAGAAAGAAAGAGAAAGAGAAAGAGAAAGAGAAAGAGAAAGAGAAAGAGAAAGAGAAAGAGAAAGAAAGAGAAGCGAAAGCGAAAGAGAAAGCGAAAGAGAGAGAGAGAGAGAAAGAGAGAGAGAGAGAGAGAAAGAGAAAAAGAGAAAGAGAAAGAGAAAGAGAAAGAGAAAGAGAAAGAGAAAGAAAGAGAAAGAGAAAGAGAAAGAGAAAGAGAAAGAGAAAGAGAAAGAGAAAGAGAAAGAGAAAGAGAAAGAGAAAGAGAAAGAGAAAGAGAAAGAGAAAGAGAAAGAGAAAGAGAAAGAGAAAGAGAAAGAGAAAGAGAAAGAAGCTGCCTAATAGTTTTGGGAACAAATCCTACTTTTCAGGCTGTGAAGAAGGAAGAGGGATGTTTTCTTCAGACAGTAACTCTCCCAGCCCTTACCATGTGTTGTAGAGATGACAAGTGAGTGGGATTCCCATGCCAATGTTGAGATCAGTAGAATGCAATTAGGAGACATCCATAAAACACTCCAATGAAAGCCCCAGTCTGCCCTTTCACACCTGTTGGGCACTATTAGAGTAAGGCTCGTCAGCCATAAGAGTACAGATCAAGCACACTGCAGAGGCTTGGGAAACATGTTTCAGTGATCCCCATGTAAGTGCTGAAACAAAACAAATGGAAGGAAGGCATCTGTGAAATATTCAGCATCTGCTGCCTTCCAGAACAACTGGTTGGTTTAAATTTTTGATAGACTTACTGTGCCCACATAATGATGCATGAAACATTAACCATGTATAAGAATATTTTTCAGAGCACTGTGAATCTCTGAAAGAAAAAAAAAAAAAAAAAAGCTATTTCTATGAGAGTTTTGCAAGTAAACCAGTATGAATGGTAACTTTCAAAACCTCTCATATACTATACAGCATTTCAGTGTTTCCATTCTAAAGACAGTATGTGATCTCTATTCCACACGTATTTATATCAATTTACTGAATGCAATAAAAAAGTCACATAATTAAAGTTTATTACTACCTAGGTCAGAATAAAAAGTGCTTCTGCAAGATGCCTGACTTTTAAGCAGTTTCTGGTGGCCAGCATGCTCTGCAATGTGTCCCAAAACTAAGCCTGTCCCTCCTAGGCAAAATATCTGGTTGAAGATGAGTGACTGCAGGGGAAAGAAAATTAGTTCCCATTTATTCTTAAAACAAATTTGTGAATATCTTTACCTCTTATTTTTGACCTTGAAGGTCTGTATTTTAGTTTGCTTTTGATATCTTTCAACATTCTATGTTCTCTGCTTCTTTTCATACACATAAAGATGCACACAAAGCTTCTTCAGAGTGGTTTTAAGAAAACAGTGAAGTTAATATCTGTTATGGTCTTCAAGTTAAAAAATTATTTTACATCAACCAAAATTTCAGTCACCATTTGGAAGCAGAACTGTGACTTTGCCTGGTTCAAGCTAGAAAGCCAGCTCCTAAAGGTGAGAGTTGCAATGAGCTATTATCTTCTGTGCACAGGGCAGTGAGAGGCATATTAAATTTTTAGCCGAGACAGCTAAATATAGCCAAAAAGGAAAGTGGTAATGAAGAAGAGGATTACTATTGCTCAGAAGATAGGTGATTAAACTTTCTAGGGAAACTATGAAATCTTGCTTTTATTGGCATACAACAGCAGGAAAACTTCCCCTGGCCACATCACACCTGGGATTTCATTGTTGTCTCCTGCCCAAATGAGCTCTTTCTGTGCTCTGTGGTTGAGTTCTCAGAAAGTCCTAAAGTTATTTGTGTTATCTGCATTCTAAAATACTCTCAGAAAAACATTTGGCTCCTAATGAGCGAATTTCAAAATTTCAGCCCATTATGTTATCATGTTATCAGCCCACATGTTACCAAAAATTTCACCTGGAGTGAACATCTGGGATTCCTAGCAACATGTTTTTATAGATGTAGGAAGGCACCCAAACCCAAACATTTCATGCTCCCAGCCTTCCTTCTTCCACCACTTGAAAACCTCACTTTTATAACATGGCAATTGTTTATAATACAGCAATTTTTAAGCTACGCTTTCTTTCTTTCTGTCTTACCCACTATCAAATAAAAAGGCATTGTAAATTTTATTGTAGTGCTCCTAAACCTGACAGTGTAATATGTAAGGCACCCTCATAGTTCCCTACTTTATATATTATTTTTATGATGAGAATTAAGGGCTTTATGAGGCTGCAATTTCTGACACTGCCATCTTTGCCTGGGAATTCAGTGCTATACCCAATACACAGAAGAGAAGCTACAACTTTTCAAGGTCAACTGAATATCTCAAATGAGGAAGGAAAAATGTGAAAAAATGTCTCTGCCTTCTGCCCTAGTTGAAAACATTTTCACCATAAAATTACAAATAAATGTAGAAGTGACATGTATCTGTGGGCTCTACTCTTAAAAGAGCAGAAGCAGTAAAACACCTACACAGACCCTCTCTAAAGCAACACCCTCTCTGAAGCAACAGGTCAACAAAGTTAATCTGCTTTGAAAACGGATGACAAAGACAGCACTGTAGGAGAGAAGGCCATCCAAAGTGCATGACTCCTGTGTATATGGAGTTGATGGTGTTCAGTTGACTGGAAATCTTTACCCATTTCCCTGCTATTTATGTTTAGCACTTCATCTCACAAAAGGAGTTGTGCCTAAATTGTCATCTTCTACTTACTTTCCCCAATACTGCAGGAGTCCTGATGAACAAAGATTCTCTATAACAGGAATAGGAGCAATCTTTCCATAAAATTTCATGCTAGAAACATCATTATTTTCAGTTAGTCTGACCTAATGGCAATGTCTCTTCCAGAAAATTACCATTCATAATAAAGTCTTCTAAACATACATAGCTAATTCATTTTGATTCATAGAACTCACTTTGCCCACTGCTTTGTATGTGTTGAGCAGTCAAACTGGTTAGATTGCAATGCCTCTTACAATCAACAATTTTTTTTCCACATATAACAGGATATAGCAAAAACTTCAGTTTTATTAAATTAATGTTATATTTAACAATACATATGTAAGTAAGACGACCAACCCTCATGCTACGATCACCTGTGAATTCCTATAAAGAAACATAGTAATTTACACAACGTTGAATTTACACAACTCAACAGATTCCATCAGTTGCTCCAGGCTACAGTAGTTTTAAGCACACAAAAAAGTTATAATTTTGATGGTCAGTATACACGTACACATAGAACAGAACCTGCAGTCAGCACAGTTTTCAGTCTCTCAGTTTTGCATTGCAAAAAAAGACACTATATTGTAATGAAAAAGATGATATTTCAATCAAAGGAAAATAATTCTGCTACTTTTATAAATATAATAATATTTATAAATATAATAAAAGTGAAGTGAATAATTCACACCAACCTTCACCATTCACTGAGTCCTCACTAGTGAGGTCTAACGTGGTCCTTGCTAAAGTAGCAATTTTCTTTTGATGAATGCAAAAGGCTTAGTGCAGCATCCACTAAAACAAAAGTCTGCAATATTTTTGAAATAAGTTTGCTGGCTTCAAATGTGTTGCTGACTCTGTGGTTTCAATAGGATTTTGACAGCATGCAAGCATCTTTGAGATAGTTCCTGTTTTAAAAAATTAGTATAAAAGAATAGTTATTTCTTAAATCTCATAAGTGTTACAATTTATAAAATTTATCCTAGAGCTCTGTCTCTAATTTTTTCTTTTTTCTTTGTTCAAAAAGCAACAAAAATTAAAGTAATGGAGGAGAAGGATATGCTAACAACCTAACTACTGTAATATCTTTGAATTTTTGGGCATGTGTCAGAACACAGATCCTTTACTTTAGTGACAGCTCTAATCTTGGGACAAGGTCTCACACCTCCATTCTCCACAAAATCTGGTTCTGCTGTTCCTGCAGTGGAGATGAAAAGAGACAGCTTTCTATACTGCCTATACAGAAAACCATGCAGAAACTATCTAAAGAATGCTTCTATTTCACATACAGACTTTACGAACAAATAGATTATTTCTATCCCTGGTCTTGCATCCGTGGTGGAACTTTGAGAACTGCCTGACAGATCCTGTCTGTGGGGCAGCAGACAACCCTGGCTAAGCTGTTACACTATGAAGTGTTTCAGCCCAATGGGACAGAAGCAAAACCTTTTATAACTGTTATTCTGTGAGACATGTTATAAAATGTGGGGTTTTTTTAAGAGATTATCTCAAACAAATCAATTGTTATGTGAAACACCCCCCTCCATAGGTACTTCTACCCGTAAATAGACATACATAATGCAAAATTTATCCTTAAACTAGTATAAATTAAGCATGGCTTTTTGATGTCAGAAACTTTTTGAAAACTTTGTATGTTCTCCAACATTTATTACTGAGAATCCTAGGTGTAAAGTCCCACGACTAACACCTTACTTTTCTTGCATTCCCATGGTTGCCAACCTAGAAATGAAAGCATCTGGTTGGTTGCCCTTCCAAAATGTGTAGCTATTTTTTGCATGAAACATGTATTTCCTTCATGAGCAATATATTAAAAATCAGGTCTTGTGGACTTTAATACTGCAGGGAGCTACTGTACTGACAGTCCTGGAGACTGTGGTCCTGTATTAATCTGATTTACACATTATGTAGCAGTACCAAAGGGCTTTATGAAACACTTCAGATAAGAGAAATTATAAGATATTAATATCAGTGAATACAGTTTTTCTGATTTAGTCTTTTAACTGGCAACCTCAGTCATCTATGACTACAACAGACTGTCTAGTTATTTGACTCAGTATGTTTATGTTATTTACTTTTCAGTGTGATAAATCTGTGTACAGTTTTACTAAGGTCAGTGAACTAGAGTGTTTAACCTGACCTTTTAATTTCTTGCTTAGTATTATAATGAACGTATTATTAAAACTTTTCAATTCAGCTGTCAGTATCATAAACTAGTAGATTCCTCCCTAGTGTTAAATAAACAGCTAAGAGGTTTACTGATTTCTTTTATTAACAGTTTCTTTCTCTTTTGCATGAGAACTTTTTCAAATAAATAAAGTCAGCTTAAAGTAACGTTTTCTGAAAAATGAAATTTTAATAAATTTTGAAATCTCTTTTTATTGCTACAAATATCCTATTGTATAGAAAATGAAGGTATTTGCACTTTTAAAAAAAATTTCCTAGGTGTCATAATTCATACAAGATCCCTCTTATTCTGATGAACATACAAAATAGAATTAAAAGTATTACCAACCACAAAAAAATATAGTAAAATTTCTTCTTTAATGCAATCTTAAATACATGGATATTTTACTCTTGCCTAAACTTATAAAATCTTTCAAGGCACATATCTTCTATCTTCAGTATTTTTTTTTTCATTATGCTCAAAACTCTAGATTTTCTTATGTTATAGGATAATTATAAATACTGGATACCTCAGACTTAAATCTGGAATACAAACTTGTAGATCAGCAATTGGAGTGTCAATTTTTATGGCAAGCTTGTGAGTAATTCTGAATTCTTTGTGACCAGACCCTGAATTTCTCACACAGGTCTCAGCTGTTCGTGGGAGGAATGATGACTAAGGAAGAGGTTGAAGCTGCACCACACCAAGTTCAATGTTCTGCCTTTCGTTTAGAACTTGGTACAACTGTCTACTTAGATCAAACTTGATGACAAATTACATCTCAGTCTGAAGCTTCCTCCTCTTTACACTCATCAAATTGCATGCATGGATATTAAATAAAGCCTCCTCCTCCCATTTTTGCAAATCCCTTTTCATACTGGCACAGTAAGAGTACAGTCTGAGGAAGAATTTTGTCCTTTACAGTTCTTTCCTATTATCACTAAGAAAATAAAGTCCTCATGTTTATTATCTCTTACAGAGACTAAATGAATCAGTGGGATTTTTTTATTTTTAGTTTTTGGCTCATAACTAATTCAGATTTGGTCCATTGACAGTAATTCAGTTTTTTAAAAATCTTTTTCATCCTCTTCTTGCCCCTCTCAAGAAAGTGATTAGTACCACTGTACCCCATATTCCATATTCAATAACACCCACTTCCAAAAAGTCTCTAAACTTTTCACTGTACCCCTATTTAATGCCAGGATGAAACTTGGTGCCTGTGTTTTTGTTTTGTTGGCTATTGTGTGGGGGTTTTTATGTGTAATTTAGGGGCTTTTTTGTTTGGTTTTTTTTGTTTTGGTTTGGTTTTTTGTTTGTGTTTTTTTGGCTTTTTTTCCTATAGACAAAGTAGAAGAGGTTGGGTAGAGAGAAATCACAAGCCACACACACTATTCTCAGAAATTATTTTGATTTTCATGAAAAAATTGACTACTATTGAGAAAACACAAAAAAATACTATTTCATCTTTTCTTTTTCAGCTCTTCAAGATTCCAGACATGAACCTTGAGGTCAATTAATTTTGACCCGAGCTTCTTCATAATACTTAAAGCAGAGAGAGTTGTGTCCTGCACATATAAAATTATCACCCCATTCCAAGTCAAAACAGGGAGTTCTGTGCAAAGAATACCAATGCAGGATGCCTTCCCTAGCTGTCAAAGGTAAAAACAAAGGTAGGAGAGAACTGACCCAGCTCCCTCTATCCACAAAGAAGAGAGAATTCCTGCCCCAGCCTCTTTCATGCTCTAGCAGTTTGAGAGAGAGGTATAATTATATTTGGGTTTCAGATCTTGATCTCCAACTGTGTAAGAGCTATAGTATACAATTTCATAGCATGCTGGATGCTAGGACCTGGACATTAAAGTTTGTTTTCAGTTCACACATTTTCACAGGTAGAACTGATATTTTTGTTTGCATGTTCATTATATGGCAAATTGAGAAAATGTTCAGCCAAAATGTTTGTGGAACAGAGTTACATTTATTTTCTATGATTTTCAAAACAGCAATAAAAAAATAATCAGGCATTTCTGTAATTTCATTTTAACATTTTATTATTATTATTATTATTATTATTATTATTAGCTGTTCTTAATTTTAAGTTTCCTTTGCTTACATTTTCTCTAAAATCTTGCAGTTAATTTTGGATTAAGCACAATATTTTAGTCTTTCAAAGAAAAGTTTTTATTTGGTCCAACTATTTTCTTCATCTTTTTGATCCAAGCTTGTATGATTTCTTTTTCAGTTTAGCTTGCTAATAGGAAGTCTGTCACTGCAGTATCTATATATGATGTCTGTGATTAGAAATCTTATCTGTCATGTTGATCTCTGTAACTTATATTTATGAAACAAGACCAGAGAAGTTAAATCCAGTGAAATAAAGACGTACTTGAAAAAAAAAACAAACAAAAAAACAAACAAAAAAAACCCTAATAAATTGCAGGGAGCACTCAGAAAACACTCAACCGGCTGAATAAGGTTAAACATATGGTTTTCATCTTGCTTCCATTTATTGCTAACCTGAATTTGAAACTGTTCCATTTTTTAGCTCAGGCTACATTCAAAATCTCATCTGGTATAACAAAGCCTGTTTATTTTGATATTACATAATATAAAACAATGAACATGTGAGGTAGTGAAAAAAAAGCAATGAATCACTGTGTCCTTGAGGTTAAGTGCAGAACTCCTCTCAGTTCTTAATGGCTCATGAAGATGCCACACAGGCGAGATGTAGCAGTTTCTATCTTCTATTGTTATACGAGCACAATCTTCCTTGTGCTAAGTGCCATAGTTAATGGCTAACATTTATAACCAAGCAGTTTATTCTGCAGCTGGAGAAGTAAATCCAGCCAAAAGGGAAAAAAAAAAAAAAAAAACCAAGCTGGATTTGTGTGGAAAGTGTTTAGCCAAGCACCACACTTCACTTGGAGAGGGGTCCTTAAATGAGAAGCTGCCCAGATGCATACAAATGTTTGCCCACAGCAGCTGCTCTTCACTCTGAGGGGTGTAACATGTACCTTATCCTTCCCCTTGTGTAGTGCATGTCACTTCTTCAAGTGTGTTTGTAGTGTCCTAGTGGAAAAGCTCAAATCTCTGCAAACTCCAGACCCCAGGAGTGCCGCAGTTTCAAAGGATAAAAACAATGCTGAGGTGTGCAAAGCCAAATTAAAGGAAAATAAGGTTGT
The DNA here is from genome assembly GCF_003957555.1 of Calypte anna. Lineage (NCBI taxonomy): Eukaryota > Metazoa > Chordata > Aves > Apodiformes > Trochilidae > Calypte > Calypte anna. Next base: position 97,025,676 of record NC_044245.1, read on the forward strand.
TTCCTTTTCTGTGGGTGAGCATTTAGAGAGAGATTTCTGTGGTGCCAAAGTAAATATCAGTGTGAAATTTTATGGACAGATTCCTTAAGTTTCTTATATTTAGAAAACTCTTTTTAGGGAGCTTTTTAGTTCTTCTCTTTTACAGAAAGTTAAAAGACTTAGGTTGGTCCTCCATTCTCTGGTGCTGAGGTACCTTTCATGCTGTTCATTCAAGACACAGAATTCTCTGCTCTAACTTCATAACCCTTTTGACTGGGAATTCTACATATCTTTCCACATTCTTTCTGTTTCTGGAGAAGGAGGAATATTGACCTTTTTCTACAATTTATGTTTACGCTTTGTTTCAAATTAGGGTATTGATATAGGTGTCTTTGTCTTCATGGTGATTTTTTTAAGTGTTAAAATTCCATAATATATTTAATTAGAAAAAAATGGGGCACTGATTTCAAGGCACTACAAAATTCAAAAGTACCAGATGCTCACTTTAGAAATATAACAAACATGAGCATGCATCTGAAAGTCAAGTTCCAAATACAGATAAGCTTGTAAAACCCTCAGGTTTTTCAGGGCTAGAAACAGAAACACCCCGAGACCTATTTTAAGTCATTTGTTAAATGTTGTCACTTGTTCCAGCCATCCATAAAATACCCACCCATATGTGAGTCCTTACATATTAATCGGGTGGAATTATGCAGCCAGCTGTTACAACAGCCAGAAAAAACACCTGTCCCTTTTAATGACTACTATCAATAATCTTTTTTGCACTGTTTGGAGTAAAGTGAGAAAAGTAGTTTTAGTGTGATATTTCCAATCCAGGTGAACCAGGAAGCACAAGAAATCTTTTCAGAAACTTGTTCTCCTGGGTCTTTCAGTTGAAATGTCATGACTAAATAGACTGTTAACTTCCAAGCACTGAAACTCCAAACCTTTTGAGAATCACACCTTGCTAATTTTCATTCAACATGTTAAAACCTCTTCAGTTCACTCACCTCTAGTAAATTAAAATAAGAGGCAAGACCTGTATGAGTTGATTGAGCAGAAACTGAGACCATTTCAGGTCTCAGAAGTTTTCGATCCCTCTTTTTCCTGCTTCAAGCATGCAGTAGAAAGAAAAAGGTATTGGCTCTTACAAAGCTGCAGTGATTTTTTGTTTGGCGTTTTTCTTTTAGGTCCTGTTTACTCCTACAACATTTTTGATAAAACTACCACTTTCCACTCAACCTACCTTTTCATAGCACTTGATCTTTGAGTGCTTCTCCAAACCCATTAATTTTGAACCTAACTGGAGAGCTGGTTGGCTACGTTAAGTAAATCCTTAAGTCTGAGTGGGTGACAGTGAGATCTCTGCTTTTTTAAGACTTAAAAATGTTGCCCAATTTCACTCATGTGACCAAGAAAACAGTAAATAACAAATGTCCTTTGAAATTTTTTTCTATTAAAGAAAAAGATAATAGTGATAGCAAGTTTAAATATTTAGGTTTTTTCTAAAATGTTTTTTTTCACTTTTATAGAATAAGATCTATTAAAAGATATCCTCTTCCTTTCAAAAATAGTTCTAAAAGTTCCCATCTATGAATTTCTCCTTTCTTAAGGCACTTTCTCCTGTGCCTAAGGGACTTTTCAGTCACTAAACACTTCTGTGCACTAAAGTACACTTACATGATTTTCCTGTCCATTTGCCCTATTGCTTGGTCTTAAATGTTGCATGGTCAGCATAACCAATTCTATAACAGGTCTCAGGCTGTTGTTGGGCCAGGAAATTTTGGCTCACAAGCAGAACACTAAAATATTATCTAAAGGTACCAGAAACTTGTTTCTGTAAGAGGCAGAATGGGGTGAGTCATAACTTGTAGTGCATCCCTATAGTGAATTTCTCTTCCCTGAAATAAAGACATGACACTTCTGAAGCCCAGGAAATGTTTTTTTGTAAGACTTAAGGAGTTTGTGGGGTTTTTTTTCTTTTTGAGACATTAAGTTTTCATGAAAGTGTTACAACATATTAATTTGGTATGGTAATTTTTTTTCATCATTAAGTTATCATCTTTTACTGTCATTAACTATCAGCTCAGTATGGCTGTTTATGAGAATGTTTGGTTGATTTGCATATATTCTGAATAAAAGATTTTGCACACTAGAGAAATACATACTCAGTTCTCTCTTGCCTTGGGCAGACATAATCCCAGAAATGAAACAATTAAAAATGAACATATTTTCTAGCACTTTATTACAATACAGCAGGGCTTGCACTAAGGTATCTTTATTATTTTCATCAGAGTATTTCTGAATGTTGCTCATGCATTACATACTTGGAAAACCAAACAGCTAATCCCCATTTGCACGGAAGACTTAGAGAACAACACAGAGGTCACTGTATAGTTCAGAATGCAAAATTTATATTTTACAGCCCCCAGAAGAAACATGTTTGCCCTCACTGCTGCTACCAGAAATACTTATCTCAAAATGTAATCAGAATAAGTGAATAAGCAAGCACAATAACATGTATTAAGGAGTATGTTAACATGAGTTTTCCAACAAGAGAGATATTAACTCCTGGAGGAACTTCTAGAACTAGAAAGATATAGAGAAAGTAGTTTTCTATAGTACAAAAAGCTGAGTGTTTTTTTTTAACTTTTTTTTCCTAAAATTGCGGCATATTTAGAGCAATACAATGGAAGACAGGACCTCTAAACTTTTTGGCCTTGTTTTTGACATCTATACCCACAGAAATTTGTTCCTTTTTCCGTCATTTTTGGCTTCCTGAATACCATTCTTTCTACCTGTCTTCACAGACATTTTCAAGATCATGGATTATAGAAAACAGGATGTCTTCTGTAACTTTTCAGAGGAGTTTTACTTGGACTGCAATTTACAATGTCAGTCACACATCACTAAAAGGAGTGTCTGGGCATGTTGTTTATTCAATGCTCCTTCTTACAAGGAATACGTAGAAGCGAATAGCTTAATCTGTGAGATATGAGCAGAGGATGTCCATTAAACCTTTAGGCATAAACTAGAAGAAACAGTAACTGTGCAGAGTATCATGAAAAATAAATATCAGGAATACTGGAAACTTGTATATGAAATATTACTTTGCTTGATTACATTACTGTTCACTTCTACAAAGGCAGCCTAATTATTCATCTTCTCACTGGAGCATATCTTTCTCACTTTATTTTTTTGGAATTAAATTAAAGATTTTCTATTATAGGCACTTTCTATTAGTATTGTTACAAAATAAATACATCTTAACAATTTTGGGATGCTAACATATGAGGATTATGAACAAACCAAGACCAGAGTTTGTAAACCTCCAGTAAAGCAGCACCTTAACTTCCAGTTTGAAGGTCACAAACTGAAATTCTACTAAGTTTCAGTTTATATTACTTTTCAGCAAGGTTCAAGCTGCAATTTTGTGACATCCTTTGCAGGCAGTGAGGCTGAGAATACAGAGCTTGCAATTCTTCCCCAGAAAATGCTCATCAAAATAAGACCTGATGATGATTGGAGTAACAGGTAAATGCTTAAATAAATAAATAAATAAAATTGATAGATTGATAGTACTTTTTTTAGTTAGTTATTTTTTAACTGGTGGAAGTGAAAATGCTACTGTCACAGAACCACGGAATGTTAGGGGTTGGAAGGAACCTCAAATGATCAGTGAGTCCAACCCCCATGCTAGGGCAGGATCACTTGGTGTAGGTCAAATATAAATTTCAAATAGCTGTATTTTCCTTAGATTCTAAAAGTTATATTCTCAGTCATATATTAGAAAGTGTATTGTTGACCATGGAGAAGAAGAAATGAGAACAAAGGATGGAAAAAGAAGCAAAAGCTAAGATCAAAACATACTTGCTTCGTTATGTAGGAAAACAAAAAATGGCAGAAATTCATTAGAAAGGTACAACACTGCTATATGAAAATTAGTGCACCATTCTCTGTCCTCTGTGAATATTTCACCTCTTAATAAACTCCCTTGTATGCTTCTTTTACAAAGAGTACATTCAGTATTAAAACATTTAATCCTTTCTTTTTTTAAAATATATCTTAAAAAAAATAAATCATTATTAAAATTAAAGCATTTTAAAAATGAAAGGATCCTTTTGAATTCTGAGTAACCAGTAGATATTTCTGGGAAGACTGTATATTTCTAGTGAGAGAAAATCCACTCTTATTTGCTTACAGGTTGTTAAGTAGAACATTAAGAGTAATATAGACCACAGAGTTTAGACCAAACTGGGGTGAGGAAGGGCTGGTCTGCATTGTTTTTCAACAGAGGTACCTATATAAAATTAATTTCTATTGTAACAGAAAAGGCTGGGGAAACTGAAGGGCACCATTTTTCCTTTCTGACCTTTAATCATGGCAAGGGTTTGAGCAGTCTTTTTGTTTCATCTTCTCTTATCATCCATATGTTGAAATATTTCCTGAACAAGAAAAAATTCACAACACTTATCATTCCTGAACTGACATTCCATTAATCATCAATACCTGAAGAGTCCACTACTCACTCAAGAGATAATATAAGGTACCCTCTGTACCTGTCCTGCTGGTCCTGAACAGGTCTCTCACTCCAACAACATCCCTGTGGCAAGAGCTTTGAAACTGCAAATGGCCATTGCTTCATGCTGCTTTCAATTAGGGGAGTGCTGAGAGATTTTTTTTTTTTGCCCAATAGTAGTTCTAAAAAGATGGAAGTGTAGTTTTTCGACCTGAAACAATCACTGTTGATGTGAGAGAATAAAGTGATTTTTCTTGTTGCTTCTTCAAGTTTCTGAAGTTTTTGGAAACAGAATTAATGGAATTTCGAACCCAAGAATTTTCAAATAATAAAGTAAAATTTTGTTCAAAGGACAGAAATTATGTATTTAGTTAGATATTTTGTGTCTCTCACCTCTGATAGAGAGCACACAGCAAAAACAAGATAAAGTGTGTTATAATGTGTTACATTTAAACCAAAAAAAGAAATTCAGTAAAAGAATTGATCCTAAATCTGCTCTAGGAACACCAGCGTAATGAATAATTCAGTTGAGAAACCTGTGGTCTCCATATGGTCCTGTAAGAAGTACTCTGATAAGCTGCTTTGCTTGCTACTGGGAAACAGATATGAAAACAGGAAAGATATTGGGGTTTTGGAAAGAAAAAGAAACCATGAGCAGGTGTTTCATCTTTTAATTTGGAGAGCAATGTTCAGAAGCAGCATTTCTGACATAAGCTGCTTTAAGTGACTTTCACTCAGACAGATAGCCTTCCTTCAAATGTCTGAACATAAGGTACCATACAAAAAAAGCAACTCACTTGCAGCCATCTCAGATCTCCCATGCTACTGTATACCAGTGATATGTGAGGGAAAGGAGAGGGGAAGACATGTTGCAAGACATTTCTTTTCTTTTGTTAAAGCTGTGCAACAGAAGTTTCTTTTTTCTTAGTGAAAAAGGAGGGAATGAAAGAGTACCCCCATCAAGCCAAGAAGCAGCTACACATTGCTGAAGTGATATAACATTCAAATGAATATAACATAAAATGTTTTCATTGTAGAGGTTTACCCATCAGGACTATTAGCCCATCAGGGCTCATCCATGTTAAGTATTCCATTTCTTTAGAACAGCATCTAATTGTTTCTTGAACGATCACTGAATTTTGCCTCAGCACTAGTTCCTGATAGGCCATTCCATATGTTTATTATGTGCTAAGTGAAAAAAGTCTTGCTAACATCTGTCAGAAGTGAGCTTCTCTCTCATTTCCATTTATGTCTCTTGAAATTCATACTGGGTGGAAAACTGATGCAGGCTGACATTTTGAACTCTCACTAGTTTGCAACCTTCTTAGCAAAGATCTTCTAACCTTAATTTTATCTCGCATACCATTTATCACCTGACCTACATCTTTTCTTCTAATGCACTTTTATTGTGGTGCTAATACAAAATTTTTGCCAAAGTAAGCATTATGAAAAGAAATTTCAAGTAAATGCTTTTGGCATGATGGGCTGCTGATGCAAATCAATATATTTTGACTTAAATTAATTCATCATGGTGGTTTGCATTAGATTAGATTTGGCTTAAAAAAAAAAAAAAAGTACAAACCCATACAAGCTTGATAATGCAATGCTTGATAATACAAGTTCAAGATCATTTATACTTTCAAAAAGTTTAAGAATAAAAAAGTTATTCATACAGGCATATACCATGCAATATAGATTAGGTCTGCAAGACAAAAAAAAAATTTATGAGTTGAAGAATGGAAGAAACTGTAAGAGCTCTGCCTTAATTTGCTCTGTTTGAAAGCTGACAAATAAATACAGTTTTCAAATCCTTGGCAGAGCTGCATGATCTAATGATCCAGTTCATTCCTGATGAATGTTCAAATAATATTTTCTCTCAGCATCCTCAGAGCTTATTGGTGTAGTAAAAAACCAACAGACCTTACACTGAAAATCCTGGAGAGTACAATTTTCTCCACTTAACAAAGTGGCCCTGTTGAAAAAAATTCTTTCTGATATGAATTTGAATCACATTCCCTTTCTGTGGCAGAATTGCTTTAAAAAAAAGGATTAAAATCTGTGTAGAAATATCAGAATTGTTTCTGCTATTGTTTCTAAGCATAACAGTGCTTTCAGTATTCTGAAGATCAGGTTGCCTCTGCCCAGCATACTGTACCAGATGTGGTTTCCCTGTCGGGAGTCTGTGCTTTGCTGTAGGCAAGGAAAGGTGTCCCACCTCTCCACTACACCTTTGCAATGAAAAGTAGGCTGGCATTGATTCTTCCGGACCCCAGTGACCATGAAGTACTGGAAAAGAATGAAACATGGTAATAAAAACATGAATTATTATTTTTCCTCCAAGGGTTTCAGGGTACTGTTTGTTTGAAAATGGAGAAAGTAGCAGAAAAAAGGGCAGAGAGCTTTTGTTTTCTCTGCCATGTCCCTGTACGTGTGCTTGCATACATATGGATACACATTTGTGTGTATGCATGCACATGCATTTGTATTTAAGCTCATAAGGCAGCAAGAGTTGATATCCCATTAGTCTTAGGAAATTCTGTGAGTCTGGGGCACTCTGCTGGGAAACAAACCTGCTTATCTTGTTGCTGATGGAGATACGCTTATCTCTGCATGCAGTTCTCTGCATATATATCCTCTAAAGGAGGTTCATTTTTTTTAATCTGCTGTTACTGTGTAATACTGATCTTTTCTGCCCTAAAATCTCTAGCCTCCCTTTTCTTTGATCCTTTTTATTAAATTCTAAAGTTCCTAAGTAGCAGCAAAATGGTCACATTCCAGCATAACAATATCTCTGTGACTTCTTGTATTAAATAAGTTCAGTGAACACACAAGTCAAATCATCCATGTTTAAGCTCTTACTTCAGTAAATTCAACCTCAGATTTGAAGTCTTGTAATGTATTCCTTTCACATATCATCAAATGGACCTAAGTATTTGATGATAAAATTTTGTCTCTTTGCCATTCATAATTATTTGAATTTGTTACATCAAATGCAGTCCTCAGTTAAATCTAATCACGTTCACTGACCATAATAAATCTGAGGATCTATGAAAGATTTTAAGTTAGCCTATCTTACATCACAAATCATTGTTCACATACCTCTATCAAAAGGTATAGTTTGGATGAAGTTATTTATCACTTGGCAATGAGAACAGGCTGAGAGATAGCATCCATACTATTAGAGTCACCTCATTAGTTGATACTAATGTAATATGCCAGCACCACTTAATCTTCTTTGATGGGTGTCTATGTTGTGAGTTTAAGTTTTCCCTGCTTAGTCACTGATACTGCAGGTGGTTTTTTATGTTTATGGAGCTAGACTCCTCCTGAAGGGACACACTAGAAGAACAAAGGGCAATAGACAAGTTTCAGTAAGGGAAATTATGGTTAGACATAAAGAAATTTTTTTTTCCGAAGAAGACGGTAAAAGACTGGACCAGGTTACCTGTAGAGAGTGTGGAATAACTTTTCTTGGTGGTGTTTCAGTTTTCAAGAGAAAGAGCTGGGGTTCTGAGAAAAAAGTGACAAAAGATGAAAAAAAAAAATCAGAAGGTATTTGCAACGTAAAAAGAAGCTGTTCAAGGATAGTGTTTACTTTTTAACTAAAACATTTAACCCTTTCCCCCCCCAAAAAAATATGATATAGTTGAGTATTTATTTATTTTATGTGTTCAAGTGTGAACACTGCCTGGAAAATTTACCATGTTCCAACATATCATCTAACATCCAATTTGGATTGAGATGTATAATTTCTGCCTGTGCAGTAAAGTGGGTAAAAATAATTTTCATAAAGTAACAAAAGCGTATAATAGTTGAGGTTGGAAGAAATCTTTGGAAATCATCCAGCCCAATCCCCAACTCAGAGGAGGGTCAGCTAGAGCAGATTGCTCAGCAATGTCCAGCTGGGCTTTGGTGGACATCTCACAGCATCTCAGGGCAATATACTCCAGTGTTTGACCATCCTCACAGGAAAAAAGAATTCAAAACAGATTGCTTTTATTTATGTTTGTGCCTGTTGTATCCTGTCCTGTCACTGCAAACTCTTGAAGTGTCTTCTTAATTTCCTCTCATCAGGTGTTTATGCATACTGATAAAATCAAACCTCCCCTGAGCTTTCTCTTCTCCAGGTTGAACACATCCAGCTCTCAGCCTTTCCTTATGTCAGACACTTAATCATCTTCATGGCCCTTAAATTTCATCTTTGTGCAGACACAAAGTAGCAGTTAGTAATTAAAGAAATGGTCTTTATTACATTCATACTTTTCTATCTAAAAAAAGGTGGATCAAATAGAATATTTCAAAATAAACTTGAAACCAAAGGTAATGATTGAAATGGCATTTATTTTCATGTATAAAATAATTACATATGATAATTTTCTATTAAAATGTTTTCTAATTAGTATAATAAAAATATCAACTTCTCCCTCCATCTTTCTTCACCATTTGTTTTCCAGTCACTTAGATGTGATATTCTATCCATATGAATATATATATTATTATTAATTAAAATATATGTATACTTTACAGACTAGCAAACTAGCATTGAACATGATGAATTTATGAATGGAAATATTTCATACAATTGGAGAGGTATTCTACCTGTTGCTATTTTTTCTACTTGCATTAAATTTTAAGAATTCAGCCAGTTAAGAAACACTATTCTCATTTTATTCAATTGCATAACATGATATGGTTGACATCCCACATTTCCAGCTGTCTGCTGTCATTATAAGACAGTGATCCTTTTCTTCAGCTAGTAAAAGGTTTGTTTTCTAAAGCTGCTTCCTCATCTGACATAACACAAGACGCAGATACAGAAAGCTCTTTTCTGGGATGTGCGTTCCTCTTATAATTATGAAGACAGGCTGAAGAAGTTGGGGTTGTTCAGCCTGGAGAAAAGTAGGCTTTGAGTTTACCTTATAACAACCTTCTAATATCTGAAGGGGACTTACAAGAAAGCTGGGGTAGGGCTTTTTACACATGTGTGTAGTGAGAGAGCAAGGGGAAATGGTTTAAAACTTGATGGGGGGGAGATTTATGCTAGAAATTTGGCAAAAATTCTTTCCTGTGCAGGTGGTGAGAGACTCGAATAGGTTGCCCCAGGAAGTTGTGGCTGCCCCATCCCTGGAAATGTTCAAAGCCAGGTTGGATGGGGCCTTGAGCAGCCTGGTCCTGTGGGATGTGTCCCTGCCTATGCAGAGGGGTTGGAACTGGATGATCTTCTTTAAAGTCCCTTCCAACCCAAACCATTCTATGATTCTATGATTCTGTAATTTGAGCATGCACAGACTCTAGTGAGGGTCAGGACAACTCTTTATTTAATTATAGCAACAGAGACTGATGTTTCTTTTTTTTTTTACCTCAGTCATGTGATGGCATCATTCGAAAATCTCTTCAAATAATTTTTTTTTTTACTTTCAGAACAATGTTCCATATTAAGTAATGTTAACATGAATGTGTAAAGTTTAACAAAATACAAAGCTAAGAACCCTAGAACACATATAGTAATCTGTAGGCTCTGCATTTTCTCTCTGCAATTAACTTTCTGTGGAAGCTATTGCATTATTATGTAGTATAATACCATGTTATCTTTTTGCAACTATTACTGTCAAAGAAAGTGCACACTGCTGTCAGATTTAAGTGACTGTCTAGACTTCCAAGTCTCACCTTCTTCTATGTCAGAACAAACTTATTTTTCAACCTCATTTCTTACAGTTGCTTACCTGTTTCTCAGATGCAAGAGCTGTCATTCAAACATCATTTATGTAAGAGAGGTAGTTCTGCATTTAGTAAACTACAACCATTATCCTATAAATGCTAGCCTTAAGCAAAAGAGAGAAAGCATTTAGTGAATAATTCACTGCAAAACTCATCCAGCATAATCTGTTTATATTTAGCATTGTAGCCCTGTCAGTCTTATGTTTTGATGTAGAAAGGCCAAATGAACAAAAATTAAAAAAAGATACGGTTTGGACAGAGGAAAACTTTTACACAGACCAGATCAGCTGGTAAAACTGTTCAGAGATACTTATAATGTCTGCTTTCTGATTTCCAAATACAGCCCAGAAACAGGTGAGACACGGCAGAATCCTCACAGGTGTAGTCTCTGCTTTTGTTACTCTTCATTAGACTCCAGCATCCCACAGGATACTCAGCTGCAGTATGAATGACGTCTTACAGGTTCCTATTTTAGGAGGCAATATGATGAATCCTTTTGAAACACTCTTTTCACTGCACTTTTCTTATTTTCCCATGTAGTGTAACAAGGCAACCAGGTGCCCCTAATTGCCAGGGAGTGAGCATGAGCTTGTGTCAAGCCCACCTGTGCCCAATTAGGGTGGGCCCCCACTGCACATGAGCAGGACCTTCATTGCGTTACCTTCATTGCGCCACTAGCACTCATCGCCCTCAGGGTGAGGCTCTGAGGAGTTTCCAACCCGGGGCCTTTAGCATTGCAGTACTGGGTCTTAGCCAGCTGCACCACCAGAGCCTCACCTAGTGGTGCAATGAAGGTAACGCAGTGCTCCAAGAGCTACTGACCTCTCTGCAAAGCGTGCTCAGGACTGAGCTAAGCCTGTGTCTCAGGCCTCACCTTTTATTGGCCCCCTGGTCCTGCTCATGAGCAGTGGGGGCCCACCCTAATTGGGCACAGGTGGGCTTGACACAAGCTCATGCTCACTCCCTGGCAATTAGGGGCACCTGGTTGCCTTGTTACACTACATTCCCAGGAGAAAAGACTGGGTTAACTCTACAGTCCACATGTAGGAAAAGGAAAACTGCTCTTTCACCCTTCAGCTGAACTGATAGAACATTCATTTACTACCCTTTGTAGTATGAATAATCAAGTGATTTTTAACATCATCTTTACTAATAAGAAGACTATGTGTGGTTTTTGTCTTATCTTCCAGAAAGATTTTATGCCTCAAAGATTGGTAGGAAGCAAAAACTGCAAATAAGATTCTTCAGCTGCACAGTAAAAAAAAAAAAAAAAAAAAAAAAAAATTAGATCAGGAATAGTTATGCTAAGTTCTTAGATATACAGTGGCTGACAGGATTATGGTCTGGGTCTATTAAATATTCCAAAAAGAAATTATTTTTATTAATTACAAAAATATGTTCTTATAAATTTTAATAATTCTACTTGACCATCTAGATTTATAGCTTACATTTGTCTTCAAGCAGCATGATGCAGAAAAAACCCTGGCCTGCCTCTTTAAAAGGTCTTATCCAGATGAGTTGGCATTGTTTGCTGTGTTACACATAAATTAATTTTACCGTTCAGCAATCAGTGACAACGTGTCTGTGAAGGAGGAAGACTTGATAAAAAGTGTCCTGGTCTCTGTGATTTCTTAACAATGTCAGAGTAAGGGAGGCAAAGAAGCTGCCCTAAGTGGAAGTGCAGAGAGTTTAAAACGAATATGGAGACTAATTATAGAAAAATTAATCAAGGTACCACTCAGAATTACCAGTTAAGAGGGACAGCAAGAAGACAAGCAGAACGTAGCATTAGTTATGATGCTATTTGATTTTGACATATTTGATGGGTTTTAGCTGTTTTCTGCACAATATTGTCCACTAGAAAAAAATAATTATTGAATAAAAGCACATGGAGAAATCTTTGGGAAAATTAAGGCTGAGCATAATTTTATTTCTACACCAGCCTGGTACTCAGAAGATTGCTCTTTCTTATGTCCTCTTGTTGTACTTACATGCTACTCAAAGAAAGCAAAGAGGTTAAGATAAAAGCTAAAATTATTTCTTCTTTTAGGGATTTTTTTACTTTTTACTTTCAATCAAAGACAGAAAAAAGACAGAACAATGTCGCTCTCCATGAACCACAGGCTGAGAACTACAGGTATAAAGCATATGTCTGTAATTTAGATTAGAAATGTTTTGTTACAATCCTTTTTCCACAAGGTTAATCACTTTTTAAAGCATTTCTAAAGATAATTTCAAAATTGTATTTCATTCTTTTTGCTGATTTTCAAAATGGATGGTATTTGTTGCCATGTCTACAGCTTGTTTTAATGCCTTCTGTACAAAGAGTTCCATTATAAATGACCATGTCAAAATTAACCTCTAATGCAATGAACTTCTTTCCCTGTTTGCAATTGTACAGGCCATCTACTCTCTCGATCAAAATCCCATTTCTGTTTGTGCAGCATCTCCTTGGCAACTACAAGAAAAGCTTGTTGGAAAGTACCTTGGCAGCTTATTCTTTTTTGTCTTGCTGTCTTTTTTATGTCCCAGTGTTTTAGAAGTAACAAGAAGAATAAGCCGCCAACATAATGTTACATTCCCTAATCATCTTGAGATACCATATACCTGTGTTTTAGGGGTGAAACACACAAATAGCTGCAAGAAAAACTAAACCCAGGAAGGAATCTTTATAAAGAGCTCAGGAGCTGCAGATCTCCCCATTGTTGTGTTTCTGGCGTTATCCTTCATAACTCTACCATGAACTGAGAAAAAAGGCTAGAAACAGCAGTTTCTGGGACTGTTCAGAAGAACATGTAAATCTGTGTAATGTGGAATAATTGCAATATTTTTTAAATTTTTTTTTAAAGTAGATTCACTTCTGGGTGAAATGGTATATAACTTAACACAGAAAATAATAGCTATTCTGTATTTCGAGTGCCCTGCTGGAAGGATCACTTTTTTCACCCTTCTTCTCCATGTGAAAAGTCATTAATTTTGCAGAGAACAGTTGGCATTTTCACAGAAGTGACTATTTTTCACTTGAGGCGAGTAGAAAAAATGACTGTATATTTTCTTTGTGTGGAAAGCATAGAAAGTATGAAGTAGATCCCGTGGTTTCATTTTTCATAGAACCTGCAATAATGTGATTTTCACTGGTCTTCTCAATAATTGCTTTGGCCAACATTACTGTAAAACGGCCATAAGATGTTTCTAGTTTTTATATCTACACTGAGTTAAAGTAGTTCAAATATATTTTCAAATAATATTAATACATAACTATGTTTTAATATCAAGATGGTTTTATTTACACAGTTCTCACAAACATTAGTTCAAGAGCTTAAAGTGTCCTTTCCAAATGCATGTGTTAATACTTTTTTACCCAAAACACTACAGGATTTTTAAGGAATCAGAAACATCCAGAAAGTACATTACTATTAAAACTTGGACATGAGTTGCATCAGTGAAAGAAAATAAGTTCAGCAGCTCCTCCTGTTCAAATATTAGTGGTTCCTGCAAACACCAGCTTTATCCAGTGAAGTTTGTATCAAGATCCTTGATCTTTGAGCACTAATGTCAGTAGAAGCAATGATTTTTGAAGTGCAGGATGAGACCTTAAGTGCTTTCCGGGCTCACTGCCATTCTCTGAATGCTATAAGGTTGCTTTTATCCCTGCAAATTATGTTCCTGATAATCATTGTAAAATTAGCATCCAACTGTAGCAGCCGTTCTGCAGTTATTTTCTTTCTGGTCATTTTAGGCGAGAAAAAGCTCTTCTTGATCTCCCTTAGTGAAAAGAGCTGGTAGGAAAAGCAGTCTTCTTTTAAAATATTGAAATTCGAAACTGAAACAATATACAGAATAGAATTTATATTCTTCTCTATCTAATATTTATTCCATTTGATATAATTTTGTTTTAATTTTTTATTCTGTGCCTTACCATCTTAAGCTGTATTGAAACAAACTCAATAGGCAAGAGTATTATGGCAGACATAAAGATGTAACAAGAAGAAAGATTCCTAAAATTATATTCTCAGAAAACTCATTGAGAAGTTGCTTTATGTTTGTTTTGTTTTGCTACAGTCCGAGGTAACCTTAAAATTTATTTTTGTTTTGGAACCGCGAAACAAAGTCCAGCCGTAGAAAGGGTCGGGTGTAAGCAGATTTTATTTGACAATTGACACAGGCAAAAATGTAGAGCCAAGCAAAAGAGGGAGAGAGGAAAAGAAGATATAAGAGGGGGAGGAAAGGTGGTAAGAAAGTGGTAAGAAAGAATGAGAGAGAAAAGTGGAGGAAAAAAGGGTAAGAAAGTGGGAAGAATGAGAGAGAGAAAGAGAGAGAGAGTCACCACGAGGGGTCCATCCATCCAGCGAGGTTCTTCAGGATGGCACTGATCCTGGACAGGGTCCAGTGCAGAAATGGTGGTGGGTCAAGAGATGATGCCAGTCAGAGCATGGACAGCCATATATACCCCTGAGTCCTTCTGTTCCAAAGGGGCAGCTGTCAGTCATCCAAGGTCGTTAGCAGGCAGGCTGCCTGGAGGGAGCAGGAGGGTGTAGTGCCCCACCCAGTCATCAATTCTTATTTTCTTCCAGATGCCATTCCTCCTCTCTTCCAGCCACTTTAGCCAGGTACATAATCATGCCTCCAGGGGCATACCAGCATTGAAGGTTGGCCCTCAGGAAAGGGTCTCCATCCATTCATCGGTTCTTATCTTCTACCTGGTGCCATCCTTGCTCTGCTCCAGCCCCCTTAGCCAGGTACTTCTCAAGTACAATTAAGGTGGCTCAGTCATTCCTGGAGGGACTACCCAGCATTGAAGTCTCAGAAAAGGGGAGCAGTCTCCACCCAGTAGGTCTTATCACATCCCGAGGTGTCACCCCCTGCTCAGCTCTGGCCAGCCAGCTCCTCCACCCTAGCCAGGGCTATTAATTTTAAAATTGCTCCTTTGAGACAATTGCAGATCAGAGAGGTCAGGCTCACACAGTTTTATTTTGTTTTTTCTTAGAAGATGAATCATAAAAGGTAGAACACAATGCCATGGCAAATATCTCATAGAATCAGTCAACCTACTATTTTATCAGATAGAGAACTGTGACTCACAATGGTATCCTCTTAGTTACAGTATTAATTTAGGAATAACTTACCAGGTTGAAGGTTGGATTCATGGCACTGAAGCAGTCACTGTTCTAGCTGTAAGACATTTAACTGGAGGGTAGTGCTTCACCTTTCTGCAATCCAGGAGGTGGACAGCAGCAAGGGTTTTCATCAAACTACTTGCTAGTAAATATTTGATTTTGCAAATCTACCTCTTTCCACTGAGGAAAAAAATAAATGGCTACAGTGGTAACTGACTGAAAGATAGAAAGGAAGGGGAGTGGGGTTAAGGCACCTGACCTACAGATCTTGCAAAACATGAGCCAAGTGAAGGAAGCCTGTGCCACACAATAGTGAAAGCTGAGATATTATCTGAGATATTCAGATATTACATTGAGTAGATAACATGACTGTTAGAACAAATAGGTATTTGTACTATTTTTCCCAACACACCTCAGGAATCAGGTTTTTTGCAAGCAGTAACAAAACTGAGAATGTGCTTTAAAGTTCCTTCATGTGTATGTGTTATATTATGTTTCAACTGAGTGATTAGCCAGTTTTCCTCTAGGATAACATCACCATCAGTGCAAAAGAAAAAGAGACAGCACAAGCAAGACAGTGACATGAGCAAATCTAAATCCAAGCCTTCTTTCCTTTTATGTTCTCATATTTCCAAGTTGAATATTTTAGCATAATCTATTTGTGGTTAAAAAATAAAAAATCTCAGTAGCTACTCATTGCTTAGTTTTTAAAAACATGTAATTTTAAACACTTTAAATGATAATATGTATACAGATAATAGTTTTCTCCTTGATCAGTCTAGTCCAATATTTGAAAAATGTTACTAATGAGCAGAAATTATCTGTTAGTCTATTTAATTGTTTCTATTTCATACGTCAGTAAAAGTCTGCTCAACTGAAAAAGGTCATAACTTGAAAATGCAGTTCAAGAATATATGCATGTCTTCTTGTTTTCTCCTGTAGCATCTAACTCAATTGCTCTTAATTACAGATTTTTGTAAATGTTTTTGATGAAAGTTTAAAACAAACCAACTGAAAACTGTTCAGTTCATTTCCCCTAAATTGCCATGAAGCTGGTATAATTATCAGAACTTTGAAAGTCTTTTACAATGTTTATACAGAGCACCTTTTCTCTACATCTTTTGATGGTTTTACTATTTTTGAAATAGGGGATGTTTCATGGTCTTCATTATGTGATTATTGGTTTTAGCAAGAAGTCTTTTTGTGTGTGTTGGGTAACTCAGCATCTAGATGGTGTCTGCAGGATGTTAGCACTTTCATCATATCCTTGGTTGAAAAAAGTTTAGCTTTAGTTCTTTTCTGAACTATATGATTATTTAACTATTAGCAGTTGTGGCTAGCCATTTGTTTCATGGAATCCTGTTGGTGTTTTAGGACTGTATACTGTCTAACTCGCATATTCAGGTTTCTCATAACCCTACATTATTTCACTAGTAAAACAACTGTTTTAACCCTGCTCTCTTCAGTCAACTCATTTGACTGAAAGAAACACCAACCTTCTGTGCTGGGTTGTGCTATATACAGACTTTACTGATGCTTTTTTCTGAAACTCAGGAATATCACAAGCAGCACAAGTATTTTGTCTCTATCTGGTATGCAGAAGGATGAGGAGAGCCAAAACAAAGCCATAGGTATGACTGGTCCTCACTCCTCATCCCACTCACCCTCTGACAAACAATAAAAAGCATCTTTTGTACTTTTAGTGTTTAGTTTACAATGGCAGAAACCCTATGTCTTAAATCTGGAGACACAAGAAACAGGAAATGTGATTTTTCTGTCCATGTGCACCTGTATTTTAAATCTATCTTAAGGCTTCAGTGGAGAGGGTGTAGAGTTAGAAAATTACTCTCTCAAACCCGGAATATTTTTGCCTTACTAAAAATGTTTTCTGCTCTCAATCTGAATCTAAGATCAAAACTGAAACTACTCGCAACCTGAAAAAGAAGAGAAAAAGGTCAATTCATAATAAATCAAAGTCTTAATTTTTATTTTATTTCATATTTAATTTTACTAGTATAATTAGATTAAAAATCTAATTAAAATTTTCACTTTTTCTTCATAAAAAGAATTATGCATTTAAAAAATGAGAAAAAGTTTCAAAAATTCAAAGACTTTTAACCTTCCTCAGAGAAAAAAAGAAAACCTTTCATGTTAACTGCTTGTCACAAAGTTGTCATTTTTAAAATTTGTTTCTTTTTTGAGGAGAAAAAAGTTTTCTTCATCCCTGACCAGCTCTGCCTCAGATTTTCACTCCTTTCCACCTGTGATAATGGAAAAATAATAGGAATGTAGCAGCTATTACATACCACCTAGTGATTCCTGAAAAAAGAAAACAACAACAAAAAAATAAAGCAAAACAAAAAACCCATTACAACAAAACCAACATTGGGGCATATAAAAAAATTAAAAATACAGTAATGGGCTGAAAAGGTTACTCAAGTTTTGTTTAAAAATTATTTTAAGGCCGACTGACTATTAGTTTATCATGGTATATCACAACTTAAGGACAATGATGAGCTACAGCAACTTTTATTACTATTTAAAACTACTTTCTCTGCAGACTTATGGGAAGAAAAAAGCTATGTCCTTACCACTGATGGTGGGTGTTCATCTGAATAATGCCCCATTAATGAAACCAATACCTGACCAAGTTTACAATCTGCTATAAACCAACACAAAAGTTTCAAGGTAAACCTCAAAGAAAATAAAAGACAAGACTTTTAATTCATCGCTTATACTTACTGCACACTCAAATAAAAATGTACTATTAAAGCTTAACCTGTACATCCAGGTTTATCTGGGATTGGTCCAGCCACTGAATGTCATCAGTAATCTGGATGGTAAGAGAAAAATCTAGGAAATCAATAACCATAATAACGAGATAGGCATTGTCCTCATTGAAGTACCATAGGGAGGAGACTCACAAATAAATGGACTGGAAAATATTCCCATATTTAGTCTACCTAATTTTTCTCTCCATTTAAACTAACTGTGTATAAATACAGTAGCTGTTAAGACTAATTGTACTAAATCTACCCTAAATAGTCATCATTAATTTGCATTACATTATGGGTCGATGAGGAAAAGACAAAGTATGGGTAATGCATAAAAAAAAATCTCCTTTCTGAAATTTTTTCATAAAATTGCATCAAAATACATATTGTCAGAAAGTTTTTTGTGTTTTAAACAGAGCCTGTATTACAGAGTGATTTAAAAATAGTTTTGGATTATGGCAGCATTCAAAAATCTCCAAGAAAACTCCTGGTACTTATTTATACAATACCACATGAAAAGAAGACATTGTATGCATAGGTTATTTGATGGGTAAATATTTAGAATTTCAGTTGTGTAGATTAAAAAAAAATAAAATTATTGCTATTAGAAATAGCAAAGAGAAAAAGAGAATTTTCAGACTTAAGAAACAGTGTGACAAAATGGTAGTGTCAGATTACATACTCATAAAACACAGTGACTTAGATGAGGAAACAAACATGAAGTATGCACCTCACTTCAAACATGATGTATTTGTATTCACACACACATACCAGAAAGAATAGCTGGTAACTTTTGCCTACTTAGATAATAGTTTATACTTCATGAGTTGTATCAAATGCAAGCAATTCTGTATAAAAATGTTGTCTTCTCATTTCTGTGTTTGTCCTGTGTCTTGAAAATTGCTGTCTTCCTTGGACTGGGGGTATAAACATTCACTGGACTTTCCAGGGAGTAATAAAAGATGTTACCTAATGTAGGAGAAGCCTTAGTTGAAAATAAAAGCTTAGATATTGTAAAATATTTTGGTTGAACTAACCGTGCAGGGAGGTGTTGCACAGTTAAAAACACCTGTAGATCACATTGTTCCCTTCTGCACCACAAGCATGCAGACCAGAAGCTCAGCTCATATGAACTAATGAAGCTTCATTGATTTTGCAGAAGTCATGCATGGGCAATGGCATTGTACTAGAACCTTAGAAGAACTGGAACTACAGCCCTTCTGCTTATCCTAGGAGCTAAAATCTTGACCGAATTTGCCTGTGGCTGGTTTGTTTATGGTACTGAAACCTAACACAGCAGCAGGCATTCTGCTGACTTACAGTGCATTTCACAGTCTTTCCACAGGTGAAGAACTTACTCTCTCTCTCTCCCTGGGTTAAACCTCTCCTGACTGCCAGGCCCAGAGGATGAACACAGTTGGCACAACAGAATGCAATTATTTTATCATTCTGTCTGGTACCTTTTCTAAAAATGTTTGTCCTTGCATCAACACCTATTTTAAATCACTCAAGCAACAAATAGAAATGCTAACCTAATTGGTTAACAAATTTCATTTATCTTGTTTCCTTTTGTCAAGTTTTGGGTACAAAAAAATCAGTGAAATCAACTCTCCACAATGAAATTTTGCTTGTGAAAAGGTCTTGCCCATGCACAGGTTGCAGAACATTTGTGAGGATGAAAAAAAAAGACCCATAGAGATATTAAAAAATATCAAGAGATGTAAGCAGCAGATCAGAGACCAAACAAAGCAAGTAAAGCTGTGTTTGCAAGGTGAAAATGTACTTGACATTGATCTTCTGCCAAAACTTTGACATGACAGGATCAGCAGCTAACAAGGTCATGAAGCAGCTTGAAGTTTATTGACATGAATCTAAAGCAGACAGGGACAACAGGTCTCTTTGATATGAATCATAACTGACTTTGAAAAATGTATGAATAAAGAGCTCAGGAGGGTAGCATGGAACATTTAACCTTTTAGTTGCTTATTAAAATCTACCCCAGAGGAGATCAAATGCCATTATCACCAGAAATTTCGGAAAAGATGTATTTATTTTTTTATTTTGGTGATTTTATTCTAGGCCTACTGGGTACATTTTCAAATCATGACAGTTAGTCACCAAATTATCAAACCATATTTAAATATTTACTCTCAATATTTATTAATTCCCAAAGAACTTCTACGGAAATTCATGTGGTCTTTCACTGTTTGCTCTGTATATTAATAACCTAGGTGATTATTTGGATAAGACATAGCTGAATGGGGAAACTGATGATACTGTAAATTGTTGCCATGAAGCAGCAGCCCTGTGAATCCTCCCTTGTGCACAATTTTTCTTCAATTTCTATTGTGCAGTTACAAGTAACAATTTGATGATTTCAGAGATCATATGTCCAGCTCCTAGACAAATCCCTCAAGCAGCACTTCTTGTACTTCTGTAGGGAAGTTTACATTAGTGAGACAAAAATCTTCCAAGCTTGCATTCGTGTTGCTAAATAAGTGTCATTGAGTAATGGGCATAAGGATATCAAAAGGGCTTTAGTTATCCAGAAAGCTAAATGTCTTTGAAAGTTATGCAGACTTAAGAACATCAGTAACAGACAATCACACGATCAAACACTAAATTAAGATAACATCATAATTAGCATATGTTAATTCAACATAAATCAACAATCTTTTTCCCTAAGATTTATTAAATCTTCATCATCAAACAAGGGCTCTTGACCACCTTTAGAAAGGCTTATTTTCAAATATGAATTCTGTGACTATGTCATTGATGACATGAAGGCGGGGGATCAGTATGCTTACTAATTATGTTTATTTGTATAAGGTAATTATGGAGTACAGGTCTGCATTAGACAAAATTTGAAAGTATTCTAAGTATTACCATGGTAAAAAAACCACTATCAATTACATTTGTTCATGCAATACAAATTTAGACTGAACAGCTCATTTTACAGAATTGAGACATCACAGGAACTAATGTTGTTTTTTCTTATATCCAAACACATTGCTACTTTATTGATTTCTTTGACAGCAAAGAAACCCTGTGGTTTATAAGGTCACTTACAACACTTTTTGCAGAGATAACAATTTCTTTCCTTCTTGAAAGCATCTGTAATATCCTAAAATGTTACAAGAAAAAAAATCTGCCTGTTACTTCTAAAAGCACACAGTCTCACAGAAATTCTCAAAATAAGACTGAGGGGAAAATGCAATGTTACATATATGCTTTCCTTTATCATTACAATAGCTTTAGATTTTCCTGCCCAGGGAAAGCTTCCTGCAATATTATTACAGATAGCTAGAGGTTGTAATTTGGTTTGCTTTCTAATTCAGGTTTTAATTAAAAGAAAATCTTTTGAGAAGAGACCTGTGTTTCCTTTCATCCTGGAGTTTACTGTTTTGAAAGAGATCAAGAATCATATATGCTATCAGCTTTTTGTTCTTTTAGGAGGAGCTTTTGTTAGCCTTGTGCACCAAACAATTCTGCCCCAGGGAAAATTTATAAAATACTGATTTTTAAGTCCATTTGTTGATGTCTATTTATTTACATGAGCATGGCTTTCTTCAGTTTTATTCCTGGGTAACTCCAGCTGATCCAAGATTACAATGTCCCTTTTATTTGCTCTCAAAAATATCTATTCTAAACTAAAAATCTAGTAACTTTCCTTCCCATCGTTCCCTTCTCATTTTTTCTGTCATGGAAATCATTGGGAAGAAAAATTAATTTGTCCTTTCAGGTTTTTTGTTTCTTTGTATCTTTGTTTTTGATAGATCACATAACTTCTGGTAGAAACCTATTGAGGGTACTACAGCGGGTGAATAACCACTCATCCTTTTCCTAACAGTGTATGCTCTACATTCCCCATTTACCTGGGTAAGTCTCCCTTAGCTGTGAACTGCTATTATTGTTCAGTATTTACACCCTTCCAGTGGGATCAAGGTGTCAGAAGGGGAAGGAGAGTCTAAAGGATCCAGCCAGGTTGCCTATTCGGTATTGAAAACACAGACAGTGGATGCACAGGTTTGTTTTCTCACTGAGGAAACAATGAAGATAAGTGTTTGTGAAAGGCAGAAGCTCTGAGCCCTGGCACTGCTGAATGCAGAGAAAACTATTTTAGAATTAAAGCTGCTGCCAACAACATTGTACTCACTCACTTACTCTCTCAGTAGAGAGACTTCATGCAGGTGAATGCACAAAACAGTAAGGGAAATTGGTACAGTGATCAGTGACCCTAACATGTCAGGTCTATTCCCTATTAATATATAAATATGCATTGCCTGTTTTCCATGTTTTATTGACCTGATATCAGCTGCAAAACACCAAGCTAGCACTTAGGCTATTTCAATGGGGAAGAGAACGCTCCAAAGATATGGATACGAATATGACAAGCTCTACACATAGTATGAATAAAAGATGTTCTGGTTCTTATTCGAGGGTGAAAGAAACTTTAAAGAAATATTTTTTCCTATGAGGAAAACAGCTTTTCCTGAGCTGTAAAACGTTCAAAAGAATCCTGTCTTTTTGATTACTTACAGCATTTTGAAGGCACTCTTCCTACCCTTGCTAATCTATGTGATTGACAAGGTCTACATCTGACTGCATTTTTACTTCATTAGACAGCTCTACTTTTCAATTTAAATAGTGTAACAAATCCACTGCCACGTAAGTATTTCAATGTTGTCACTAGACCTGTGCTGCAGCAATTTAAAACTTCAGAAAAACATGTGGGATTGAATTCCATTCTTCTGTTTAAAAAAGCCTGAGATTTAAAAACTCTCATAAAATGTAACCCTGGAAGGACACAATTATACACATAAGTTATTCTGGCAAAGACAACAGAATGGTAGATTGGTAACTACTGACAGATCAGTCTATTTCTAGAGGAGTCCCTCAAGGGTCAGTACTGGGACGAGTAGTATTCAATATATTTATTGATGACCTGGATGAGGGAATAGAGTGTACTATCAGCAAGTTTGCTGGTGGCACAAAACTGGTTGGAGTGGCTGACACCTCAGAAGGCTGTGCTGCCATTCAGAGGGATCTAGACAGGCTGGAGGGTTGGGCAGGGAGAAATTTAATGCATTACAATAAGCGCAAGTATAAAGTCTTGCATCTGGAAAAGAGCAAGCCCAGGTACCAGTATAAGTTGGACACTGAGCTGTTGGGGAGCAGCACAGGTGAAAGGGGCCTGGGAATGCTGGTGGATGGAAGGATGATCATGAGTCAACAATGTGCCCTTGTGGCCAAGAAGGCCAATGGCATCCTGGAGTGTGTTAAAAGGGGTGTGGCTAGTAGGTCAAAAGAGGTTCTCCTCCCCCTCTACTCTGCCCTGGTGAGGCCACATCTGGAATATTGTGTCCAGTTCTGGGCCTCTCAGTTCAAGAAGGACAGGGAACTGCTTGAAAGAGTCCAAGAGCAACCAAGATGAGGGTAGTGGAACACTCCAAGGGAGTGGAACATCTCCCTTGTGAGGAAAGTCTGAGGGAGCTGGGGCTCTTTAGCTTAGAGGAGAATGAGGGGTGACCTCATTAATGTTTATAAATACATAAAGGGTGAGTGCCAGGAGGACAGAGTAAAGCTTTTCTCAGGGTCACTAACAATAGGACAAAGGGCAATGGTTCAACAGGACAAGGGGCAATGGTTGTAAACTGGAGCATAGGTGGTTCCATATAAATATTAGGAAGACTTTTTTCACTGTGAGGGTGACAGGGCACTGGCACAGGCTGCCCAGGGAGTCTCCTTCCCTGGAGATATTCAAAGCCCACCTGGACATGTTCCTGTGTGACCTGCTGTAAGTGACCTTGCTATGGCAAGGGGGGGTTGGACTCAATGATCTTTCGAGGTCCTTCCAACCCCTAACTTTCTATGATTCTACTTTGTTATAATTTAAAAGGAGTCTGGAGAATTAATAAATAGTAGAGTCATCTTAATTTCCATTTCAGTGGTAATCCCTGGTGAGTTTACATGTCACTCTAGGAAATTAAGATTGTCATGGCAGTATTGCTGTTGCATTCATTCTAACGAATGATATTAGGAAATTAATAATTTAGATTGGTCAAGTAGTACTTCTAGTATACTTTTTAAATATCCAGAAATTTATGTCCTTATCCAAGCACCTTGACTTTGAAAAACTGGACCTAAACTACTGTAAAAAAAAAAAAAAAGAAATATTTCTGCTTGATCGTCAGGTTGCAATTGGCTCATTTCTTGGATGCATTTTATGTTGAAAGCCAGTATAGGGCAAACTAGAACAAAAATAAATGCATAATTCATCACGTGTTATAGGATAGGATAAATTGCTCTTGCAGACATTGCTCTTTTGCCATTAGCTGTGTAAGGAGTCTTTCCAAGTAGCACAGAACAGGCACCTAACTCAGACTGCTCAGTTCAGGTGCTCACCTTTATTAGTTGAAACATAAATTCATCCCCTTCATCCCATAAACAAAGAAGTCATGCACAGTACTGTATTTGCATTCCATTAAACCTGCTGCTCTTTATCCTCTCTGTTAGGGTTGTCTTGGCTTCTACCACATGCTGCAGACCATGACCCTATCTACTTCATGCCATTTGTTGAATACTCTTTCCCTTTCAAAATGGCAAGTAATTTTTTCAACCTTTAAAAACTTCATCCTGGTCTGGGAGAGTTTAGGTCCATTGGAAAATCTAATTGTTTTTTCATGGGTTAATAAAAATGATATTTTGTTGCAAATCTCAGGCATAAACTGCAGCTTAATCACCTATACAAACTGTGAGGCTCATTCTTCAGCCTTGTTTTAGTCACAGAATATTGGTTTGCACCATCTTTTGATAACCTTTCCATTTTGACAGGCTTCTGGGGCATAAATTCATGTTTGTCTCCCATGCTGTGCTGCTTGATTTTAAACTAGCCATTCCATCTCTGAACATGTTGCAGTATCCCAAGCATGCTACCTCCAGTAATGTGGGGCTTACTTACACTGTCTTCTGTTGGCCTGATTAGACATTTAACATTCTCAGCTCTGATTGGACATTTAACTGTAGTTTTCTTTCCCTTTGATATTTATTGTCTCAGTTCTATTCCTTCCTTATATTTCTCAGGTATACCTCAGAAGCAGTGAGCCCAACAAAGGGATAGTCCACCAGTTCTTGGACCTATGTTGTGCTGAGCAACTCTGAAATGCCTCATTGATGGGCCAGATACTTCTCAAAGGAGATTGTGATCACCTAAGATGATGGTCACAGCCACGTGTCATTTCTCAGACAAGCTCTGCCAGTACTATGAACAGATGCAATCTTGTCCTGCCCAAGCTGCTGGCTTGCTGTCACTGCTAAAAAAGCACTGAGCCTACCTTATGGGGTGAGGCTCAGCACTGAAATAAGTGTGCAGCTTGCTGCTGAACCAGAGAACAGAGAAAAAAAAAAAAAAAGAAAAAAAATTGTGTAAGTAATTGTGATCCTGGAGAAGATTCAGGAGGAGAATAACCCTTAAAACTGCCCTTGCCATTCCTGGGCTGGCCATGCTGAGTCCTTGTTCTCTTTGCAAATCCTCTCTCATCTCCAGGCAGCCGCTTCCCTCAATACCTTTTTCAGCCTGTGCAGTACAGATTGCTTTCACCACAGCACTTGCTCACCCCTCATTCCACATGCTCTGTTTATTCTTTGGACAACAAGCTACTGTGGCAAGACTGTATTTCCTAATTCTGTACAGAATGGGGATTTTAATGATGGGGAACAAAATCGACCCCTAAAGAGCTGTTAGCCATAATGTCCTTTTGGAAGCAGTTGTTTGTCATTCACAATAACAGGTCTACACAATTAGCATGGGATCATCATGCATTTAAAAATAAAGAAGAGGGGAGGGGACATCCTCACCCTGATGGAAATTGGTCCCACTTTGTACTGTTTATTGTTGTCTTGATTGCAGAGAGGTTACAGGCTGCAGCAAAGCTCTCCATGAACAATCCTTATTATGTATTACATGCCGCATGATTTATGCTGAACATGGCACCTTATGATCTGCATTTCTACTATCCTTTCATAATGCTTTTGTGACTTAACTCTGCTTGTCCTCTCTTTAACCTTTGTATTCAAAACATATTTACAAATATGCATATTTTACACATTCATATGGCATTTTGTCCTTTCATCTGCTGACTCCACCTTGAAACAATGCTGGAAGCCTCACAGGTGTTTCCTTGTGTTTATTCCCAATTTTAGTTTTTTTTTTCACAATGAACCAGGATGAAAAACTTATCATAACATTGTTCTTGATAGACTGCACTTCTATAAAAGCTGAGGAAAAAGGAAAATAGAGCAGACTCATTGCCATTACTGTGTAAAGTAAAATAGTCTCCACTAGCCTTCCCTTAAATGTACTGGGAGGAAAGGCTAATGCATATTAAAACAGAATGTTTCTTGTAGACAGTATCTTTTTTTGTAGTACTGATGGACCAAAGAAGATACAGCAATGTGTGAACAATTCCTTCAGCTATAGATGCTTATATATGTTCTGCAATAGGTATGTACTTTGGGGAAATCCAACAAAGCAGAATATGACTTTTACTTTCCAGATATTATTTTTTTACAGGTTAACTTTGTTTCTTAGCTTACTAAATCATATAAACATTTTGTATCTTCCTAAATCCTTTTGTAAGACACCTAAAATTAGATTGCTGGAAAATGCCACAAAGCCAGGTATTGCTATTAGAAGCAGTAGTTTTGCAGCATTGGGCTGATGATCTCTTTTTTCCCCTTGAATTTCTCCCAAAGAACACTATGCTATTATCATCCTGATACATCACAGTGCTGTGCTCAGAATTGCCTTGAGTAAGATAACCAAGTGCAGCAAATATATATGCAAGTCTCTCTGCAAAGCTTACTTTCTTTTAAGCCTATTTCTGTTTTAATGGGATTCATTGCTTCCCTAAGCAGCCCTTGTAATTTTCAGCAAGGTCCTTTAACTCATTTAATGTGCAACATTTGTTCATGCCTAATTTGTCTGAGCCAGGCCGTGTTTTTGTTTTCCTTGAGTTGCAGAAAGGTTGATTGTGAGGGTGGAACTCCCTGCCTCCAGTGAATATATTTCTTTCTGAATTACAGTAATTACCACAGGTTTCATTTGGTTGGTGCTCTCCTCTGTGCCCCGCCTTGACAAGGTTAACAAGCAGAAGGGAACTGAACATCAAAAGATAAGTGCCTAATCACATGGGCAATTGTTGACGGTACCATTTCTCTGGTGGTTCTGATAACGTTCTGTACTGGATTCTTCTGCACATACACATTGCAACCCTAAGGATAGAAATTGATAATAGATCTGCATTACCTCTGGCTTTAATCCTTAAGAATATGCTGCCTCTGCTAAACAAAGACATTTGAGTAATTTAAGGATTTTTTTTCACCCCTAGATTTTTTTAAAATCACCTTATGGTTGCTAAATACTAATGAAAGGTAACACATTCAATTAAAATAATTGTATTGACTTAGAGCACCAGAATAGAATCTTTCTTGCCTCCTTTTTTGTCCTTGCAAATATGTATCTGTGTACATATATTTATACACGTGTATTTAAAATACATGTCACCTGGAATATATACGTAATTATGTCTACACATATATGTATATGGTATCTCTCTCCCCCTCTCTGTATATGTATGTGTGTCTAGAAAAGGGAAAGGCAGGACTCTAATTTTGCCTTAAGAAATCCTGAACTGAGTTAAAAATCTGATTTGCCCTTAAATATTCTAAAAATAGTTAACTTATAAAGTACGTAAATCTGTCACTGACCATCTCAAGCGGCATTTGCTGACATCAAATTCCCAATTTTAAAACTGTGAAAAAAAGTCTACTTTCCATTTATTTTCTCCTAGTGACAACTGCATAAAAAGGGAACAGGCATTTCAGTTTTAGCATAATTTCTCTTTGAAGTTCTTCCCTTTAAAATTTCTCATACAATACATTATATCATCAGGCCATCCAGTGCTTAATGAACTGTAAGACCTAATATCAAAAATGTATTTTCTAAGGAGATTTCAGATTTAAGATTCTATAAACATCAGGTACCTCAGAAGGCTCTCATAATTAGCTCAATGATTCAAACTAACCAGTTCTGTCTAACTCACATCACCCAGAACATCTATAATGGCTGCATTTACCCCTTTTTTTCCCAGTGATTAGGTCACCTCTTAGTCATAACCGTAATAAGTTAAGTCAGATTTTCAGAAATTACTCATATTTCAGACCTGTATATAGTTTCTGCAGCAGTGTGACTGAATATTTCTCATACATGAGTGCTATAATGGAAGTTCTCAGACATGTTCATTAATTTGCCTGAGACATTTCAGGTGTGCTCCAGATAAAGGACCAAAGATAAAAACTAAAGCTCCCTTTCTTAGTCTCTGAAATGAGGTAAACACAACCAGGAAGGCAATTCAGAGAAACTAAAGACACCTAATTTATATGCCTGAAGCAGACAGTTGTGAATATCCCCCGTGGTGACTAACAAGAATGTGTCAATGATATTCCACGGTAAAAGGATTGTTAACTGCACAGCTGTAATGTAAAGAAAAAATAACATCATAAAAATGCTCCCTACTGAAAAATGAAAAATGAAAAATTAATTTTCTCTGTCAACAGGTAAATAGTACTTTCTTCATGAAACAGTACTCTCACTGGAAGAAACTAACACAGTTCACTTGAGTTCCTAAACATCAAAGCAAAACTTGTCCTCTCTCTTTTAAAATGTTTAAAACCACCTAATTCCCCCCCTAGAAAAACAAAACAAAACAAAAACAAAAACCAAAGCAAAATAAACAGAAAAACCCTCCAAACAAACAAAAAAACAAACAAACATGAAAAAAGTAAACCAAACAAGTAAAAAATTCCAACCAAACAAAAAACCCACCCAAACCTGGCTGTATTTTGATAAAAGACAGAATTAGAATAAAGCAACAAATTGTGGCACATGTGCTGTAAAAAAAGAAGAAATTCTTCAATAGCAACAAACTTTACACATGGAAACAGAAGTGTGTGTTCTTGTGGGAGGTGACAATATTTTATTTTAAATGACAATATTCTGTTTCAAATCATTACTTGAGAACACAGAAGGTAGGATAGAGAGCCCTAATGAGATTTTGTGCTAGCTGTAGATCTCTGAGTCTCTCTTGGAGTTGGACTCCCATTTTCCAGGGAACATTTGTACTGCCAAAAATACATCTACAGTTGCATCAATATGTATTTTCTCCCCCATCTTTTGGCTGAAGACAGTCCTCTTCAGATAATGAAGTATTACTGACACATAGGCTTTTCAGGTCCTGGGGCTGCTGCTGATTTACATGTAGATTACTATTCAGAGCTACACATGCTGCCAAGTTCATTTTACTTCACTCCAGATGAAGAAAGAGGAATATTTCTCAGACTTTATTGCAAACTTTAATGGGTTTTCATTTTTGTAGGAGGACAGGTTTGATATTATGTTCTGCTTATAAATATACTTAAACCCTGGATAGAGCTTTGCGCAAAGTCCTATAGCAGCATAAAGAAAAGGTCCTGAATATACGGGCTACAAAGATTGAGAGGAACTGATGCTTTTTAGCCTTGTTTTGAGGCCAGTTGAATTGGGTCCCACAGAAGATTCAGCTGGTTGAAATATACAGAAAATGAGAGTGTTTCCTGGAACTACTAAATAATGTATTTCTCTCTGTGCTACTGTGTGATTCTCTTTAATGAGTATTTTACTGAGAGTATTAGGAAAATCTTGATGGCATTCTCGCTTCATTTCAGCCTAAGCTCAAACTGAGTTTCATTTTATCTGGAACTGGCTGACCATCCACTTTCAGCATGAAGTGACCTACCTTTCACTGTGTCATAAAATCTTTTGAGTTTTCTGGGGTATCTGTCCTGTGCTTTGCAAAATAATCAGCTGTTTCGTTCACACTATTTCCATGAGGTTTTATTCCTACTGTTACAGGTGTATCCCTGTGGAAGAGGAGCATTAAATAAAGTAAACAGGATCCTAGGAAAAAGAAACTACTCCCATGCTGTTTACCTTGTAACTGAATCCTCACATCAATAGATCTACCTATCCTCCTTGTTTTTCCCTTCCCCCATCTCTGCTTTGACTACTAGCTTTGCACAGAATTAATAGTCTAGTTCATTACATTTCAAACCTCTCTGTATTTGTGCCTCAGAAAATGCAGAGGTGAATAATATGATTTAGTGGCCACCCCAGAGCAAGCTACAGGGCTTGACACCCTTCAAGCTACCTGTCCCTAGACACAACCCTGCATACCTTCAAGTGTTTATTCTGTGAGACGACAAGGATGAGTGCTACACACTAACCACTTTCTATGTCAGAAGTGATTTCATCACCCACAGCAGGAAGACACTCTCTCCTGATAGGGTCTAGAGTCAAGAATTTTTATGCACTCAAACACATTTAGAGTGGAGAGAGACACAGAGGCATTGCAGCAGCAGACTGCACAGCCAAACCCAAGTGACCCATTAAGTGTAAAAGGGTTTTTGCCTGAAGAGCTCAGGGTCTCAGGGGGAAAAATGTTGAGCAGCTGCATGCAGCAGGTGGCCTCTCTTGTCTTGAGTGAGCATCCTAAAAAATACTGGGTTGGGAACCCATTTAAATAACTGAAATATAACTATAAGAGTGGTGTGCAGAGAGGAAAACTATGTGCATATGCTGCTCTCTGTTTTTATTACCTGCAGAAATAGGCCCCACTATAGACAGAGTACAGAAGGAGAACATTTATCTTTCCTGTAAATTTTCCCTTCTTTTCTTGTTCTGCACATATTATCTGGTCTATTAGATGGTGAATAAGTAGATAAAGAGCTTTGTAGACAGTGGAAGTCTCACTTTTTGATCATGTATGTGCTGTGGAAGTGCAGAACTAGCTCCATTAAATAATGTACTGCCTCTTAACTATGAGAAGTTCTTAAAAGTATGGAAAAGAATCCACTTAAAATGAGTCCACTTAAAACTGCAAACACTAGACCTTAGAAATACAGTGTTGTCATTAACACAAGTACCATTTGAATTCTCAAGATCCCTTTCCACATATGTGGGCATAGTGCTATATCTGTAGTAAAATTAAATGCATTTCAGTAAATACACATAGCACAGGCTGGTGGAATGGAAATTACATACACAGGCAGTTGCAGGAAAACACATAGAAGTGTACAAGCACATAAAATACTCATAAGTAAGACTTCCAAGAAACTCGTTGCATCTCCGCTGTGCAATTTTGCTCTCCTAAAGAAAACTCAAGTACAAAGGGCAATTTGAAAGCAGTAAATTTATCAGCTGCAAACCTGGTCCCAGCAGCTCAAGTATCATGGCATTGTAGACCAGACAGGTTGAGCTGAGGATCTCAGAAGCTTCTGTTCTCTCAGAATCACATTCCTCTGAGGTGCCAGTAACTGCGCTCCCTGTTCTCAGGCCAATACAGAGTTTACTGCATATTTGCTGCTTTCTGCCTAATAAAGTCATGGGCTAAAAAGTCCTTACCCTTACTGAAGCAAAAGTGATATGTTGTTAGTTTCTTTGCTTTAACAGAGCTTTACAGTTCTGAGAAATAATTACAGCTTGCTTTTCTACATTGCAAGCAAGCAGTCTTAGAGCTCTAGTTGCCTGTGGTGAAACTATAAGTCTCTACCATGTCTGCCTTGTTCTCTAGGCCCTTCACCTTCTTAGTAGCTCTCCTCTGGACATGTTCGAGCAGCACAATGTCTTTCTTGTAGTGAGGGGCTCAGAATTGGACACAGTACTCAAGGTGCAGCCTTGCCAGTGCTGAGTACAGGGGCACAATCACTTCCCTTCTCCTGCTGGCCACGCTACTCCTGATACAAGCCAAGATGCTGCTGGACTTGTTGACCTCCTGGGAACACTGCTTCCTTGTGTTGAACCAGCTGTCCACCAGCACCCCCAGGTTCTTTTCTGCTGGGAGCAGAAGACACAGAAGCCATTAGTTACATTATTCGCAATTTTTGGGGGGGAAAAGAGGTGATAGAATAATGGAGCTTCAAATGAACCTTATTTAAGATTTTTGCTATCTGATATAAACTAGCTCATCTAAAGGAATCCCAAGAGTAGCCTGCTTTACTGTATTCATTGTTACATCCCTTCCCATACTGGGAAAAATCTTTTAATATAGGTATGAGTAGTCTCCCCAAGGAATGGTAATGAAATGAATCAATTTTATTATGGGCCATCTCTCTGAGCAGTTATTTTTTAATGAGGAATAGGTGATCCTAGCTCAGAAGGCGTGGCTCTCACTTTTCCTTCCTTCCCCTTGGTTATTTGAAACAATTTCAAGGACAAAAACTCAACTGTAGTTACTGTTCTGCACTGACTCTACTAAGTCTCCAATACAAATCTGAAAAGTTAGGATAGTTTTGGAAAACAACCCATCGATAGATGAAAATGGGTGTTTGAAGAGTCAGTCTTGCATGTAGATTTGATTACCCATGCAAAACTAAGAACTGATGATGGTTCAAGACCTTAGATGCAACTCCAGCAGGAGATGCTATGAGCTATCACAAAGCTTAAAAAATTGCCTCCCAAGCCTAAAATAACCATTCTGATCTTATTTAATCTAATATAAATCATGGTGGATGCATAGACTTAAATGATTAGGTTTTCAGGAAGAAAATTAATTCTGACTACTGTTCAACAACTACAGTTTGCCTCAGAGGAGGAATATTAATCATATTGAGCATCTGGATATGGAGCTTCTTAATCAGACTTTGTTTTTTATTTGATTATTTGTATTTTTACTATAAATTGTCATCTAATGTTTGGTCTGTGTTGGTGTTTGTAGTCAAACAAAGTAGTCTGGCAAATGTTCAGAATCCAAAGACGTATGAAAAAATCATTAGATATTGCAAAATTCTCTTCTTTTCCTGTCCTTCCTGCTTGTACAGAAAACAAAAGAAAAAATCTAACAGAATGTTATCTGTTTATAAATTGATTTTTATCTCATGCTGGTGAAATCTTGTTTGGAAGTTAACTGCACTACTACATCCTCAGTTTCTTCTCTGTGAGACAAGGCCAGAAAGAGATACACTAACAAATAGGATAATGCATTAATTTTTACTAAGCTGAATTCAGGGTAGCAGTTTAAGGAGTACAGAATTGTATTTGTTTTCTCATTTTGGTGAATAGTCTGCCAGAGGCTCTAGACCAAAATTTGCTAAACTTGGCCCCTATCTCTACCTATTTAACAAATTCCTAGTCCATATAATTTCTCAGGACATCTATTACATATGTTTCTTAACCCTAAAATGCTCCTGATGACACACTTCTTATATTTTTTTTACTCTTTTTTTCTTCAATAATTCATAGAAAAATAAATGAACTCATGTCCAAATGGTTGATCAACAATTGCTTTCAAAATCTAACCAGGTTTACTTGCATGTCTACAAATTTGAGGTATTCTTCCACTTTGCAATAAATGGTCTTGACAAAAGTACTCTCACTTATAGCTCACTCCTCATACTAAAGAGTGCTTATTGAATTTCCATTGGGAGTCTTAATATTCATTGTGAGGTATTTCACTGGATGGAACCTTTATCCTCAAGATTCAATGCTGTATCTGTCACTTTTTTTATATGTGTAGTAGATAACCCTTGAACTGAATTTCACAGAGCTGCAAAGTCTGCTTACCTTGTCCTACTCTCCATACTTCAGCACTTACTTTTCCAATATGCTTGCAGAACATGAATAACTCTGTGCCCTCTCAAAAGTCTGCTAGCTGATGTGGGGTACGTGGGGGTGTAGCCCCTCAACTTGACTTGAGGACACTCTTCCACATGAATTGTGTAGTCTTACCCATACTACCTGATCTGTGTCTTTCTGGCCTTGCCAGCAGTAGGAGTACAATCACACAGCATAAAGCCTCGCTGCCACAGGGTACTCCAGCACACAAGGAGCTACACACACAGGCTGAAAAGAGAAGAAAACTCTGGTAGTGGATAAAAAGAAGAGGTCATGTTTTTCTTTCTATGACATTTTCTAGCTATGCCATGCAACAGATGTTTATTCCAACAGTTGACCCTTTCATGCTCTTGATGTTTTCCTTTCTTTTTTTTCCCATATGTTTGCTTTTTCTCTTCTCTGAAAAATAAGTGCTTCCAAGTTGCCATCAGTATTCATGCCTGGTAACCTGACCATTCTGTTCATGCTGTAGAAAAATGTTAAATGTGCCAAACAGCCTGATAGAAACAGTCTTATTTATTGTTCATCTAAAATACACGAGGCATATTCTGCCTGTCTTGGCTTCTTTCTTCGTCTTTCTCTTTTCACTTGCTCGTGATCAAACATGGAACTGATATTTTTTCAGATCATATTCTTGCATATAAAGCTATATCTGACCTATTCCATGAGCATGTTGTGTTTTCTGTCTTTATATAAAACTCTGCATGTCAGCATGAGATTGAATTGCATTGGTTTGATAAGCATTGCTATATCATCTGATTTCAAAGTGACATACCACTGTGCCTCAAAATATTCTGCAAAGAGACATGTGTGATGTTTGGATCTTTTGATCCTTCTCTGAAAAAAAAAATAAAAAGGGAATTGAGAGCATATATTTCACTGAACATTATTCTTCTTGCTTAATACCATACTGTTTAATTTGATTTGAAAACAGCATCCAGCATTTTGCATTGCAGGTAGGAAAAAAATAACACCAAATCAAGCAGCAATGGTATTTCAAAAACTGCTCAGAAATTCACCAAGAATTAGGTAGCAATTGCTGTTGCTCAGCTGTACAAAAAGCAAGATCTAGCCTGTACATCACTTACCCAGTTCTCAGAGATTAAGTAGGTGGATATATAAAAAAGGAAAGATCATCCAGATACTATAGGCCTACTCTTCCTCTTTTTCTGTTCAAGGTGACTGGAACAGAGCCAGATGCTCCACAAAAAGCAATGAAAAAAAAGAAAGTGTCAGGTACATTTTGATATTTTTTGTTTACCTCTTAGGGTACAGGAACTGGGCTTCATCCTTTTGATTATTTTATAAGATAATTTTAAAGATTCATAGTGATCCCAATTAGAACATATGAAATTTTAAGTCAGGCTTAATTGTGAAAATTGCATTATGAAAAGCTTACAAACCCCAGAAAATATAAAAACATAAGTACATAAGGCACTGAAGGGGATGGCTGTGGTACAGAAAAATATCATATAAAACTTCTAATTATTTGAGCAATGTCTCTTAAAAAGTTATATGAAACCTTTCAAACAAATTTCCAACTTTCAATAAGATCTCTAATTTAACCCCAATCAACAGCTACAATGTGAAGTTGTTACTTATCAAGAAACACTATGTAAAAGAACTTCATAATGTATAGCTATACACAACCATTTTGGTTGCACTGTGAACTTGGCTCAGACTAAATAAATGATATAAATGGTTTTTTAAGACTGTTTCCCAAGTGAAAAGAAAAAAAAAAAAAAAAAAAAAAAAAAAAAAAAAGAGAAAAGCATCCTTTCCCTACTCTGTGGCATTAAAAAATAAAGCTATGTATATCAGAAGGTTGTGGGTATTCAGTGTAGAAGGTAACTTATTAGTTTAAAATGCTCTAAGTAAAGATGAATTGCCATGATTGTCTCTATGCACTGCTCAGGCATATTCACAGTATGGTATCATATCTGCCATCCTCATTAGCTTTTTTTTTCATGGTCCTCCAGTTACATTTCAGGATTTAGATGGAAGCTTCAGCTGCCAGTCAAGAGGCAGAGGTTAATAGATACTGAAATGTTAGAAAATATGGGAATTGTATGTTGAAAAGCTAACCAGTCTTCAGAGAGAGAAAAAAACTGGAGCCAGGAAAAAGGCATTATGTTTCATCAGTAAAAAACCTCCTAAACTGTCATCACTTGTTAAAAACTTTTCTAATTATTAAAGTCAAAGCTTAAAATGAGAACTAAATATAAAATTTTCCATAGATATATTTTACAAGTCAGTGTTAAAAATCAAAATGAGATTATGAAATGAAAAAGAAAAACTAGGTGGTGATTGTCCAACCAAGGGGAAAATGGAATGGAACAAGGTAATACAAATAGAGGAAGCATAAATTATAGCAGAATTAGTGATCTATCAACTTATGGAGAACAAAGAACGGAAGGCTAAAATAAGGACAATAAAGAGTAAGAATGAACAGCCCTCTTCTAACTCGTTTTACTTGTCAAAGGATATGTGAAAGAATTAAAAAAAGAAAAAAAGCAGAAAATACATCTTTATTTCACAGAACACACACACAGAAAAGATTGTTTAGGGACAATTTTTCTGAAGAGCCAATAAAGTATAAAAAAGATTCATCACAAAGCACTTCAATTATAATATGAATTTGAGGAACAGCAAAATAGGACCTATGTTCTTATATGTAACAGACAGCAAATATGTGATAAAGCTTATTTAATCCCTTTATAGAATCCCTTAATATAGTTTCTCTAAAAAGTAGAATATATTAAATTTAATTATTAGAATTGGTTAAGATCAGACTAATTACTGAAAGTGACATAATAACAAGTGTAACTTATTACTCATTACAATTGCTTGAATTTAACCAGAAGTATTTGCCATTATTTTTTCAAATATCATAGGCACAGTAGTTTTGCTGCTATTTCTCCAGTAAAATTGTCTCCTTTTTTATACTTGGCCAGATTACTTCTTTCCTGGCAAAAGTATTTTCAGAAATCAGTAGCAGAAGGAGTGTTTCAGCAGTGGAAATATTCAGTGCTGGACCGTGAGACGTTTAAACAAGAGTGAGTTTTGACAGTAGAACTGGGAGAATAGCTGTGATCTTGACAAACAAAGAGGATGGAGGAGGGAGAGAGGATGAACAACTAGGAAAGGGATGATAAGGAAAAATCACTTGCCCTGACTTTCCAAAAACTGTGATATCTTAAGAGCAAGGATGTCTGTTGCAGCAGCAACACAGGAGACCTGTAACATTTTTCAGTTATACATCTTCCTGATCTGATCCCTTCCTTGACTCCAGTGACTTGACTTCCTTGACTTCCTTGACTTCCTTGACTCTACTGCTCTTTATCACACATTCTGTCATCCTTTTCTTGGAAGCTGGGACAATCAGGGACACCCTAACAGTACCTGGAACTCCTGTTGCCTGGGAAATATACCTGACATGCCCACTGTGAGAACTGCAAACATCAGCCTACAATAATCATGGCCACAGTGGAAAAATATTGACCAAAGTCAATCACCCTCTAATAATTTCTTCTGACCCCTGTGTAAATAACTCCAACTCAATTCCAATATCCATATGTTCCTTCCAGATAGTAAGTAGAATAAATCTTGCTATTGAAATCTGTTAAGTCATGATTTTACAAATTTGTATTAATATAAATTTATTTCTGATATTGTTGATGGTGATTCTTTAAGTAACATAAAGCCTTTTCACTCCTATTTGCAACAGCATTCAGTGTGAACAGGGTATCCATTGCCTTTGTCTCACCAGGCTCCAGCAACCTAGTGTAAAGTTGTCTTGCTGTATCCTGATCTTTCAGAAATTTCAAACAGAGAAAGCCCAGTGTACATGCATTGCAGTCTGAGAGATGTGACTTATCCAAACTCTTTTAGCTTCAGTACCATTGCTCCACAGTAATGGAATCTACTACCAGGAGAGGCTTTACAAGTTTTATTTGAATTGCTCAACAGTGCGGTTATGTTGGAAGGTCAGAGGACTGTTATAGCAATAAATAGTGAATTCAAGAAAGCACAAAAAGAAGTTTTGTACTCATGCCCATTTCATATCCTAAATATATCTTAGACAGTTTTGACTGTTCTATGAATGAAAATCTTCGGTGCCTATCAAGCTTAAATACACTTCATTTAAATCTGGATGTAATAAAGGGAGAGAAAGACATAGGACTGCTGAGAAGACTATGTTTGCTGCTGACAGAACACTTGACCAAAAGAGTCTCAAAATCTTTATAGAATGGAAAAATACCCCAAAATTTGGAATCGTGTCTGTATATACCCACATGAACCACTTTTCTTCCAGTCTTACTGAAAATTAGTTAAGAGGTAATTATAATATTTTTATCAACTTTTAAAATGCTAAACTCCCAAAAAGTAAGATTATTTTTTTAAGAACAGCTCTTCTGCTTACTCCTTTAAAAAATGTGCATGCATATGTATGGCCCCAGTTCTGTTAAATATCTTAATCAAGGATTTAGATGAGGGGATTGAGTCCACCATTAGCAAATTCACAGACAACACTAAGATGGGGGGAGTGTGGATCAGCTGGAAGGCAGGAGGGCTCTGCAGAGGGACCTGGACAGACTGGAGAGTTGGGCTGATTCCAATGGGATGAGGTTCCACACGGCCGAGTGCACTTTGGCCACAACAACCCCATGGGGAGCTCCAGGTTGGGCACAGAGTGGCTGAGAGCAGCCAGGCAGAAAGGGACCTGGGAGTCTGGATTGACAGGAAGCTGAACATGA
Source organism: Calypte anna (assembly GCF_003957555.1). Classification (NCBI taxonomy): domain Eukaryota; kingdom Metazoa; phylum Chordata; class Aves; order Apodiformes; family Trochilidae; genus Calypte; species Calypte anna. The sequence continues at coordinate 97,064,246 of NC_044245.1, forward strand.
GGCAGCAGTGTGCCCAGGTGGCCAAGAAGGCCAATGGCATCCTGGCCTGGATCAGGAACAGAGTGGACAGCAGGTCCAGGGAAGGGATTCTTCCCCAGTGCTCAGCGCTGGTGAGGCCACAGCTTGAGTCCTGTGTCCAGTTCTGGGCCCCTCAGTTCAGGAAGGAGATTGAGGTGCTGGAGCAGGTCCAGAGAAGAGCAAGGAGTCTGTGAAGGGATCCAGCACAAGTCCTGTGAGGAAGGGCTGAGGGAGCTGGGGGTCTGGAGAAGAGGAGGCTCAGGGGAGACCTCATCACTCTCTACAACTCCCTGAAAGGAGGGTGTAGCCAGGGGGCGGTCGGTCTCTTCTCCCAAGCAGCCATCAGTAAGACAAGAGGGCATGGACTTAAGCTCTGTCACGGAAGGTTTAGATTGGATATTAGGAAAAAATTCTTTACAGAGAGAGTGATCAGGCATTGGAATGGGCTGCCCAGGGAAGTAGTGGATTCTCCGTCCCTGGAGGTTTTTAAAAAGAGACTGAATGTGGCACTCAGTGCCATGGTCTGGTAACCACAGTGGTGGTGGATTAAGGGTTGGACTTGGTGATCTCAGATGTCCCTTCTAACCCAGGTGATTCTGTGTATGCCATCAAAAAGTATGAGAGCTTTTTTCTTGTGTGTGCTTTTTACACTGTTCTGCATTTTCTACTGACATTTATGCAACCCAATAAGTTACATTTCGTTTTCCTTTTAAAGTGCTTCTGCTTCTCCCTAGCTTCAGCCTGAATTATGAAGGTCAGCCCAGTAGATTAATTGATCAAGCTTTGCAAAAACTCCACAAGCAGCAAATAAATGGTATTGTCATCATGTTTTTTCCCTGTTAGCTACATGTTTGCAGTTAAAGCCGCATTGCAGAAAGCAAATTTCCATTCAGAGGCTTAACTTATTTAAAACTGATGATTTCAGTGCCACTATGAAGAGCATATTCATGGCAAGGATGGTTCTTGCAGCCCCATGAATATAAAATATTGTATAAAATCAGATCTAATAATGTTTAAAATACATGATAATGAAGACCTCCTTTATGAGCTACTGGAGTGACCATCTTTCTCTAGATTCATATGCTTGTGTTACAATGCATTAGTTTGAGAAGCAAATCGGTTCTTAATTTTTTTCTTCTACTATTTGCAGATAGATGGGTATTTAAACTAGATTCTGAAGCCTGCAGTAGAAACTCTTGCCTGGGTTATAATCATAACACATGCCTCCAAAGTAAATCTACATTAGCACAACTCAATGTGGTAATTAAGATAGAAAAAGGCAGTACTAAGCTGCATGGCCTATCAGATTCCTTGGGGAGAATAAAAGGACTGACGTGACTTGAAATGTGTCCAAAGGGTTTAGTTAGCCTCAAATTAGCTGCAAACTTCCTCTATTAAAATGCATAACAAATACCAGCCTACATGTCCCTGAACCCTTCATTATTTAAGCCCTAATTTCAGATGGTTCTTTTATTATAGAATATATCCCAAAAGCTAGCATTGACTTTTAATTACACTATACAATCATTGCTGTCAGGTGATAAGTTGGAAGGACAGAAGGCTCCAGGGCACATCTGAGTGAACCATGAGAGCTCAGCTCTTAACCAAAAGCAAACAACTGAACAAAGGCAAACATTCCAGGAACAATCTACAGTAAAATGAAGGCCAAACAGACATCTCCCTTTAACCTTGTATTTTATACCTGCTATGAAATCTGTAGCGTTTACTCAGGCAGGCAGACAGAAATATAGAGACCAGGAATGGGAAGTGGAACTGAATGAGAATTATGTTTGACTTTTGCACTCCCTCAAGCTCAAAAAAGGATAAACACATTTCTTGCTGCTACTGATCTCTTATCACAAAGATAATATTGGGGGTTCTTTGCTGAAGATTTCCATACTATGCCAATATAATTAATCTATATTAATTATTAGATCTTTGTGTTTGTTTTGATGATGTTCAGTGTCCCCTGAACATTGTCCACTCTAATTTTGTCTGTGTAAGGAACCTACTCTAAAGGTGGGCTGAAACAGTGGACTTAATTCTGAAACAAAGAGATGTTCATACGTCCTTGGCATTGCTGGTTGGTAGTGACTGCTGCTTCCAAAGCAGGAGGATATAAAGCAACTTCTTGTGCAAAAGCTGTGGTCGAAAGAGCACAGAGAAAGCAGGGAGCCAGTTGTGAGTGTCACCCTTTTAAAAAGTGAGAGGCCTGCCTTACCTGTGCGTTGACATCAGGAAAAACAGAACTTGGAGAAAACTTACATGTATATGATAATTACATGAGCAGCATTACATTAAGTATCACTTTTTAATTTATTTTTTGTCTACATTTAAGGAAAATAAGCCACTTACACTAGAAGAGCTTTTTTATCTTATTTTGAGCTTGTTTCCTTGCATGGGGAAAAAATGACAAACCAGTTGATGTACAATAAAATTCTGCACATCCAACCAAGAGTATAATATTCAGAAATGTATTCTTCTGTCTGCTGTGCACCCTTTTCCCCTTTCACAATGTTCTTTCATGTGGGAATCTGGAGGGCTTAATATTTAGCTGAAACATGTGATATGCAATAACCCTCTTTTTTCTTTCCTGTTTCACAGTGCAGCGATGACACCTCCACTGCATGAGAAAGTCACACAGGCATCATATAGGAAGGAATTTTATTGAAATAGAGATTTTTCATTTTGTTGCAGTTATGTCAATTTGGAAGATACCTCAAAATCAGATATTTTTTCTTTAAAGGGCAAACATATCTAACCATTAATTTTCTTTCTTTAAATGTTTCCAAGTAAAATCCACATTTTCTAAAAAAGCTTAATATTCCTAACTGCCATGGCTTCTCTTTCTTCACTTTTAGATGGCTAAAATTGTGAAATTAGGACAATTGTGCAGCCTTCCAGAGATTATTTTCTTCCCAGTTTGCTTAATAATTTATTGGGCAATTTAATTGTGTTTGAATGCAGTTATGTAGGACATATATTAAAAGGTTCCGTAGCAAATATTATTCTTTCTAAGATTAAAGAAACCTGAAGTCAAAGAATGATAAAATTCCATTTCAGTACTGATACAATTAAGTACAGGTTGTATTTTTGTGCTGAATTTGGCCACAAGGCACTCAATAATTTAAGGACCAGATGAAGCTATAAACTCCTACCATGAGATTATTCAAAGCTTATGCAACCATTTGGAAGACATAATTTGAAATGCCTAACCATCTGAAATCAGTGCCATTCAGGTCATTTTTTGAATACTCAGAGGTAATGAAATGTCAGATTGCAAGCTTAAAAAAGGACATGGTAAGTTAAGGTGCAGGAAATTACTAAGGGTGTGAAGAGATTAATAAATATGACTATAATACTGATATAATGCTGAAATATAATAGCTTGTGTTTGTTAAGGTTAATATTCTCCTTTAGAGATAAGCTGCACAGGAATGAGTTGAACATTAAGCCTAAGGTAAAAGTCAGTCACTGAATAATATTGCTTTTCTGATGATGGAAACTCAGTGTGAAATGTTTTTTAATCGTGCCATTAACCCACAGCAGACAGGTACAAATCAACAGAATGTATACAGTACTGAGTTCTATTTACCTATGAGGGAAAATCCCAATTAACAAAAAATCAATTGTGAGTGATATGTTATAAGAGAGACAAACTGTTTTTATATAAAAAACTCCTTATAATAATGTATTTAGGTCAAACTTTTGTAGGCAGGCAATAATCAGAAGTATCTCTGCTTATGTTCAGAGATACTAACTTAAGTTTCTGGAGTTCCTGAAATCCTTCATCCAAGTTTTCATCACTTTTTATCCATGCTAAAAAAAGGTCTAAGGAGCTATAAGAAGCCATTTTGTACATGTCCCCATGTCCTTATTGGTATTCCACTTCATTATTATCTCAGGATACTATTGCTAGCAGCATCCAGTATTAAAGACTCCACAGTCTCCCTAGGTAATCTATTCCATTGCTGTTTCATTACTCTTAGGGTTAGAAATATTTTTGCTCAGAGATTTCTTTTGCTCTTCTTTCCTTCCCCAAGTAATAATATCTCATGGGGTTATTATATTCACCAAAGACCTGAAGAACATTTTCATTTCTCTTTTGGTAAGCCATAAAATCCTTTACCTTTTCTTTTTAAATTTTTTAGCATATAAAATTCTGATTATTTCCCTTGTCCCTCACAGGCAGAGTGCCTTTGGTCCCTGATCACATCCCGGCAATCTCTGAATTTCTTACTTGTTGTCCTCAGCCTTTCAAAGAACAATGTCCACGCTCAACCCAGTGATCCCCCTAATTCTTCAAGTCTGATCAGAGTGAGAGGATTGTATAAAAACTGCAGTATGCCAAACACCCATTATGTATCCAAGTAAAACACTGACTTTTTTCATAGGGTGGTGTTATTGTTTATGCTGGTTCAGTTTGTATTATCATAGAATCATAGAATCATAGAATTGGCTGGGTTGGAAGGGACCTCAGAGATCATCGAGTCCAACCCTTTTACCACCGTTGCGGTTGCTAGACTATGGCACTGAGTGCCACATCCAGTTATGCTATAGTTCATGCTGTTTAGCCATTATCGTATATATGAACCTATTATTCCTGCCTAAAGAAAAACTGCATTTACAGAGCATCATTTGATCCTTTGAGAAAACAGTTTGTTGGGAACATTTTGAATTCTTATCTTGTTCTCCAATACACAAACCATTCTATCTTACTATAGCTCTTGAATGTTAACAAACATACTGTTTTAATCAGCTAGATCATCAGTGAAGATATCAAAGAACCTGACAATCATGACTCTCCCTGAATTCATCCTGTTCAATGGTTTTTTTTTCACATTTTGAAAATGAACCACTGATAGATAAAAGTTTAAGTGCAAATGCAAGTAAGTAACCAATAGTACTCCTATCAAAACAATTTTTCCCTTGATCTGGATTGTGATTGCAAAAGGTCATGATATATAACACATCCTTTTTTCATCATTACCCTTGTTGTGCAGAATATAAAAAAAAATATTACTTTGGTTCTGCTCAGCTCCTTGTTATCTTGCAAATAGGTAGCTGAAGTATTGCTCCAGATTCTTATGAGTAAATGAAAATAACATGACTGTCAATTCTCTGAGTTCTGGGTTTTGTTTTTTGTAATTCTTTGATGTCTTCAATTATTGATGTTATGTTTGCCTTCTGGCATCCCATGACTCTTCAAGGCTAGTCAGAAAGTTTTCTGAGATTTCTTTAGCTGAACAGCAGAGATTAGTGAAATTAAATATATTGAAGCATTGGATACTCTGAAATAAACCAGGAAATGGGCAGGGAAAGTCATGCAAAGAGGCAATGCAGTACCTTCTTAAATCAGAACATTCTGGCAGATGCAGATTTTTAATTATTTTAAAGTTTGAGCTGCTATAAAGTTCAACAAATTAGAGTGTTTCCTAATGTAATTTAAAATGCCAATAGATAGAACATTTCGCTCTCCTGTAGGTATTTTCCTTCATGATTCAAGGAAATACACATGAGAACAGTTATTGGAAAGTAACTCTTTTATTTTCTCAAAATTTAAAAAGATAAGTGTATAATAGTTGTTTTAATAACTACATGAACCATTTTATCTCTTTATATTACATAACCTTGAGAATACTTTTTTCATCGGAAAAAGCTAGCTGAAACATGAAGTTAATATCACTGACTTGGAAATATTTTTTCAACATTTTGTTCCTTACATACTTCTTTAGTACTCTTCTTCCTAAACCAAACAAATACATCTGAAAGAGAAGCATATATATTCAAACTTCACTCAACAGTTTAAAACACATTTTAGTGCATTTTCTTATTTATTGACTACCTACTAACATGAGTGCAGCTAATGGATCTTCACATTTATTTTGTGCTTAGTGATTAGTCATTTTTGCCTACACAACAAGAAAGACTTTCAAGATGTCTGGGTTTTCAAGGTGTAGATTATTGCTGCTGTTGAATACTGGACTCCTTTTATGCATCTCAAGTTGGGCATGCAACAATTGGCTTGATCATTTCCTTTTTTGCTATCTGATTTTAAATTGAAAGAGGACAATTGTGAATGCAAATGCCAACTAATGGAGTGCCAGCCTCATGAGAACTGTTTTTTTATAAGTCACACCATTTCTCCTCTCTGTATCAGCCTTCTGTACCACACAGCAGAAACAAGTCCTTCTTGTTGAAAGCAATTTAAAACTTTTCTCCATAAGGCAATCATATTACCATACTTATTTGCTGCTGTGTTTTCTCTGCCTCATTTGCCCTGCTCACATCTATTACAGCTGCTGATGCTGGGGAAAAAGGGAGTGGAGGAATCACAAAATCACACTGAATCACAGAAGGTTGGGAGTTGGAAGGGATGGGTATGAAGGAGGAGGGAGTAGGAGAAAAAAAAAAAAGAAAAAAAAAGGCTGTGAAATTTTTACTTTCTTCATGAAACCTTGTCTATTCAGGGTTAAGATATATTTTGCTGAATTAATGCTGGTGTTCTTTGATGCCTCAATAATACCAGCATACTTATCGGAATTCGTATTATGAACTAAAAAACTGATTTTCCGCTCAGTCAATTGAACTACAAAGAGAAGAATAATCCTACAACCTTAGAGGCAGTGGTCTGAAGAAAAACAAATAGTAGAAAATAATTGTGGAAGAGACAAAAGGAGATCAGCCATTCTGCTAAGGAAGAAGCAGCCTTTAATTAAATATCTATTAATTTGTAATGAATGCCAAATAACATTAAATAAGCATTTAACAGAATATTAATCACATACTTAAGGGCTAATTGCACTGTATTAACAATTAATGGCCCTTTAAGAAACTAAATATACTATGGATGTAATAAGTGTTAATTGAAAGCTATTTTGGGAACTTTATTTTGCTTTTCTTAATTGGACAGTGACACAATATACTGCTACTGAGCCCTTTTGTCCTTATCCTTTGAAGTACTGCAGTCCTTGCCATACTGCAGAACACAGCAGCAGATTTCAACTAGTTCTGTCCCAGGAAAAAAAACCAACTCAAGTATATTTTTCATGCATATGGTGTGCCATAATACTTACTGATAGTGCATATGCTTTCTGTCCAGTAACTTTAGTTCACTCAACAGGGATAATGATGGTTTATGAGAGTTACACTGTGTTTAAACCTGTTCTGCAGCAGTTATTCACCAGAGCTATGTTATTTCTCTAGAAGTTCCTGAAGCATTACTGTGGAGAGCACTGAAGCTGACAGAAGGCCAGATAAATCTGATTTCAAGTGTAGGTTTATGCTGTAGTTGTTGAGACTTCTTGTCTTGATGTATCACAGAAATAATCTTCATGGAGTTGGTATGTACTTGCACTAACCTGTAAGCCTAGTTCTGTATCAGAAAGAAACATAATAAAATAAAATAAAATAAAAATAAAAAGCAAAAAGTGTTCAACTCAAAGCAGGGGAAAGAACTGAGAGGAAATTGCAAAGGTAATAAATGGGGTTCTAGTAAAACTGAATTATATGGGTCAATTCTTCAGTTTTATCTAAGAAATTAATGAGACCCAAGCCAGAAATTTTTGCTGGGCAAGACATAAAATTTTGTGTGCAATTTTTGGAAGCCTCTTTCCTCTCAGACCAGGCTGTTACCAGTATGATTCAGCATTAAGGGGTTGTGTTACATCCAGGGTAACAGAGGCTGAAGTGCTGCCATCAAAAGAAGTTTCCTCTCTTTCCATTTGGTTCTTTGTTCTCATCCCCGCACTGTTCCTTCCAGTGAACCAGAAAAAAATCTCCATTTAGTCAGAGGACTGAAAAACTTGGACACTTGGTCCACATCAGATAACATGAGAGGAAGATTAGTTCACACTCAGGTAATTTCCCCAGTGAAATTAAGAAAATCCCAGAGATTCTTTGTCTAATGTGGCATGACTAGATATTGCTAGTGGGAGAATGAAGCTCAGACTTCACATGCTCTGTTCCCCATGTATTGCAAAAATAATGGTTAGTATAGTACCAGCTGTCTGCAACTGCGTCCTGACTCTCCATTTTTCTTGTAACAAAGGAAAACAGCGTTTAGTGGTCAAAGAAAGATTTACTTTGGTCTGAATACAAGGTCCTTCTCAAGTGAAATACATGGGAAAAAAAACAATGTGCATGCAGTTTTTTAGAAACTTATCACTGCAGTTGCAATCTTTTACTGAGGCTATTCATTAACTTCTAACAGTAGTATCCTAATCTAATATCAGAGCTGTAAGTGCTTTCTTTATGCTTTATTTAGAAATGCTGGCCATCTATTCTCCCACCACTTTGGGATCTGCACTTCATGAGATATTTTTAGTTTCCAATATATTTAGATGTGACTTCTGTTTGTTTCATTTAGTGTTTCAGAATATTTAAGATATTTGTAGATTCCTGTAAAATACATATTTTTATTTCTTTTTACCAAAGTTAGGTTCCATCTTAGATTAAATACTGAGATTGTGTGAATAGGTGCAATTATCAAAATGTCAGGAGAGTCATATTATTTTGCACAAACTAAAGATGTGACCTTTTATTTTTCATTGCTAGTTATTACAGAATGTACAGTATCTACAAAAAACCTTACTATTTTTACTGGAAAATATTAACAGGTAACAAATTAATATATACTGTGAGCCACTTCATCGCTATCCTGTCATCAATGAGAGGCATAAAGTGTCTCTGCCCACTCAGGGGTTTTGACTGACTATCAACATTTATTTACTTTATTTGTCATGTTTTAATTTCTCTGTATCACATATTTTAAAGTGTATATATTTATAGAGCCTGTTTAAAAATATTAACATCAAAGATTTTTTTGTAGGCAGTTCTGAATGTTAATGTCACATCTAAAAGCCACAATCCAATTCTGCCCAGTCTACAGAACATAAAGGATCCTCATTAACATAGTATTATATTAACATATTATCAGCATCTTGAGCTAAGTTTCTCTGTCTCTACCTGTCTGTCCCTCCCTTTTTAAATCCAGTTCCTAACATAAAGCACATTTTTGTGAGTGGAAAATGGGAGCAGAGCAATATAATACAGACTAATCTCTGCTCCAGGAAGCCCAGAGGAGACAGATAATTGAAAAGCAATTGAGGTAAAACAACAGTGATGGGGAAGGCTCAGAACAGCCTTTCTCTGATTTTGATAGGGAAATGTTCACAATAAATTGAAGTTGACTTCACAAGATGATCTCTACCTGCCTCTTCCTGTACCTACTGATGGATTAAAAAATAAATTTTTAAAAGACTTTTCTCAAAGAAACCCAGGAATTTACTGTGAGAATTTGCATCTCTTTGTACCAAGAGACAAATCCAGTCTTAGAACTCAACTATAGCCAGACACTTTCGTTTTTATTAGGTACCTTTAAGGTAACTAATTTACATTTAAAGGACTTACAAAACATAAGATATCTATCTATCTATCTATCTATCTATCTATCTATCTATCTATCTTGTTATATGTGTTTAGTAAAAAATGCAAGAATATTTCAGGAACTTTATACTTTATACTGCTATCCTTTTTATTACAGGTGTAAAAAATTTTTCTGACTGAGAAGTCCTGCCAGTGATACTTAGCTACAACATAGTGGCTCTGCATAGCTAGCAGTGAATTACGCCATATAACAACAACAACAAAAAATGGTAGAGTCAAGCAGGGTAGCAAATTCATCTGTCAAAATGTCCTCTAGATCAATGTCAGTTTTACTCTACAAAGTATGATATGTGACCCCAACCAGTCTACTCCACTACTGAAGCAGCTTTTGCTATCATTTCTTAAAAAACAGAACTAGAAATAGAACTGCTTCATGTTTTTTCTTTCCAAAAGTGAGTACAATTTTTTCTATGTTTTCATTTTTATCAGATCAAGGCTTTTGCTGTTTACTGTAGGAGCTCATAACAACTGGCAGGTTTCAAGGATTCCAGAAACTGTAACTTCCAGAATAACTTGAAGAGTCCTCAGTTGTGCACTCTAGAAGAAAATGGGGAAGAGAGATCCCAATGGGAAGAAGAGTCATGGTTTCGAGTCCCTGAAAGTATCAGAAAAGACAATTCCGTTCCATAAAATCAAAATAGAACATTCAATTGATTCATGAATATATCCTCTGTCCTCTTTAAGTTTCGAGGGAATGCACAATTTTCTAATTCTTTGGGCACTAAAATATGAAAAACTTCTGCTGTCAAAAAGCTGAAAAGTGTAATTTTGGAAGTATTTGCATTTGCTTGAATGTGAATGGAAGGACTACAGAAGACATATTTGATATTTAGTCATTGTCTTGTAAGATATATATAAACATAATTTTCCCAAGTTTTTGTTTTGTTTTGTTGTTTAGTGTTTTGGGTTTTTTTGTTTGTTTTGGTTTGGGTTTGTTTTGGTTTGGGTTGTTTTGTTGGTTTTTTTTGAGAACTAGACCGAAGGAGAATTATTCTGTCTGAAATTTTGCAAAATAAAAACAACTTGAACTTTTCTTCACTTACTGAATGATTGACTGAATGACAGTATGACTCAGTCATGAACAGCAAACAAAGACTTAATGGTTTTCTGATACTTCCTCAGAAGAGAATGTTACAGCAGTCACAGTTAGAATAACAAAAAAAAGAGCAGATAAATGAAATAGTCCTATCTTAAAAATGATTTTCTTGCCCTGCCTGTAGAATGATCTCAGAAGACATCTTCCACCATCTGAGGAACATAACACATAATAGTAGATGCTGGATGATCATACTTTAGTGTTATTAGTTTTCTATTTCACTTGTCTCTTCTACATTTAGCTGCAATATATCACAGGATGAGGTACTAAAAAAATCTCCAAGGATACTGTATTCTCCAAGGAAACTACACAGCTCTTTTGAAGTTTTTGCCTTCAATTTTAAATATACAACGATCAGATAATAATAAAGACAAACATGTCTCTTCTTTTACAGGACTCTTGTTGGTGATGTTAAATGCTCTATACAGAATTGTATGTGGATAAAGTGATGTTATTGTAAGTGTCCTTGAAAGTAAATGTTTAAAATTGTACCACCCTTATTAAAAAAAGTTAAGCTCCTCAAGCTTAATGGTTTCACAAACTAGGGTGTTTTTTACTGATTCATCATTAGGATCTTTCATATTAAGAAAAAAGAATTGCCTCTAGAAGGCATAGTGTCATTTTAGAGTCAAACCACTGATGGGACAAAGAACACGGGTTTTGAACTTGTAGACATTGTTCATAGAAACATATATATCTTAGTATGTATGGCTTCTATGGTTGTGACTGACCAATGTTTGCTAAATATTCAGCACTGACTGTATCCTTAACCTTGCACAATACACAGATATCAAAATAATCGATTCTTTACAGGTTTTATAACCCCATAGGCAAACATCAGTGATAAGACACACTAGCAAACTCAGAGGATATGTTCCTCATAGATTTTTTTTTAGTTTGTGTTCTTGATTTTGGGTGCTATTGTATTCCTTACATGGGGATGGGAAAGAGCAAAGGCATGCAGAGTTTTCTAATAGTAGGTGGAAGGGAAACGTCAGCTGTTCCTGTACCTTTTCTTTGCTACAGGAGGTTAAGTTTTCCAGTAGTGCTAACAGCTAATTCAGTATGAGCATACATCTTGCGTTTCAGAATGAAACTAAAAGTTAATAATGTTTGGTTTACTTTTAAAATAAAGATTTTCTACAATTTCACAGCAATATCAATTTAATTTGCTGGAAAGAGAAAAAAAGATTCTACCAAATTCGTAGCTAACATTAGCAGTTACAGGCCAACTAATAGGTAACATCCTATCATCTAGGAGAGAGAAAACGAGAGAGAGAAAGAGCAAAAGAGTGAAAGAGTGAAAAAGAGAAAGAGAGAAAGAGAGAGAGAGAAAAACAGAGAAAGAGAGAAAGGGAGAAAGAGAAGGAGGTAGAGGCAGAGGAGAAAGAAGAGAAGGAGAAAGAAAGAACAGAGAATAAGAATGAGAAAGAAAGAGTTTGAAGACCAGATCTTAATCTTTGGAAACCATGTACATTTTCTTCTACAATTTTGCAATTTTTTTTCAGTTGACAATTGCGAAAGATACCCTCACCCACTAGGCTCTCTCTATTTTTTAGCTAAAACAGTATAAGGAACTTGTCTGGATGTTCAATTAGGACACAAAATTTAATTGGCATTTCAAGTATCAGATTTTTTTACAGTGACCATTAGAATTTCAATTACCAAATTATGTGTTTCTAACATTTTTGCCAAGTCAAATTGGCAAGTCAAATTACTGAACTAACCTGTCAAAATACCTGATTGTGCACCTCTTGGGCATAAATACAGTTTTATCTGTAAATCTTAACTGATTGTGTGTCCTGGTCTAGAACAAGATAAAGGTAATTCTCTGTCTTAAACTTTTGCTTTCAGCTAAGTCTCTTGTAATTAGCTGTACTTCCTGAAATTAACAGCAAGTTTCTCAGTCAGTGTCTACTTCTAGGACTGATAATGCCAGAGACTGGTGTGCAGAACCAAGGACACGGCTCAGTTCTAAGGAACATTTTGCCCTCTGGAAGGAGAAAAGGAGCAAAGAAGTCACACCTGAAGCCTTCCCTTAGAGAAGATCAGACAAGATAGATGACCAGAATTGACCAGAGTATTCTATCCCATACACATCCCATACATTTATACTTGGTATAAATTTGAGGGATCATGAGGGTCAAACCCCTTTCTTCTTCCCCTTCTTTGCCTGTTCCTATTTGCTTCAGCATCCTGGGAGGATTCCATCTGTTCTTCTGCCTGTGGTCCTGATCCGTGCCAGCCTGAATCTGTGTGTTCCTGCCTCCAGCTCCCAGCTGCTGCTGATTCCAGGAGTCCAGCCTGGACTTTCCCAGGACTGCCCTGCAGCCTTGGTGGTGACGTGAGAGTTACTGGGGGAGAGGGGAGGAATGTGGTATGAATTTTCCTGTGTATTGGTAAATATTTAGTAATTTTTCTTTTTTATCATTGCTGTTTCATTAAAGCTGTGTAGCTTAGTTTCCAATCCATAGGTCTCCCTTATTCTCTCTCTTTTCTTTATCAGTGAGGGGAGGGGGCTTAATAGAGAGCATCCATCAGCCGGTTTAATTGCCGGGCCAGTGTTAAACTGTGACGTTCTATTCAGCTATGTTTTGCTCTAAACAGATCACCTAGCTTTAAAAATTACATTGAAATAGAAGGGATTTTATAATCCACTGAGATAGAAAGCTATGTATTTTTTCTGGGAACTTTATTTTGGATAAATCAGTATACAATTCCAGCAACTAAGACATTTGACCATGATACATTTTCTCTGTTTACTTTAGAAAAGATTCTCTTTTTTCCATCTCTTTCTCTAATCTATTTTTGGCAATACCTTCAGCAAATGTAGTTTCTAAAGAGAGATTTGCATGAAAGCTGATATTAAAGTAGATCTTTGACTGCTACATTTTTGTTACAATAAGAATTTTCCCCAGGGGCTGTAGAGTAAACTTTAGATTTGTGGCAATGTAAATTATACACATGCACACCTGCAAGAGTGTTTGCCATTCCACTAGAAACAAATCTATAGTGAATCAGCATTAGCACACAGATGCTCATCAAACAAACCCACACAAAAGCATGCAAGTCCCCAAGAGATTTCTTCCTTTTCCCTTCTCTATTCTGAGAGAAAAGTAGACATTCTGGCCCAAACAGTATGTCTCCATAGCTGCAAATGCTGCTTTAGTTTAATGAAATATGATCACAGTTTAGAAGTTCAAGGCATTAACCAACCTACTGTCTTTTCATTCTAAATTTTAGTGCTCTAACCGGCCAAACACTGCAGCCTTCATCAGAAAGTTACATTGTTGACTCTCAAAGATATTTTCTAGCATTTTGTATATGTTTATAGATGTAAAGCTGCCTTCTTGGGACAAACGTAGCACCAGCTGAAACAGAAGGGAGGAGCAGGGTAGTCCTTGTGCTATGATGCCTAAGTATCTTTAAAGATAGGCTGATCATCATCATTAAAATTTCCATAAAAATTTCCTAGGGACAGGCTTGTGACAGACATCATTAATATCTCACCAACCTTGATGATAAATTCTTTGATGAAAAAAAATGACTCTTTTTCCCTTGTTCTGGATGCAAGTGATGAGAAAAGCAGAAGTGCCCAGACCCAGATATATACTTATGAAATTAATTCAGATGTACTAAACTACAGAAAAAAAAGGCCTTTCAGGTTAGGTGTTTCCTCTGATCATGCTCAATTGCTCTCATCCTGTTGGGAGATTTCAACCATCCCAACATCTGCTGGAAAAGCAACACAGAAAGCTGTAGGCAATCCTGGAGTGGCTCAACAATACCTTCTTAAGACAGTAAATAGAAAGCCACACCCAAGGGATGTGATACTGGACTTTATGGTCACCAATGCAAGTGAACTTGCATACCAACCTGTCAGCCTCACCTCTGTTCCTGGGAAGATCATGGAAGTGATCCTGTTAGAAGCTCTGATAAGGCACATTGAAGACAGGGAGGGGATTCAAGATAGCCAGCAAGTCTTTACTAAGGGCAAGTCCTGCCTGAACAATCTAGTGGCTTTCGACAGTGGATTGACTACACCAGTAGACAAGGAAAGAGCAATGGATGTCATCTACCTGGACTTCTGCAAGGTCTTTGACATGGTCCCCCCAGCATCCTTCTCTGTAAGCTGGAGTGACACAGAATTGATCAGTGGACAGTTCATTGGGTAAGGATTTGGCTGGAGGATCTCATCCAGAGGATAGGGTTCAACAGCTCAATGTCAAGATGGAGAAGATTGACAAGTGGTGTCCCTGAGGGGTCCGTACTGTGACAGATGCTGTTTAATATCTTCATCAATAACGTAGACAGTGGGATAGAGTGCAACCTCAGCAATTTTGTTGGTGACACTAAGCTAACTGGTGCCGTGTCATACCAGCGGGACAGGATGTCATCCAATGTGACCTGGACAAGCTGGAGAAGTAGGCCCATGTGAACTTCATGAGGTTCAATAAAGCCAAGAACAAGGTTCTTCACCGGGGTGCAGGCAATCTCCATTATCAATACAGTCTGGGGTTGATGTGATAGAGAGCAACCCTGGAGAAAGGAACTTGGGGGTACTGGTGGATGAAAAATTATGCATGACTCAACAATTAGGGCTGGCAGCCCAGAGGGCCAATAATATCCTGGGCCACATCAAAAGAATTGTGGCCAGAAGATCAGGAGACATGGTTCTGCCTCTGTACTTTGCTCTTGTGAGACCTTCCTTGAAGTACTTTGTGCATCCTTTAAGCACTCAGCACAAGAAGGACATGGACTTATTGGAGTGGATACAGAGGAAGATGAGCAGAGGGCTGAACACCTGTCCTACAACATTAGGCTGAGAGAACTGGGATCGTTCAGCCTGGACAAAAGACTCCGGTCAGACCTTCTGGTGGCATCCCTGTATCTCAAGAGGCCTGCAGGAAAGATGGGGAGGGTCTGTTTAAAAGGGCATGTAATAATAGTATGAGGGGTAGTGGTTTTAAACTAGAGCAGGGCAACTTTAGATTATATATTAGGAAGAAGTTATTTACAATGATAGAGGTGAAACACTGGAACAGGTTGCCCAGAGAGGTGGTGAAGGCCACATATCTGGAAACATTCAAGGGTAGGCTTGACAGGCCTATGAGCAACCTCATCAAGTTAAAGATGTCCCTGCTTACCACAGGGAGATGATTTCTTTTTACTTTATATACTTGCTGTCAGATATTTTATACTTTGGCAAATGTATGGCATGGTCTTTTTAAGTGAAGTATAAACAAGGGGATAAAAAATGAGGACCAGTTCTATGGAAAACTATGGAAAAATCTCTCCAAAAGGAGTTTGGCCTAGACCTTTAGAGGTTCCAACCCAATGCATTCTATAGCCTGCTGAAGCTAATAGAAGGGACTAGATACTTTGCATCATTGGTAAATTAATGTCTTCCTATGGCACCTGTAAGGGCAAGGACAGTGATATTTTATCCAAATGCATTTGCTCATTCTTTCTGTTGAAAAATATTGTATGTAGATAGTAGCTAAACAAACCTCTTTATAAACTTGCCTAGAGCCTGAGGCATTTAAAAAGGTGATAAAATGCATACAACTTGGTAGAGAAAAGGGAAACATAAGTGGACGAAAGGATGACAGGCACTGACATACATCAGTTTACCTCAACACCAACATAGTGTGTTTACTCTGCTAGCCTACATTAATTTCTGTCTTCATTTTCCTAGCAGTCGGTACTGAATGCCAAAAAGTGGCAGAAAATGCAGAAGCTTTGAGTCTTTGTTGCCAACTTTCCACTAGTTCTTTGTATTTGTTACCAGAGTTGTCTGAGGATGGTTCACTGGGAATGACACTGCCAGTCTACACACCAGATTGATTTGGTTTGGTTTTAATGTTGTTAAAGAAAACTTCAGACATGATTGGATAATTAAATAAAATTTATAATCTGGAGAAAAAGAGATATTAAGTTAGAGTATGTTTTCTTTCAGCAGCAACATTCTGTGTTCTTGGCAGAGAGGCAAGCTAAGGCATAGATGAGCAATCCACTAGTATTACAGGGTAGGTATCCAAATGTATATGCTCATTCCATGGAAAGTATGAGTTGAAAACAAAGGCATGTGACACCTAGAAAAGTACACTAATTAGGATGTAATCGATATAACTTGACTTGAACATGAATATAAAAATATGAAAACAGTGTAACAAAAGCATTTGTAGGTGTTTTGTAACACCGTGAATGTTGTATATAAATATGTGTGCAATGTGACCACCGATAAGGAAAATGATTAGTATGGTTGAGCACAGAAAGCACTGAAATAACAATAATCTACCAAAGGAAAAGGTAATTTGCACAGCACTGCAAATAGGCAGTCTTTCTGCTACATACACAAGAAGGGTAGCTGGAAAGACAAATGAAAAGGAGATAAGCAATATCAAAGCCATAGTTAGCTTCTTTTAACAAATCAGGCATAAGTGAGAAACATTAATAAACAAGGACCACCAAGGACCACTGCCAAAGGTGCTAAATAAAAAAATATCAGATCTCTATACCCATATATAATTTAGTACATAAGTGCTAAAACCAGCAGTATTGTGCATGTACTGATGAAGATTAATAATGTGTAAAAGTTTAACATCTGCAATTTCTTTTAATAATGAATTAATAAAGCTTAAAGTTTTAAACTGTCCTGGGTTTTTTGCCTTCTAAACACTTCTAAACACATTATAGTGATGTCTGAGTCCATGTATTCATATACTCAAGAGCAACAGGGATAAAGTATCTTTTACAACAGAATTCTAGACATACAATTAAAGTCCTTTCTATTTCTTCCCTGTTATTTCTGACTCTTCCTTTCCCTCACAGGGGAAACCTTCTGGTCAGAATTTTTCCTGCTCTTTAGAGAAATCTCTGAAAGAAAGGCAGGTCACAGATGGAATGGCTGGAAAACCTCCATCTTTAAATTGCAATGGGAAAACCAAGAAGTTTATTTAACTTAGCCTTAAGAAGAAAAGTAGACACTGCTTTCCCTTTTTGGCTAGAGAAGATGAGTGAACTCATATTTACATGGCCTTTGAAATGTTTTTTGATTATATAGTCTATAATTTGGATTATGAGGCCAACACACTTCACAGATACTGAAGGAAGCCTAACAATAAGCTATGACAAGTATGGGCAGAAACACACAAGCACAATGAGACAAATTGAATTGTTGGTGCAATTCCACTCACTTCAGCGGGACTACACCAGGAGATGAAATTGTCCCTCAGCATTATTTAACGTTCGAAGAGTGCCTTTAAAATACAATAAATGGATAATGCCTGAGTTGGGAACTTTATAACCAAGTTTTCTTGCTCTCATGGGAGATGATCCAGAGTCAGTGAACTGTTATAACCTTTCGTTTTTTATCAGTACTAACATATATCACTACATACCCAAAGTACTCTATATAAGAAAATCAATAAATGCAGTGCTTAGATGATAAATGTTTACAATTTATTTCTTTGTTGCTACCATGTCCTAATAAAACCACCATCTTTAAAAACCAATGAGTTTACAATTACAAGAGGGAAAGATGTTCCTTCTGAAGTACAAAACTGCTGTAACAAACATACTTTGTTGTTTTTAAACACTGGGACATATGAGTCCTTGGAAAGAATTAAGACTGGCACAAAGAGATTATAGATTATTATTATTATTAATTGCATTTTGAAAGATATTAGGTTGAATATTGTATGCTTAAAGCTTAAAGAAAATGTTGGCCTGAACTTCATTTTCCCTTTGAATCTGTGATTTATGTGTGCTACATAGGAAATAGTAAATATAAATTAATTCAATAGGTTGTTCTGCCCCACTGTCTCAAAAAACATTTCTTACTGAGGAAATATCCCAAAAGCTAAATAACCCAATGTCATCATATTTTAAGTTAAATGGCAGCAGAGTTTTATGGGTTTTTTGAAAGGCAGGACAACATGATATGCATTTAAAATGTGACAAATGTTTCCATCTTATATATATCTTTTTTTTTTTAACTGACATGGTCTATTCAGCATTGTGTGGCCAGATAGTATAGCCAAACCAAAGAGAAAGAAGTAATTCACTCCATCTCTTTGCCCAGATGATTTCTTTTTAGTTTATATACTTGCTGTCAGATATTTTAATACTTTTGCAAATGCATGGCATGGTCTTTTTAAGTGAAGTGTAAACAAGGGGATAACAAATGAGGACCGATTCTATGGAAAACTAAAATTCCTGCAGTTACCTCTTTTTATCCCGCAATTTGTTCATGGTAAAATATTCATCATCCCACTTACAGATTTTTAATTATAACTCCTTACACAATTATTCTATTTTAGCACTGATACTTTTTTCCATGAAAACCTATTTACCTCAAATTTAAAAAGGTATGGTTCATCTCTGCATTCCCGTCCTGAACTTTCAAGTATAACTTCACACAAACAATAATTAATAGAGTGGGCGCATACAGTACTCCAGTTTTGGCCATAGAGATACTCTGAAATCATCTTTTAGATAATATATTGACTCAGATAAGAGTGCTGCTTACCTTAACCTGACTAAAGACTGCTTCTGAAGGTCTTTTTACATTAACGGCTAATGATTTTTTTTCTATCTTTCAACATTTCATATAAAAATTCATTCATACATTGAGCCCTGTCTCAAACTGGAAAGGTTGATTTATTTAAGATCTATGGGGAAAAGTTGTGTTTGAAAATTGTAAACATTGAGGAATGGCATGCAAGGGGCTAAGACATTGGATACCATCAGTGTTTTATATTTTTTAAGTGGTCATGTTTAAGGAAACTCTGGGTAGACTTTGCTCATTGGTCTGGTATTTTGGCCCAATATGGTGCACTTCAGGAATGATGATTCCCTCTGAATAAATTAGTTCCTTTGGCAAATTTTGGAGACTCTCAATATGAAAACTAAATAGTAAAATGAAAGTCTTCGAGTTAGTCTGTAATAGTCAGTGAATGCAAGAATATTACTGAAAGAATATGAAAACAGTTAAACAGGCGAAAAATATAGTGAATATCTTAGTTCAAAATGACAAAAGAATATTTTTAATATTACAAAACAATAATTAAATACACTATAGTTAAACTACTAGTAGTTTGAAAAATTACAACTAAATTCGAACTCCATGATCTATGCAAAATACAGAGAAATGTATGGATAACCAAGTTAAATGGATTAAGAACTCCTTCACTGGTAGGTTACAGAAGTTCTTGTAAATAAGAAAGAAACATCCACAAAGGATTATTTTTTTTTTGCCCCAGTGATGTCTTAGGTTAATTCTTGGCTTGGTGAAATAAGTATCTTTTGCAATATTTATAAAGAAAATAATGTTTTCTAGATTTTACTGAAATTTACAGTGACATGAAAGGAATGTTAAATAACGGTGGGATAAGGCGATGGTCAAAAA
The DNA here is from genome assembly GCF_003957555.1 of Calypte anna. Lineage (NCBI taxonomy): Eukaryota > Metazoa > Chordata > Aves > Apodiformes > Trochilidae > Calypte > Calypte anna. Next base: position 97,084,218 of record NC_044245.1, read on the forward strand.
TGTGGACTCCTTTGAATAACTGAAGCTGAATAATAACTAAATAACTGTAGCCAAATAGAGGTTCAGACACCAGGAAATAAGAATGTAGGTTATACTTGTGTGAAGAGCTGCATTCTGGATTGCAGTGACATTGAGAGGGATTTAAAGGTCAAAATAGATAATGAAATGAAGAATGAGATTCTGTAGCTAAAAGGTTAAGAGAAATCCTAGGATATACCAGGCAGGAGAAAGGAGACTGCTTCACTTACAACATTCACTGAAATATACTATTGCTGAAAGACTTGGGTGTAGCTAAAGTCTTTTCTCTTCAAAGTAAGCCCCAAAGAGTTGGAAAGAGTTTTACATGATAGCCATGAAAGAATGTTAAACAAATAGAAACCACAAAGTCATTTTACAGGACTCCTGCAGACTCAAAGTTGGTATAATCAATCCATCAATCAATTAATGTGACTCATTCCTAGTCTACAGGAAGATATTTGAGGAAGTGAATTAGGTTTAATGGCCAGTACAGGGACATAAAAAAAAAAAAGAAAAAAATTATATCATGGTTGAAGTCTGAAAACAGGAAGATATCAGCACAGTTAATTGCTAGATTGCTAAAAGAAAATATCTAGACATACGCTGAAAGTCTTCAAGCTGATATAAATTTCAAACAAGGCTGGATATGCTTCTAAAATGTCTGTGGTAGGAATGTACTTTAGAGGCTTGACACTGTTTAAGGTTTCATTCTACAGCCTGGAAGTTAGATTAGAGGAGCAAAATGGTCTGCATTTGCTTCAAAAAAATTATGAGAGCTTTCCAGGATGTAAAAATCCAGCAAGCAACAAGCTGGTTCTTCCAGTAGATCCCAGTGGATGGGTAATGTTTTCATGTAAGTTTAAAGTGATAGAACTAAAGAGTCCTATAGTCTCTGATCCAAACCAAAGGAGAGTAAGACCTATGGCTTGATGGGAGAGAAACCTACTCAGCTGATTAGAAAGGAAGATCACAAGGAATAGTTGTTAAGCTTTTGAAGTTAGCTGCTGTCCTCCTACACCTACAAAAGATCCAACAACTGCTTTATAATTCTATTTCTGATCATGAACCTTTCTAGCCCACCACAGACTATTCTCTATAGTGACTTTAGCTTTAACTGTTGAAATTTCAAAGAAACTTTAAACAGATCCTTGTGTGCTAGATTTTCATTAGAATGAGAACTATTACGATAGTTTGAAATAACCTACATCTTTTTAGTCATAGGAAAAAAATTCTCTCACCACTTACGTTCTTTTTTATCCTTCAGCCTTTAGAAATGAATTTGTTTGAACATTCAGTGGATTGGTCTTCAAAAGTGATCACCAGTTAGAAGGTATCACAAACAAATACTCCAAAGGAGATTTTTTTTGTTTGTATGTTTGTTTTAGTTCTCTAATTATATAGAAATAAACCTCCAAAACTCTGCTAAAGTTTATGTTCATTCCAGGAAGATTGCAATTATTATTCTAGTATCTATGTTCTTTTTTTCACCATTTTTATCATGTATCATATTTGTTACTCATGTAAATTTGATTTGGGAACTACTTTGGTTGTTTTATTTATTATGTGAATTCTCTTGGAGCTGTAATATTCCATACAGATTCTTCAGGACAATGATTACATAAAAAGAGAGCTATACTATGAGTCATTTCCCCCTAGCAATTTATCTTTTCATCTCCTACTAAATCATCAGAGATTGATCAAGTTGCAAACTACTTCCCTCTTTGTGAGTCTCTCTTTTTCTGATTCTTCTCCCAGATTTGCTGCATATAAGTTAAAACAGAAGTTTTATAACTGCTTTAGAAATATCTATTTAGCTCCATGTAGTGATTTCAAATTCCTAGAACAAATTATCATGTTCCTCTAAGGACAATGAGCAATACCCCAAGACGCTACGTAATCTTCATTGATAAGTAAGAGGTATTCTTTTTTGAATTTTGGTAGTGTAGTAAGTGAGTGCTTCTTCTTGCAGAGATTTTCTCTACAAATTCAATGATTTACTTCAAACATATTTACCCCAAACAGATGTGTCCATGTATTCAATGTCTGATGACCTGGTCTAGTGGGAGGTGTCCCTGCCCATGGCATTGGGGCTTGGAACTCGATGGTTTTCAAGGCAAGGTCCCTTCCAACCCAAACTATTCCATTTTTAAGTTTACCAACTTATACTAAAAGAAACATTTATGGAAGACATGCATGCCAAGGAATTTTAAAAAGGATTCAAGACAAACCCCCCAGAAATTTTCCTGATTATATTTATGTATTATTTTGTGGCAATTTATGACATAGTTTACAAGGATTTCTTGGTCTCAGTGACCTATCTCCAGAAGTCAAATTTTTCTATTTTCCTGGGCTCATAACTGTACACAAGAGTTGGAAAATGTGAATAACATAAGCAACAAATATACCAATGATAAGATGTACTTGTATCATCCTATCATCTTAAACTACTTGTAACACTTAATACAGTGTATAGTATTTAGTTATTTGGTGCATTGGAGACCAGGCTAGGACACCTCTTTTTTTTTTTTGAGCCTGGTAGCAGGAACACTAGGATTTAGGCTCAGAAGAACCAAGTTCCTGTTCAGGTCTGTCCTATTTCACCCACACTAACTCAGGAGCTATGTTGTTGACATTCAAATAATTTTGGACACTGCAAAGAGGCTGCAGTTTGTAAAACCTATGATTTTCTGTAAACTTCCATACAAAACCTTATCTTTTTTCTCTCACTATTCTGGCTCCTCTCTCTTTTACCCCTTCTTAGTGAGAGTATTAGGGCAGAATTCTTCTTGCCTATTCTCTACCCTCTCAAAAAGATCAAGATTGCTCTGGAAGTCCTTTCTTAGTAATGAGGTAAAGGTGCAGTATTTAGGTGTAGATGTGAAATTACTAAACTATTTGAAATATAATGAGACCTTCTCTTCCTCTTTCAATTTGGAGAGGAAATAAACAAAGCTGATATCATCACTTGGGTACATTCAATAACGCAGCACTCACATGTGGGTTGATAACTTATGTGTCAATAGGCTTTGGCTCCCCCTGCTTTATGAAAGGACACATTAAACCACTGGGCTACAGTGCTGAGAAAAAGAGGAGTTGGCAGCTTTTCCTGCAAAGCAGCAAGGTACTTGTCATCACTTTACATTACTCATCAATGTGAAGGAGATAAAAGTCTTTGTTGGATCAGCAGTCCAAATGTTTATGATTTAGAACATGTAATTACAGTTATCTTCCTTGCTTAAAAGTCAGACTTAGCCCACTCCTGAATGAGGCCTTTAAGACTTAATGCAAGATTGTGAAGGAACATCCTTTTTTATAACAGAAGATAATACTTATGAGCAGTTGCTGCTTTTTCAAGTCTATAAAACCTGTAACTAATGTGCTAAAAATAGCTCTGTCATGCAATATTATGCATGTAGCAATTATCATAAAGGAATTTGATTATATTCATTCATATTAATGGAGCAGTTTTCATTTATAGGTTTGTAAACATTTCAAACTCTATTACCTAGCAGCATTATTTCATTCTGTTGACAGAATATATTATCTTTTGGTTTACAGCCACAATGGAGTGCAGAAAGCAAAGAAGCCTATAGCAGACAAAAATTAAGTCTTGATTACAAAACTGAACTTGAACACTGGCAGCACAGAAGCAGGTTCTCCTCAAAGGTCACTGCCATGGATCCAAAAGCTACTTGTCATCTGCAACCATCAGCTGAATCTATCCTTCTCAGAATTCTAAGAGTTCATCACCATGGAAACTACTTATCAAATTGGCAAAGTTAAGAATTTAAATTGTCTATTTGAAGAATTTATTTAATTGCAAATGGAGACCTTTAAAAACCTAGCTCACTACTGAAGATATGGAAAATTTCCTGTGGGTGCTCAAAACCATGAAATTATTATGTAGAAAAAGTGTGACTGAGAAGGATGGAAAGGGGAAAGGAAGGTCATTTCTCATGATGGGTCAAAAATGAATTTTATCTAAGCTCTTCAGTGGACTGAATTCCAGGACATCAGCAAAAAGTGCAAAAGTGACTCAGAAGTGCTCTGGTCTGCAGCCTAAATTTTTAGACTCTTGTTATGGAATCAGAACTACAACAAAATGAAACTTTTTACAATGCTTCTTGACTTGTAGTATCTTTAGCAATGTTAATGCCTATTACCAAATCTTCAATATAGATTTTTAACTTAAAAAAAAAAACAAAACAAAACAAAAGAAAAACCCAGTTTGATATTGATACTTTACTGATACTTCTAATTCAAGAAAAAAATCTACTGAACAGTGAGTAAAGTACAATTCTGTGGTGTCAGACAGCAGTGTTTTCATGGCAAAGATGCCTGGTGGTTTCAATATTATCTGAGTGAAATCTTACACTTTTATATAACTTGGGCATAAGTTTCCAGAGAGACGTATTTCTGAATGAAATTCAGAAACCATCAAAATTCATCACCATCAAAATGGTTTGCAGAAGAAAAAACCTTTCATTTTACAGCTTTAGTAAGATCTAGATTTTCAAAACTCTATGAATCTTAAAAGTCCAATTATTTGTGCCAAAGCATCAGGAACATTGAGAGTCTTTGGAGATCTGAAGCCTCACTTGTCAGTGTTGATGTCTATAAAAGGACAGCCTTTATTTTAGACACTGTATATTAAATTCTATTTTATTTTAACTTCCCTACTGACACAGAAGGTGCTGACTTCCTCCTTTTTGTCTACAGCTTATTTCAATAGTATTCAGCATGATTATCTTTCTAGTTCCTTTAATCCAATAGTACAGCTAAAAACAAAACAGAAGACTATCATGAGACAATATTTTGAATAAACATAAAGACCTTCTGACTTTACAAAATCTTCATAGCTAAGCTTAAAAGTTACAGAATTTTTTTTGTAAAAGATTCTAGTGAATGTACTTACATGTAGTTGATCTTCAGTTATTCCTGATTTGTATCTAAAAATTGGTCTTCCATGCCACAGAATAACATTTCTACTCTCTAATTCAATGGCAAAAACTTTCAAGCACAACACAGAGAGATAGTTCTTGAAAAGGCTTAAGCCTTCACACAAATATCCTTGAAATAAAATTTATAGATTGTTGGGTTTGGGTTTTTTTGTTTGTTTCACTGTCCATTGTCTGTTTCACAAAATTTATTAAACACAACCAACAGGGGTGACTGTGATGGGTTGATTGTGACCAGCAGCAGAGTGATCACCCTGCCACTCCTTCCCTCCCTCCCTCCCTCTTCTGTGAGTTAGACAGAATATAGAAGGAAAATTAGAAGACTTTCGGAGTGAGATAAAGACAGTTTGATAGGTGGCTTGACAGTTTTCTGTGCAAGCAAAGTGAAACGAGGAATATATTCATCACTTCCTATCACTAGGCTGATGTCCAGACACTTCCTGGTAAGCAAGGCCTCAGTATGCATAATGATTACTTAGGAAAACAAATGCCATAACCATGAACATTCTCCCTTCCTCTTCCTTTCTCCCAGCTTCTATTACTGACTGTTATGTCCTTTGATATGGAATATCTTTTTGGGCAGCTGGGGTCAGCTGTCCTGGCTGTGCCCCCTCCCAAACTCTTGCTCAGCCTACTTACTCTGGGGGTAGGGTGGGAAAAAACAGAAAGCTTCAATGCTGTGGAAGTATTCTTCAGAAATATTTAAAACACTGGTTTGCTATCAACATTGTTCTAGCCCCAAATGAAAACTACAGAACCATATGGGCTGCTATGAAGAAAGTTGATTTCATCCTAGCCAGATCCCATTCAGAGGGCAAAGACCAAAACCAATGCAAATATGTGATAGTGCTAACATATCCTCTTATAGATGTCTTAGGCATCTTGTCACATAATGTCACTGATGTCCATACTGGGAGAACTCCATTCTGTACAAGGAAGAAATTTTCTCCCCATCCAGCTAAAAATTTTGCAATGGAAACTTAAGGACAAAAAACAGAGGTTTTTGTCCTTTAACATTTGAGAAACTTTCTCCACTGGCAAAGCTACTCTGAAGAGTTCCCTGTTCCCATGACAGGGGGGTGTAGTTCAACTTTAGTTCAATTAAAAGGTGCAACTACTTAACAGCTAAATGTTATAACTCGGGAGAATAAAGGAATTTTTTTGTTTGTTTACTGGACTCTGTCCTAAAGAAAATATTTACATCCTTCATCCCTCCAAATATCACTCAATGAAAGTAAACTAAACAGCATTTTACTTCCCTCACATTACCTTCTTCCCTGGTTCTTAATTATCTGCAAATCACTGAAGTCACACGAGTCTGTGTACCAATCCTTCATTAACTTTTCTTAAGTTTGCCACTGTCTGACAATTGATCCCCTAACAATTACACTTGCTTTCAATGTAATTACCATTTCAGCTTGCTCTTACAGGTACTTAGTATACCACTCATATCTCCCAGGTGCATGTTTTTTGGATTCATTCAAAAGGTCACTACTTAAGATCACTTTTAATCATCCAATTATTTGTTCCCAAAAGGAGAGTGCTAGGGATCAAGTAGTATAGTATGTGAGTGTAATCCCTATTGAATTCCCATTTTTCTACAACTTCAGTATTTATCAGTAGTTCTTTGTTTAAGCCAGAAATTTACATAATAATTTTAATGGATAAAAAGCCTTCTCTAGTGAATCCATTTCTGCTTTTTTTTCCTTACAGAATAATTCATTTACAGCTGGTGGAGTGTAGAACTTAGTCATGTTCCAAGATATCTTGTTGTTTTTCTCCTCAAAGGGTAAGAAATTGAACCCTTTCCTAAGGGTAAAATTCACCAGGTCAGAATGGGTCCCTTAAATTGACGTTTCCAGTCCGTCCAATACAATCTGTATATTACTTAAACCAATTTTTTACTAAACAACATTCCACAAGAATAATTCTGCCTCACACATACTGGTTTTGATAGGAAAAATGTTATTTATAGCTTGGACACTGAATAACCATATCTAAAAAAGCAACATTCTGAAATAAATGGAACAGGCATTTCCCCTGATCTAAATTCATTTACCTTGTGAGCAACAGCAATCTATACTTAACTGAAACTGCAAAGCAGTTTGTATGTGGAGTGGAGAAGGGAAGAAAGGATCCTCAAGACAAGGCAATCAAATGCTGATTAGATGCTGGAGACAAATTCTACTGGTGATATTTTGTATCAGACTGCATTGATTTTGTGATACAGAAAATGGATGGTTTCTGTGATAAACCAAATGGATGACTTCTTTCAGGTCTGGTTGCCTTCACTTCTATAGTAGTTTTTTCTTACAGTTTAGGTGTAAAAAGTGTTCTTTACATCAGACGTTAACAGAACAAATGAAACAGAACAAAATGATGATACATAAGAAAAACAATGACCTCGTGTCCTGGCCCAAACCATGATACCCCCTTCAGAGGCAACTAAGCTTTTGTTTGCTGTGTGATGCCTTTGACTATGACTTTCTAACTTTCTCCCTTTCCCAATACAGAATTATGTATTACTCCTATTCTTACAGTGTGTCTCAGGTATGTATTTTTTACATCAATAATGCCTTTCTAGTGTGTTAACACCTTCTCTTTCCCACAGAAGCTTTAGTGTAAGTTAGTGTACAGTTATGAAAGTAAAATCTATTGTAAAATAGGAAAAAAGCAAAAGAGGGGGGAAATAAAGGTTTTTAAATGAAATTCCACAGATGTATATTTTTTTTTCCCAGGATAACAGCCACTTGGTCATCATTTAAACAGCATTCTTTGACAGCTTTGCTATACAGTTCTCTTGCCTATCTTAGAAGTCTGTTATTAAACTCTGTGGTAGTTCTTTTTATCTGATGTATTCCTAACACTATTCTCATACTAGTATTGTTTCTTAACAACCCTCAGAGGTCATAAAATAGCTCATCTTGACCCCTTCTTTTAATTCCAGCTACCTTTATTTTCTCTTTGCTATTTATTCTTTAAATTAAACTACTTTATATGGCTAGATTTTAGTTATTGTGAAACAGGCAAAATTAAGTACTACTCAGAAGTTCTACTTTGCCTACATCAAAAGGTTTCACCTCCCAAATCTCTTTTTCTTTTCTCCAAATAATCGAGCACTACTTGTTGAAACCTTCCTGTCTTTTCACGCTTGAACCCCACCATACAAGATACATTTGCATCTCAGTGCACACACACTGTCTCATTGTTTTACACAGTTTTGAAGCTTATATTACATCTGATTACTTATTGTCACAGTTTAGCGTTGGGCAGGCAATAAGCCAAATGACAAATGCTGTCCCCCTTGCTGATAAAGAAAGAAGAGACAATAAAGGAGTTAGGAAACTAAACTACACAGCTTTAATAAAACAGCAATGAAAAAAAGGAAAAAATATTAAATATATACAAATATATACAGATAAATACAGATAAATGATACCATGTTCCTCCCCCCTTCCATCCCAATAACTCTCATGTCACCACCGAGGCTGCAGGGCAGCCCTAGGAAAGTCCAGGCTGGACTCCTGGAGTCAGCAGCAGTTGGGAGCTGGAGGCAGGAACACAGATTCAGGCTGGCATGGATCAGGATCACAGGCAGATGAACGGATGGAATCCTCCCAGGATGCTGAAGCAAACAGGAACAGACGAAGAAGGGTGAAGATAAAGGGTGAAATGGAAGAACTTGACCCTCATGATCCCTCAAATTTTTACAGAGTATGACGTGTATGGGATGGAATACTCTGTTTGGCCAACTTCAGTCATTTATCTTGTATGCTCCTCCCTAAGGGAGGGCTTCAGGTGTGATCTCTTTACTCCTTTTCTCCTTGTGGAGGTCAAAATGTTCCTCAGAACTGAGCAGTGACCTTGGCTCTGTACAACCGTCTCGCTGTAGCTATAAACATTGAGTGTTATCAGTCCCAGAAGCAGACACTGACTGAGAAACTTGCTTAACTGTTAATGTCAGCAAGTGCATCTACTTACAAGAGACTTAACTGAAAGCAAAATTACAAGACAGAAAATTACCTCTATCCTGGCCCAGAGCAGGACACTTATCTTAGCAGATTTTGTGATGTATTTGTCTGGAACCCCTTTGACTTCCACAAGCAAATCATAAACTTAGATTCTCCTACCCGTAGCTCCAAACTTATGGCCACATATCCAAGCATGCAGAGCCAAAGCTTACTTGTAGCTGCATTTGTCAAGGCATACCAAAGAGAAAAAGGGTTTCTGATAATACTTAAGTGGCAGGGGAAAAGTGAAGAACACGAGGGCCTTCTGATGAATCAGGCAGCAAATCTGATGATGCAGAGAGAGCATGGAAAAGGCTGAGGTACTGAATACCTTCTTTGCCCCTGTGTTTGCTGGCAAGACCAGAATTCAGGAATCCCAGGCCTCAGAGACTAAAAAAACCAATATGCTTAGAATCTGTAATGAAAGCAAAGAAAAATGCTGACAGTCTTTTTGCTTTTCTTTGTGATATCTGTGTTGGATTATGACAGTCATTCTTCCTTTTATATTACATTTTCTATTTATGTGCTATGCATATCTTGAGTGAAAAGATAGAAGAGTGGTCAAGAAAAGAAGAAGGTGTGAGACCTGAATAGTACAAAAATTCTATCCTATTTCTCAAAAATGAAAAAAATTAACTACAGACCTTTTTTTTGGTTGATTTGGCATTTATCACTAGTTTTTTTCTTTTTTTCTTTCTTTCTTTTTTTTTTTTTTCTTCCTTGTCCTATTTATTATATAGGTGTGGGTTCTTTCTTTGGGAGCAACTCTACATTTCCTAGCAACATATATTGTTCTCTCTTTCTTCTGTCTTCTGGTATCTTAGCTACCTGTGTATATACATTAAAATGACAGAATGTCTCTCTGATGCTAGAAGATACCATTACCATTGAGAAACTATGTGAAGTACCATCAGGGGCCACCAGACAGAAACCTCCAGTGCACTCAGGCTGGCTTTGATTCCCAGAAATATTACACTGACCTCCCTTTTACCAGCATTTGGTCTGTCAGATTTTTCCATTAAATATATACACTTTGAAGATGAAATACATTTCTTACATTTGAATGTAAAAAGATCAAACTGTACAACCAGTATTGCACCCAGTCCACTTGGAAGTGAGACTGGAACTTAGCATAAAACTGTAAGTCACCCTCTTGAAGTTGTGCAGAAACGTTCAGCAGAAGTAATGAGAGTAGACTGCATCAATAGGCATTTCCCTAAGAATTGACTTTGAAAAGAAAAGAGGGAGATTGCCTTTCTTCTTCACTTTCTATTCAAAAGCTTTCCTGAAAGTTTTGGCAAATGTCACAGAAGGGAACAAGCAAGGACACACTGCTGCAGCTGCTGCGAGGTTGCCAGGACCTGTTTCAGATGGAGTAACAGAATGAGACCTTGTAGACAAAGAGAAAAGAGCCACGAGTTGAATCCTCACGAAACCATAGGGCTTATATCCTCTACAAGGATTTGTGAGTTTCTAAATATTTTATTCCTTTTTCATCTGAGTTTGCGTGCAAAGCTCTGAGTCTTAGGAGGATTTAACAATGATTAAGTCAGAGATAAAGAAAACCTCCCCCTCCCCAGCCTCTAAGCAATATACAAACCAGCAATTTGCAGCTTAAGCAACATTATATTCTTTCCCTATGGCTAAATTATTTATCTAGAGATGAGCTAGGATTTTTTACAACAGATTTCAATTAATTTTGATTAGTCTATAACCATATTAACCATAGAATAATTTGTGTTCTGGAGAAAGACTTTAAATAACAGCCTGAGACAATAAGCTGAAGTAGGGTATTAAGAGAAGTCTAAAACAAAACAATAATTGTAACATGATCTTTGATATTAAAATATATGAAAATATAATACATAAATATTTTTGCTGAGAAAATAATTAGTAGTTATATCTTCAATTGAGACCACATCTGACAAAAGTAAGGCCAGATCTGGAGAAGAAGTTATGAAAAATATATTTCATATATGATCCTATTCTACTATTACACGTTTATAACGAAACCCACAATAGCTCAACAATGGAATTTTCTAAATACTACAAAGTGCTTTTCACCTCTTACATCAGAAACTTCTGTCTCTCTGATTCATTTAAGAGAATGAAGAAGAAGAAGGGTTAAATCTAGACCTTAAAAAGAGTATCAGCAGAAAATGTTTGATACATATTGATGATTTTTTGATGGTTTACAGTACTAAAGAAGTGTCTGACATATAACTAATCAATATAGTTGACTGGCAGACAGAGATCCCTGTGGTATACCAGAAAAATATTTGTTGGCCCTGAAGCCTAAGTTTTCTCATCTAGATTTATGAGAAGATGCATAACATTTCAATACTGCTTAAATCACAGTTCAAACAGACTGCACATATCAAAAGCTTTATGGAATCTTGTTTGTATTGTTTTACATCACTCCCCACAAAACAAGGACTAAGTTGCAACCAAAAAAGTACATTCCTATTAGCCTCATTTCAGACTGGTAAGGGCAAAGTCAAAAAATGTTGACATTACAAGGATGGTTCCCATAGAGAGATGTGACATGCGTATCCAAAATGCTCTAAGTTTCCTCTGGGAGGTTGTTTTTCAATGCTTAATATTAGTCTTAAAATCCCACTTAAAAGCAGCTTGAATTTTGTGCCTGGCTCTTAACATGAATATCTATAAGAGAAGATTTATAAAATTGTAAAACTTGGAAGTCCTCCCTAAATTTCCATGTTTCCTGAAGGTGGTGATCATGATGAAGATGAGGATGATGATTATTAATATTAAATTTGCTAATACTTTTTTTTTTAATCACATTGCCTATCAGAAAAAAACTGCTGGTGTTATGTATGTTGAAACATTTTTTGTGTCCTTGTCTTCCAAAAAAAAGTGTGACTTAATCTCTGCAGGAACACCCACAGCTTGGCATAACAGTGACAGCTACTCCATTTCACAAGCTTTTTGAGATAGAGTAGGGAGCAGCTCAGGGAAGGGAAGCCATCTCAGAAAGAGGTTAGCTGCAGTTTATCAATTTGAATATCCAATTAGTAGTAAAAATCACAGAATAACTAACTTCTCTCACCATAAAAATGACATGAGAAGTGTCAGCTTGTGAAACTCAGCAGGAACCAAATATTTAAGGTTTTGCAGACTACTGTATTGCAATCCTAAGAGGAACTGATACTAATAATTTTGGCTTAACACATATTTCTGAAGAATGAAGGAAGATTTCACAATTAGACAAAGTATTTTCATAAAGTATGAAAAAACCCTCTTCATTTTGTGCTCATGCTAGAAAGCCCTATAGTAAATTATTTTAGGCCCTTCTTCAGGAAGGGAAAGCACTGAGTAATGGTTTAACTGCTCTGTGTCTCTCATCCTGATCCTATTGCCTTTGAACCGTAGGTGTTATTTACAGAAAAATTGAGGTTCCCTTTTAGCTAACACAGTACTACTCTGTGTAACCCAGTACTAAAATCCATGCCTGCATATGGTTTCACTCATTCTGTCTATAATACATAAATAGGTTCTTTTGGCTTTTCATGCCCCTTTGTTTCATTTAAAATGCATAATTTGATACAAATAATAAGAAGAGGAATTATTAAAAATAAAACTCGAACAAAGATGTAGTGAACATTAAAAAATGATATTTATAACAGACAGATTTGGCAAGGCTTCTTTTTCTGTGAAAACCTTTTGTAGTCTAAAAGTTTTGTAAATTCATTTCAAAGAGTAAATGCACATGTACACAGTACACCTTCATTTCAGATTTCTGTACTTTAAAACAGTATTCCTTAAAAAACGTTTAAAAGCAGGAAAGAAACAGATTTTTTTCTGTTTTTTCCCCCCTTTTTTATGAATTCTGGTAAGTTACTTACCATGTTACTGAACTGAGAATTCATGCCTATTCTGGGAAAAGCCAGATTGCCTATAAATTATAAACTCAAAAAATATGTAAGCATTCATTTTGTCATTTCATCCTTTGCTGAAAGGACATGATAAGCAATACTGTTTAATGTCACATTCATATGACAAATCATATGTCATATATATCTTGATTCCTGACATTCTCATTGCCATTAATTTTAGGGTCAGCTGATGGTAAGGATTTCTAGAGCAGATTGGTCTCCAAATGTACTTCACTAACTGTACCCCTTTTTGTTCATTTTTCCCCACTTCACATGTACAGAGGTGCTGCAAACCTAAATGTCTCCTTAGTACATTGTTAGTATATGAACAAAAGGCTGTGAAGGAATAATTTGGTGGGAGAAGTTATACAGTCCTAACATCTAATATGAGTATTTCAACACTCAATGCTTACATACTAGCAACCAGTTTTGAGAGAACCAGTTCAACTCTTTAAGCACAATGCAAAATCAATTTCAGGAATCCATTTCAGCCTGACAGTATGTCCCAAAAACCTGAGTTTTTCTCAGCATACACGTTCAATAACATACACACATTTTCAGTGCAATTGTATGAAATGCTTCAGCTGGGCAATTGGTCATGGTTCCTTGTTTGTTTAAATATTGTGTGATCTGACCAGAGTTTGCACAGAGAAGTCCAAAATTTGTCTACTAAACACACTACTGATGATGGCTGAAGAGAACAGACTTCACGGAGCTCTCCAGTTCACGGCCATGACAGGTTTTCTGCAAGTAAAAGTGGATTCTTAGTAACCAATGTTACTACAAATTCTTCAGCTACACTGAGTGTTTCAGGACATCATGTGGAAAAAACAAACAAACAAACAAACAAAAACCCCAAGAAAACCCCCAAAACTTGCAAGTTCTTCACTGTGAAACTAAAAACATACCAAAATGAACCAGAAATATATACTGTGTTTATGATTGGTTTGAACAGAGTATTACAACTGATGTATATATTATATATTATAGATGAAACACTGCCAACAGCTGCTATGAAGGTTGCATTCAGAATTGTATTGAAACTGAAAATGTTTTCAGTTACTCAATGATTTTTGAAGCACTTATTTATCAATCTTATTCTTTTGCAGACAGAATATATCCAAAATCTACCACTGTGGAAGTTTCCCCAAGAAAACATTTCTCAATGAAGAGTTTACTTTCTTCTTACAAAAATTCTTATGCTCTACCCCACCAAGCAAAAAAACCCAAACAAAACAAAGCAAAAAAAAAAAAAAAAAAAAAAAAAAACAAAACCAAACCAAACAAAACAAAAAAAAAAAGAAAAAAAAAAAAAAAAAAGAAGAAAGAAAAGAAAAAGGTAATCACTGAAATGTCAAGGGGATTTTTAAGAATTAATTTTCACTGTGGATATTACTTTTTTGATCAAATTTAAGAGGTTTAGCTAACACAAATTGAGAATAGTTGGGGTTGGGATTGGGAAAAACTAAAAAAAAAAGAAAAGAAAAAGAAAAATTCTACCTCAGACTTCTTCAAAAGTGGAAATATATTTTCTAAGGCCCAAATTCAGGAAAGCAATGAAAATTGTTTAAATGTTTTGCTGCACGGAAGCCAAAGGCAGCAACAAAACAAATGAAGTACAAGTCCTTGAAAATATGTCCTTTTTCTTTATTGCTCACCAGAAATAGATTGCTCACCAGCTATAAATGACAAGGTGGGTAACTATAAATGTATTTAGATTTGATTATTCACAGTCTATACAGAATAATACAACCGTTGACAGGATTGATCCAGGTCAAAACAAATTCCAACAGCAAGAAACAATAAATCAAGGACAGACGTAACATTGCATCATTCTTTAGAACTGGCTCCATCTTCTCTGAAGGTCTTCCACATCTGCAGCACGGTTTGTGGACTATTTAAGTATATTCTAAATATGTATCTAACAACTGTACACGTACAATATTCACTGTATCTAAATATTAGTTGTGTCTTTCAGGCTTAATAATTTCTTTTTTAGCATAACCCAAAATTTTAAAGACATTTGTAGAATAATGCATTAAGATAAATGTTAAGATTTAACATATCTGCCTGTGGAAAAATTTAATAGATGCAAGGACTGCCTTGCACTTATTCTGATATAAAGAATGTATGCTCACTGACTTTGATAAAATTTTGACTGATTTTCACTGACATCTCTGTTACTAAAAGCTATTTCTATTTATAAAAAAAATTACTGTTTGCCTGTGTCAGTTGTGCTGTCAGGGCTACAAAGTGCATTTTTTTAATTGAGAAAACATGCAGTTTCTGGTATCACAGTGTAATTAAAATTTCAAGATTAATTTAGTAAATGTTTTAGTATTTCTAATTAATGTTAGCTTACAATACTACTCGTGCACTTTTAATTTATGGTTATTCTAAGGCTAGATTGTTTACAGATAAAAATATGTATGTTTTTTTATACTTCCTTGCATCATCTTATTTTGTTTTGCATTTCTCTTAATATTGTTTTCAGCATCATGCCACCATGACAAACATACAACAGTAATCAAAAGCTACATTAGAAACAAGTATACTTAGAACATTGTTTGGACAAAAATAAATTTCTTGTGAAACTACTTGTGAAAATAGACAAATTTTAATTTTTTTTAATATCAATTTTGACATTTCATATTTTTAATGCAGAAGTGTGAAAGTGAGTAAACAGGGCACATTTCTAAGCTGAAAAGCAAATAGTTTGAAAAATCTGCATATTGTAGATACACCTGCTGTAAAAATAATCACATGAAATTTTAATAATAATTCCTTATAACACAGTGCATGTCAAAAATACAATTAATCATAACTAACAACGATCTCAAAGACAAAGGTGTTTTTCTGTATACTATCAACTTCATGATCACTTCTAGAGGCAACTAACTAACATCTTAAAGTGACTATATTAAGTGATATAATATAACAAAGTACAATTTCTTTGAGGGAAAAGCAAAAATTCTCGAACATTCAATGACTGTATAAATATTTATAGCCTTCTGGGTGTATTTAGTATTAGAATATCACAAAATCAAAACAGCTCTGTATTTCCAGAATCCACATATTTCTACATTCAGTAAACCCACTATCCTACCATAGAAATAAATTTTTATTTTACTCTTACGATTTCTGTTACAAAATTATAACTTTCAGTGTGGAGTGAAAATTAATTTGCACCTCAACAGATGTAAGGGAAAACCAAATTACCCATATGCCAGGTAAGAAGTGTCTTTAAAACAGAATTTTAAAACAGAATGAAAAGTGTAATCTTTCCTTAAAATTAAATTTACACCTTGTTTTAGTGGGAGAGTGTAGACACTGAGGTCACTCAGCCTGTATTTGAAGTCCCCCTACATATATCAGCTTTCTACCAGGAGTCTTGTTATACATGCAATAATCAGAACATATAATCAGAGTTTATTTACATGAGCATTTATACACCACATAGATATGGGTGCAATTTCCTTTTATATTTTTTTAATTTTTTTTTTAATTTTTTTTATTTATTTCCCTTTATTTCCTTAACTACAATTTGTCTACAACACTGGTAATTCTGTCATACTTTAAGAGGTGTATTGGTACTGGTCATTCAAAGGATTCTTGTAAAAATGGAAAATTCCAGGTGTTTGTTTTTTTTTTTTTTAATTTTCTAGTGTGAAAGTTTATTCATGGCCATAAAATAACTATAAAAAAAATTTCAATCAGCTTTCTAAGTGTTCATCTCTCAAGCTGTCTCTCCAAGCTCAGAAATATAATATCTTGAAGCAAAAAACAGGTTGTGTAAGCACAACCTCTTTTATTAAAGAAGCACTTAAGTAAATTTTAGTGACCTGTAAGTTATTTCCATTAGCTTGAAAATTATGGCAGATCTGACTATTTTGATGCCTCATTTTTTCCCTCAGGGCAGGTAGAATTAATATCATGGGCATCCCTATCTTCTTAGTTATTGTCCTATCTAAACTGGTAGACAGCCAGAAAGGTCTCTTGCTATGATTCTCTCATCACTCCAGTCTCAGCATCTGCCCAATGTTGATTTGGTCTTTGTGAGGTTCTATCTCTCCACAACACAGAATTGTCAACCACAGTTCTGTCCAGTCGTGCCACATCTCCTTGGCACTGCAGTACTGCCTAAGCTTTGTCTTATGGATACATTCCACTTTCATAAAAAAGTTTTGCTTCTTCTTCTAGTTATCTTTCAAATGATAGCAGTTACTCATGTTTGTTATTACTTAGAACGATAGTATTTTCATGTCCAAATTAGCTATTCTCTAAAGTAATGCAGTTGTTAGTTTTGTGACATGAACATATTCACCCTTCCAAAACTTCATGCCCACGTTTCTCCAGTTGTCATCCTAATATTTCTTAGATCTAGATTAAGGAATAAGAAACTCCAAGCATGAGATACCCAGAGCAGCCTTCAATCCATGACATGTGCATCCTAGGCTCCCCAACATTTGGATACAAAAGATAGCAGAACAAGAGTCAGCTTCAGTGTCACAGCCTTGGCTGTACTCTGATGTAACAAGTGTCAAAACAGAGAATTATCCTTTTTTTGAGAACATTTCTGACCTGAGAAAGACCTGAGAGACATGTAATAGTGCAGCATGTTGAGAAATCTCTCCAGTGATAGAGACACAGAAAGACAAATCCAGGCACAGAGCCTGCAGGTAAATTGGGATGTCTGTTCTGGACACCTCCTTTTGATATCTACATTAGAAACAAAGAATGCCAAACACTTTACTAGTCCCATTGATGGATGCCAGAGTGTGTGAGTAATACAAGTCTAAGTACTACAATTTGAGCTTAGTCTATTATCTGATGGGCACATTGCTGCATTAATTTAAAACTTGTCTGAATTGTGTTTAAATCTACTTTTTCTATAAAAGACACTAAAAAGAAGGGAACCAAATGTTTCTTTGACCAGATGGCTATACTTTGAACCAGCCAGATGGAATACAGCAAATCCTGCCTGGATTTCTGGCAGATTTGTGGGGTCTGCAGGCTGGGGAACACTATACCATACAGGCTGTGCTTCCCCATTGCTGTCCTCTTGGGCAAGCAGCCACTGTGGCTTTTCTAGTTTCAATACAAACTTCAAAGATTTCAAAAAGCTGCACACTAACCAGATTTCAGCTGTCACCTCTGAAGCCCAAATCCTTACAGAAGGCTGAGGGCTTGGAATGGGCTCCCAAGGGTCTTGTTTCTTAGGTAACTCTGTCCTATGGAAATCCTGAGTACTTGGAACATCCCCAAGGCCTTCCTGGTAAAGTTGTCCTGTAGTTATTCACCCTGACAGTACCACTCAGCATCCACAAGGACCTGGTGATTGTGTTTGTTTCTGAAATAGCTGCCTACATCTTGAATCTGTTTCAATGTATTCTACTTGGCTATGCTACTAATTGTGGTATTTCAGCTTTGCCTTTGTGTCAATCATCATAAATCCTCATTACTAGATGGGAAAATATTTGCCTAGTGTAGAGTCAGATAGGAAGAGGTGTTCTATAGCTACTGTTACACTCCTACATCATAGTAAGACGACATCCCTCCTCCAAGAAAGAGCATTTATTCCTATGAGACCCAGAATTATCAGCTGTTTAAAAAAAATTTAAAACTATGTGTATGCTATGAATACATTCATACAAAAATACATATAAGGGGACGACATATCTAGTGGGAGAGGCAGAAGGAGGGAGAATATATGCTGCAAGAGAATTCTTGTATATGCTAAAAACTATATTTTCCTTGTTCTCCATTGGGAGAGCTCACATTAAAGAACTCATAAACTAAACCAAACCAGAAAAAGTGTTAGGAAAAAACGCCAAGGCAGAGAAACATGATATATTTTAAGGGATTATTTTTCTCTCCGATTCAGGTGTTATTTTTTGAAAATAGTTAAGGATACTTAAGGCATAATGCACTGTTGAAAAGGGATACCCCAATACAGAAAGATAAGGTTTGATGGGTATTTTCTCTGCAAATGTAGTCCAGTTCCTGCATGTTATAAAATGTACACCTGACAGGATCTCACAGGTAAAACTTACAAAGCTCAAAGTGAAAAGCCTTTGAATCTGGAGCACTGGAGAGCTAAGAAGCATGAGAAGCTGCTTCAAACATTTTGTTTGGTTCATCAGGTACATAGCAGTGGCTACAGGCAGATAGTTTTGATAACATCATTCACCTTTGCACTGCTGATGTAAGACAGGCAGTCAGGACACTCCCCATGTCCCCATTAGGGCAAGGGCTGGCAGCCGTGGCTTGTCCCACCACCCCAGTCAGGAGCAGGGCACCCAGGGGACACCAGGAAGTCCCTGCCCTGGCATCAGACACCTCCTCTGTGGGGACAAGGACAGGCCAAGGACAGGAAAGGACATGAGCCTGTGGGTAGCTCCAGCTCAGTGGAGACCATGGTTAGGCAGGGCAGGGCTGCAGGGAGGGGCTGATGGTATCAGTGGTTGAAATGGGGTCTTGGACCATAAGCAGGTTGGGGTGGACAGGGACAATAAAGGCTGGCAGTGCCTCAGGGCCATGGCAGTCACAACAATTTTATTTTTTTTTTAATAGCATTATTCATTCATTAAAAACAAGACCTTTTTTTCTATGCTGATGTAAGTAACATCCCAAAGTATTCCACAGTTTTTACTGACAGAACATTTTCCTTCTGGAAATACATTTTATTAAAATTTCATGGTTTTTTATTGTATGACATTAATTCTGACAAAATAAAATCCCAGATAAGGCTGTCACACTTTCTTATTTACTCTTGTTTTCAAATGAAAAATAATTTTCAATACCATAAAATTCCCGGGCCTTATAGTAAAGTTTTTTCTTATGTTTAAATGGAGCTTCCTATGTTCCAGGTTGCACCCTTTGTCCCTTGTCCTGTTACCGGGAACTACTGCGAAGAGTCTGTCTCCATCTTCCTTGAAACAACCCTTAGATACCTGTAGATCTTCCCTCAGCCTTCTCTTCTCTGGGCTAAAGAGTCCCAGCTCTCTCAGCTTCTCCTCATAAGAGAGATCTGTCAGTCATCTTTGTTGCCCTCCACTGGACGCTCTCCAGTGGTTCCCTGTCTCTCCTGAACTGGGGAGCCAAGAACTGGGTGCAGTATTCCAGCTGTGGCCTCACCAGGGCAGAGTAGAGGGAGAGAATGACCTCCGTCAACCTCTTGGCCACACTCTTCTTTATGCAACCCAGGATTCCACTGACCTTCTTGGCAACAAGGGCACACTGATGGATCATGGTTAATTTACTATATCTATCAGAACTCCCAGATCCTTTTCAGAACTGCACAGATTGTAGATACCTGTAGATGAGCAGCATTTATAAGTTATTATAAATATAATGTATAATCAGATCTTAAAACATTGGATGATCATTTGACTTATTAAAACATAGGACTACATTCTGTAGCTATAACAGTCCAGTGAAGAATTGTATGGGCCCACAAAACCTCTGTGAGCCTAGGAAATTTGCAAACGTGGCTTCAGGAAGAGAAATTGTTTTCCTGTATATTCAAGCACAGACATTGAGGGCTTCACAGATAATATGCCTGTGCATCCCCTAGTATCAGAGAAGAAAGGATGGAGGAGAGAAAGTGAAAGACATGGCAAGGTCTGGAGGTGACTCTGAACCCTAAACAGCCTCAAGAGAAAGACCATTTCCTAACACTAAGGGGATTATCTGTTACGGGCTGTTAGTTTTTGTGAATTGCCCTCATCTCCCAACAGGAGAGGACAAATAACAGCACTAACTGCAATCCAAAAACCTGCTAATCACTCTGGAAAAAAGAGATTAAATCTTTTCATGGGTTGCTGAGCTGATACTTAATGTTTATTGATAGGCCAAATCACTCAAGTCACTCAAGAAAATTTGAAAAAATCTCAGTGATTTGAGAGTACTTCTTGTGAGGCAATTATAATGGTAACAATAAAACCATATTAAAACTGTGAATTCTTAATGAAGTTTTGTCATAACCTCAGTTTTAGATAGATGCCTATTGTTTAAGCATGGTGAGGAATAGAGCTTTAATCACAGCATTTCTGCAAGAGCTTTATGGGGTTACTCTCCATCCCAAAGTGGCCAATTAGTAATATTGGAAATGAAATAAATTTTTCAGGTACCAAAATCGGGGGCAATACAGAAGAAAGAAGTCCTGATGAGGGCAAATAAAAAATATAAAAATAAAGAAAGAGTAAAAATCTGTCAATGTACTAATATAAGAGGAACTGCAGTGAACATCTGATGACACAGAAGCAACTCTTCAAAGGGAAAGGCTGTGAAAAACAAAGGATCAGGAGAAAAAAGATTGGATACTTGCATGCTCTTTGCCTCTCTTCCATATGCATTATGTTTCTGTAACTTAGTCGCAACCAGTTTGATTTCTCTTCCCTGGAAAACTGTTCATTTTGAGCTTTGAAACTCTAAACTGGAATGAAAAGGATTTTCAGAAAGTTATTTGGAAATAGATAAGCATTTGGATGATTGTATTATCTCTATACTAAATCACTAATAATCACTTATAATCTTGAAAAAAATAAAATATTTTCAGTGAAACAATACCATATCATCAACATTTTCCATAGCAAATTATAAAAACATTTTATTTCAGTAAGGTTGAAACATATTAGTTTAAACTAATTTGTTTCAGTTGAGATGACAAAATCAAAACAAAATGTTTATTAATTTTCTTTTTGAAATATGGAGTAGACCTGTTTCTGACAATGAAACATTTTATTTTACTCAGTGTTTCATAATGGAAAAGAAGTTCCATCTGAGTGTTTCTGGGCAGATATCATGCTGCATAAGAGAATATGTAGACATATTCTTGATTTTAAGCAGCTTGCTTTCAAATGGCAAAATTTTAACCAAGCTTATAGAAGAGCCATAAGGCTACCCTCTATAGCCATTTTGGTTATGGGTATGAAAAATTATGTGTATTTAGACTGATGTAAGTGTATTAGGTTAAAGGTCATGCTACACTTGTGGTATTCAGGTCCCAGTGTATGTATCCCCAGCTGCTGGTGAATATCTGAGGTTTCTTCAGCAACTAGCTAAGAAGAATACACCTGTTCCTAATAGATTTCTATTTATTTTACAATAAGCATTAAAATATTTCAGATATTTACAAATGGAAGAGGCTGGAACACTGTTATCTATGCTACATCACAGTGACAGGCATCAAGACATCTTTCATTGAGAAGCATGGAATAGCAGCACACACATACTGACCACTACTACATTATTTATGATAATATCCCACAGAGTTTGTATCCCAAGTAGTTTTGCACCATAAAGTAAAAGGTTTGCACCATCACGATCCTCTAAACTTACTTAGAAGTTTAACAAATTAGGTCATGTATTTAAGATAGATATGAAAAGGGAAAACAGAAGCAGAAGAGTGTATTTCAAATTCCCCAAATATAAGACCAAAATATGGGACATTCCCGATACACTGAAATATCAGAATACACTGCTGGTGGATAAAATAATTTCGTTCTTCCTGTTTGGGATTTCCTGTCTTTATATAGCATAGAATAATGTGAATTAAAATAGACATAGAGGAAAATGTAAGGTAAAAAACCCAAAAAACAAAAAACAATAAAACTCAAGATTGCCATAGGCAAGGAAAATATTATATTCCTGTATCTACCTCCATCAACCATATCTACCTCTGGCAACCATAGTGCCAGAAATCATCACTGTTGTGGAATTACATCTGGCTCGGAGGAAAATTTTCTTAAATGGGACTATACAAGTATTGACTTTAAAAGGATTCTCATGCAAATCACCAGAGTATCATTTGTCCTACAGGACAGTTGACAGTAAAGTCAGGCCTCAGGAAAGAACTGCTGCCAACTTCAGCTTCTTATTGGAAATTGTGCTAATTATCTACCTAAAATTATCTCTTTATCTTTCTTTTATCTTCTTGTCTGGCCTGCAGAAACTGGTGATTTTTAATTTGGTGCATGCGGGCAAAGACTATATAAAACACTTTTAGCCTTTCCTGACTGCATAGTATTAACAGGCTTTACAGTTAATCTATATTTCATTTTCTAGAGGTGTTAGACCAGTGTTTAGATGAAAAACATATTGTGCACTACTACTTACTAACTCTGTAGAGGAAGCAGCAGTTATTGAGCTTCATGGCCTGTCTCCATCCTAGAACTGTATGTCCTTCATTAAATGGCAGCTCTGGAAAGCTACCATCCTAACTTAACACAGAGCAGATTGAATGGCCCTTCTAAGTCTAGACTAAACCTAAGTAGTCATCAAGATTTTTGATAAGCCAAACCACTAAATCTTGTGTCATCTACCTCTTGCCTTGCATTAAATCAAATCTTGGCAAAAGTCCTGAATCAACAGCAAAAGTCCCATATGGATTTCTGATTCTTCTTTCTGAAATTAAGTACACTGAATTGGAATTCAGCTGACTTTACTGAATCTGGTAATATTTTTCATTCTATAAGTATTCTACTCATCTTTTCCTTGTGCTGTGCCCACGCCACCTGTTAATCCATCTGGTCTGTTTGTATGTCTGTTGCTTTACTTGCCTTGCATTCTGTAGCTCTTTATCTGTGAATGAAGCCTGCTGCCTTCATCCTGTCAAGCCGACAAAACCCTACCCTAACTTGTTCTCCTTCTTATCTCCTCTATTTAACATGGGTCAGTAAGGCTGCGTTAGTGAATATTTAGATACTCAAATGACTCATCTAAATCATTGTATTTGTGAGGCTGAAAGCAAAATACTCCTGAGAGACTCTCCACATTCTTCAGTTGTGCCTAAGGTGCTTTTAGTCCCACTTACTGCCTGTCTTCATTTTGAGAACAGAATAATGACCTTTCCTCCTGCCTAAGCCTGCAGGTACTCCTCCAGTCTCTTCATGCTAGATTCTCTGTATGCACCATACCTCTCATCTACTCCCTGTCCTAGACCCCTCTATTCCCTTTCACCTATCATTATTCATTACCCCAGTAGATTTCCACTTCCCTCTCTACAAAATTACCAGAAACCTGTATCCCTGTGGCTCACTTCCTGAATATGTCCATGTTTTGTCTATGTATTACACAGTCTCAATTTTTTTTTCACTTGTAGCAGGAACCTCTGGGTTTTCTCTTTCCTTTTGCTCTGCTCCCATCACAGCATCACAAAATCTCAGGATGGTTGAGGTTAGAAGATCTAGTCCACCCCTTCTTCTTGAGGCAGTCAATAAGAACAAGGTTGCTCAGGGCCATATTCAATCAGGTGGACAAGAATGGAGACACCTCAGCCTCTCTTGGAAATCTGTGACATTGTTCAGTCATCTTTATGGAAAAAATACTTTTTCTTATATATAAAAATAACAGCAATCTGAATCCAGAGCATTCTGTCTTTGTTTTGCCACCTAGAAAAGTCAGGCTCCATCTCCTTGTTGTGTCCCACCCTCTCGCACATATTTACATATATACTAAGAGCCTTCTTTTCTCCAGTCTGAGTCCAAGACTCTTCTTAAATGTCAGTCTCTCCAATTAAATCATCTTCATACATTCCACCAGACCTGCTCAAGTACATCCATGTCTCTTCACAGAATCACACAATCACAGAATCATTTACATTTGACTGCACCTCTTGAGATCACCAAGTAGGACCCTCGTCTGGCCTTGCTGCCCAAATGGGATCCCCTAAAGTAGGCTGTTCTCTAGAACTGGCAAGCCTATGCCTGCACCCATAACTCCAGCTGTGGCCTCACCAGAGCTAAGCAGAACGTGGGGATGACTCCCCTCAACCACCTGGAAATGCTTTTCCTAGTGCAGTCCAAGGTGTTTACTGTCACTGCTGCAAAGACACATTTCTTTGTCAAGTTCAACTTACCTACCAGGATACTCAGGCTTTTTTCTGCAAAGCTGCTTTCTAGCCAGCCAACCCATGCATGGAGTTACCCCTTCCCACACCATAAATTCTCATTTCACCTCTACGTCTCTTTATCCCACTTATCTTTTAGTATTATAAGAAAACATTAAAATATATTGCAAGAGTAGAATCTGTGAGAGGAGATATGTAGATACATATGTGCTGGAAGCTATTGACTCCTTGCTATGGTACTATGGTAGCTGATCTAAGAAGATAAGAGAGTTTCTGTGATTCACTCCTGGTTTTCCAGGAGTTTGATACTTGTCTGTAATGTTTAAATTGTGCACAAGTCTGAGTTGAAACTAATAACTTGAACATATGACAGTAATGCCAAGACAGAATACAAGGTAGTTTCAGATCTTGTGCCGTAGACCATCTTTAGTTTGTGAGGTTCCTTTCTGACACAGTAATTCCACTAATAGTTCCACTATGACATTATTACTGCAGAGCCATTTGGGACCAGACTATAATAGTATCATTTTCCTGGAAAGTGGTCAGAAGAGCAATTCAGAAAAAAATTATCACAAATCCTGTGTGGAGATGAGGCAGAGGTCACTGAACTAGAAAGTCATCATCCTGCTTCTGAATATATTTGCATGTTCCCATCATGTACTCATTTCCTGAAATTTAGTCTGTAATTTCTTAGCTTTAATTTGTTCCAAGTAGACCTTCAGCAATCATGGTTTAGATATACTAGGAGTCCAGTATATCTGTTCTGTTCAGATATCACAACACACCTTACATTCCTTTGTATCTCTACTGGTACGTAGCAGCAACAAGGGTCACAAGTTAAGCTACTGAAACATGGTTCCAGGTAATAATTCTTCCAGGAGCTTGCTCTTCTACTGCAGCTTTTCCCTAGGGGAAAGCCAAAAATAATCAAACACTACTGTGTGAAAACAGTGGTTAATATCCATATGTACCAAGAGGTTATGTTTCTATACAGACTGTATTGCATTAAACACACTGGTAATGCAAGATATTGCTTTTTTTGTGCTAAATTATAAGAAAAAGTGGATCTAAAACCCAGACACAAATTCACAGTCCAAAATGACATTGAAAATGTAATTAGAAAGGCTGTGGAGTAGGTCAGTCACTCTTTTGAGCAGTGGCTTGAGGTGACACAAGCGAGAAAGGTCATAATCAGAAAGGACTACAAAAGACCAATTGCATACGTGAGCACAGTGAACTTAATAATGAGATGCAACCCTGAAAAAAGGTTAAAGAGAAAGCCTTGAGGTAAGGGTCTGAAATGCCATCAAGGCTGTTGGCAAGAAAAGTATCAGCAGCTTCAGTATTGTATTTAGGGAAGCAAGACTTTTATGTTCTTTGCAAATATGCAGTTACATTAGGACTCCTGATTGTAATCTAGGTGGGTCCCCTACAGCAACTGGTTGTCTACTTGATTCAAAGAAACTTTACAGCCATAATTAAATTTATGAGACAAAGCAAAGAAGAAAAATTTCAATGCAGCTTAAAATAAGGCAGTAAATACAAGTGCAAACCAAAATATTATTATTTGTCTGCCAGGAAAGCTCAGTATTGTTTGTTCTGCAAGACTGCAACCATTATAGTATAAAATGTTGACATGTAACATCATACACAAATGATTTGACAAAAGTAGATGTGAGTTCATGGAACCATGTGTTTATTATTACGATAGACAACATTTGTTGCATTTGTTTAAGTTCCTTAGAAAGTGACTGGGTGAGGTGAGACTTGTGTATGCAGAACACCTTTGGTTTTCTCACAAATGCTCTTTACAGAAGACACAGCAAACAGCTACCACTTAGAGGTTTAGGCGACTCAGGTTCCAGCAACAACTTCTTGAAAGTAATAGGAAGATTTTCTGATGACATGTAAGAGAAATATATACCCTTTTCCCAAAACTCTAGGGTTCTAATGAGGTTGATATTGATGGATTCATATAGTAATCTGCAGGTGCTTCAGCAATTAAATTAAAACTTTCATATCACAATGTTAAAGTTTAAAGGAAAAAACAAATGTGTTAATAATAATCATCCTTTTAAACTGAATCAGCATAAAACTTTCAGTAGGTTTATAATTATTTATTTCACAGTATTTGTATTTCATTACTTCGCTTCTCCAAAGCAGAATAAAATCACTATTGTGTTCTTGCACAAGAACACAGTTCTATTGTTAAGAAGGTCAGTGTTTATTTCTTCTATATATATTAAATATTCTCATGTTAAAGTGATTCTTTAGTAAGCTATTTTACACCTCCAGGAAAAGGACACTTGTGCCTTAAATAAAACATTCTACATGGTACAGCCAACCTTGCTTCAGTCTGCCAGTTTTATTAAGTTAACCTAAATCTTCCCCAACAGGCAATAAATTTCCTTCAAGCTCACAAAAAATACAATAAGAAATAATTTTTTTTGAGACTGTTATGTATTTTCAGTCTGTTAATGAGAATTCACTTTATGCCTTCAAAGCAACTTGGATGTTCAATCTTCAAATTTATGCAATGTGTTTATTTACCTTGATAATAAGGATCGATTGGAAAGAAAGGATGATAAAGTTTCAGGCAGGAAATACTGAAACCTCGCAGAAATGTGAACATTCCTTCTAGTAAGAATGACAAGATAGTTTTTGGTGTGGTGTTGCCACCCAGAAGTATAACATGCGGTTGTTAATTCCTACCTATTTTCATGCAAGTACAATTTGGTTTTTAACTGTTGAGTGTTAGACTTTGTTTTTTCTGTGACCACCTTGACAAATTTGCAGAGTAACCTAATAAAATAAATCTAAGTCTTAAATCAACTGGTCATTTTTTATGCATTCAATTAGCAGAGTTTGAGTGTGGCAAGATATCGACTGGAAAGACCACAGGAGTGTGGAAAACAGCCTAAGCTACCAAGCTCAAAAGTTAGTGGTTAAAGAATCAAAGTCTAATTTGTCAGCAAATCACAAGTTTCTTCGATGTTGATGCTGTTTGGTTCTCAATAAACAGTCTGGGTCATGGGAACTCACCCTCACTAAGTTTGCAGATGACACCAAACTGTGAGGAGAGGTCATACAGAGGGCAAATCTTGGCTGGTGGATATGAAGTGACCAACTCACTCTATCATTCCACCTCCAGCCACAGGACCCAAGGAGAAAATATGACAACAAAGCTCATGTTTCAGGGTAAGATCTGGGATATTACTTACCAATTACTGTCACGGGCAAAACAGATTCAACTTGAGGAAATTAATTTATTGCCAATTAACTGGAACAGAGTAGAATAGTGTGAAAAAGAAGAACCAAACAAATGAGACAAAACTAAAAATATCTTACACACACATGTCCCCTCTTCCTAGACTCAACTTCATTCCTAATGCTTCTACATTCTCCCTTTTTGAGAATCACAGGGGAGTACAGAAAGGAAGGTTGCAGTCAGTTTGTTGAGCTTCATCTCTGATGCTCCTTAGTTCTCACACTCCACCTCTGCTCCAGAGTAGGGTTCCTACCATGGGAAAGGAACCTCCCATGGGTTCTTCACTAACATCTCCACCATGGGTCCTTCCCAAAGCCTACAGTTCTTCAAGAACTGCTCCAGAATGGATCCTTTCCATGGAGTACAGACTTGCAGGGACAGACTGCTCCATCTTGAGTCCCTTGTGGGTCACAACTTCTGTCAGGAGCCAGGTCCAGCATGGGGTCACCATGGGTACATAAGACTTCAGGGCATATCCATCTGATGCAGCATGGGGTTCTTCACAGTCTGCAATGTAGTTATCTCTTCTGATGTGGTCCTCCATGGGCTGCAGGGAAACAAACTGTGCTACCATGGTCTCCTTGGTATGCAGGGAAATCTTTCTCTGGTACCTGAAGAAATTCCTCTCCCTCCTTCTTCCCTTCTTCACTCACCTTGGTGTCTGTATAGTTGTTTCTCTCACATTACTCGAGTTTCCTCCCCTCCCCCATAGCTGCTACACAACATTTTCACCCTTTCGTAAATATGTTCTCACAAAGGTGCTACCAATGTCATTGACTGGGTCAGCTTTGGCCAGTGGTGGCTCCATCTTGGAGCCATCTGGATTTGGCTCTATCTGAAATGGTGGCAGCCTCTGCTGTCCTCTTACTGAAGTTAGCTCTGCATCACCTTTCTGGTTACTAAAACATTGCCATGGAAACCCAGGATAGGTCAATATGTAAGAAGAGCCAGGGTGACACTGAAAGGCTAAAAGACCAGGCAAGCAAAAATTGTACGGGATTTAACAATGATACATGTGAAGTCCTACACCTGGAACTGAATTACCCCAAGATGCAGTACAGGCTGGGGGCTGACTAGGCAAGGGCAGCTCTGTTGAAAAGTTCTTGAGGTTTCTGTTGCAAAGCAAGCAAGTTTTAGTGGCACTCTAAAAAGTACCACTAAAGTGTGGATGTGAAGCCCAAAATGGAATTCATGCACTGCTTCCCATCCCACTAGATATCTAGTGCCACTAGACCTATACCAGGAGTTTCAAAGTGTTTCAAAATATTCAAAGGTCTTTCCAAGAGACTGTTCTTGGTATATCTATATTATATTATACTATCTGTATTATATTATATTATATTATATTATATTATATTATATTATATTATATTATATTATATTATATTATTATTATATATATTATATTATATTATATTATATTATATTATATTATATTATATTATATTATATTATATTATCTTTGGCATGGGAAGCATTGCTAGCTGTTAGTCATTCCAGCAAGGGGAAAATGTGAATATCTCTTGGGTTAAATTATTGGCCTTTTGGCAACATCAGGAATACAACAATGCCATTGCATGTAGAAACACAGAAGCAATTGAGTACTCACTTCTGAAAGGAGAAAACAAACAAAAAGATAGATCTACAATGTCCACTACACACCTTG
Organism: Calypte anna; assembly: GCF_003957555.1. NCBI lineage: Eukaryota > Metazoa > Chordata > Aves > Apodiformes > Trochilidae > Calypte > Calypte anna. The sequence goes on from NC_044245.1 coordinate 97,113,885, forward strand.
CAGAATCTGAATGCAAAAGGTGTGAAATAAAGACAGACAATATGCCATTTTGGAAGCTTAGTTGAATATATGAGAAATTTTGTGGATCTGGATTAAGAATCTTAGCATATCACTTAATGTCTTTAGAAACAAAATGGGGCTAGGCATTCCTGTCTGAATCAAGCCAATTAGCCAGCTAACCTTGTAAATCACTATTTCTTTTGTGTCCTGGAGCAGACGGTCCTTAAATTAATATAATTATGAATAGCTCAACAACATATAATAACTTTGATTTGCAAGGAATAAAAGGTGAAAGTCAAAAGATTTGGAAATCCGATTTAATATTTTCAAAGTCACAAATAATTCAGATTACATAAACTTCATCTGCTGTTTTTATTATCCCTGCAAAACCAGCAAGAAAACAATTAAAAAAAACCTGAAAGATACATGCCCATGTGATGGGTTGATCTTGTCTGGCTGCAAGACTGACACTCAGTTGCTCTTTCACTCTTCTTCCTTAATAGGACAGGGGGAGAAAATAAAATGGAAAAGTCATTGGGTTGAGTTAATGAGGTAATGTCAGATTAATAAGAAAAACAAATGATGTATGTGGATGTGAAGCCCAAAATGGAATTCATGCACTGTTTCCCATCAGCAGAGAGGTGCCAGCCATTTTCTGGAAAACAGTTCCCCAGCACCCATAATGATTGCTCAGGAAGACAAACACCTTAACTACGAATGCCCCTCACCTCCTCCTCCTTTCTCTTAGCTCTTATTGCTGATCTCTACAGCATTATATATATCTCTTTGATTAGTTGGGGTCAGCTGTTCTGGCTCTGCCCCCTCCAAGTCTCCTGCCCACCCCTAGCCTACATGCCTTTGGAGGAAGGAGTGGTTTGGAGAGAAAGCCTTGATGCTCTGCAAGCACTGCTTGGAAACAGCCAAAAATTGGGAGCGTTATCAAAACTGTTTCAGCCACAAATGGAAAACACATCACAACATCACAATGTGGGCAGCTGCAAAGAAAGCTAACATCTTCCAAGACAGACCCAGTAAAGCTGTCTTGCTTTTTTTCGTCTATGACTTACCCATCAAGGTTGCTTATTTTCGGTCCTTTAGTCTTAGTAGACTAAATATTGTATTCAAAAAGTCATTTTCATCTTTTGAACTACAAATTTCTTACAACTAATCTATGCTTTTCCTAAGCATTAGTAGCTCTGACTAAAATTTCAAAATATCAGGCACTGTGATGTTTGTATATAGTTTTGTGCTCCTCTATGTGAATTCTCCTCATTTTTTAATTAGTTTTATTTTAAGTAGAATTCTGCAGGATTATAGAGTATGAGCATAAATATTGAAAACATTTCTACACCAAGAGATAGTATCTCCTTTTAGTCATGGCAAAGCTGTCTATCCATTTTTCAACAAGTGTGTTCAAAAAGTTCTAGTTTCTACTGAGAAATACAGAAGTACTGGAACACATCAACAAACAAAACTTCTGCAGTAATTTAAAAAAACTTAACTCGGAGCAGGTATGGCATACAATGTAATATTTAAACTGTTTTTAGAGTTAATGTTACAGCTGAAACTACTGTGGTTTAGAATTTCATGAATCAAAATGTTGATATATATCCCCTTGTTCACTGATACGGTTGAAGCTGCTATATGTATTTGCTGTAATTTGGAAATCACGTAGGGATAAGACAGTCTGATGATATGGGACAATTTTTAGTTATAGATGGGGCTTTGTAGTACCATCATTAATTATGTGTGTGATCTTTCCCACATGGGGAAGAAAGTATACACTACCTTTGTATCAGAGGAAAGTATGAAAAATAGCCAAGAGCAAGACATCACTTCATCAGATGAAGTACTCAGAAGAGCTAAAAACATTCACTATTTCCAAATAAAAATGGAAAAATAAAACATTAAAAATAGAAGTTCATCAGGATACTTACTACTTTCCTTCAGGTAATGTAGACCAAATATGACTTCGGGAAAAAAAGAAAAAAAAAAAAGAAAAAAGAAAAAAGGAAAAAAAAAAAAGCAGTCTTGTCTATGAAGGACACTTTCAACTGCTTCTGAAAAGTTTGTTTTGAAATTCTTTATAACAAGAAATGTAATAAAAATAATCAAAAATTTTAATTAAATTGACACTGAAAGACCTGACTTCAAAACTTATCTAAGATGCATTTCCTAAACTTTCTGGACTCCTTGTTTCTCCATAGGTGTACTGGTTTGAGAGGCTATTCAATATCTGGAAATTTCAGGAGCCACCAATGACCTGTAGAAACTGTTTTGAGGGAGGTAGCTTTGGAAGAGCTCCAGATGTATCCAGGCTGCTTCATACAGCCAAGCTTCTTCAGACAAGGTCAAAAGTTTGGTTGCAATGGTTTCCACACAAGTTTCATAAATGTTCTGCAATATTTCATGTGGACTTGAGAAATGAGAAATAGAATGACATTATATTTCATAATCCTAAGAACTTTAAGCAATGATCTTAAACCCTGCTTTCCTGGGTAAACCAAAACCTTCCAGATACAGACAATGTCATAGTTTGTGATTATAAGACTGAATCTTAAAAAGCTTAGAGACCTACTGCACAAAGACATAAATCTTCAGCTCCCTCACATCTTCAGCTCCCTCATATCTTCAGCTCACTCAACATCCTTCAGCTGGCCACATTTTCAGAGCAGGCTTGTCCTAGAAGTCTTAGTACTTCATGTTCTTCAACAAATCACTAGTGAAACCAGAAGGAAAGGAGTCCTTAAAATTTCAGCTTCTCCAGTAGCTAGCACATTAGTATGAAGCAGTTGTATTTAGAAAAGACATTTTCTCAGAATACTTCAGTCAGATTTTAAAGGCACCAAGCTTAAAGTCATTTCTCCATTATATATATGTTTTCTTGCTATTGTGTCCTCAGACAGACACAAGGACAATCAAAAGGTTATAGAAACATAGAAATGGTTATACAAGACTGGGTTAAGAAAGAAAACATGATATTTAAACTTCTTCCTGTATAACCTTATAACCTATTATAATGTATTGGCTGACTAACTGATAGTCATACAACTGCCAAAACTCTTTCGTATTCTTAAACTCTCAGCTTTAGGATTTACTGATATGGAGGCATGGAGGAAGTGGGAGAACAGTCCGACAACAACAAGGAAAAGTTTTTTTACTTTCATATCTTAGTAGTTTCATACTTCCTTGTTTGCTTGTTTGCTTCTCCGCTACAGAATGCGGAGAGAAATATTCTAATTTTCTTGTGGCTCTCATTTGGGGGTGTACTGCCTGCATGCACTATTGCAGCTGAACCCATGCTATTGATTTCTGTAAAGGCACTAGGATATTCTTTGTGCTATCCATCAATCCTTAAGGGTTCTGATATGTTAGCTGATTTTTAGAAGGATTTAATTGAGCTCTCTGTGAGGTTCCTTGCTCCTTTTACTCAGTTGCCACAACTGGCTGAGAACTTTTGTGAGATAAAATAGTTCACATTAGTTCACAGCTCCAGGTCAGTTTAACTTACATGTGCCAACTCTAACTTCACTCACCATTTTTTCAATTTTTCACTGAACTTAACATAATTTTAAGTTTTTCAAAGTTCTCCCTGCCCTCACTTACCTAAAGATAATTGCTTTACCTGTGTATTATGTGCATACAAGTGCTTTTCCAGATTATTAACATAAGCATTAAAAAATGTTAGGAGCTCCCTCGCTTTTAGATTTGGTAGAAGTGTTCTGCATTTTTTTACTTGGGCAGGTTTTGATCAAAAAGTACATTGTCTCTTCTGAGGACAATTTGATGTCTGAAATAGATTTCAAGTTGGAATTTTGTTAAGACTTTGGAAATTAAACTGAACTGCTAGCTAGTTCTCCTTCTTTACCTCCTTGTTAATACATCTAAAGAATTATGAGCAATTGTGGAAGAAATGTAATTGTCTAATACTCTACATTACTTGCTATTTGTTTGAGACCAAACTCGCCATCCAAACAGAAAATAGCAGGACTTTTGAGAAGTCTTGCTAAAATCTGTATTAATTCCTGTTATAGATGTAAAACCACCAGGAAAATAAAAAATAAGGCTAGGAGTTTAGGTATGACATTGTTATTGTCTATCTTTAACATAAAAGAGAGAATATTATTTCTGTTAATGAGTAAATTAAAGCAAAGGATCTTGTAATGTGCTAATATGGTGCAGTAAAGTTCTTGACACTTATGTAATGGAAGTATTTTACTGTCAAGAATTTAAGTGACATTTACCAGGTCAGATTTTCAGAGGGCTGGAGCACCTCTGCTATGGAGACAGGATGAGAGAGACTTTTTATCCTGGAAAGGAGAAAGTTTGGGGGAGGCCGTAGAGCACCTTCCAGTACCTGCAGGGGCTACAGGAAAGCCAGGGAGGGACTTTTTACACATTAAAGTAATAGAATGAGGGTAGGTTTAGGTTAGACATTAGGAAGAAATTATTTGCTGTGAGGGAGGTGAGCCACTGGCACCGGTTATCCAGGGAAGGTGAGGATGACCCATCCCTGGAAGTGTTGAAGGTCAGGTTGGATGGGTTTTTTGGCAGCTTTTCAACTGGGAGGTGTCCCTTCCCAAGAGGGGGGGGGACACACCATGAGTCAGAACTAGGTGATCTTTAAGGGCTCTTCCAACCCAAATCATTGTATTATTATGTTTCTCAGGGAACTTGAAAATCGGTGTTTCACATTATTCTGGATCTGTAATGTGTGACCTAAAAGCCACAAAAAGTGGTGTTGACCAAGAAAAAAAAAGTTATTCAAGAGTGTTAAAATGAATATTCATGTTTATATTCATTTGTACTGAAGATAATTGGTGTATGCTAAAGGATGACCAGAGAAGAGCTACTTACTCTGAAAAGTGGATTTCTAACATGTCATCTCTCAATCCAGATAGTTAATAATTTCATTCAATACACTTTTTATGCTATGACAGTGCTTACTTTATTTTAGAAATAACAGCACCATTAAATTTGGATTTGTTTCCAGTGTTTGGTCATACTTCCTACTGCAACTTCAACTGGTTAAGAGGGTGTACTTCATGGTTATCTACCATCAAGTACAAAGGTATTCTGATTAGAAGAAGCCCTGTTGTTTCAACACTTTCAGCATTTTTAACAGGAAAATAACAGCCCTATTACTTTCTTTGACTTCAAAGTTACCTTTGGAACAATAACTAACCAGATCAAAAGACAACCACTTTTTATTCATATCAATGAGAGAATGACTGTGATAGATAACCAAAGAGATTACTGCAGACAGGTATAATTACCAATGACACTTTGAAATTCGTAGGACTTTACTATTGTTGTGTACTTTTTTGATTTATAAAGACACACATACACACACACAGAGCCAATGGAACGAGTCATAGAGGAAAACATTGGTTTCAGCTAGGTTACAAAATTTTCTTATTCTGAGTAGGTGACTACAGTTACCAATTTAAAAAACAGTAAAAATGAGGAAGAACCCAAACTTTCCTCCTTATATAGAACATATATTTTGCTTATGTGCCTTTTATAATTTTCCCAGTCCTGGAAAACATGATAAATTTTTCCTCCTCCAACTGTGTAAAAATGTGACTTTTGACCCAATCTCCCAATCATACAAAAAAATTTTAATTTACATCTTCTCTGTCATCTCCGTGGATTAAATGTAAGTATACAAAAATCCACTATTGCAAAATTATTATTTTTGGAGTAGAACACCAAACTCAGGTTAAACAGCACTATATTCCCAAAAAGTGAATATTCTACAACTGGCAAAGTAGTTGGAGGAAAAAGACTTCATCATTTCTAATGTACCTTCCAGTCTAAATCCTTTTCTTGCAGCGGCTGGGATAATGAGAACAAAGTTTCCACCTGGCAACAAAATATTTATTGGACACATTATTGGAAACAGTTCATTTCCCAGGGATCTTGAGGTGAGCTGAGTATGCAGCATCACAGTTGATTAACTCTGTGCAAAATAGGAGTGAAGACACTGTTGGAAGTTCTCAATAATCATGGAACCATTTCACTAGGATGGATGTCAGATTATAAAGTTTTACTTCATTTTATCCATTCAAAAAGTGAAAACTGTATTCGCAGAACTATTTAAATACATCTGGAACTAGTCATCTATGGCAGGTAGGAGCCATATGTCTGCAAAGGAGCTTAATGTCTGGAAAGAACAAAGTGGTGATGATTGTTTCTACTTCTCACTTTTGCCAGCCAGCAACGCAGTCAAAGCAGATAGATGACCAACAAAACAAAAAAAGAATAAAAACTAAAAATGCCTTCTGATGACTTCTAAAAGAGAACACATTGGAAGCTGACATCCACACACACGGCTGGATCTAACTATTCCATCTTATATTTAACAGTTTAGCACCAGAACATATAAAACTCTTGAAAGGCCATTTGCAGACATTTTGTGTAATTGCTCATCTGCTTATTCCGTGTCTTAGAAGTAGATGGCATCAAACTTTAATTTTCTAAAGACTTTCAGAGAACTGAAAGCTATTCACAAATAATACTTATCATGCATGAAGATATGAGCTACATTTGTTTGAAAAGGCAGAAAAAGTTGAAATCCCCCAGAAGTTGGATTTGCCACTATCCTACAGGGAACAGCCGATGATCTAATAAATTAAAAGACAACAATTACCAAAACACTGTTAATCTCAGTTAATTCTAACATAGTTTGCAATAGTACTGCTCTCCATAAATTTTTTCCATTCGATACTTTCATTTTACAAACACAGGAACATCATCTGGAACTTAGAAGATTTTCTGAGGTTTACACTGCTGTCTCAAAGTATATAGAGGACTGGAACATAGATTATTTATTGTATTTACAATACAATCCGAACCTACCGAATACATTGCCAAGAATGGAACAAAAGTCTTTCCAAAACCCTCATGACTTCTTTGAATAAGAGAGGAGGGAGACATTTTAGTTAACAAAGAGAAACAGGAATACCACTACAAAAGGTTCGTGATAGGAAAGCAAAGTCTAATTGGTGTTAAAAGCACTGAAGTCAAATCAAATTTGACACCCATTTCTGTGTTTCACATATATAACATAAAGGGCATAATGGTAAATTGAAACAAAGATATCCAGACAAGTACCAAAGTAGTCCAACCAGCATACTGGTTCTGAGTATAAAAATTACTTTTTGGAACTGCTTCCTATTAGCAAACTTATTCAAAGGCATATACTAAAAACAAGGGCTGAACAGAGAGTTGCACAGTAGGATAAATTAAAATTGCATTTTTTTAGTTTGATACAACATGGCATCCTTTCTTTTCAGTCCTAGTAAGACTAATGCCTACTCAAAACTGAAATAATTTCCCTTGACAAATGGCTTCAGTATATATATATATATATATATATATATATATATATGTAAGGGAATCATCCCGTGAACACCATCACCACAGCTGGTATTAATTATCAGATTAAGGATAATTTAAAGATTAAGTAATGTGAGGGATCTGTGCTGTTGTTGCTGCACTATCTTGTATATACATGATAGATGACTGTCTACTTTTGCATTACTCAGATAAGAATTATGCAAGAAATCTAAAGAATAATAATCCCACCATATAACATACTTTTTGTGCATTCAAACATTATCTAAAGCACAATCTTCACTGTCACACAGGAGCTATCTTAATAAAACATTGACAGATGATAGCAAATGTCCTCAAGAGTCAACATCTGAAGTGATTAATTACTTCAACCTTGACTCAGAAGACTATTTGCTGTAATTATACTAAATACACAAACTTTGTCAAGCCTGAAATATTGTCATGCATATTGTAAATGTAGGTCCCAAGTTCTTCCCCTCAATGCACTTGCTTTGGATTCGGTGGAAATTCTGTGAGCAGAAAAAAAAAAAAAAAAAAGGAAAGGTAGAGGTGATCTCTTAAGGATTATGAATCTGGCACAACAATTAGTTTGTGAACTGCTATTTTCAGAATTCCTTCATGCTGTCTGAAGACACTGGGGATTCAACAGCTTTCAACAGCTCATTTTATTACCTGTCTTCTTTTCCAGCAGCCTATCTTGTAACCAATCTAAATAATTTTCCTTCCCAGCTATTCCACATTGACCTTCCAAAAGCTTTCTTAAAACTAAATGCATCTTTATCTGGAAGGAATTTTAAACAACTTTCAGATTCTTCCACCCTTAAACACAAATGCATATATATATATGCATTATATACACTAGCAGCCCAGCTTAGTCTGTGGCCAGAGTCTTACTAGCTGAGGAGGGGTTAGCTTTCTTCTCTGTGTTAGTCTCCATGACATTATTCTGAATTAAGGTCAAAGGACCAGTTCACCACGATGTCACCAGTGATTCCTAGGGAGGCACGTGAATGCAGATAGGTACATGGAGAGGACAGAAAGGTGTATTTCAGCAGAATTGAGGTGGCTGAAAGGGGTCCATGAGTTCACCAGAATCAGGACCTACCCCCTTCATGCAACTTCCACAAAGATTTCTAGTATGAGTATCTCTCTGTATCTCAGTTCTCATACTTAGATAAGCCATACAACTTTATTTGTTTTCTGTTATTCAAACTTCAAATGCAAAGTGGTAGGCAGCAAATATAGCATATTAAGTATAACTGGATCTTTATCTCAGCTTTCAGATGCTTTTAAAGTATAATAAAAAAAAAAATTACACTAATGTGAATGGATTCTTTCAGTATTCATAATAAACAGTAAATAATACATACAATAATACATATAACATATATATATATGAAACATACTTGGAAGATCTTAATATTTTCAGTTGAAGACAATGCTATGTTTTCCATGTTGTTTGCTACATTTTGTTTAAGGTGAGAAACAACAGAATAAGAAGAGTGAAAGTACCAGGCCTGAGTTGCAACACAATGACTGTCAGAATTTCAAATCATTCTTCCCATTATTTCCAGGCTCAATAGTGATTGTCCTGATTTACGCAGGAGTAATAAATATTTGTTTCCTGTAGTCTTTTCCCCATGACTGACTGTAGGCCCCTTTTCACTCATATTTTATAAGCAAGTTAAGCAGTTTATCTGAGGTGATATGGAGGCTCTAGCTCATTTATGATATGGAACCTCCCTTTATAGCTATTTCACTGTTGAAAGAGAGAGGCTAGATTAGGTAATAAGGAAGTATGAGGATTTTAATCACCGAATAATTATTACTAGCATAGTTAGCAAACATAAGTCTCCGAAGGCTTTGGGGAAAACATTAAAAGTCTATGTGCAAGAGTAGCCAACATGTGCTAGGGCCTCACAAAATTATTCCAGTAATAAAAGAATTAAAAGGTACTTTTGGGTATAAATGAAAGCAGAACTTCATAAACAAAATGAATTGCCACTTTCTTAAATTGCTGAATTAAGAAAAAAACCATAATAACAAACCAACAAGAACTTACACTTTATTATTAAAGTAATAAACTTGAAATTGAAAATTAGGTAATATTTATTGCACTGTTACTCTTTTGTTCACCAGAGGAACTTCAGATATATGTTTTTAAAGATATGACATAGTTAATAACTGCTAGATTTTTGCTACCATCGTTAATTTTGTTAATTAAAGTTTATGTCCTGAAATGTAAAATAATACCTTTGCAATGCAAAAAGAACTTCCACATAAATTGTGATGAATCACATTTAAATCAGGTAGCTGTTTTCCAGAAGCAAATTTCTGATTACAAAGAAAACACTGGTGCTACACTACATTTCTTATAAGGTGCAAAAAGGCTTAAGCTTTCCCATGGTTCTATTAATCACACAGAATTGTCACAGTTGTAAAAGACCCATACAATCACTGCATCCAACTGTCAACATCCCTTGCCACCTCTCTCCAGATAAAAAACATATATACATATATATATATATATCAATATCTGTATCACTCACTACAGCATGTCCTGAAGTGCTTCATCTACATGGTTTTCAGATACTTCCTATGATGGTGATTCCACCACGTCTCTGGGCAGTCTATTCAAATGCCATAGATTTTAGGTTAATTTCCTTTAATAGTGCTTCATCTTCAGAGAGAAAGAGGAAACAGGATTTGCAGCAGGAACTCTAAGAACAACTTGTAAACAATTTGAGTTCCATCATTGATTGTAGTTCTCACTGTTCTCAAGTGATGTCAAATGTAGAAAGAAGGGGTTTTGTTCCTAAAGAATCCAGGGCTGCAATAACAAAAAAGTGTCTTAATTCATCTCCTGTTTTGTTATTTTTTATCAAATATAAACTAAACAGTTCAGAACTGATGTACTGAAGGGATCAGTAAACTATATCATCTTCTACTTCTTTAGAAATAGCACAGTGAAATACTTGGCCACATAACTAATAATTAGATTAGAAAGAAAATGGATTGTTACATACAACTCAAATGGTTTGTTAACTTTTCCAGCTTGAGTGAGAAGACAAAGACTTTTTTTGTTGCATTTTTTGCAGCATCTACAGTAGTGGCATCACATCCCCATTGTTGAAAATGTAGCTCTTAAAGAAAATAAGTATTGAAATCCTTTTTGTTTCCATTTTAGTATTTGTAGCTTTGATCAGAACTAGTACCTGAGTTTTCTTATGCTTTAATTGTCAACTGAAAGATAAGCAAGCGAATTGTAGCTACAGCAACTATTTTGTACAAAGATTATAAACTAGATCTCAGATACAGCTGGGAACGGTACCACTAAGGCTTATAGATTGAATTTGCCATTGAATATGTTGCAAGTGTTAAAAAATGAACATGAAGCATAATATAATCACAGTGCCTAAAACAACAGCATAAATATGTTGATGGATTGCAGAGCTCTTCTTAATAGGCGTAACATATAAAAAACGTATATTCAGAGGGTATTGTTTGATTTTAAATTTACAGAAGCAGATCATTTATCACACCCCACAAAATAAATCAGATTCTTCATATTAAATTTTAGCGCAGGACACTTTAAACTCATGTTTTGTTAGCTGTGATACAGTAAAACATCAATTAAATGGGCTTTAATAATATCACAATGTGATAGATACTGATCAAATAAACAGTCCCACAAAAATCCAGTTTTAAGACTGAGAAGTAGTTTTATTTATATGTTCAGTATGACTTTCATCATTCGGATTTTCATTTTGCTTTCTAAAGAACAAAGTATGATCGTGGCCTCCCCAAACAGCCATTTGATAAGTGTCATATCTTCTTCCACATCTTATCATCCTACCTCAGCTGATAACCAGCTATTAGGGACACTCCTAGGGATTTGATTCAGAGACCAATAGGGTTTAACGTCTTTATTAATGGCCCATATGATGGGGTGGCATGCAACCTCAGCAAGACCACAGATGATATTAAGCTGGGGTGGGTCAAGAAAGTGGAGGGCAGGGCTGCCATTGGGACAGATCTTTTCAAGCTGGAAAAATGGGCTAATAGAAAATTCATGGAGGTTAATGAATACAATGGCAAAGTCTAGCATTCCTAGTGAACAAGATGGACCAGTGTGAGAAGGACATCACTGCAGCAAAGGCAGCCCCCTGCATCTTGGGCTGTATTGGCTAGAGCATAGCCACTGAAGGATTCATGTTTCCTTAGTACTTATTAAATTCCATCCAGACTACTATGTCCAGTTTTGGTGTCCTCATTACAAGAAAAAAACTGATATTTTTGAGGTAAGCCCAGGGACAAGTAACAAAGATGAGTGGTGGGCTGGAACACACGCTGTACAGTGGCATATTATAAGAGCTCAGTTTGGTCAGTCTAAAGCAAAGGTTAAGGAAGATCTTACTTGGCTGTCTCTAATTATGTAATGAGTGCTGGCAGAAAAGATGGATTCAAAAGGAAACAACAGACACTGTTGCATCAAGAAAAAATCTACTTAGATACTATGAAAAACATTTAAACATTTCACAAGTTTGGTAGTCCAGTGTGGAACAGACTGTCCAATGAGATACGGATGTCTATCCTTGGAGATATTCATACCTTGACTAAATGTCCCTAAGTAGCCTGAGCTAAACTGGGCCTATTCTGGCCTATTTGCCTCAAATGACCTCTTTATGCCCCTTCAGTTGCATGCAATATTTTGTTAGAGGCAAAAGTGAGTACACCATATATATGGAACTAAGAAATTATTTCTTAACCTAATTAAAAAAATCAAACAAGCAAGAAAACCTAATCAAAATACAATAAACAGCAACTGTCAGTCCAGTTACAGTAGTAGTACCTTATAGGAAAAAAAAAAAAAAAGAAAATTTATGAGGCTATATATCCAACACAAAGTACTCTACAGTTTTAATAGAATGCCTGTGACTAACTTGACATGCTTTTTGGATGTGAAATAAACTGTATCAAAACAGAAGTATTACCTCATCAAAATAATCTGTGTTGTTCCCCCATTCCTCTGTTTCTGGATCTTCAGTGAAGAAGAAGAAAAAAACCTATGAAGTTCCTTAATACATAGAAATTTAAAAGAAATAAATGTGCAGAGCAGAGATTTTCCAAAATTTGAGAAAAATACGTCTCCCTGTGAAGGTCTTTATAGAACCAAAGCATAAGTAAATTAATTAAATTAAGGCAATGAGAAAATAAACATAATCAGAAACCCATAATTTTGGTGTTTGGATAAAAGATAAACTTTTCTCCTCTTAACATATTTTCAACCTAAAAACTGAAGAAAGCAGTCTTGAAAAATACTGAAAGATGATTAGGGGTATCAGCTATGTATTCAGACAATTGTCACAAGAAAGGACCACAAGGAACAGGACTTCAGCATTACAGGAAGACTTAGAGTTATGTGAGTTACACACAAGATAGTTTGGCTATCAAGTCTTAAAAAGATATATCTTGATCTTCATCAATATTTAGGAAAGTGATAAATATACCATGCCACCAGTTACTCTATTCATTATTATTTTGAATATCTGCCTGTCACAGACAATTCCTGGTTTTGCTTGCAGTGGTTGATTTCAAATAAGATAAAAAAAATTTTAGGAATGTCAGTAGTGCTGTAAAATACTAGAAGTAGTGCTGTAAAATACTATAAATCTATCCTCTGCAGTCCAGTGATAACCTCTTATGATTTACCTATACTTTCCAGGGCCCTATGTTATCAAGATGATTTAAGAAACCGGTTTGTAAAGACTGGTAAAATAGACTAAGAAAAGAGCATTTTCACAAAAATACAGTTTCTTGGGCTTTTCCTTCTATATATGAATAAGACAGAAACAGCATTGGCAACTGATTTTGTTCTAGTTCCACTGTAAAGTACATTGTTGAGGTAATTGGAGGAAGTTTGTGAAGTCTGTAGTCTTTGACTACTTCTAGTTTTCAGTTTCTACTCTCTGGAAATGTCTTAGGAAAAATATTATTAAAAATTAAAATAATGAAAAAAGAAAAAAACAAAACAAAACAAAGAAAAAAAAAACACAAAAAAACAAACCAAAAAAACCCAACCAAACAAAACCCAAAAAAACCAAGCAAAAACCCCTACAAAATCACAAACAACACACAAACACAAAATAAACCAAATCTAAAAACATCCAAGAGGTTTGGTACTAAGGCTTCATCCTAGTATTAGGAAAAACCAATTATTGTATTAGCTTTGAAGAAGAAATTAATTTTCTGTAGTAGAATAAAATAGATAAACCATTTTTTCACTAAGATAAACTTTTTCCAACCCTCTTGCCAATAGACAAACTTAGGCTGACACTTAAATAACATTGTTCTTTCCTGCTTCTGCTTTACCCTTCTCAGCTTTTTTACTGCAATGCCTGAGGTAACCAGGATAGTTCTGCTGAAGTACTTGCCCAGAATTCATTGCTTTGGCTTGCAAACTTCATTGAGTTAAGTAGCTTTTATATGAAAAAGTTCTCAAGCTCATTCTTCATGAAAATTTAGTATTCATGAGCCTAGAATAAGTAATATATGTCAGCCACCCAATTAGTCTTCCGTAATGTACTTTGCAATTGCAGTGTTATTGCAACAGCTCGTTGCAGAGTTAATGGAGCTGATGGTAGCATGCAGACATACACAACTGAGAAAGGATTCTCTCCACCAAAAGCAAGTATTTCAGAGTATTTCAGTATTTCTTCATGTGGAAGAAATTGTCATTATTCTCCATAAGGAAAGAAAAAAGGTCCTCTCCACCTATACAATTATTAAAATGAGCCTTTTCTTCATTTTAGTTTTGAGATGTCTCTTTGTCTTTTCATACCATTTTAGATGTACTTACAGAGCTGCAGAGGGTAAAATGGTTCCGGCTAGGGCCAGACACTCTTACTTTTTCCCATCCATTTTTAACTTTTTAAAGCGATGCTTTATCCTGACAGAGGCACAGGCAGATGTCAACGTGTCCTAGAGGCTACATAAATAAAGTTTCACAGATAAATTTTGTCCATCTTTTCACTTGATGACAGCAAAAAGGGCAAAATGGGCATTATGATCTGAAAACAAAAAACCAAGAAACATCACTGGATGTTTAATATCCAGCTTGCAGAGATCAGAACCAGACCACAAGCACAGAACTTATATGCAAAAAGACACTTCAGGCTGTTCAGATAGTTGTTGCTTTCTGGTTAGGCCAGAAATCAATATGCTTTTGGTAGGTTAGTATACATCTCACTTCACTTTAACAGTTTAAGCAACTGATCCAAACAAATTGCCCAAACTGCCTTTGCAGTCAAATGAAAAACAGATCCAAAAGCTGATTCATCCCATTTTAAGGCTGCCATTATAGACAAGTGGAGCCTCTTTAAAAGATGGCTATGTTTCACTATTGAGAACATGGAAACCCCATACAATTAGCTTGTAACAGATCACAATTCTTTTAGAAGGCTAAAGCTGGAGAAGATGAAGTCCTTTGCTAAGCATAAGCTATTCAACCTCCATCAAACTCCAGCTGTAAAGTATCTTTTTCAAGTTTTCAGATTCTAATCCTGATCCCTTGAAATTGTTCATTTGCATTAAGTCACTGCAAAACCATCAGTTTTCTACAGATTTTTCAAATGACAATGTGACACTATAAAAGAAGATTAAGGAAAATTATATTTCTGTTCATAAGTTTGTTCTTTTCTTGTGAGCAGATATCACTTGATGCTTTCACAGGAGAACAGGTCTTTAAATATGGAAAACAGTTGGAAAAACCCATATGACTTTTCATAGCAGAACATAATTGTTACAAAGCTTTTTTTCTGCTATCTATATTTTGTTATTTCAGCTTAATTTATTCCCCCACTGGCCTGTGATTATTGCGCAGACAATATAGAAAACAGAGATATTCATGTAGTCTCACATATTAATATTAATCAATTACCTACTAATCAAGATAAGTAGATATGACCTTTGGACTTTTTTAATACAAAATTGCATCTTTCTGTGTGGTGGGTTGACCCTTGCCAGCAGCCAAACACCTACTGATCCTCTTGCTCAGTCTCCTCTCTGTGGGAGAAACAGAAGAAAGATGAGAAGAATCATGGACCTTGAAAACGACAATTTAATAAGTAAAGCAAGAACTGCAAAGCAGAGCAATTAATTCATTCTCTGTTCCCCACTGGCAGGTAGGTATTGCTCCATTTCCAGGAAAGAGGGGCCTTGACGTCTATAGAAGTTACTTTGGAAGACAAACACTATAACCAAAAGCATCTGCCCCTTTCCTTCTCCTTTCCCTGAGCTTTTTTATTGCTGAGTGTAACATTGTATGAGATATCCCTTTGTTGACTTGGGATCAGATGTCACTGCTCTGTTCCCTCCTAACCTTTTGCCCACCCACATCCTAATCTCAGGGAGGAGAGGAGAAAAGCCTTGAACCTGTGCCAGTTCTGATCAGCAATAACCAATCCACTGGTGTGTTAGCAAGTCTGTTTTAGAATGAAATGTAAAGCATAGCACCATATGGGCTGATATGAAAAAAGTTAACTCCATCCCAGCAAGGTCCAGTACACTGTGAAATGGAATGGAACAGTTGGAACTACTACATAAAATGTGATCGTTAAAAAAATACATTCTGATTCTTTCACAGAGTAGGTGGAACAGAGAACTCTTTCATATCCCTCTTCTCTGTCTATAATGACATTTTTTTTTCTGTAATAAGGACAAATTATACTTAATTTTTACTACCTATGTATTACTTTGATATAAAGCTTAGTTATAATTTGTCCCTTTGGGACTTCCTCTAATCCTAGCACTTCATTGGGAAGTACTGTCTTGTAATTAACAGGAACATCAAGATTTCAAATGCATCCTTTGTCAGCTTTGTTACAAAGAATTTTCCTTTTGAGTTGCCATGTCTTCTCTTTCTGGACATTTACATTGATAACAGACACTCAGTCTAGACAGATATTTTGCTTTTACTGTCAACAGTTTGGCTGTTTCCTTCTTTAGAGATATAAAATCTCCATATTTAGGAACTCAAATGTTGATTTGTTTGCATCATGAAAAGATGTCCTTCCGTTTCTTTGTGTATGTTTGGTTTGGGAGGAAAAGAGTGACTTTCTAAGATGCTAATTGTACCAATCCAAACATATAAGAAAGAGGTATGAGAGCTACACCAAAATATTTTGATGGATCCTTATTCTGACTGAAAATAGATGCCTACATTTAAATTATTTTGGAAAAAACTACAGAAGAAAAACAAAGAAAAGTGAAGTGATACAAGGCTTTATTCAGTCTAAAGGGAAAAAATGTGCAAATAACTGAGTTTATTTTACTGATACATATTCAAATTCTTTAAACTAAATCTTTGTTTGTGCAACAGCCTTCTAAAATTTCTTG
Organism: Calypte anna; assembly: GCF_003957555.1. NCBI lineage: Eukaryota > Metazoa > Chordata > Aves > Apodiformes > Trochilidae > Calypte > Calypte anna. Next base: position 97,130,640 of record NC_044245.1, read on the forward strand.
GTGTAGGAGATTTGCATCTGGATCTACATCACCAGGCTGCAAAGAAAACAGATGAAGGAAAAGATATTCTAAAGATATCCTACACTTGCTAAAATCCTTAAAATAGAACCCTAGGGCTCAGTGATTGTTATGAAGGTCTATCGAATGAAGAAGACAGCAAAAATATATATATCATATAAAAATACTCTGTGATATAGTAAAACAAATCTTATGATTTATTATAGTCTTAGTCTGTCTGCCAAAAATAACTGGCAGTGTTGGCATGAATTCCTTTTCTGTCTTTCTTTAAACCATGCCTCCTTCGGAGGTTCCTCTGTGATCGAAGACGCATAACTCATTTAACAGTTACACATTTTGCATTCTTCCATGAATGTAAAATCAGTGGGATTCTCATTCACCTGAAATTTCTGGGATAGACCTAAGCAGCTCACCCACTACAGTTTTCAGTAGAATAATTAGAAGTAAGTTGAAACTCTCAGTGAATTTATTTAAGGAAGATGGTCTTCTTTTTCTTTATTCACTATCTGAAATTTACCACAAAATTTCTCTCATAATGAATGTCTAATTTCCATCAGAAATCAAGGGAGTCTCATTTCATAAAGTTTCTGAGTGAAAGTCAAAATAAAAATGGAGCTCATATACCAAATAAAGAGAATATCAAGAAACTCACTCAATGAAGTCCACTAAGAATTTTTCCATCAGCTTTTTAATTTTTTTTTTTTTTTTTGGCGGTGTTTATCATAGTGATCATTAAATGCAAAACAGTGTTGACAGAATGATCATCATTTTGTTTTTGAATAAACAATCCATTGGATTGGTGTTTCTGATGACAGCCTTTTTTATCTGAGAAAAGAGACCTCACGATTCCTTTAGTTGATTACCACACTTGTCTTTGTGGCAGAAAGCTTCAAGCATTGAGAGTTCCACTTTTCTAGTGGGAATGAAGGAAGAGGGAGGACTTAGATAAATGTTCCTGCTGTCCCAAGATGTTCAAAGGAACTAAGGCTACTGGCCTTTCTAGGTTATATAATATAGTGGACTCAAAGAAAAGGCTGTTCTAGTGCTGATATTTTTGTAGGCTCTCTAGCAGAGTCTATGTTATAGAGTCTGAGTATGTAAGCAGTTAATTTCGAGCATATCTCAGTATCTGATTATTTCTTTCCCAGCTATGCACACAGGGGTGGTAATTACACAAAACTTTCATTGAGGTTACAGGAAGAAAATCACTTGAGGTGTGCAGGGGCAACAAGACACCAAATTCAGAATTTCAGGGTAAGCCTCCACTGTTTGAAAGTGCACACTATTGAATATCAAGTTTTTGAGTGTACTTTTGAAGAGACCAGCAGAGGTTCAAAAAATAGTAATTTAAAAACTGAGTTTTGAATTTGAACTAATATTCACTTGGTATTGCTGTTTGCTCATCTTGACCTGTTTCTTGCCCTGCCTAGTACAGTGTAAGGTGTTTACCTTTCAGATTTTGAACTGGGAAGGGTTTTTTGATCATACTGTGCAGTGGCAGGTGCATAAATGGTAGGCATAGTTGGTAGAATTGTAGATTGAAGCTCTACACATATTTTGAGATATCCTTTTTAGACCAGAGGTGAGGATATAAGAGGCAAAATATTCAGAAAGCATCTTGTATTCAGTTAACCACAGGGACAATTCAGGTTTATTCTTAGAAGGATGACTCATTCTGCCAATACCACCATATAAAATAAATGACCTGTACTTCATAAAATAGTATTTCAGTTTAAGTGGACAATTCATTCTACATTTTCATTTTTAGTTGTGAACTGGGTCTAAAATATAACTCCATAAAAAGTCAGATATAACTCAGAAGCAATTTTCTAAAAATAATGTGCAGAAATTTATGTAAAATGAGATCAAGCTTCAAGTACATCCAACAGGCAATATTGTGAAGCATCTCCTGTGGTTTTACTGTGTGATCTGGAAGTTGAAGAAGTATAATTTAATAATCTAACTCAAAGATCTACAAAGAGACAAAAGCATCGGATCAAGAGAATTCTCTTATACAAAATAACATGTTCTGTAGTGGTGGGATTTTCTGAAGGAATTCATTTATACAGAATAAGAAGTTCTGTAGAGGCAGAATTTTCTGAAGGTTATGCTAATCATACATGAAAAACTGACACTGAGAAAAGAGAACTAATATGGAGTTGAACTAAGGATACTTTCATGAGATAATCAGTATAAAAAATAAAAAAACACCACTAATTTAGAATCAAATAAAGATCTCCAAAAAGCAGATCATATGCAATACTTGATCTTAATTCGGTTTTCATTTTACCAATGTGGAAAACATCCTTACAAAGTCAAAACAGTAGAGGTGAATGGTGATAATTCATAATAATTCTGCCAACTCAGGCTCCTAGATTTTTTTCCTAATATTACAGAAGACACTATTCAGTGCTGTCAGATTTTTATTTCTCCCTCTTAGAAGCCTAGCCACAGCACACTGTAATTATATTAGAGGTTATTTAGACCCAAGAGAGCTGCTGAGACTCACAATTTGCTTTGGGTTTTGGTAGCTTTCTAAATTGTTTGATTTAGCTGTTTTTATAGAGGAATGTTACATTAGAGGGTCTTTTCGATATTTTTTTTTCCTATTAATTTAAGACCTTCTGAAATTTTTCGTTATGTGCTCTAAACATTACAACACATGTATAGATCAATCTCTGAAAAAGCTCATGTATCCAGAGAGCTACAGCCTCATGTTGCTGCATTCTCAAAGATGTAATGCTGTCCCAAGGGCTATTCACTACCCACAAAAGGCCTCCAGGAACTCCTAAAACATGGTGAGCATCCAGGCCATCACAGGCAGCATAGAAACAGGCAGGAGAGCCACAGTATTACTGAAGCCAAGCTCCTTAGCCATGCTTGGCAGTTGTGGTATCATGCAGCACTGAAGCAGGACAGAAAAGCTATTCAATCCAGAGTGAGAAGCCTGAAAGCAGATTTTAACCTCTAGTCTGGCAGAGAAAGAAGTGACACACTGGCAGATTTCTCATTAGCCCCATCCTGTGATGCTCTACAGTCAGTGTTCAAAGTGGTACTGGCACGCTAAGGGAGAGAAGCAAATCACAGGAGACAAGTCTAGCTGTAAAATGGAAGTGCACACAGAAGAGCAGCAAGAACCAAAATTTCAAACTTGCTTTCATCCCATTTCCTTTTAGTTTTGTTTTACTTCCATAACCTTACTGCTTTTTTAAAGGAAGATCTGTGTCTTCTTTTATACTTGTTTGAGTACAAGGGTTACAAATTTTCTTTGTTTTGCTGCAAGAATGATGACAATTGGCTCCTGTTAGAAATAAGTTCATAAGTTCAGGTCTTCTGAGTTCTTGCTGACTTCAGGCACTGCACAGAATATTAAAATGAAACAATATGTCTCCTGTGTTATATTTCTGTAGGTTTCAGACTCAAACTGACTCATTAAATGGTTTTGGTACATGGAAAAAAAGTACCAAATACAACATATCACTGCACCAAGTTTCTGGATGCAAATGTTTTCCACCTTCAGGTAATCTGGAAAGTGATGTAAGCCACATCAGTCTGAGCTTAGCTCTGATAACCAACGGTTTGCATTTATCTAATTTTTATGTCATCCCCTCCACATAACTATGGCGGTACCATGGGTTTTGAGAATCCAAAGTTCAAATCTTCAGTATAGAAAATTCTGCACTTGAGCAGAATTTTCCCCATGGTGAGAAGGAAGCAGTCTCCCTGCAGCCCATGGAGAAGCAAAGTGAAGCAGCCTGTGCAGGATCACAGAGAGGGTCTGCAGCCATGTAGGGCCCCGTGCCAGGGGAGGTGACTGCTCCCGCAGCAGCCGCAACTCTGTGTGCAGCCCGGGCTGGAGCAGTCTGTGCCTGAGGGACTGCACCTGTGGGAGGGACTCATGTCGGAGGGGTTGTGAAGGACTCTCTGCCATGAGAGGGACCCCGCGTTGGAGCAGGGGAAGGCTGTGAGTAAGGAGCACAGTCCTCATTCCCCATCCACCTGTGCTTCTAGGGATAAGGAGGTAGAGAAATCAGGAAGGAGCACAGTCATTTGGGCATACACAGTAGGGAGGGGGTGAGGGAAGATATTTTTGTTTCTCATTGTCCTGATCTGATTTGATTGGTGAGAAATTAAATTGATTTTTTCCCTGAGTCAGCTCTGTTTTCCCTATCACCCTGTCCTTGTCTTGGCCCAGGATTTTCATAGAGTCATAGAATGGAACCATAGAATGGAAGGGACCATAAATCATATAATTCCAAAACCCTTGCCCTGAGTAGGGACTCCTCCCACTAGATCAGGTTGCTCAAGACCCTATTCAGCCTGTCTTTGAACACTTCCAGGGAGGGAGCAAAATGTTTTTCATTACATTTTGTCCTCCCCACCCCACAGTGCGGGAGGAATGAGGGAGGACACACCTGGTTCTCAGCTGTCAAATGTGCCTAAACTGTGACAACTCTAGTGCTGTAATTTAGAACAATTTTACCTATGCCATCTTCAGAGACCTAAGCATACATACCCTTTCACATGTGTATGTGCATGTACCTTTTCTACGTATCTACAGATATATAACACGATATTGACAAACTCTCAGTGTTATCTCTTTGTCACATTCTGCCTGATTTATCATTGTCAGGCACAGTGTCTCTTAAAACCATAAATCTGGCAAATGTTTTAAGTCAATTCTCAAAGACACAGAGCAACTGTTCATAAATTTGAAATGTCACAGAGAGTGCTGACTTATACCAAATGTGGACCTGCTTCTTTAATTCATTAAATATGTCTTTTACCTCACAAATGCAAAACAGAACAATATTGGATAGGAATAACTTATGTAAGCACACATTCACCTCCATATTCATGCATCACATTTCGTATTATTTAACAGCAGCTTGGTCCTGCTGTTTTATTGCCCAATTGGCTAGGATGACATATGACCATGAGAATAGATAAAGGCTTGCATTTGCATTTTTTCTCACACTACAGAACTCAGAAGCAAACTGGTAATCAGAGGCATATTATCTAGAATTACAAGGGACACATTGCTACCACAGTAATGTTTTTTAAAATTAAGTGTTCTCAGTAGGTGTTTAGTGCCTACATATTTCAGTTAGCATACTTTTATTACATGTCTACAATTTTTAAAGATTTTATATAAGGATATATTATTTGGATGTTCATTATGCATATTTAAATATATACACATTCTCACAGCAAAAGTTTCTTATTGAATACTTGATGAATCTGTTGCAAAGGAAGAAGAAACTCTTGGCAGCCCAGGAGATACAAGGCAAGATTGGAGGTATGTGGGATGAACGATGTACAAAACTGATGGATCACTTCCCTGATCCCAAGGCTACTGTACTCAGGCTGGTTCTCAGGCATAAATGAGATTTTTCTAACTTTTGTCATGTACTGACATTCTAAAAAAGGCAAAACTACAGCCGAGATTCCTTATAGTATATGGTCAGGTTTGGCTTCCCAAGGCTTCAAACATCCCTTAAAGAGTATTCAATAATCTACATGTCATAGCAGAATACTGAAAAAGACTACCACACAGTGGGGACTCAATTCCCCAGTTCTGAATATGCTAAATGTGGTGATTTCAGCCAACATTGCCACATAAAGAAACTACATCAGAACAGATGGATTGTCTGACCAAGTATCACTTTAATTTTCACAGGGGGAAAGGGAGATGTAGAACTTAGATCTGCTTTCCTTCATGATTTCATATTCATTGTGCTCCCAAACTAAGACTAAATCTGTAAAGGACATTTTTGTATATATGTGTGTATAGATATTTATTTGTACATAATTATACATATATTAATATGAATTTTATCAACAGGACATACATACAGCTTATACATTTAAATAATATAAAATATTTTTTAATATGATGGAGTTTGTGCCATTCACATCAGAGTCAACATGAGTTGCGAATATTAAGCACTTCTGAAGACTGAAGTTATTGAAGTTACTATATGATTATATTGAAGTTATAGATATGATATGATTACTTATATGTACTGTTCCTTTTTTTCTTTGTTTCCTACCCAGACCTTTTATACGTTTTTAGTGTTCTAATGCTCCATTTGTACTTTTTGGTAACCTTTAATTTCACTCATAATTAAAAGCAACTAATTCTGCTGTAGCTTTAGTTGACTCTTCAGACACCGTGACAATGAAACAAGTTTAAGTGTACAGGGTAGGGTTTCATTAAAATATGTTTAGAGATTACATATTTGCTCTGTGTGCATTCACAAGAATATCCATATATATATATGTTAAGGATATCAGCTTCACCACTCATGTTTCTCCTTTTTTTAGGAGGTAAATCAAATTTTAAACTTAGCTGTCCTCTAAGATAGCAAAATCTACTATATGAAGCTCTCCTCAATAAAAAACCCACAGCACTATACATATAAAAGCACTGAAACTATAATTTAAAATAAACAGAGTTTTCACCTTCTAAGTACTGTAGATAGGTCACAAGGAAATTCATCACAACTAGATTTTTTGTCATCATACAAACTTGCACATTTCTAGTTAATACGTCAGATTTTTTAATCAACATTTATATCCATACACTTTAATACATGCATTCAAACTCATGGTTGACTTTTCTCTGTTCAGAGATGCTATCTTACTCTTTACAGAAGACAGTATTTCACTAATTTCAATAACACCCCGGAAGGCTGCAATTAAACAAGCTGAGATCTCCACAGTATATAATACTGGCTATTTTGGTTAGTAGTTGACTGAACTCCTCGGTATTGCGAAAGCAGAGGTGTGCAACGTGGATTCAAAGTGATGCAAGTTTGGGGTCATGCCAGAAATGTAGCTCAGATGATAAAGACAATGACAGAGGTACTTCTTCAAAGCAGATACTGTTCAGTCCCCACACCCAAGCTTTGCATATTATTTTCTTTTTTATCTGCACATTGAAAATATTCACTTCTCACTACACTTTTACAAGTTTAGTTCTTGGACTGCCCCTGTGTGTGCACCTGTGTCTAAAAGGGAGCAGGGGAGAAGTAGAGAAGATTGCTCCCTCAGACATAGCTTGGTCCTTTAAAAAATTATCATACATTAGCAGTGACTGGTAATATGCAATAACTAGCACACCTTTTTCTGGAAGCTTATAGTCTTTTCCAAACAACCTCTATGTTATGAATGTATTCATACCTTAATCAGAAATCAGTGGACTTTCTCAAGGCTTTCTCTCTTTACTTACTATCTGTGAAAATTATCATTATTAAGACAAGGTGTTCTGAAGTTCACCTAAATAATCTTTTCCCTTTCTTGCTGTTTATACACAGGATTTGTTTGTGCTCTTCTGTAAAAAATCTGCATAACAATGTCAGAATATCTGCCAAAAGCCAGGCTTACTTAACAACTGGAAATGTACAAGTCAGCAGGGTAATTAAGACAGAATAGAAGAAAACCAGAGTACTTTAATCTCCACTTATTTGATGTCCCTGCACATCAAATGCAATTCAGAAAGTACAATTAAAAACCAGTGTGTAATACGTACTTTGTCTTAAGCTATAAATCAGAGGGGAATTTGTACAAGTTTAAAATCCAATGGATTTGCAAACATTTTCAACTCTGGTGAATCCCAGTTCCAGCATCTCCCTTTACAAACTGTTCACAAAGGAGCATCTCTGAAATGTTCTATTAATGAAGGCCAGTGGTGTCAAAGGCTAATACAAAATAGAGAAAAATTAGAGGTCAATTTGAGCCTCCTTCTTTCCAATGTTTTTGAAATGAAATATCTCATTTCAGAGAGCAAAGTATAGTAAGGAATAATGCCGATAGATACATGACCTTAAAATATAAAATAGAAAAGTCTTACAGTAAATCTATGCTAAAGTGAATTTTCTTCTTCTGAGTTCTCCCTAATGCCATATGTAAAAGATGCTGGTCTGGGATGCAAAATGCAGTCCAGGGTAGAATGTCATAGCAAATATATTGATCATCTCACTTTCAAGTTCCTCTCATGCTTCTTCAGGAATGGACATTCTATACCTTCCTGACATGCTGTTTGCAAAACTTTTATCTATGTAACCAGGAAAGCAAGAACAGAGCATTTTTTCCTTAAGTCTCTTGTTAAAAGAAAAAAATATATTTTTTTTTTTTTTATTTTGGAAGACACACCAACTCCTGATAATTTTGGAGTGGATTCAGGTTTTCTTAATATCTAGGATTTATGTACTTTTTACTAGTAAACAAAAGACATACAGTAAGATGGTGGCATATTAGCTCATTTAAATTGAAGGTTAATAAGGACTGTAAACAAGCAGTTTACATTGTGAATTTAAATTTTGAATTTAAATCAAATATTTCAAGAAGAACTGTATATTATGTTTGTTACAGTCCAAAGAAACATTAAAATTTATTTTGGTTTTGGATCCACGAAACAAAGTCCAACCGTAGAAGGGTCAGGTGTAAGCAGATTTTATTTAACAATTGACACAGGCAAAGTTATAGAGCCAGGCAAAAGAGGGAGAGAGGAAAAGAAGATATAAGAGAGAGAGCAAGAGAGAGAGAAGCAAGAGAAATGGGACAGAAAAGAGTAAGAAAGTGGGAAGAAAAAATGAGAGAGAGAGAGAGAAAGAGAGAGAGTCACCACCAGGGGCCCAGCTGCCCAGGGAGTTTCTTCAAGATGTCGCTGACCCTGGACAGGGCCTGATGTGAGATGGCGGTGGGTCAAGAGACAACAAAAACAGCCACAGCATGGACAGCCATGACTTCGTTTTGATCCAAAGGGGCAGCTGTCAGTCAGGTGCCACAGAAGCCAGGGGCATTGGCACACAGGATGCCTGGAGTGCAGCCCCCCACCCACTCATCAGTTCTCATCTCCTTCCAGGTGTCGCTCCCCCTCTGTTCCAGCCCTCTCAGCCAGGTACAGCAGCATCAGTACAACCAAGGTGGCTTCCTCCACCCTGGCCAGGGTAATGGTGCCTGAAAGGATGTCCCAACATTGCAGATGGCCCTCAGAAAAGGGGAGCAGTCTCCACCCAGTAGTTCTTACCTCTCACTGAGGTGTCACCCCCTGGTTAGTTCAGGACAGCCAGATCCTCCACCCCAGCCAGGGCTATTCACTTTTGCTCTTTTGCAACAATTTCAGATTGGTGAGATCAGACTCTCACAAAGTTAATTAAGACTAATTTTAAAGCCTCAACCTCTTCTTCATTGTGAGATAGGCAAAATGCCCTCCAAATATCTTCAAGTTTGGATACAACCCAGATTTTCAGAACTTAAAGGTTTGGCTCACCTCTAGTTACTGCAGCAAGGTAATGTAAATTACACTAAGATGTAGCAATTTGAAAGACTGTAAAAAATGGCCAAAATATTCTGTATTTTCCATTAAACTGAAGAGTAAATCTTCATCACATGAAAATACTGCTTACCTACTTCTCATAATTGCATCTGAGATTTTCATAATGAAGAGGTAATAAATCATTTAAGAAATATAATTTCCTTCACTAGACTGCTGTCAGACAGTAAAGAGACACACCTAATGTATAGCATTTGCACAGCATTTGAAAGGGCAAGCAGGAGTATTGGCTTATGTTTGTTTCTTGCCCCAGTTTGAAGAAATTAAGCATCATATCTAGCACTACCCTAAGGAAGATCACATTACTTCACTTTCACAAAAGACATCTTTTCTTGTGACCTGCAGAGAGAGCTTTTTTCAAGATATACACCAGCCTGACCTAACTCAGCATACAAAAGTCACAGGCTGATAAAAATATAAAGCCAATGTTTTTACAGTGGCATTCAAATGCTTCTAAAATCTTCTTCTAAATGGCAAAGGGAATAAAGATTCAATGTTTTTCATAATGTATGTCACTCCTACCTCAAATGAGGGAAAATGTCCATTTCATTACATGCTTTATAAGAAATTTGCAGTATATTTCAATATTTCATGCACAGGATAGAAAGAAAACCTTGCATAGCATGATAGAATTTCTCACTACAAAAGCTCCATGTCTCCCTCTGAAACATCTGTTGTTGGCCACTATGGGATACCCATCTAGATTAATGATTGGTCTAATCCCATGTGAGAGTTTCTCTATTTGAATTATACTGATAGATTTGCTCAAATATAACCTTTTACCATGAGAACATATTGGATGTGGAACCCCAAGGTGAACACTTTTCTTGCATTTTGGGCTACTGCATTAGAAGATGACATTTCAGCCCAAATGACCCAGCTTTTCTCTAGGTTGTTTCTGTGAAAAATGCAAGGATTATTGAAGACTTTGTCATCCGGATGTCTGTCTTGCAGTCCGGTACTTTTCACTTCAATGCTTTACAAAATCATTGCCATTCATGCTTCTAACATCACCATGTGTGGAAAGCTGGCCTTAGCATCAGTTCATCTCCCTTAGACACTCTGGGAAATCAATCAGAAAGAAGGTCACGTACAGATCTTTCTTCTGAAAGAGTGGATGAGGTCTTTATAGAGACAAAGTTGCAAGTCCTTTAAAATTACAGCCTTTTAGTCTGGGCAAACTGAGGAAAGTATTCCCAACATCAGACAGCTACCTTGACTTACTCGTCTTTACAGCATAATTAGATATTTTCAGAACTAATCACAGAAAGGCTTGGGTTAGAAGGGTCCTCTAACATCATTTACTTTCAACCCTCCCTGCTATGGGCAGGGACACCTTTCACTAGACCAGGCAGCTCAAAGTCCCATCCAACTTGACCTTGAACACTTCCAGGGATGAAGCATCCACAACCTCCCTGGGCAATCTGACTCACGGCTATTTCTTCCTAATAGCAATTAAATATCATTCACCTTGAAAATCCTCATTACTCCTCATCCTGTCTCTACACTTGTAAAAAGTCCTGCTCTGTCTTTCCTGTAGTCATGCTTCAGGCAGTAGAAAGCAAACAAAAGTTCTTACTAGAGCCTTCTATTCTTCAATCTAAACAACCAGCTCTCTCAGGCTGTCTTTACAGGAGAGATGTGAACCTCTGACCTCTAATCATATTTGTGGTCCTCTTCTGGACTTTCTCTAACAGCTCTATGTCCTTCTTACGTGGATGTGCTTAGAACTGGACTCGGTACTCAAGGTGGGTGTCTCTTCACCACTGCCAACTCTAATATGTTGGGTAGTGGTCTAGCAGTTTAATCTGCCAGTTCCCTTGGGACCATTGATGTATCACGTCAGGTCCCATGGAATTGAGCACCTTCATATTTTTCAGACAGTTTTGAACCTTATCATCTCCTACAGGGGGCAGTCTATTCTCCCAGTTCCTAATGATTCCTGATGCCCCCAGAGGGGTTCCTTCCCTCCCACTAACCCAGACTGGGAGAGTGATTCTCAGCTACATTGCTTCCAAGCTGCTTTAAGGTCATTCTGTTTCAATAGACTCCTGACATTAAAATGTTAATTTAGGATTAGAAAAGGAGAAAAAACTGAAACTTTAGGAATGGTTTATTTCTGAATAAAATGAAACCAGGTGGCCTTTGAACCACTTAGATTCAGACTGCAGTTTCTTTTCCAATATATGTGTTTTATTTTCCCTTGAATTATTATGAACACTTCTTCCTAGCCCCTTTTAGATTTTAATGTTAATCCATATCATTTTATGCACATTTCAAATATTTTAATTTTATTGTATTCTTGACAATTTTTCTTTCCTAATTTATCGGTATAATTATAAAAAGCCCATCAACAATAGCTGCAAGCAATTAGAAATCTATACTCTTAAATGATATCTGTTATATAAAGTGTTTGTTTTGTTAGTGTTTCTGCTTTGGGAGGTTCACTGTTCCTAGTTCTCAATATGCAATCAGACAGGCACTCTTAAATGATGAGTCTAAGGCTCACATTACCGTTACAATGCCAGGTTCCACTGTCATTCATACCATCTCCTGATAGCCTGTCAAAAGTCCAAATTGCATTAAGATTCTTGATTTCTGATTCTGAATGCTCTCCTCCAAGTGTGATACTCAGTTTAATGTGTAGCACCAGTAAAAGCACAGTGCATAATGAGAATGTTCTGTGCTTGTCATTCCGCAAATGATTATTTCTTTGATCACAGTATAGCTATGCCAACCTGTTTAAACCTGTTGTCAATGGAAATAAACAAACTGAAAGTGTTTTCCTTAGAGTGACAGCACAAAACAGCCTGTAATCAAGCTGGCAAGTTTAGAAGACAAAGCAGTAAGCAGTAAAAGGTTAATTTATAACCTTTGGTAATACGAGAAAGTGCTGTTTTGGTAAAAACATGCAATTAAATTCAAATCTGATTTTTCATTACACAAAAAGCCTATTCAGTATAGATTCACTGCATCTCTAAACTGTGAGACATGCTGGCTATTAAGAGACCATTTTGATTAGATATATTTTTCATATGAAATGTAAAGCTAACTCCAGAAATGTTTCATTTTAAATAAGAATACAGAGATCAGCTAGTCTTTCATCAGTTCTAAAGCTTACAAGTCAGTGTACAAAAGTCAGTGGATGTCCTTCCAGCCCAGAGTAAATACATGTACTGCATCTTGAAAAAATGAAAGCAAAATCCTCGTGATAATTTTTTTAAAAAATTAAGATCTTGATCTGTGATGAAAAAAGAAAGAAAAAAAAGAAAAAAAAAGAAAAAGAAAAGACACCAGGGCTAGCAGCAGTCACTCTCATGATGGCTTTTCATGAGATGGGACTACATTGTTCAAGGGGGCTATTCTAACTATGAAAAACCACTTCTACTGCATCTTGGAAATAGTTACCAGAATTGATCCATGTCTCTGAGTGTGTGAATGGATGAATGCACATAAAAGATCTCTTTCAGAGGACCTTATTCTGCACCTGGAAGTCCCTGCCCCTCTGCTGAAAACAGGGAACTGGCCATGTGAATAATCCTAATATTTTAGTCCTAGGAATTTACTCCTAACAGATCATCATCAGTATACTTTATAGTACTATTAAGTGGTGTTTTAAACTAATCCATCTGACTGATCTAGGCTCATTGCAGTTGATTTGGAGCCAATAACTTGCTAGATTTTGATCTGGGCTAAAAGCCCATGACTTCTTCGACCATTCTGGCTCAGTCACAGGTTGATGTGGAATCTACGTGTCTGGAGAGTAGTAGCTCTGTGGAAAGGGACCTGGGGGTCTTGAACAGACAGTGTGCTGCTGTGATGAAGAAAGCCAAAATGACGCTGGCTTGCATCAAGGGAATCTCCAGTAGAGTTAAAGAAGTCACCGTCACACCTCTGTATTCAGTTCTTGTCTCTTTTATATGAAAAAAAAATGTGGAGATGTTGGAGAGGATCCAGAGAAGAGCCACAAAAATCAAAGGACTTAGAAGCATGCCATACAAGACAAGGATGAGAGGGCTGGGTTTGTTCAGCCATGAGAAAAGAAAGCAGAGAGGAGGCCTTTTTGCCATGTTCCAGTACTTAAAGGGCGGGTATCAAGAAGATGGAACTTCCCTTGTCACAAGAAATCACATGGAAAATATGAGGATTAAAAGGCGTAAGTAACTCCTGGGGAGATACTGGTTGGACATCAGAAATAAAATTTTCGCTATGAGAACAGCTGTCTGCAGGACTAATCCCCCAAAGGAAGTGGTGAATTCCCTCAAAATGGACACTTTTAATACTCAGTTTGAGAGGGCACTGGGCCATTGCTCCAGGCTAGACCAGATAATCCCTGAGGTCCCTTCCAATCTGTCAGTCTGCAATGCCATGATTCTATGATTTGTCTGGCCATACCGTACTGCTGGGGATTCTGCCTTCCCTTCTAGTAGAAAAGAAGGCACCTCATTCTGCTCTCACCTACATTCTGCTTTTATTTGGGATTCTTCCTTCTAAATTTATGGCCTCATACCTTTTGCTTTTTAAAAGTCTATTAATCTGGCAATAAACAAGTCAAATACTTGCACAATGCTATATATGCCCAGCTTTCTGCAGTAAGGCTGCTCTGTTCAGTTTTGTGACTTATGGTGTTACTATATCCACATGAAAGCCTCCACTCTTCCAGAAATCTTAGAACAGGTCTTTGGCTAAAAGCTAATATGGAAATCCTGTTTCTTGATTATTTGCCATTCCTTAGGTTCAAAAGAGCATAACATACACCTAAGTGAAACATATCTGATCCCTTAGAGTATCTAGGTGAGAAACCAGTTAAACCAAAAAAATTTTATAGTACCTTCTGATTTAAATTTCTAGGGAAAATAATAATAATAATAATAATAATAATAATAATAATAATAATAATAAATAATGCACTCTTAATTAAGCAGACCATGAACTGTTTCTTTTTTACAGTAGGTGTACAGCTGTGAATGCAGTCTGATATTGAATTTACTGAAGCCAGTAGAAGGAACATAAGCCTACTTACATGTAGAAAACTAATATATAATTTACAGCCATATAACGATACTAATTAATTGACCAAATATCCAATTACATAATGCTAATCAATTGTTCTTTTTTTACACTGAAGTATCTGTTTACCTTTCTGGTGTTGTTAATGTTAGGACTGTTGTTACTTTATATACAAAGATACACGTATATGCACATAAATCTGGGGCTGAGGATTTCTGAGGTGTCTCTCCATCATCACAGAATTAAGCATAGCTTGTAATAATTCACTCCAAGGGTTCATTATAAACCAGTAAAAATTTTGTCTAGATTCTACTCTTTTATTTCCAGTCATCTGATATTTTTTCTCATATACCAAAGAGTCCTCTGCTCACCTTATATTTATTATTCACATACTCAGCGACTGTCAGTCATAAATCTCATCTGGGGTGTCCTAGATGCCCAGAACACCATATTACATTAATATATATTTCAAAACTGTTTATAACATTTCTTAAAAATGGGTCCAGATTTTAAGTCAATTTCTGAATTGTGTATGTGAGAAGTGTTTTCAGCCAAGCTAAATAATAAAGCAACATTTATCCCTTCAATACTCTAACAGGTAAATTCATCAGAGGTAATTTTTGGTTTCCATAAACTAATGTAGGTTGAAGATAACTGTTTTCTTTTTATCAGCTCCTATAAATCACATTCCACTTATACCCTTTTATTAGTTTATACAGAATCAATGTAAGAATTACATACTTAATGGAATAATCATATTAATCCACTTTTTAAATTAAAATACTATATCAGCTTTCTCTTTTTATTTTTCTTTTCTGCTACATTTGAGTCATCATTTCCTAATAGTTTTAAGTTCTATTGCAAATCAACATTTAGAAATAAGAAACCTTTTCACCCTTTTTATTTTTCAGTCTTTAGGACAGGATGTTGGCCAGATCTATTGCTCTAAAAAAAATTATCTATAGGAGCTGCAGCTTCTTTTTTGTTCTTATTGTGAGAAGCATTTCATCAGCAGCCTATGAAATGGATGCTACTATTCCACTTTATTGAATAGGGAGCAGAAATATTTATTCAATAGAAAAGAAAAAAATGTATTATTTGTTACATAATTTTTCTATTAGTAAAGGAAAATCAATATTATTAGGATTTCTTTTGTTCTTTATGTACTTAAAAATCCCTTTCATGGTATTTCCTTACATCTTTTTGCTTCTTTATCGACTTTCTACCATTTCTAGTTTCCGAAGTATATTAATTTTTAATAGTGTCTCTGTTTTGCAACTTCTTATAATGCATTTCCCTGAATATAAAGTGATTCTGATCAAACAGCTAACCAAATTTACAGTTGATTTCAGGGGAATAATATGTTGATACTGGATTTATGATAACCCTCAGTTCCATTTGCTTCCCATCTCTCAACACACTTGCCATACGTCCTTACATCTCCTGTGGTGGCCTCCACCCCTCCATCCTCACTCTCCAACCTTGTCCCTGGCAGTCTTCTTGCTATGTTGTTCTGCACACATTTTCTAAAACACTGTGCTGTTAGGTCATTATAAGAAAGGTCTCAACTATAAGGCTTCAGCAATTTAATCTTTTCATATGCTACCTGTTGTTTCTCTACTTACTCTCAGTACTTCTAATCCCCAGGTAACTGGCACAATTTTACTCCACTGTCCTGTCTGATCTGGAGGCTCAGCCACAGCACTATAGTTCTCACCTGCCTTTCCTCCATGCAGTTGTCTTTGGTTTTCACCTTAGTTTTTCCCTATCAAGGTGAATAGAGATGTGTTAGGAGTGCATGGGCAGACTCCACATGACAAAGAGACGGAGAGGTGGATGAATACTGAGAAAGATTGCCTTTTCCTTTGTGACTTCTTTTGCAATACAGCAGATTTGGGAAGATCTGGTTTAATATTTGTTAACAATTTACCTTTCACATTTCTACTGATGAGTAATTTAGATCAGGATTCTTCACAAGTTTCTGACTTTGAACTAAAAGATTTCAGCTTACATATGGATTTGTGTAAAGGGCTTAATTGTATATGTATAATACAGCCTAAGAAGCATGGTTACAAAAACCCATATAAACATTTACTGGTTAGTTTCCTTATCAATAATTTCTTTGCCCAGATGAGATTTAGGATTATGTGCCACACTTTTTAATTGTCTAAATAGCTCCTTGAGTAACACCGATAATGTTCAGAAAGCTCTGCAGCATAAGAATGCAACATTCTGCCACTCAGACTACACTATTTAATGATAATGTGTAATGCAAACATAAGAGACAGGTATTTAAAGAACTAATGATCCTGATCTCATGTCGGACACCGTCATTTGTAGCCATCATTTGCTATTACCTTATCTTGATTAATTTTTACAAACATTCAGACATTTGAGAACCATTTAGTCTAAACTAATAACTGGTTCAGAAGTAATTGCACTCTGAGGCATATCAATTCTCTTCACCTTTTCCTTCACCTTTTAAACACCCAATTTTCCCTACTAATGTACAGCCATTCCATTGGATATTCTGATCGTGTCCCTCATTTTGCTAGCTTACAATGAAGGCAAAAATATCTTCAAATTGATGTTTTTATTCTTTAGACTATATTTCATGTCAGAAAGATTTACTGAGTTCCTTACTATTCATTTTTGCAACATTTTTGAAACAATCTTGAAAGCATATTTTTAAAAAATGAACAATTTTATAAGTCATCTCAGAGAGGACAGAAATTTACAAATTTTTCTATTAAATAGCAGGATGAATTCCCTAAAAATAGTCATTATAAAAATGTGGAAATTTTCACCTTTTCACCAAAAGAAGGTATTTTGATATAACTGAAAAATTCCTTGGAGTCAAAAGATCACAAAAGACAACCTTTATTTACAGATCAAAGATCAAATGTATTTCACTGTCTCGGTCTGGTTCTTCTCTTGCAAGAAAAAAAATCTTAGTCTTTAAATAATTATTAATTCTTGGAAAAGCAAGAGTTCAGAAAAATTTATCTGTTAGGAAATAACATAGGTCAAGAGAAGGTAGCATTTCAGGTAACAATGTTTAGCAGATATTCATTTTATCATTTTAAAATTATTATTATACTCAACAATTATTTCTTTTGCCTAAATTATTTTTTTAAATTCTTAAATTTAAGCATAACATAAAAATTAAGATTTTGTATTCATAGAGCAACATGTTATGTTTTCATTCCAGAAAAAAGAAACAGCTGCATTTTTTGTATCTTGCAGCAAAATCACTAGAAGTGTTCTCATGACTAAGATGGCTTCCCTGGAAAGACAGGAGAGTATAAGGATGAACAACACGTGCCTCAAATTCACTAAAGGAATTTATAGAACTAAGAATTTACTTATATGAGTACTCCTATGATACTCAGGGGGCTACTTGGGCTTAAAGTCAGCGCTTCAGTGCTTTGCAGAATTAAGCCCCAGATATAGTAAAATGATACTTTAAGTTCACACAAGTGAACTTTCACATAAGTGCTTTGAGAAGAAAAAAAAAAAAAATACAGAGAAGGAAGCCATCTGCTAAGTATTTCAAAAAGTTAGTCTAACTGATAAGTTAGGCTGTCCCTGCCCCAGAAAGCATGTAATATAAATAAGCAAGACAGACTTTTGAAAAAGACTCTCTCACACAAGCTGAAGGAACAGACGTAGTTGGCAATCACTATGTTAGCACCATATTTTGTTTAAACAATCTTCGTTTTCTTTTTTTGTTATGGTGAACATTATTTATTGGACTAGTAAAGACAGGAGGAAATGAGATGTACATAGCAATAAGAAAAAATGAGGAAGAAGGCAGGTAGCAGGAAAGATGGGACAGGATTTGGCTGATGTTCAGAGAAAGCCATGCCATCAGCACAAAAAAGTGAGCATATAGCAAAAGAACTGTGGAAATATGATAGCTGTTCCTGTTTCTCCCATTTCCAGTTCATCTGCTTGGCAGATGTTTTTGGTTTTTTTGGGTTTTTTGGGGTTTTTGTTTTTTTTTTTTTACTGTCTGTCAAGGTTGCAAGAGTAAGGAAAAAAAATAGAAATACATGAAAGTGCATGTGTAGGTAAAAGCTGGTTCCTGTGTATTTCTGCAATTAGGAGTGCTCGTAGGAGTGCTTGGCTTTTCCACTTCTTTGGTCATCTCCTAGATACAAATGTCCAGCCTACACAGCAGGTTGGTTCCTTCTTGATGTTTCTTTTTAGTTATAACCACCGCTTGCCAGAGCAAGTATAATTTTAAAATGTAACCTTTCTGGGAAGACTGGTATCTGGTACCTTCTGCCCACCGGAAGAGTTAAAAAAGAAAGAAAAAAAAATGTATAATTGGAAGTGTCTAATTTAAACCAAAATATATTACCTTTTTTTAAAAGAAATTTATTGGGAAGGGAGAGGGTAATCTCCAGTGAAATACTGCACCGAAAAAGTTCAAAACTATTTTTTGTTTTATTCTCTCACTTCCACTGTTTCTAAAGAAGCCACTGCTAGATACCACAAGTGAAGGAAAGAATCTGAAAAGAGCAGATACCTATTTATTTCTTCATATTATTGTAAAGCCAACAGAAGGAATTAATTCAAACCTAATTAAATCCAAGCATCATTTAAACTTATGTTCTGCTTCTAATCTTTATGTTTCTGGGACAACTATAGGCTTTTTAAGAAAAATGTTCCATAGTGTTTCCACTTGAGTGCTGAACTGGTCATCACTGAGTGGACCCAGTTTCCTTCAAATAAAAGTCTGGAATACTTTTTATCTAATACTGTTCACTTTCAAGAGCTGTAGTTTTCTTGAATACACTAAAGCAAGCAAAATGGTAATTTTCATAAACTGCAGTATCCTGTTTATAAATCTCCCATCATCAGTCTGATATAAGAAATTCTGTACTTGAAAAACTGTCTCTGAATCCCTTCAAAATCACTTTCTTAACTGTCGCCTGCCTTTCCCACAGTAATTCACATATTTCAATAAAATATGCTTTTTACTACTTGATTTTATCTAAATCATGCCTACACAGACCCAACCATTTCTTTTAATGCCTCCAGTGGCAATCCTTTCCCAGTTATAGATATTTTATTACATAAAGATACTCAATCAGTTCTGTCTTCTGTACCAAAAAGAGGGAGTGAGTGGCACATCTACTTGCATTTAAAAGGTCTGTGATTCTTTCAGGACCAACACTCTCTGTAGCATTGTGGTGTTCTGTTTTGATAGGCAACATACTACACGAGCACGTCCAAAAAAATAATAGATAAGTCACTCATTCGATTCAAGAACAAAAAAATTACTCTTCTACCCTCTAATAATCTGTGGGATTAACAACTCACACAAATACTTTTGAATTCTAAATCAGATCCCATATTCATCAGTTGCTTCTCATAATCTGTTAGCTGAGGAATGTTCAAGTTGTTTATATCTTTTTTAATGTTTTCTTTCTTGCTCTAAAAAGGGGAAAAACAGCAAAATTCACCTTTCCTCTGAAAACAAGCACAGATAGATCACAAGAGGCCTGTTTGCTTCTTATCTGACAACACAGAATTCCTAATTGGATGTCTTGCTGTGACAAAAGACCATTTGGGAAAAAACAATAACACTACACTTCAGTTTTCCCACAACAGTAAATTTTATTATGATAAATTAGAATTAAATTTTCATTATAAACCCATTTGAAGAGAAAGGTGTTTCAAATTGCATGGAACCTAAGGGTACAGGTTAGTCATGGATTTGGCCATTTTAGGTTGGACTGATGCTCTTAAGGGTCTTTTCCAACATAAATGATTCTATGGTTCTATAAGCTAAGAAGAAAATTTAAAACCATAAAAACATCACCAACAAAAAATTTCTTCCTGTATTCCTTGGGACACAGTAAAGTATAAAAATATGTATTACATGTATTGCATTGTAGTGGGAAGAAATAAGGCATTTTTTGAATGTTTAAGAAAATGCACTTTTCAAAGCACTAAAAGCAGCTAATAGCTGCTGTTGGAAAGTACTAAGAGGGTGTAAACTAGACAATGGCACACATTATCTTTTCCTACTTTTTTTCTTAGTTTTTCTATTTAAGCTTGTTCTAGTTGAAACATGTCCACATCTGTGATCTGCATCACAAGCATGGTGTTAAACTAAAAATGTTTTAGAAACAGAAAGTACAAACAATGTCCAAATGTGTTTTCCCAAAAACTGTCAAGATTCTAGTCACTTCCTTCTCATGTTATGAAGCCGTATTTTCAGGCAGTCCTTTTTTCCTTCCACTTCATTTGGTCTAGATTTGCTTCATTTCCTCAAAGATTCCCAAGAGGCAATGTTCTCCTAAACTAGGAATTAACTCTTAGAAACCCCATGTAAGGCTTTCTTCTGGAGGCAGTCCTGGTGGTAAAAAAAGGCTTTGGTGTTTGGTTTCATCCAAGCACCACTAAAAGCTCTGCTTTGTGAGTCAAAAAATATGAAGGTGGGAAAAACCCATTCTAGCATTCTTGTTTTCCTTTTTGTATTAATGGTACTACCAGGAAAAATCTGAGACAATATTGGGTGTCCTTGTATTTAATTAATGTTCATAACTGGAGCACTACTTGCAGTCCACGGTGCTTCCTTTGGGAAAGAGATCCCAAGCTTTGGGATCTCAACACTAGATCCTCAAATCATACCAAGTCCTGGGTAAATTACATAAAACCAGCAGAACTGGAAAAGGCTAATGACTCCATGTTTGAGCAGCAGGTCTTCATCTTACTGACAACGTCCTGCTGTCTGTGTTTGGACACCAGAGGGTAAGCCTGGAGAGTTCCAGAGCTTCCATCACAGTTGGACTGTGTGTGGGTGTTGTAATAATTGAGGCTTGAGAGACTCTTCTCACTTACACACAAACCAAGTGTCGTTCATCTGGAGCGACAGCCAGACATTGGCCCCTGCTGTCTCTGTTTCTGTCAGCCAAAATGTCTTTTCTAAACAAGGCTGTAAGTGGTGAGCAAGGTTTTCTCCTCCTTGTCCTGTAGAGCACTTGCTGGGCAGGGCAGGGTAGGGCAGGTGGGAAATGTTCCCTCCCCATCTCAAATTAATAATATTTTCTTCAGTCACCCTTTCATGAGAAAGACAGCATTGGACAAATGGTAAAGCAGCTACTGGGGAATCAAAAGTAACAGAATAGGGATATGGGAGATAATGGAGGGGTACTGGAGATTTAAAAAACTAAATGAAAATACTGAGGTCAATATCTTATTGGTTTATACTGATTAAATGTCTAATGAAAGCATTGCAGTTTTGATGAATCTCTCTAGCAAATGTTCTTCCCATTTGTTGAAACATTCTATTCTTTCCACTGTTCTTCTCCAACAAATATTTGGAACTTTAAAGGAAATACAAGTTGTTCCACAGTTTGGGGAGGAAGGATGGATTTCAATAAGCACAAGCCATTTCCAAAAGGACAGAAATTCACAGTTTCAGTCAGCGAGGACAAGTGGCATACTAGGGATTGTACTGTGTCTTCAGGAAGGAGAAGGTTAGAATCCTATTTCAAAGTAAATCTCTACTTGCACCCCCATCTACAGCGATCAGGGCTCTTTACCTGAATATTTGTGCCTGTGGACCCAGTTTTGAGTAATTTTTGTTTCCAGCTACAGTACCCCATGAAGAGATCAGGGAGAAAAATATTATCCTTCAGAGGACAGTAATGTTTTTCTATGGCTTAGCAAAAGAAAATTTCTTACATACTCTCCTGCATGCTGCAACAAAGGGGAAATCAAATACTCTTCTGTTTCCCACCTGCCCCAGTGACCCTGCACCCCAGAGGGATTTTCAGAGCCTGCCAAGTTCTCCTGCTCAGAAAAGCAAGACTTGAAAGTGGTGTGAGAGGATCCCAAATAATCTTGCTCTCAAAGGGTCTCCATTCAGCTTCCCTGAGACAATGTGCTGCTTAAAGTGAGTAGAAGGAGAAAATTCCTCAAAGTGTGTTCCATGCCTTATTCTAGATATATATAAATTATGATAATTACATGGCTCTCCATCTGAATGTGGAGCTAAAGCAGCAATAATGAATAAAGATTTCTAGATTATAGTAATTTAGCCTTTGTCCATAATAAAGTTCTGGCTAGCAGGTCAATTTAAAGCAGGTCTCTGGGGACACTGTGAAATAAATGCTTTCATTACACCATAAAAGACTCAGCAAAAAGCAGAGAAATAAAGTAAATCCACTGGATGTTAGCACCGTTAGAATGTTATCCAAGGAAATTAGAGACATTATTGAGAAAAGCATGAGACCAGGAGAAAACCTCCACAAAAATTAACAGTACACATTATAACTACTGTGACCAAGTTTATTGCTTCTTATTTCCTGAGTTCAGAAAAATTGTCAGCAGCCACAAAACACCTGGAGTTTAGATCACTATGTGTTGAATTGTTTTTATGTACTTGTAAAACAGTACTACATTGATTGCTACTGGTCTTTAAACTGTCTCTTGTCTAAGAAGCTCCCCAGAGTTACTTACTATGTGTGGGAAAAAAAAAAACACACCAGAAAAAAAACAAAAAAACCAAAAAAACAGAAAAACAGAAAAAAACGTAAACAACAGAAACCCCCTACATTCAAATCTGTGTTTTCTATATACATGAGAAATCTCTCTTTTTAAATAAATAATAAATCAATAATAAAATAAGTCTTAGGAAGGGGCAAAATTAGAGGAGGACAGAGATGCTTCTTTAAATACCATATTCACTTGCAAATTTGGGTATAAAAATGTCAATTTCTCTTCATATCTTCATACAAGTTCCTATAGTACAGATCTCAGGTCAGCAAAACATGAGAGGAAGATGGAAGCAATTTGAAGTGACAATCTTACCCCTTTCCCTCTTCTTGAGACAGGATGTGCCCATAATATACCCAGCCCACCTCTGGCAGATACTTATTTAACCTCCTTTTCTTTGAGAGATCTTAAATGGAAAGATTTTTACTAGCATGAAATTTAAAAAACAACAGTTTCTATTGCAATAGACATAAAATCAACTTTAATTTATTGCACCCTGAAAAAAATTTTGAATCAAAATCCTATCTTAACACAAACATTTATTAAGTATACTAACAAATTAAGCATATAAATAATTATACTAGTACATTACATTGATATTTAAAATTATTACAACTTCCCCCATTGAATTTTATATTACCTGTCACAGCAGCATTTTAAAAGAATATCAACAACTTTCTAGAGTACACTGAAGACACATTTTTACAAAGGTCCATCTTAAAGTCTATTTAGGTTTCATTATTTCAATGTACAACCAAAATAATTTTCTCTAAAATAAAGTTAGTTTATTGTCTTATATCAGGCATTTATACACATAATATTTTTCCCAAATTGACTAAAATTGACTAAACCTAAAAATAATTCCTCTTTTAACTGCTTGTATCTAGTACTGATATTATAACAATGCTTTCACAACTTTGAAGAGGTCATATTAGCCTTATGCTTTACGCCTCTATTTCTCTGGATTTTGCAGACATGATTTTTACTGTATTCCATCCTGAAATTTGCTACTAAAAGTCACCACTACACTGTTTCACAAAAGTCTCAAAGTATAAAAAAAAATTTTTTTAAAATTATGGGTTCAAATAAATAAATTATATTTAGATATGTTTGTCTGTGTGTATAAATGCATTTAAATGCATAAATAACTACATGCATATAACTAAGTTTGTATACATATATACACAGCTCCCCATATTTAAATACTTGCATAAGTAAATATATATTCGTGTGGGTACTTCTGCCCATAAATTCCAAAATATTTTATTCAGTTTTGTCCTTTCTGCTTGTCTCATTTTGTGCTTCTAATAATACCAAAGCATTATTCCCAGCAAAGGAGTAATCTCTAGCCACTGTCAGCTCCAAAACTTAAGGCTGCTCTGACTTTGCCAAGGAACAGGGAGAGGACTCAAGCAGTGAGAAGACACAGAGAGTGATAATGCTATTATTGGAAATTTTCTCCTGGAAATTGTTCCCACAAAGCCTTATATTTTGCTAAAGATTCAAGGAGATGGGCCTGGCTGCTGTCATTGCCCCTTTTTGCAGCACCCAGCCATGAAGAAGATGAGTAAGCCACAGCTAGGATCATAAATTTTCATCTGCATTCAGATGTCCTTTTTAGCTGAATGCTGAGTGTAACCTTAGTATTAGGTTTCCTCGGAGGTGAGCCCTGATTCCCCAGCCTCTTGCTTAGTAATTCTGCCAGTGAAAAAGATGTAGAAATCTGTTTTCCTCGCAGAATTAAAGTATCTGAATATGCAATATGTAAATCACAATCAATTACTATATTCATTCTGTTGCCTTGCTTAATGCGATACAAAACCAAATAATTCATTTGTTTTAAGTCTTATAGTATTGTATGTGTTGGATTTTTTCAATTAATGAACTAAATCTCGTTTTTCAACACAATTATTTATTGTGTGTGTTTATGCGTTATACATAAATTGGCTTGTGAGACCAGTTAGGTGCCTTTTCTGATCATGAATTTACCAAGATAGTCCACACTAGAATCTCTTTAGACTAAGTTAACTTCACGACAAACTGAATTTGGTTTTGTTTATCAAAAATTAGGGTATGCATATTATTTTTTTCCCCAATGGGTTGTCCTTTAATTGGAGCCGTTGTAGAATCTGGTCTTATTTTTTTTATCTTCCAGTATAAGGAGAGCATATGGACACTTTTCACACTTACATTAGTTGTAAAATTCTTTTATCTTGTTTACTTCCATATCCTTGACACCCTTTCAACGCACAGCTTCTTAGTATTCACTTGAAGAGATGGAGTCTAAGTACTGAAGAAGTTCAAAAGCACACTGCTTCTGACTCATACTGAACGTATTTTGATCTTGCTTATACTTGCAGGTAAACTACTCAGCACCATTTTCATTCACCTTTCTCTGGTCTACAATAGCAGTAATTGGTTGTTTTGCTAGTAAAGTCACAACCTCAAGGAGCCACAGATTTCCCAACAGGAAAAACCTTAACACTTATTAATACTGGAATACAACAATGCAGGTCATGACATGAACAGATAGAACAGAAATTGTACAGTTCCTCAGGATTTCTTGGTATACACCTCAGAGTGTTAAGTTTTTAATACTATTTTTCCCAAAGTGGAAGATGTAAATTATTTTATTGTATTTGTATGATAAATATTGTGAGCACCAGTACTGTAGTCTGCTCCTTTCAAAACCAAGCAATAGTGAAGGAAATCTGATCCGGTCTTCAACTGACAAAAACTATTGACTTAATGAAGTTACATCACCTTCTCCAATCTTTGCTGTTATTAAGGTAATTAACTGAAACTGCTCCTAACTGCTGTTTTTTCTTAAACCAAAGCTAAACCTGAAACAATATTTTGACGTATTTGAATGTGAACCCAAACCAAATCAAAATCAAAAGTCTTCACTTGCACTTCACCTAGAACCAGAACTTTACTGAAATATGTCTTGCTTGCAGCATATACGCCATTTTCTTTGCTTGATAAAATATCTTTCTGCAAATGAATCCTTCCACTACAGCATTTCTTAACTCAGTTTATGTCAGATTTACCCACCCTATTAACCTTTCCTCTGCAGTTATAAGTTTGCATGTAAGACAAATATAGCTAATAATAATTATAGTCACCTTTGCTCACTGGTTAAAAGGCATAGCCAAAACAAACTTCATCCAACATTTTTATATTTGTAGGCTGCAAAGATTGCTACTTATTCATGCTCCTAATTAAGAAATTTGAAATTAAAGACAACATTCTTCTTTAGATATAATTAAAATGGTATTTCACATAATAGTGCCTGAATTTCCTTATCTCGCTCTGTGCCAATTAACTTGGCCCAATTTGCTTGCTGAAGTAGCTGGGCCAATTTAATTAGCCTAACTTCACTCTCTGATTCTGTATCTGAATATTAGAGAGCTGATATTTAGCTTCATGGACTGACCATAATGAATCAGTATGTATTTGGAGAGTAATTGCTTTTGTAATGAGAAAGGACATAACAGTCCATATCATGTTATTTTTTAGGCAGACTTTGTTGTCTCAGGTCCATTGAATAAAAGAGCCCAAAACCTTTTTGCACTGTTAGGTCCCAGTAGTGTTTCTGATGTGAGTGAGAAACCCTAATAGACAAGAAAATTGACACAATGAGAGGTGTCATAGGTCATAAACCTAACTCAAGATTTTAAAAGCATTCTACAAAACACATAAAAATGCTTAAAAGTTTGAGCAAATAAAATCAGTGATAATTTTTTTACCTCTGTAACCTATACTAAGAGAGGGGAAAACTAACCAAGAATATTCCTTGAATTAGAATGTTTAGCACTTCTTGTGCTTCACCATCTAAGTGCTTTATAAATATTTAATTCTGCCCAATATTCTTGTGACATGTATTACTGCTATTATTATTTTAATATTAAGAACCTATTACTGTACTTATTTACTATTTCCAAAAGGCAAAATTGTGGAAGACAGATGGAGGGTTTGTTTGAGAGAAGTCTGCCATAAATTAGCCTGGCACAGGTAAGGTCAGTCATCTGGAGATAAAGGAAATGTAATTTCCAAATCTTCTTTATCACATGGGGTAAACTAACACTTTCCATGTTCCAGCACCATATATGAGTGGGTGTAAGACAGAGAAAGTCAAGGAAATGAGGGTATCAGACTGCTCACATCAAGAATACAGACAGAGGATGATTTTCTCAACATAAAAGCTTATATGTTGCCCAGCCATATTACATTCAACTAAAGGCTGAGAATATGGGAGGGCAGTATTTCATAGCTATTCCTTTATCATGCATGCAATTAAGGAAAAGGGGGGGGTATAATCTAGTCTGAAAGAACATATAAATATCAGAGAGGAATTTTGATACCAAAAGTGAATTTAGAGTTCAGATTTTCCTAGTTCGCATCTGCCTACTCTGCTGAAATCACTGAATCAGTGAAATCACTGAAATTTAATGACCAGGAAGGATTTTCAGTTTGTACACACTCTTGGATTTGTCAAACCTTTATTTAAACTAAGCAGTAACTAATAGCACTGGTGAACTTTCTAGTGTTCCATTTCAGAGAGATCGTTCTTGTTGCTGAGTAGTGCTGGTGGTACGAAGCACCTGTGCATATTTGTGTAGATACAGCCTTTATTTGTTGAACATGAGATAAATGACATTTTCTGAGATGTATATGAATTCAAAGATAAAAAGATAAGTATTAAGGCAGGGAAGACTGTAGAATGAAATTTATATTCAAGAGGAAAATGAGAGGGATAAGCTTAGATTAGAGAGTAGGGCAAGTTTCCACAAGCCCACCCTGATCACATCACAGTTTCTTGGTACCAGTACCACCCCAGAGTGCATCACTCAGTCCAGTTTGCATTGCTACTCGTGTAACTGAGAAGAGCAGCATGGTAGGAATCCTCCCACGCACTGTAAGTCTTCACAATGATTTAGTAGAGTCCAAACACAAATAAAGATAGTCAGTGGATATTGGCAGTGCAGTAAAAACATCAGCTCTATTTCCTTTAGAATTAATTCCTTTCAGGCACATGGCAATGCCATTTAGATATACCTCCCTTTATTTATAGCATGAATTAAACCTGAGGTGGGCACTCAATCTTTCTTTCAGCCTTGGGGGAAGGAAAGTAACTTTACATGGTGTTTTTGTCTTCTAGTCAAATTCATCTTTACACAACTATTTTCCAGCTATTTGCATTATATGACCATACAGACAGCAGTCAGGAAGCCCCAGAGACAAGAGCTCCAGTCCCTTCAATATCCAGTTCAGAAAAAACACCAAAAGTCAACACCTGGATCCAGGGTGCCTGCAGTTATAAATGGGAAGAGATAGAAATTCTATAAAACACACATAAGTGGGCTGACTTCCAAAACTGAGCTAAACAAGGGCTAGGAAGTTATGAGCTGAAGGCTGTAAAATGGAATTAAATAAGGATAATTATTGTCCTCTGCATTACACTGTTTGTGGTCCTTTTAAAAATGAACAAACACACACCATGACATATGCACATAAATAATATAAATAGGGTAAACCATGCAAATAGAACTGCTTTAAGATACCATTCTTCTTTAAAAATGGCCAAAAAGTGTGTCTTTCATGAAAGAATAGCAGTAAAACTGAATTCATGAACCAGTATAACTGAGCAGCAACCTAGGCATACAAACCAGGATGATACTGGAATCACTAAACTGGAAACTTCTAATAGTCAATATATGTATAAGCAGTTAACATAGATTCAAGTCATTAGGCAAATCATATCAGGAAAAGCTCATTTTCCTTTGGAAATTTACATTTTTCAGTTGAATTGGAGAAAATAAGTGGAAAGAAGTGTACACAAAAACAGAACACCTAAAAAAAAAAAACAGTACACCTAACAGAACACCTACCTTTATTCTGTGAAAAAGAGTTGCATCATTAAACTTTCTTAGAATGGATAGATATCTCACGGCAGTGGTTTTCATAGAATCATAGGATGGTTTAGGTTGGAAGGGACCTTAAAGATCATCCAGTTCCAATCTCCATTGCATGGGCAGGGACACCTCCCACCAGACCAGGTTCCTCAAGGCCCCATCCAGCCTGGCCTTGAACACTTCCACAACTTCCTTGGGCAGCCTACTCCAGTATCTCACCACCCTCACACTAAAGAATTTCTTACTAATGTCATCCTAAATTTCCCCTTTTCAAGTTTTAAACCATTACCCCTCATGCTTTCACTACACACATGTGCAAAAAGTCCTACTCCAGCTTTCTTGTAGGCCCCCTTCAAGTATTGGAAGGTTGCTATAAGGTTACCTCAGAGCCTCCTTTTCTCCAGGCTGAACAACCCCAGATTCCTCAGCCGTAGGGGAAATTATTTTGATGGTAATAAACTTGTTTTGATATAGTAAACTTGGTTTCTTTTTCATTTAGACCTAAAGCACACAAACAGAAATAAAACAATCTGGATTTAGAGTAGTCTTAGTAAATGCATCCTAGATATTTTCTTCATGAATTATCTCTAAATATATATTTTTTTTTTAATTTGTAGGGATTAGCAGTAATCAGGGAAAGTATTTTTTGTTGTTATTTTTTCCTTATTTCAAAGACATCATTAATAGTTTTTAATCAATAGGTATGAAAAATAGATGAATAACTGAAATTACTCCTCAGCTCATAGTCTGTGTCTTTCCTCATGTCCTACTTGTATATACACCATTCATAGCTGTGCATGACAAATTCTTGTTCGTCCGGAACAATCATGTATTTAAAACTGGACTGTCATACCTATGGCTGACTTAATATTTGCACAGTGGAGGTACAAAGCAACAGCTCAGCCAAAAATGAAAAGGACTTTGAAGAGTGGAAAGAAGCAAAATAGATCTTGTCTTTACGAGCAAAGGAATCATTGCAGTGCTTTTCAAACCTAAAGATTAACAGAATTATTTTACAAAGAGCACACATGCAACTGAGCCCAACAGCAATCAAAAATAATCTGCTCAACCATGCAAAACTAAAAAATATTATTTTCCAAGGCTAATTTTCTTAATATGAAACTGCCTGGAGATAATTTTTTTATTTCAGACTGGAGTAGAAGAATTGCCTGTACATAGAGCTTCTTTCAGAGTAAATTAATCCCACAAAATCTGCCATGGTTATTTCTACAAAATATCCAGAGCTTCTCATGAGGCTCACTGAGTTCTGAATTTTATGCAGTTTCAATCATCCTTTTACAGAAAGGTTTTTACAAGGTTGATCTAAAATAAAGTTACTTTTAGCCTTTGGCTATTCTGCCCTACATTTTACTTTAGGTGCTGCAAAGTGTTACATCATTACTGTAGAAAACTAATATTTTCAGCAAAGGTCTCACGTAAATAAGCTGACAGCAAGGCTGATGGATCAAAGTTAGAATTAATAGCTAAATGCAACTGAAAATTTATAACCCACACTGAGGATTAGAGCCACTTAAAAGGAAATATTTCATTAATTTTTCTCAAGCCAGGAACACTATGAGACCTACTGCTACAAGCATATTAAAACTGAATTTTGCCTAAAATACTAAAACATATAATCCATAATATTTTTGGTTTTTTTTTCAGGAGGTGCTTTGTATAAACTTAGAAAGATTAATTTTTGAGCAGTCTTCCATAACATTAGCAATCCTTTCCTTCCAAAATGTCTAGTTTTTTAATGCACAAGAACTTCCTGAGTACAACTTCCTCAGAAGTAGACTTTGGCATTTGTTAAATAATTGTCTTTCTCATCCCTTACTTCCTCCAGGAAACAAGGGTGGATGGGGGGGGGGGAAAGGGATAGAAATCATACTTAAACGGTATTATAGCATATGGTATTCAAAAGACATTTTTAAATCCACTTCATCCCAATGTGTCAAATCAGTATTCTGAAAGTTTTTCAGATGTTGATAAAATTTATGGTGTTTCATAGATAGAACAGTGTTTGAAGGAGGTTAAAATGCTCTTTTGTCAAACAGGTGTAAAATATCGATCACTTTATTCACAGCTACTCTTTTTTTCTTTTTCTTTCCACTTTCCTGAGATTAAGCTGTTGACAAAGAAATGATGGTCCAACATAGATTGTCTGACTTGTCTCCTTTTTATTGGTCTTCAAGTCAGAATTCAGACTGAAGCATTTAATATATACAGAATTTTCAGCTCCAAGAGCATATAACTCCACATTTTCTTGCTTTGAATCTGACTTTTGTTCTGTCTTTTTTTTTAAAAAAGCTACATTTTCACATGAATGTGGTCATTCTTTAGCTTGAGGGAGTTGTTTGGGTATTTCTCAAAGTAAAAAGCTTAAAGAAAAATAGTATTGATAATTAAATTAATGAAAGTATGTAGGAAAAAAACCAAGTTTATCGGGTTTGCATTTTGGATTATCAGCTGGAGTACTAGGATTTTCTTACCTCCCACCACATACATCACTAAAAAAGCATGCAGGTGGTGAAACCCTTCTGTTCTGAGACTGTTTTACAATCATCTATGTACAGAAGGACATCATATAAGAATTAATATACAACTGCTTCCAAATTGAGCATGCCCTTTATGTTTACAGTTATAGACACAACAGTATTTATCTGTTTTAAGATGCTTTAGAATCCCAGTCATCAATATTCTTATTGATTCTCCTATTCTCAGTGGAGGACTGTGAAATTTCAAGCATCTGAACAGAAGACATCATTTTGGAGGAGCCTTATCAATTTCTAGGGACTTGTTATTGATAAGGAATGCAAAGAAAGTAGGGAGGATTTGGAATGAGGCATGAGAATTTTGCTCACCAATTGTCTGTGTGGATGGATGCACCCTAGAAGTGCAGCAGTCTCACTTTAGACAGTAGGTCTGGTTGGCAACTCATTTCTTTACAGTGCCCAGGGAGTCAGGTCTGTCCTTTTGGAAGTGCATTCTAATTTTCTGTGCTGTCTGAATCATAGTTCTTGGGTTTGGAGTTGAGAAAGTTAGAGTGAATTAATAATTGATGCGTATGAAAAGTTAACACTTATTTCATAAGGGGAAATATCTCTTTTCAGTCCCCTAATCCAAACAGGTTTAATACACGATGCAAACTTTCATCTTCAGCATAACAGAAAATTTTGTTCTTTGGAGGAGTGCACAGAGACAGGTTATGCAACATGTGAGTCTCATAAACAATTTAGCATTCCCAATATAACTCCACTCAATCATTTAGTCTCAAAGTTATTGGCTGAAAAGTACTTCAAATATAATTATTTCTTTCCACTAAAACTTCCATGGAAAATATATGTATAAAGGATACGTTACATCAAGATGTATCTGGAATGAAACAGTCTTATACACTTGAGTCTTTTCCCTAGAGACCATTATTGTTTTAATGTCATTAATGCAGGTTATAGCTTGGCACAAATCCTTCCAGGTATGTGGTGTCTTCTGGAATGAACTACTTAACAGACCGGCTAAATCTATACACTGTAGCATTAATCAAGAGAGAGAATAATAAGAATTCATTGACACATCCATAGTGTTTTTTTGTAAATTTAGCTTAAACAGCTTCATTACACCTACAAAACATACAGTAGTTAACTAAACATCCCAAGCATTAATTTTCAAATTCCAGTTAAAACTTGAATTTGTCACTTCTATCTTTGGCCTACTTGTGAAAGTTATCTGAAAGCATAATATACAGTTTATCATATTTCAGAGAGAAGCTGCCTAAGTTCTGAAAGCTTGTCTATCATTTTGCCGAAGCACTTGGTCTATTTTTTCCTGCAAGGTTCATTTCTAACTTTGAATAAGAATAGAACAAAGAAACAAAAAGTGTGAATGGTTTAATAATTGGATATTTTCTCACTTTTCTGAAATGTTAATCATTTCTTGTGAATCTCAGGTGGTATCTATTTCAAAGGCAGTGGAGGACTGGTATAGCAATATTTAGTTAGTATGCCATACCACAGAAGAATTCATGGTGCCATTTCAAAACACTGCTTAATAACATATCAACTGTCTGCTCCATATTCCCTCTCTAAACAAAGCTCTGGTTAACATCAAGGGGAAAGGAGTGCAAAGGGGCAATGGGACTGGGATTATGATTAATTTTTTGATGTATGCTACATTAATCCATTTAGAAGCAATTTCAGTGTTTGGGGAAGTAATTAATTTAATTACAAGAAAGCATAACTTACTGGCATATTTTAAATTCCATAATTTTGTACATTGAGAGCATTTCTTATCCACATCAAAGTTTTTTTGCATCATTAAAAGAGAAATCTGACATTGTAGTAAAGATTTTCAAGATCTTTGACAAATCAACATTAATATTGATTTTTATTTCTCGAGAAATTTAGCATGCATCTAGCAAAATGCAGAATGTCATCTTTACATGAATGACAGTGGTCTCCCTGCGAAACACCTAAACACATTGAAGTTACCAGAGAAAATGTTTCATTAACCAAATATTGCATTATATTTTGAAATCCATTAATATTACAAAATTGGTAACAAAACTGTCAGTATGTGCTGCTCTCATAAGACCTCAAAAAATTTGTCCTAAAGTGCATTTGGAATTGAACTGAAAAATCATTTTATCAGCTTGCAGAAATATTCTCACTCTCCCTCTCTTCAGGAATGTTATTCCTCCTTTATATGTTTGAATCCTTTCTGCAAGCCATAAGTGGACCATGGACCCTGTATCTACAGGGGCAGCTCAATTGCTACAGCCAGTGCTGGTTAATGGGACAGCTCCTCAGAAGATCCCATGGAGGATCTTATCTTTCAACAGAGCATAAATTCCTGATGATATTTGCTATTTTTAGAAACTCCCTAAAATTAAATAAGTACAAAAATTATATTTTTGAAAGTATTTTCCATCAGAAATGCTATGTTCAAAGCCTAGGGACAAATTCTGACAGTTATTGGGGCTAAAATATGCATATGCAATTTTGCTGAGGGATGAAATTGCACATTTGAGACAGAGGAAACTTTCTGAGCACTTTGCATGAAACTGTATTTTCTGTAGAAGTATCTGGTCTGAGCATGGAAAACATAACTTGTCAAGTTGTATTCGGTTAACCAATGTTGGGTCACTGAGCTGGAAACACTGTTCTGTGGTGTTTACACTTGACTTTTTCTTCATGATTGCATCAATGAGCAATAGTTCTAGTGATGTGGATTTTATAGCAGGAAAAGACCTCCAGTCAGGGAAAACATAAACTGAGTGCAAGGCACTGAATGCTATGACTAGAACAACTACATTAGGGAAGGATGAAGCTCCATTTCATCATCTGGTGCTACAGGGATCACCATCTTTCTTCTGCAATTATCCCTTCAAGAGAATGACCGTGTGGTGCTGAACTGTAACCTGACATCTGTATTTAGAACCAAGTCTATTAAATGCCATGAAAAGCTCATATCCAAGGAGAAATGAACTGGAAATAACCTGAAGCAACAAAGAGCTTCTTAACAGCAATCTGCTCAGAAGGTCACAAATTTCAACATTTAGAGACTCTTTCTCTGTGATGCTGATCAGGGCAGCACAACTGTTCTGACTGCTGTGGAGAACAGAGACCAAAAATTACTCCCTTGACTTCTCTCCAGCTATCGAAGTCCTAGAAAGCAAATAGCTTTTGGGTGTTTTTTTGTTTCTTGGGTTTTTCGTTTTTTGGGGTTTTTTTTTCTGAGAAGGGGAGGAGGAGGTGGGAGGGTTTGTTGTTTTTCTTGTTGTTGTTGAGAGTTTTCTTCTTTAAAAAAAGAAAAAAGAATAATATTCCAAATGTCATTAAACTTTTTCATTAGAAGCAAGCATTGCTTTATCTTGCTGGAATATTTTTTGTTTTATCCTATCTCCCTTTTTCAGTCTTATTTAATATACAAATAACATGACATTCAACAAAAGAACTACACTTGTAAAATTCTTTGAATTGGAAACTATGGTAACTTGGAGTGTCATTGCCCATTTCTGAGTACTATATGTCAGGAAATGATTAAATTCACACCTGTAAAGGCATAGGTCTTATGTTTAGAAGAGCAATGGCAAGTGCAAATTTTAGCCATTTTGTGATGCAACATTGTAACTGTAGTAGCTGTTCTAATGGCAGTATTGTAAGGTGTTATGATTTGCTCTTATGTTATGTGATAGTGCTTGTCCACTGCCGGGACCTTACATGTAAATATATTTACCCACACCTAACAAAATAAATTTTAGGAAAATCTTAATTTCTTAGATATTGATCATCCCAATACTTCTGGGTTAAAACAACAGCAATATCTAAAAGAATAATAATTTAGAATAATAATTTAAAAAAACCAACCCACACACACACAAAAAAAACTCAAGCCAAACATAAAGCAGTACCAACAAAGAAGCTAAAAAAAGGAATGGGGGGGAAGCAACAAACACACACACACATAAAACACCAAAAAAAAAACCCAAACCAAAACAACAACAAAACATAACAAACAAACAAACAGAACCCCAAGAAACAAATACACCACCAAAACCTCCAGGTCTTTTACAATCAACCTATTTAGACTGATTCATCTGATGATGAACAAATTAATATAAATTATGGGAATGCACTGTATGGAACACATCTGAAATAAACCTTTGACAAACTTGTGGCAGTATAAAGAGTGGTCAGTCTATTATTCTTTTCAAGAGTATTCTTGAATGAATAAAATGTTTATATTGTGTCATCAGGCTTTCATTAATCCCATCCCTTTTCTAGTTTCACTTCCTCCCATTTCTATAATTTATATTAATCTGAGTATCAAGATATATTTTAGAAGGTTGATAAGGTTCTAGATCAGCCAAAGCACAGAGGGCTGAAGAAAAAAAAAATTTGCTTCAAAGGACAGAATGAAAATTGATTTCCTATAGGTCAGATCCGTTTTCTGAACATCCTACTTGTTATTATTTTTCCCATAATAACCCCTACTATGTCCTAATTCAGAAAGAGACACAATGTTATAAGTACTCAAATTTGTCATGAATTTTTTTGTGAGCAAGATGCTGCTTTAATTGATTACTTCCTAAAACAAACTCCCTTTCACCAAAATTGACAACTTGCAGAAAACATAAATGAATAATGTGTTGTAAATGAACAGCAGGCACTCAACGATCCATGAATACAGCAAGGAATTCAAATAAGAATTGCAAGTAATTCCAGATTAGTTGTTGGGATGAAGCCCATGCATTTTAGAGGTCTCTGGGTCTTGTCAAGCTCTGGGAAGGTCAGAGGTGAAAGAGGAAGAGAATTTCACTAATGTATTTTGAGGCAGGCTGTGGGGTTTTTGTTCATCCACAGTAACAAATAGGAAAAAAAGAAAGCTCATCGTTCTGCCTCAGTAGTTTTTATATCAAATCTTTAAGAAAAAAAGAATGCCTGTGCCAAAATAGCTGAGTCCAAGTGGCATCTTGTTTCACAGTCTACATAAACTGAGCCCAAGTTAACTGTACCCTCCAATTTAGCTGTTTATTGTTTTTGTATATATGTGTGTAAATAAAAATAGAAAAACAAGAAGTCATATGCTTATATGGGCACAGGGTTCTGTAACTATTTTCTTCTTTCACTTCAGGATAAGCATCCCTCTGCGTGTGAGTATTTTAGACTGTTTCTGTATTTGATTATATGTACATTTTAATAAGTACTTATAGCCTATGGCTTTGAGATTAAGTGACTAGGATACTTTTTCCTTTTTGTCTTTCCTGATTAGGACATGAAAAAAATAATATCTTTATTTAGCATTCTACTTACTCTGAAGCTTGAAAAATACCAATAATAACATTGATTATTAATAGGCCATATGGCATCTAGACATCCAGAATACAGACTTCTTATGATAAACACTCCATCAGCATAATGATGAACTACTATTGCCCCCACCCAACCCTAAATAACAACAGAGGAAAAGGAGCTTCTAAAAGATGTATGCATATACATACACACCCCAAATATTCAGTTATTCACTGGTAAATTCAGTTATATATAACGATATTAAACTACATAACTTATAGCTCATTATTGAACTTATGGGTGTTAAGCCTGAAAGATAGAGAAGTTCTCAGCTTAGTTCACAAAGATGGTTTTGCATTGTGAGGCTGGGGAAAAGTCCACAGTGTGGGCCAGAGCAGTTTTATGTGCAGATGTGTGTCAGGATTTGTGTCATGCTAAGCCAGCAGCACTTTTAAAGCACACTTAGCAGAAGACTACCTATGTGTAAGCTACCACAAGAAGCTACCACAAGACTAGTCAGTCTGTGGTATTTAAAGGAGTAAGATCATAAATTCTTCCATATCCAATGCTAACAGGCTTGCACATAGTCTAGAACTAAGAATGGAACTATAGAAAGTACTGAAAATCTTATTTAATAAATGAAACATTGATTTCTTATCAATATTTCCTTTTGTAGGCGCTTTAATAAATAATGGCGTATAGTCAAAACTTCATTCACACGCTTAAAAGAGGAATAAGCTTTGTTCCTGTTAGTTGTACTTTATGATCCTAAAGACCCATAAAGGAATAAGTTAGGACAGGAAACCTAACTTTTATATCTAGTCTGTCCCTTGGAATCTGTATGAATTAAATGGACCCACATGCTATGAATCTGTGCATTTTATTTACATTATAATTTCATTTTTATATGCAAAGCCTAAATCACAATGAAATAATGAGAAAACTGAGTAGAATTTCTTAATATATATGCATTTTCAAAAGACACATACAGAGAGAAAAAAAAAAGAAGGAAAAAAAAGATTAAAATCACATTTTAAAAATTCCATTTTATCCTCTATTTTGGTGCACAGTGTCAGTTTACTACATAGATCTGTGCAGTATGGAAATATCAAGCAGAACTGTATAGAGGGTGTATTCTGGAAACTTACTCCAAAATCAGATACGTAATCCAACCCTTCAGATATCTAATAGTGTCTGGATTTCATTAGGGTTTAGATGTTACCTAACCACCATTTTCTTAGTTTTGTCAACAATAAGATGTCTCCAAAGAGGCAGAGATGCAAAACTCTAGACACCTAGGAGTCTTTAAAATGGGAGACTAAAATGTCTGTGGAATGTAAAATTCAGCACACAAAGGTTGGTCTGTGGTTTTCTCAACAATGAGTTTGCTCTCTAGTCTTCATATGAATCATGCCTTGATACTGATGTCCTCTGGACTTCTCAACAGGGTACAAGGAAGAGAAGCAGAGCATAAAACCAGAATAAGGCAGTGAATGAGGGGTTGCCTTTGTTTGCTGTTTCATTTCCATCATGACATTTAGAAAGCTATGTATCTCCTTTAGATTATTGCCAAAATAAGCAGTAATAGTACAGCATAGTCTCT
Source organism: Calypte anna (assembly GCF_003957555.1). Lineage (NCBI taxonomy): Eukaryota > Metazoa > Chordata > Aves > Apodiformes > Trochilidae > Calypte > Calypte anna. Next base: position 97,168,833 of record NC_044245.1, read on the forward strand.
ACATGGAAAGTATTTGTTTCGGATCTGAAAGCACAACAGGAGCACATGGCATAGGAACAAAAATAAGTAGAATATTAAAAATTTATATTTCAGACTAATATCGTGTTTACACAGACAAAACACAACCTGTAGATGCTATATTACATTAAGCATTTACATAGATAGTTCATCTTCAACAAAACATATAATTCAAGGCAACCCTTTCATATTTCATCTTCATTGGGTTGTTTGCTGGGTTTTTGATTAAGAAGCTGATTTACAAGTCACATCTGTTGTTTTGCTCAATACTAGCAGTTACCTCCTTAAGAAGAGAATTAAAGAAGTTTGGAGAGAGGAGGGTTGATGACTCTTACTTCTTTTTTTCCTTTCTTTTTTTTTTTTTTTTTTCTTTTTTTCTTTTTTTTTCTTTTTAAATTTTGTTTAAGTGGAAGCATTAGTTTATAGTTGACAGCATTCTCTTAATAAAACTACATGTAGCGATTTTTCATTAAATTGTCATCTGCCTTTCACTTAGCAATGTATAATGGGTTGTTGTAGTCCAGTTGTGAACCTGCAACAGCTTCAAAGTAACAGAATGATGGAAGATTGCACCTGTCAAGATCCTTTTATGCTTACTAATGAGTGGTGTGTTGTCCATAGTGAATATTATTTTAACTTGATGTTGCAAAAATTTACACTTAAGGCTGTGTTGACTGAGAAAAGAAAGTATTTGTTTTCCTTCTATACTGGAAAAAGATTTCTAGAACATGGGAAAAATGAAGAGGAACTGTAGTAAGACTTTATAGTTTTTACTGACTAGCTGAAGAATATAAATTATTATAATCTGGGTTTTCAGAGACACAGTTATTCATTCTGTTGCTGTAAGAAAAACATCATTGAATACATCTGCTGTAAGTTTCCTACATTAACTTTAGTTTAACCAATATATCCAAGATGTTAGCTATACCAAAATAAAGCTTAAGCCTATGTTTTAAAGCATACAAGGAAACAGTACTTAATTTTACCTTTCAATTAATTTACTTTTGTATGGAAACTAAATATTTTTTGCTCCTGCACAAAAAAAAACTTCAAAAGGGATACTGTCATTAATTATAATTGTCCCCATGGCAGACACTGCAGTGTACACTCACATGCACAGTGTCATGGATAACAAAATATTAATCTTTCTCTGAGATAGAGAAACGTGACAAGGACAAGTTAAAAGGAATGGTGAACCTTAAAGATTCTCAGGAGAAATTCCCAGGCACAAAAGCAAACGGAACATGAGACAAGACAAGAGTTAGTTTGCTCCCTTCTGGCAAGCGTCTCCAATTTAGTAGATCGTGGACTTACAGCAATGGTCTAACTCAGGTCACAGTGATGAAATTGTAGCAGAGGTGTTTTTGAGGTTCTGAGCAGATGTCTAAACAAAATCATATTACATACAAGTCAAAGGTATGGTCTTTAAAAAGCTGCATTAAAAAATCATGGTGTCTAATACCAGTGTTAAAGAGAAAATGGAAGTAAGAAATATTCATAGTTATGGACACTTGGATGTCCAAAATTCAGATCATTTAGCACAAGACAATATAAACCTGACTGTTAGTTACCAGGTGCATACACAACAGTTTTTGTGTTACACAGAGGTTGACTGGGAAATCTGGGACTTCTGTCAGATTTGTGCAGTAAGCTTGTTGCCTCTGCGTCCTGTTCTTCTGTATTTTCTATTGCAAGGACAACTCAGGCAGAACAAGCTCTAATTAGTTTCTGTAAATAAAAAATAAGACCTCCCAGAAAATCATCTTTCAGGCCACAGGTTCCCCACACCCAACTGCACCATACTTGGCCACATTTGTTGGCCACAGTCTCAATTGCCATCACAGTGGCCTCCTGCTTCCACTAACATCTTCCCTGCCTTTTGCTCAGAACATGTAGAAACAGGCACACACAGACACAGATGTCAAAAATGTCTGGAAGGAAGAGAACCTGCAGCAGTGAGGTTGCTGGATGCCCACCTTGGCACAGGACAGCTCAGAGTCACTTCCCAAAAATGCACAGACAGAAAGCACCTCCCAGGAGGAAGTGGGAATGTCAATGGAGGAGGAAAAAGAGCAGCACCCCTAATGCCATGAGATGCCTGGAGACATGGTGTGAGGCCTAGGCATGGTGTGAGGCCCAGGCATGCCGGCCTACCAAAGGACAACATCTATGAATTTGATCCAAAAAAAGCATGGAGTGGGGCCATTGACTGTCGATCCACCAGACAACAGCATGGAACCAGCCCATGTCAGTGTATCCATCTTGAGAAGACCCATCAGTGGCAGTGGGGTCCACCTGCCACAGGTAGGACCTGGCAGCACCCCAGCAGATCCAGGCTCCTTTGTGTGAGGTTGCACCAACAGCAACCCATGGGAGCTCCTGGCCAGCTTGCTACCAATGATTCAGCCTCTGTATCTTCATGACTGGACAATAAACAACAGCAAAACAATGAAAACACTTTCATCCTCTCTTCTTTGGCACTTTGGCAACTGTATCTGCACTTCTGTCTCCCCACTTGGTCTCCTATCTGAGTACACAGCTCTTTTTGGACACTCAATTTCCACGCCTATCTTTCTTCCCACCTTGCATAACAGGGTTTTTTAGGCTGCAAGATCAATAAATTGCTAGCAGTTTTTTAAATGGAAGAAATTAATAATAATAAAATCCATTAAATCCTAAGTAATCATTTGATTCCAAGGGTAGGAAGGAAGACCCTGGTTGATGAGGTCTGGTAATGTGAGCATGCCCTGGTGACTGAGACCCTGGTATTACGATCACGTTCAGTCTCTGATACTCTCCCCACTCCTCCCATTTCATTTACACCTTTGAATGCTCTCTTCCAGTTTACTGACCTGTTGGATTTCAAAACAATTTTTTTAACATTTGTTGAGTTACTAAGCACTAAACTGAAAAATTATAAATATATATATGTAATTATCACAAAGAGAGCAATTAATGTAGTGGAGGGTAAAAGTTCCCTAACAACAAAAGCAGCTCTTAATCCTTGTACTTCTTTCAGGTGTTCAGCTTGTTTTCAAATATTATGAGTTTTAAATAATAATGAGTTCAAGTTTGTGTAATTAGTGAGAAGATGAAAAAAATAGATTACTTGAAGTTCAGGATTACTCCCTTTCTTCTAACAGATTTAGATAGTGTTTATCAGTACTCTGTCTAAGAATTTTTCAATAAGCAATGTCACATCTGTCATATGTTGATTCCTCTCTTATCTCTACCCCAGGGGAAAACTGCATGCCAGCATAGCACAGTGGCTTTTGCTGCATTGTTTTCTGGGATTTTAGTTGTGAGAATATAGACTCCTGCCTAAAATGGGCAAGATCAGAGAGAAAAGAATTTTTTAAGGGCAAGAAAACAGTGAGGTATATGAGAGAACCTTCTGAAAGAATTAGGTTCATGTTTGCCACAGTTAGGATTGAGCTTTCTCACATACATTGGAGCACAGAGGTCTGTTGCCTCAGGAAAGAGAAGCTCTCAGTCATTATTTCTGTCAGGATCTCTGGGGAAAACACGTGGAGCAGCCTGGGAAAAAACTTGAAGATGGACATTAGGAATCTGAATTTGTTTCAGAAATGTTGGTTATATTTAATATATATACAATTTTCTGTTATCATTGAAGAAATTGTATTGTTCAGCAATGACCTTGCAGTGTGTTTTCTGAGACTGAGTGCAAGAGATGAGAGGAAAAAAAGGGAGATTGTAAATGGCAGAACAGAAAAGTAATAAAGCACATTATGAGCTCATGTACTAAATATATAATCCAGTTATTTAAGCTTATACTCATTTACTTCTACCTAAACAATAACTAGCTTGGGCTGTCTTCATAGATTTGCCCTTGGCCAGATTATGCTATTCCTCTGCAGACTTCATGGAAAAACTACCACATAGTCTGGAGTAATGTGTTACAACCATTGCAGCTAACTGTTCATCAGTGCTGTGACTTTATATCAACAATTCACATTATTTTCTCTGACAGAGAAAGGGATGGTTGCAGAACCATTTTCCCTCCAGCTGTTCAGATATAGATATATATCTGAACAATAAGAGTCTAAGTGGCATGGAAGACTATGACAGGCCATTCAAATTAATAGATTTTGCCAGTGTATGGGAAAGAGTAGTTGTTCTGCTTTATTTTATATTATTTTCCACAAAGTCCAATCTCTTTGCCTTTTTTCTCCTTTGGTCACTGACAGAATGTGATTAATATATAATCTGCTTCAAATATGCCATGTGGTATATGACATCTTCAAATGGGTGCATTTCTGTGCAGTTCAAAATATCAAGAATGCTGTGAATGTAAGTGGTTAAGTATAATAAACTGATAGAAAGTGTTACAAGACCATATTAAACATTGGCCTTTAATTACTCAGGTTCAAATACCAAAGGACTTGATGGCTTTGATAGCTTTAGACAAGTGCAATAGAAGTTAGAATTCACTCCACAGTCAATAGGCACAAGAAACGTTCTTGATTGGTAGCCTGGGTCATTTTTTCATTTATTCTGGTTACTACAAATGAGTATTGTGGTTAATGCTCCATAAATACAGTTTAATAAATGTAATATGCTTTAGCCCATTTATGGAAGAAAATAATTGTAACACATATCTGCTGTCTTTTGTCTGCTCTCTTTCTGTCATGTGTAGATATACACATACGCACATTCTCACATTCTACTATATTCTAATTTAACTAATTTAATAGCTTTCCTATTCTGGTGACATAACCAACCATTTGTGGTTTTAATGCAGTGTACAAGCATGCATTTTACACTGTGAAGCAAAAAGAACAACACCATAAACAGTAACATACTTATAATTCATCCTAATTAAGGAAAAAAAAAAAAAGTCTACTTTTAAATTTAATAAGAATGCACCTTCTATAGGAGAACCATTGGAATCTGAGTAGTTTGCATATTTACAGATGATGCATTGTGCTGAAGATAGGCCTAGTGCCAAAGAAATTATCCAAGAAGCCTTTGCATGTTAAAGATATTTTAGGTAACAATGAAGGACTGATGGATCCTAAATTCTTAGAGCCACGTTCTGTAGACTTAAAAAACAGATGGTTTCAACCACATAACATTTTACACAAATAAGCTTAAACGGCTACAGCATTGTCATTTTTCAAAAATATATCTGAACATGATATCTATGAGAGCTCCATAATTCTCTAAGATAGATTTATATTTAAAAACTCTGGGCTAAAAAAAAATGGTTTGTCTCTAGCCTATGAACACACAGGAAGATGAAACGGTAGATTTTTGTTTCTGTATAATTCAGTTTCTTTTCTTCCACCATAACGTGAAGCACTTTATCTTGATGGAGCTTTTAACTATTGTACCTGAACATTAAACGAAAATTTGGTTCTGCACCTAAGCTGTGTAAGGTGATTTCTTAATGTACCCTAGAGAGCAGGGCCCATAGCAGGGTACCATATTCCAATTTGTCCCTGCATCAGAGCTTTTCTATTCTTGGGGTGTTGGACTGTGTGTTAATGAGTGCTGATAAGTTTCAGAAGCTCATATACCTCTTACATTTAGCATGTTTCCAGGCAATTCTCATAATCACTTCTTCTTTATTAATCTGGTGAGACACTTACCTATTAAGCAAACTTTGGGAAGAGAGCCACTTCTTAGAGGTGCTAATCTTTGTGTGTTATTGCTAACACTGTTAATCCATCCTGATTTCCCCCTGCAGTCTAAACCTGTCCCTTATAATTGTCGCCAGGACCTGGAGCAGGAGTAAACTTAGGTGACTGTGATGCCAGCAACAGATTTTGTGACAATGCTGAATCTACATTCTTTTAAATATACCAAACATTTTAATGACATCTTTAATGGTACATTGTGAATGCAACAATCAGTTTTCAGTAGACCTTAGAATATTTCAGAAGTCTTCAACAAATGTTCCTTGAAATCATATTACTTTTTTGTGTCAGCCAAAGTTAACAGTGCTAACAGTACAGTGCTCTAATATATTTTGACAAAATGTTTCTTAAAAAATAATAAACATTATTTAAAGTTCAAATCAAATGGAGGGTTTGTGAGGATTACAATAAAAGAAGTGAAATTCCATTTCCTAGTTTCCTTTTAACGGTAAGAATTTCAAATGTACTGGCATCCACCCCTTCACAGCTAAATCCCCCATCATGGGGTTATAACACAGCCAGTCTACTTCTGCTTTGTTGCCCTTATAATTCAAAAAATGCTATGTTATTTTCTAAACATACACTGGAATAGATAGAGGGTGGCCTACTAAAACAGCTTTTTCCATGACATATTTTGCTATCCAGAACATTCTATTAATCCCATTTTATCATGCCCATCTTGTAGGAATTTTTCTTCTAAATTCATAAGCTGAAATTGATTTTCATAACTTGAGTTTCAAGATGCCTAAATTTCACTTGAAAAACCTGGCTGTAAGTGCAAAGCAGTTCACCTTGAGGGTGTCACTTCCTGTCATGTCACATTAAACTTCCAATAGGCAGGATTCACAGTGTAAGGACACATTTGTGTGAAAGTTTCTGTGTGCCTGAGTGTCCTAGGAGGTAGCTACAGAAGAGGTGACCATCTGTAATGTCTGGTAGGAATTTTCAGAGTACCCACTGAAGAACATATACTTCATTGTGTCTAGGAATAGTAAATTAGAGGATGGATCAGATTCTTAGGTCCAACCATTTATGTTAATATCTTTCACAATTCCCTGTGGCAGATCTGTGGCAGTGATCCCTGTGAGATCACTGTGCAAATTCTTTCTAAAAGATAATGTATTAAAGTCTGAGTTGTCCTGGTAACCACAAAAAAAATCTGAAAATTTAAAAACGTCTCATTAGTATATAAATCAAATAGATGTTTAATAGTGTTTGTTTCAGCAAAGACAGTAGTCATGTCATCTTACATCTTACCTAGACAAGCCCTTTTCTGCATTCTCCCTTGATGCACAATACAACCAATATTTTAAGTTCATGAAAGCTGTAATTTCCTGGCACACATAATGACAGTGCACAGTGAAAATGAGTTGAGTCTTATGTTTTTTTTCATAAATTAATCAGTTATTATACATTCTCACAGCTCTATTAGAGCCGCAGACCTGGAGGCAGGATTCTTGATCCTGGTTTTACCATTTATGAACAGCTTAACTTCAGCTGACTTCATTTTAGACCAATAATAATGTAATAGAAGTGTATATATATATATATATATATATGTATATTCACGGTTTTTAAAATACCAGCAAGTTTATGCTTGGTTAGGGATCTTAATAAAGTTTCATAATATTAGAATTTTCTATTAAAAATATTATGGTATACAGTGCCAAGAACTGTGTCTGATCCTGATACGAATTCTGAAAAAAACATTTTTTTTAAGTTCTTTACATTTATATACAGTGCTTAGTGTATAAGATGATTTATGGACTACATAACAAGCAGAGAAGGCTTTTATCAGTAGTACTTTATGACCTAATTCTAATCATATCTCCCATCCTAGCCTTAATGTTGTTCTTGAAATAGTTGACAATGGAATATGGCTGTAGCTCCTTACTGTGGGGCTTTCAAAACTTTGTGTAGCCTAATTTTGCTACAGTTTATCTTCATTATGCTCTCTGAGTTGACTTGTGCATTGAGCTTTGGCTGCATGTTAACGTTTTACAGCATTATGTTCCAGGATGAGGCATCAAACCTCAACCATTAAACCCTAACAGGCCTAACCAACAGGGATATAACAACCATGAGCATGACCACCTTTTTTTAACTCTGCTGTCACTCAAATGCAGAGACAAGGGTGGTTTTTCACCTAATCTCATTCCCATATTCCTTCATGTATTTCAGTATAGAAGTAATATTATTGTTAAAATTGTAGCTATTCCTCTATGGCTAATGGAAAATGAGTTTAAGCTGTCAGATGAACACAGATTTATCTTATACCCAGTCCTCAGCTAGTGCAAAATTGCAGTAAATTATGGCAATTTATAGCTTTGAGGATCTGCTCATTCTCATATGTGTGAAGACTGGGACACTCTTCTGGAATTTCTCTCAGATATAAATACTTGTCTGGGATAAAAAAATCCTGAACACAAACAAAAAAAACCAACCAAACAAAAAATCATCCCCATGAAAACTTTTGTTTGTGAGACTATGTAAAGATGAGGGTAAGCAAATAAATTTGATCTTCCAAAGCAAAAGTCTTGGAGTTATTTACATAAGTAAAATAATTTTAAAGTAAGCTTAAAGCTCATTAAAATCTCATACCTGTGATAATGACTCAAAGAAAAATAAAATTCAAATGTTCCCCAAAGTAGATGCTTTTCCTGTGATATTTAAATTAATGGGTGGTGCATTTCGGCCATGAGCAACATCAAAGTGTTCTATTCATGTTCTGGGATTAATGTTTGCTGAAGTTAATCATCATCCAATCCTATGAAGATAGTTAAGTTAGTTTATACAGAGGAAGAAGTAATGTCCCTGGTGTTGCTCTTCATGTCTGAAGTTAAAGTAAATCTCCCTGAGAAACAGAAGAAATCTTTTTAATTTTATGTCTCATGGGAAAATCTGCACACATAACCCAAGGCAATTTTACTGCACCTTTGATGGAGAATGAGGAATTAAAAATGCTCTAAGTCACACCCATTAGATTTCTTCAGTACAAACTTTCAATATAATATTACCAATACAAGGGGAAATCTGCAATTAATAATGAGAAAGTGAGTCTCTAGTAACTTTGGTTTCCCAGGACACTTGAATTATTCATTAGAAATTATTAGAGTAGCTCAGAAAAAAAAAAAAAAAAGTCCCTCAAACCCTAAAATCTCCAATACCATCAACAAAAACTCTTTTGTTGTTTCCTCACATAGGTATAATGGCAGTGAAAATTCACCACCCAGGAAAATTATTTTCCATTCAGAGCTAATGTATTGATGTGATAAAAGGTCCTTTCTTATTTTGCACGTAAATTAAATGCCATGGTGGTACAGAATTAAAAGGCAGTATATTAGAAGGTATGAACACAAAGGGAAGTGTGGTGATAGGGATTAACAGCAGATACAATGAACATAAATGTTATTAATTCCTTTTCAAGCTAATATGTTCAAAGATGTACATAACAGTAAATAAAAATAAAAAGGCTATAGTAAATCATACTGAAAGTCTGATTGCAATGTCACTCACCACATAGGCTTTCCCCTTCTTGTCTTTGTTTCATCCCCAGAAATTGGACACTGTCATTGCACTGTGGCAATGCTGTCTTCACAAAGTTTCCACATGGACATAGTGTTTAGGCAATTGACCAACCATTCCCAGCCCCAAAACTCTTTGCTAAACTGTCAGCATTTCATGCCATCTGAGGATGGACTTCTCAGGACTCTCCCCAACCCCCCACCCCCCAAAATGGGGCTTTCTCATACCACCTGTCCTGAGCTCAGCTGTTCTGGGGATTGCTCAGCTCTGCTGCTAGCCCCCTGTCACCATGAGCTACCTCTCATGCCCAGGGTGGCATTAAACAGTAGGTATTTTTCCTTCCTTTGTGCTCACCAAAGTGGAATCCATTTCTGAGTAGTCTCAGCAGCTCCAGAAAACCCTGTATTGAGCTTCTCTGGTATGAAGTTTGAGCATACAAATCCTGTATATTATCATAAATCTCTCTGCTCATCAAAAGGCTATGATAGAGAACTTCTGAACTCATGATTTTCAACAGTAAATTCTAGATTACAGGCCCATTTTTTACTCCCTTGTTTGCTATTCTGTATGTCATATGCCTTAGAACTCCACTGCTGCATTGAAACAACTCATAAATGGTCTGAAATCAAACTGGGATATATTTAAAGACGTGTGTCAGTTTTACCTCAGAGAAGAGTCAGCCAACTATGTGTTGGCTTTGACCTTAAATAACAACCTGGTGGTAGAAATGGACCTTAAGAAAAAAGGCTGAGGCAATTCTTGAGAAGGTAGTAAAATGATGTGGAAGATATCAGATGAGAGAGCTCAAGAAGATAATGAGATACTAGCATTCACACTGATTAATAATGATATAGAGATATCATCCCCCCTAGATTCATTTACATTGCATGAAAAAGCATGTCCTTCACAGGCTGCATTTCACTTGAGTACAACATGTCCGTTGTTGCAGTGCTGTGTTTTACTTCTTTTCAGAAGAAGCATGAGAAATAAGAAGTATGAGAAAATTGGTTAGATGAGAGATGAAGTGAAAATTAGGTCATTAATGCTTGTGCATACAAGATTCTTAATGATGAGTTGAGAAGATGGAGAAGCTGCAGAAGGTTTTAATGAAGTAAGACCAGCAGGGAAAAAATACACAATTCAATCCACAACACAAGAGGAAGCCAGAAACAGCAGAAGCGTAAGAGAATAAAACCATAACATTACATAGAGCAAGTAGCATGTAAGGAAAAATCAGGGATGAAAAGGAAATGAGGCCCAGTGTAAAGCTTGGTCTTGCACAGCTGAAGACCAACAAGACCTAAATCAGGTTTTTGCTTTGCTTACATTGCTGACAGATTTTCTCATTTCAATGAAAATATGTTTCAGGCTTGTGATTATTTGATGCATGTTAGATTTGCATACTTAAGCAAAATGGGTTTTACAACATCATTTGCATTTTGAGGGTATTCTGGAAAGTGTCCTAAAGGATTGGCATGACTGACTGAAAGGCAGAATATTCATGCTGTGAAGAATTTCAGCATTAAAATAGAAAAAGGTTGGATTTTCCAAACCAAAATGAAAAAAAAAGAAGTCTCTACATTGCAATTTCCACCCCCTCCACTCTGTTCTCCAAAACATTCTATTATTTTGGGGGTCCGAATAAGCTGGATACTGGAGTTATTCTGTTGCAACAGCTTCAGATATATGTTAGCTAAATGAAAACCCTCTTGTGCCCTACTTCCCTGTTGGATAAGAATAGGGTTTTTTTCCTTGCTTTCTCATTTTCCTACAACAAAGGTTTCAGTCCTTTACTTTTCCAGGGCCATTGATTTAACCTTTGCATTTTGGAAGGGACAGAATCCCTCTAGATCTTCAAACATCTGTGCCAGAGGAATAGGAATTACAAAAGTGTAGTGAAATGAGGCAACCAGGTGCCACTCATTGCCAGGGAGTGGGCATGAGCTTGTGTCAAGCCCACCTGTGCCTAATTAGGGCGGGCCCCCACTGCGCATGAGCAGGACCAGGGGGCCAATAAAAGGTAGCCACTAGCGCTCATCGCCCTTCAGGGTGAGGCTTGAGCGGCGCAGCCGGCTAAGCATGCAGTACACACAACCCAAGCAATGCCTGTTGCCGAGGGTTCAAGACTCCTCAAAGCCTCACCCTGACAGCGATGAGCTCTAGTGGAGCAATAAAGGTAGTGCAGTGCTGAAAGCAGCACTTAAAGCCAAGCATGCCGAGATTGTGAGTTTCAGTGTGAGCTGAGTTTGTGATTCAGGCCTTACCTTTTATTGGCCCCCTAGTCCTGCTCATGTGCAGTGGGGGCCTGCCCTAATTAGGCACAGGTGGGCTTAACACAAGCTCATGCCACTTCCTGGGAATTAGTGGCACCTGGTTGCCTCATGTCACTACACAAAAGTATTCCAAAAACTAGAGGTGAGGTCCCTAGTCACTTAGGCAAATTTGAAAATATTTCTTTACTCAAATTTACACACTGATTAACTGGCTGCCTTTCTTGCATAGAAGACCATGACTTTCTGTCCCATCAAAAGCAGCAGAGCCACTACTGTGAGGTGGACTTTTTCCCCACAGGACTTCACCAGAATTTGAGTCAAGAGCAGAATTTTGTGCAGGTAGTGAAATGGACCTTGTCTTTTCAGGCACTCTACAATGCAGGAAGAGGTTTTGGGGGATTTTTGAAAGCAGTTTAAGCTAAATAGTGAGTCCTAAGCTTGCAGTCTATTCCTCTTTTGCTTCACACACAATAGCACTTCAGGTCTAGGTTTTAAAACTTTATTTTTCCTAAATACTGTTGGGAAGAAGTCTGGATACAAATAAGAGCATAACAAGTGGTCAGCAACGGACCATCTCAGATATTGGATGGATGGTGAAAAAACAAGAAAAACTTGCATGCAGCATCCTGAGATAAGGAAATGTAAATAAAAATGGTTAGAGAAAGAGCAGGATAACCTTACCATAATTTGGAAGCCAAATTTGTCAGTTAAAAGGGGAAGAAAGACAAAGACTGTCTCATCAGACCCACCCCAGATTATGTGCCTATTAAGCCTTGCACCCTTTTTATTATTATTAAATAGGTATTTTCATTAACATTTTAAATATTTTTTTTCAACCATTAGAATATAAAGAAAATTATATTTTTGCAAGCAGATGGGTGTTTGACCAGTTTCCACAATTATTTATATTATTCATCCTTCTTACCATCTGAATTAAACATCTATTTAGACTCTTGTAACTTGATGATTTTTTCTTCGTTTCTGTAGGAAGGAAACAATTTAGATTTTCAGTGTAGTGTTTCATAACAAGACTTTAAAGAAAAATAAATTACAGGAGTGTCATATCATGTAACAGCATAGTAAACCCCTGGTAAATTATTAAGTGCTGGATAGTAGATTTTTATCATTCCTTATTAAGTATTAACTGTCTAGTCTATGGCACATTGCTGGGAGGTGGGGCTGTCAGTGATTTAGTATTTTGTTCTTTGTTTTATAATGGCTCTAAGAACTTCTGTGTGACATAGATTTTAGGGTCTGCCAGCCATGCAGCTGCTGCTCTTCTGCATCTGTATCTTGTCACAGCCTCCCTACATAATAATGTGTGTCTGAAAACTACAAAAAATTATGAAGAATGTATGGGTCACCATATATGCCTTTTTGAGCCCATGCTACAACACTTAATAGGGACTCCTGATATACTGCTGCTTCTTCTGTAGGTCCAAAGATTTTAAAGCACACTTTAGATTGAGTCACACATTCATGCCCCCCGCCCTGTTCCTCCTTTTCTCCTCCTCCACTGCTTGGCTCATGATCCAGTGCTACATAATTCAGTGAGAACTAGCATAGCATGTCAAAAAAAACAAAAGGGAGCATTTTCTTCAGATCAGATATTTGTTATCAACTCGAGCAAGGAAACCAGTTCCAAATGTATTGCAGATGCTGGACTGCTGACAAAGAATCCTCATCTATCATGCCAGAGCTATTTTATTTTCACATGTGGTGAATAATAAGAATGTAAATCGGCCCCTGGTGGTGAGGGTTTTTTTTTTTTATATTTCACATGGAGGCGTCAATACCACTCTAATCCTACTTAATTGGGACCAATTTATCATGCAAAGGATAAAAAATATTGTAAACATCTATTTACCAGTTCATGTACTTCTTGCCCAGGCACTGAACAGATAAGCTGCCATTATGAAATAAAAAAAGCTGTGTGCATACAAATGACACTATATTAAGCATCATGTAGCCATATTATACCAAATAAAGATGTACAGAAACTCAGATTTTAAAGATCTAAATTCAGGTCATGAGTAATTCATGAGTCTGGTTTTTGGTTGTTGGGTTTTGTGGGCTTTTTAATGAATTGTCTCAAAACCATATAGTATTTTTGTACAGATAATGTTCTGACTCTGATACATCTTTTAAAAATATCAAGCTTGAAATTATTTGTTCTCTTACAGAGAAGACATTTATTGATCACACTTATTAATTATTTTCCATTAATTGCCTATTTTTTTCCATGCTTAAAGTAACTAGTTTATATGCCAGTTGGCATCATACAGTCAGTTATGATTGAAAGTAAGGGAAGAGCTTGCAGATTTTCAACAAATGCTTATGATGTAGAAAAATGAAAAACAGAAAACCGTTTAGATGAAATAGTAAGACAATAATATATTTATATTGTTATAACAATGAAGTTAATTAAATACTGTTTGTTTAAAATCCATTTTTCATCAGAATTAATAACATGAAGTTTTTCCAGATGACTAAAAACCTTATTCTCTGCAGAACCTGAAGAAAATTGTCCCAAAAATTCTGCCTTTAAGAAGGTGTTTACAAACTGATTATAAAAAATTTTGAGCTTGTTCAGCATTCTTTTTTGACTTTTCAACCACTTGATCAGTCTCCATTCCTATTACCAGGAGAGGCCATTTATTATCAGGAGAGGCCATTTATACTCATCTTCAGAAGTTTGTAGATGGGCTATATTCATAAAATGGCATCAAGCATAGCGGTGAGATATCATTTCAGTGTTTTATAGAGGTGATCACATATGAATGAAAGATCATCCCAAAAGTCAGATATATACTGGGTACTTTCAGTAAATTTTAAGGTTATTCTTTTCTTGGCACAGTTCTTCATTTAGCAGCAGCTTAAACACTTCTTGTTAGAAAAGGTTGTGTCTATGGGAGGAATTTTATTGCTGAAGGATTTTTCGGCAAACTCTCCTAGGACAGTCTGAAACTAGGATTGAATAGTACTTAAATCCACAGTAGTCATAGGAGAGCAGGAAGAACCTCCCTGCTCCAGATTTTCTGCTAATAAGCACAGGCATATGGCAAGTGACTCAAAAGCACACTAGCACTTGGCCAGCCACTAAGCTGTGGTGCCCTAGGTGATCAGGCCAGTAAGAAGGCAAAAGGAAATGAGGAACATTAGAGAGTGAGTATTTTGCACCAGTTGCTCTGGTTGGTGAGACCCAAATGCTAAATGCAGTTAAGCTGCTGCTGTAAAAACAGGCAAGCCAATAGCCTAGGAAAAATCTGGCCAAGGGAAGGAAACTTTTAGGAGAGATCTTGGTTTAGGAGCCAAGAGCAACAGCCTGAATGTTTCTTTCTTCATTGGGATGGTCTTCACATATAGCAAGCTTACTCCCAAAACGCTTACCCTAGGTGTGCCAGGATCCTGGCTTCCCTTGGCCAAACCTCTTCTGGGGCCATACAAGAGGGCAGCATTCACCCTGCATCATGGAATCCCATGAGCTGTATACAAACCAGTACCAAAAATGTCATCTGAGCTGCTCTCTGCACACGAGCCCAAATGCTGTGGAAAGATCATGTGCATGTCCATAAACTCTTTTATTCTTTTGGTCCTTGGACTGCACAAACACCAGAAGGGGGGCAGGGAGACAGTAAAAGTTGCCCTGAGCTATAACAGGTGGTTCCAGGATGGTGTTATCACTTAATGACAAAGAGGTGGAGTCCCTGTGCCCATGAACATTCTCCAGCAATTTGTAGGGAATGCTGGTAGATTTAAGACATAAATAACATATTTATTTCTTCAGTGCCCTTCCAGAATGATCATGCTGAGTATGTTTCAGGAATAAGCAGTAAGATATGTTAATCAAACTCCTTTGCTTATGCAGCTGTATGAAGCATATGCACATTTTCAATAGGTGTCTTCCTTTAAATACCACTTACTTTACACTGAATGGCTTCAGTGAATGTTCTTTCTTGTGGAAGACTGCAGTAAAGCAAAGAATTAGCAAGACAAATGAATTTTCTCCTAACTAGATTTCTACACTATATTTGTCATCCCAGTAACTGAGTGCTACAATACGTGCCTAGGATAAATTTTTTTTTTCTTCATTCTTTTCTGCTGTCAGAAACATGTGTTGGTAGATTATTTGTCCTGGTTTTCAACCAGATGTTGGATTTTACTTAGCTTCATTTTATTTGATGTAATGATCTATTTATTATGTACATTTAATAATCCATTTTATGCACTTATTTTTTTAGTGGCACAACCTCATACTTGGGCATTCAATTGTTCTGAAACTCACTTTCAGAACTGAGAATCTACTTGGTTTCAGTGAAACTATGTTGGGATGGAAAACTATCTTTTGCTCTCCACAACCCATTTTTCTCATTTGCTGTACCTATTAAAAAAGGTGGTCACTTATTTTGCAAGCTTTTTGTTTGGTTTTATTTAATTTTAGGATTTTTTTACTTTCAGGCACTTTTTAGAAGAAAGAGACCTGAAACTGGTTTTATTTAGTAGCTAAAGACGGATGAGAAATCACTTTGCCAGGAAGTGGAAAAAGCATTGTTTGATTGATTGATTGACTGATGAAGGCACTGCCCAGTGGCTTGAGCAAAGCAAGCAGGAATTGGCTAGGTACCTTTCTTCTATGCCATCTCTCAACCATAGCATTCACAGCTATTAAGTATACAGATGATTATAAGAAAATGCTTGCAGTCTGACTTGTAATGTACTTAAAAACTAACATAGGTACTGATATAAATATAGCAACATCTACAAACACACAAAGCATACTATAAATTTCCTAGGTTTGATTCACCTAACTTCACTGGTACAAATGTCTCCTTCAGTAACTCACAACTAATGATTTTTTTATTTGTTTTAATGCTCTGTGACACTCACTAAAATAAATACCCAGTCCCTTTAACAATCTCCTAACTGTGAGTAGCTACTGCAAGGGCTATCATTTTATAATCTCTAATTCCCAGCTTTCAAATACCTTGAAGATACTGAATTGAGAGAGAAGTGAACTATATTGGATGTTAAAAGACAAAGTGGTATGGTAGGCAAACCTAAGAACTGGTAGCTCTAGGCACCTTTCATCAGAGAGAGACTGTCATTGGAACAATTTAGTCATCCATTCAACAGAACCTGTTTAAACACTGGGCTTGAAGTCTGTGGGGTCTTAGGCACACTTGTAGTGCAGTATTGCTAATGAGGTACTTACTGCTCTTTTACCTGGGGCTTTGTTCTCTAAAAGATATGCCTCTACTGTTTCTCTTACAGAGTAACAAAAGAATTACTATTGGCAGCAATTAAGAGGTTTGAATACCATTTGCATTTCTTTATCTTTCAGGTCAGTGAGACACTAGCACAAGACAGTTTATATTGAAAGAGTCCTTTGAATCATGCTTTTAAAGGTATATTAACTTCAATCAGAAAATAGATGACACCTGAAGTCAGATCTAGCTTCTCATCTCATAATGAAATTTCAGTGTCTAATCTTCTTACTTTAGTTTAGACTAAAAACTCTTCTGTATGGAGACTATGCTTTACATGTGTCTTTTGTGCAGCTCTAACGTGAGCTTTGTGATGCCAGGAAGCTAATACCTATGAGTAAATCTTGACCACAGTCTGAGGGTGCCTTGCAACCTGGATAACTTCTTCACCCCTCTCTCCACTCATTCATAGAACAGGTACCCAACTAAAATGCAATGGAATCCTCTAACCCATAGCACCAAACCTTGGAGCTTCAAGGACAGAGCTTCAAAGTCAGCTGCAGGATGAGTAGGAAGCAGGACTCAAGGACATACACAAACTGCTATGGCAAGTTATGTCAATCGTTCTTGGTTCTCTGTAAGCACACATGATGAACTAAAAGCAGGTACTGCAGCCCCTAATTTACATTACATAGGCAGAGCATCATTAAGTAGACAAGACTCAAAGTCCACTGGCATAATTTTTAAAAGCATTCACCATGCTTGTCAGCCCTTGGAAGAGGATGAGCATGTGGAATAAGCACATACCAAAATGGCTGCTGAATCAGATCCTGGTTACAAGGCAAAAGCTGACCATACAGCTCTCCAAAGACATCCACAGAAATAGCCTTCAGCTTGAGAGGGTTCCCTGAAGGGAGCTAAGGAACAACAGGCTTTTCTTCTCTGCTACTGGTACACCAGGATCCAGAGATTAATGCTAATGGGACAGAAGCAAAAGGTGATGAGGAAGGGGAGATACTAGCACATTTCAGCTTCTCCGTACTGCTGCTGCCAGCTGCAATTGCTCTACAATAATTAGGGACTAACTACATATGTTTTCACACCTTGGAGTATTGCACTGTTTTCTTGCTCCTAGGATTATTGTGCATAACAGGAATAGAAAGCAGCAAAAATGTTCCAGTAAATCAGAAATCATATTAGAACAATAAGAAGAAATTAATTCTGTGAATCCCTGTATCCTGCAAGAGCAATCTGTCACACTACTCAGGTGAAATCCAGAAATGAAGAGCCATTCAGACACAAGAAGCAGAAATGGGATGGATAGTAAAACCAGCAATCAAAAATTGTTCTGAGACATCCAGAAATTGCTGTTTGACAGGGTTTTTTTCTTGTGTATTTATTGGTTTGTGCATTTTTTTTCCTAAATAAAATCAAAGACTCATACAGCTGATGTGGGAGGCAGCAGGACCATTCAGCAATCCTCTGGTATGCTTCAACGTTGTAACATTAAATCATACATGAAGCTTATAACAAAGGCTTTTATTTTCAGAAAATTGTTTTAGCCCAGCTCAGTTTATTCTTATTTAAAGTAAAAAGTAGAGATTTATATAAAATATCATTACAGCTTCATAGCTGTATTTATAGAACTGTTATAAAATGGTTGAACTGTTTTAATGGTAGAGATTAATAGCACATACCTAAACATATAATAAATAGTAACATCACATAGTGTTATAGAGGTTTGTTTAGTTATACATATATATACACACACACTACAATTGTATGTAGTGGTAGATAATTATATGCATATGGATAAAGGCAAAATCTTTCTTTTTGTAGCATAAACCACTATTTCACACATACTGAAATAAAGATGGTCATATTCACTTCGAAGCTCATTTATACACAGGCCTTGAGAGAAGCCCTAAATGACAGAATGGTTAAACCTCACAGCCTGCCAGTCCTTTATCTTCTTTATCACTAGCATTGTTACTTTCACAGGAAAGATACAAAAGGAGGAAATGTACTATAAATAAGATGTGAAGCTGAAGACATACAATTACTTGTGTAATACATACTCCAGCCTGACCTTGAATAACTCAAGATCACTCACCAAACATTACAGTCATAATAGATCCCTGTCTGCCAAAGGCTTTAAGAAGCTGGTATTATTAAAGATATGGTTATAAATCTCTTCTTGCTGACTATTCACACTCAGAAAAATTTCCCACTTTCTCTGCATCCACCAGGATGCATGATCATACAACTGGCTGTAGAGTTATAGCTAACAGCTTTTGAGAATTAAAATGGAACAGAGCATTCCTGTTCATAGCTCTGACCTGCTCATTGCTCACACAAGACATTGGTCTTATTAATAGGAAATAGAATGTGTGCCTGGAAACCATAATTTAGGAGATTCACATTTCCTTCTTTGTTAAATAATGAACTGGATTATTGGCAAAAGCAGCTTCTGGATGAAATATTTCCTCCGTCACGTGGAAGACCGGGAAGACATTTGGTAGAACAGAGTGAAATAAGAGGTCCTAATGCAAGTCTGACCACAGGAGAAACTGGCTGGGAAGCTGAGGAAGTATCCAGGAAGGGAACTCAAGAGAGAGGTTTGTAAAAAGCACAGAGAGAAAGGAGGCAGAAGGAATCACTAACAAATCTTCAGATGTGGAGCAGTTGAGCAAAGCTGAAAGGTGAGAGGAAGCATCTCACACTTGCTGAGAAGGATGAGAGGAAAAATATGTAGGAGTTAGTCTGGGGCTTAACTAAAGAGAGAAGGTTTCAGCAAGATACCTAAATTTATCTGTATCTGAGTATGTAACCGGACAGGTGAATAAACACAAAGAAACATCAGGGATTTGAGCATGGATGTTAAGTGTTTGATCTAAAGAACATGGTAGAAGGATTAGACTATCCCTGGGCTCTGTGTGGGGGAATTAAGTCAAACTGGTTGAAAAACTGCAGACTGGGTGCGCAAGCATTTCCAACATGAAGCTATGAAATTATCACAACAGCCAGATATTTTATGTTCCCAGTTGGCACTGTGAATTTGATCACTGCAGTAATGTGTCTAAGGTTCACAACTGTAATTTTCTGGTATGAGTTAAGTTTCTGAACTATTTCTGCATTCCTGAATGAAATATTTATAATAAGATTTTGTCTTTTCAGAGCAAAATTTACACTTTCATTCTCTACTCTGAATAAGGAAAATATTTTCTATTGAATGTTTACTTTCTCCTTTGAAGTCTAACTTCAACTCAAAACACATCTGTTTCACAGGTAAAACAAAGATGAAGCAGCAGCTTGTGTTCAAATGAAAACACATGTATACATTTGTTTTAACCTAGACTTGAGGATCTTGAGGATCTTTAGGGTTTTAAGACCCCAGCATTTAAAATAACTTCAAGACTGTGATATCTACAGGCAAACCTTATGGTGTTTTGGTTCTCTGCTTTTTTCTTTTCTTTTTATTTTTTTACCTATTTTTTTTAGCGCAGCAGTAGGCATACTTATTTCAGAAAGTCTGCTCTAGCCAAGTGGGATTTTTAAAGGAGAAAAAGATTTTGAGAAAGCTAAGTCAGTGATGATCATTGGTCACTAGTGATCAGGAAAGTCCTGGCACACATGGAATGTTACCGAAAGCCTGATGACTGTAGCAAAACTGTGGAATACCAATGTGGATATTTAAAGAGACTAAAACTGGAAAAGTTCATGACCTTAATGTTAAGGTTTTCCAAATAAAGAAATGTTAAAAATACTTATTCTAGCTCAAAAAGGTATTTTTTTGTAACTCTACTGGGGAAAGGAATGAGTCAGCATGTGGAAAAGAGGAGCAAAAAGTTATAGTTCATACTTCAGGAAAATTGTGATTAAAGAATAGTGGTAAAGGGCAATGGAAGAGCTGAACTGGTAAAAAGCATGAGTGACATCACCACTAAAAGCACTGCAGCTCACACAGTATCTTGTGTTGTTGGCAAGCTGGGAGCTAGCAAGTCTTGTCTCTTCAGACAAGTTTCTCAACAATGCAGTGATTGATTTCCAGAGGAAAGCTGAAGCTATCATAATTTAGGATTACATCTTGCAATCTTGAGTCTTGTTTAGTTATTTGACTTTAAATTAGAAGACCAAAATATTATTATTCTTTTATTACACCTGCAACTCCTTACCACTGCAATGTCCAAGAAAGACAGCTAAGATATTAAATGTGCCAAAGTAAATTCTAGATACAGTGATAACGTTTGCCTTTATGCTATAGGTCATCAGACTTCTATTAGTTGAGGATGTGCCAGTGAACTTGGCATATAGCAGATCTCTGAAGAGAGAATAGAGCTGAAATCCTGAGAGTTGGAACACTACTTTAATGCATTTGGATTTGTCATCTCTTTGCTTTTAGAGATTATTCTAGCAAACACAGACACAAAGAGCAAGTCACGACTCAGTGAGTGTTAAGCAAATAGAAAGCATTCCACAGTATAAGGGAGCCAGTTCTGTACAAACACAGTTTAAGACCTAGAGGTCATCTGGATGGTTTTATTTTCAGTCTGGAATTTAAACAGTAAGATTTGTGCTGTTTTCTTTCACACAGGTGTATTCCACCACATAATGATTCATGTACAGTAGCTTTAGTGCCCGGCTGGTCTAAATGACACTATTTATCTCACTTAAACAGGAAGCACACCTGTCCTAAATGCTCAGATTAAGCAGCTGGAGATTTTGAATACTTAGTACCTAAAAAAAATACCTGCCAAACAACCTATAGAGCATTTTTGCAGCAATCAACCAGTATTCCATATTAATTATCCAATTCAAGAAAATGTTGCCCAGTAGCAGAGATTTCTCAAAGAGAAAAAGAAACACAGTCTGGTAAGAAACGCTTGAGCATGTTTATTTAAAAGCCCCCAGTTGCAAAGAATGGGTATCTCCCTAGCTCAGTTCATCCACAAATGTTTTGGAAACATTGAGCTACCTAGGCTTTTAGCAACAAATTGACAGTATCTAGAATTCCATTAAATTGGTGGTAACACACTTTGACTCTGCTTATGGCTGATTTCTTCCAAGAGATAACTCAAAGTCTGAAAGCAACTTTTACTTTAATCTTTGGTTTTGATACACATAGAAACATAGGAGTTCAATCTCCCTGCTGCCTCTTGAAATTTCCCTGGTAACAAATATTTTCATTTCTGTCTTGTTTAAAAAATACAGCCTGTGTTCTGGGAAGTAGAAAGAGTACATGAATCCATCCTTACTTCACTTCCTTAGTGAAGTATTTACTCTGGGTGTTTCAATTTCATAATTCAGTCAATTGGAACTCTCACTTTTGAAAATGTAAATAAGATCACTCACTGGTGCCTGAAATACACTCCTTCAGCCTTTCACTCTTTTAGAGGAGTCACCTTCTTTCAAGAAACTTGATTGAAATTCATGTTGCAATATGTGATTTCACAGCCCAAGTTATCTCAGTGAAAAGAAAAAGCATAATACTCCCTTTTCTTCATTTTTTTGCCTTGACTTGTTTCCATACTTCTTTTTTACCTTCACTTCACCCAGAAATTTCCACTGTAATAAATCATAAATATCTCTTACAACACCGTACAGAGAAAGATAACATAATTCATCTCCCCTCTAACTATTCAAATAGAAGACTTGGAGCATTTAACTACCGAGCACTTGTCAAGGAAAAAATACTCTGTGGTAGGAGGCTTGTGAACAAACTAAACTAGAAATAGTTACTTCTTTTTAGAAATTATAAATATATCAATATTTCATCCAATATTTCAGCAATTATTCAGTCCAGCTACTTCAAAACTACAAGATAGCTCTAGAATGATGGTAGCTTATTTTCACCCGGGATACTGGGCATTTTCATTTTTTTCTTTTCACTGCAATATGTTTATATACTCCCCTTCATCAAGACATGATTTTTCTTAATTTGAGTAGCTAAAATTGAAATAATGCAACAAAATTTTCAGAGCAAAGTTCAAAGAGAAATCGACTCTGACATGAAGAACTTAAGGTTTGCTTAAGCTATGGGAAACTGACTTTTAATTTCCTCTTCTACCTGAGAGAATTTGAACCATAATCTCCTATCTCCAACAAGAAAGCCTAAATATACCCAGTCCTGCACAGAGGTATAATAAGATTTTCACCACTTCTTCTTAGTTATGCCCTTGTAAATGGGTTCATTTTCTGCAAGTGGGAGCTCACCTAAAGTTGATCAGTTGTACCCTAATGGAATAGTCATTGCTGCTGAAATCTATATTGCATATTCACCACTCATCACAGGTAGTGAGCTGAAATATGCACTTAACTGAGAAATATTTTTCTGCTTAAGAAAGTACGATTTTTCTTAGTTCAGTAAGTTTATTATTTTCACATGGTTTGCACGTACTTCAGCTTGGCAGCCTGATGGTCATCTTCAGTAATGACATTCATTTACTTAAATTTCCTCAAGCAGGAAATTTATTCAATGAGTTTTAAGCAGTGGGAAAACAAGATACAGAGCAATACTGCAGTCTGTCAGTATCCACTTATTGGACAATACTGGTGAGAAATGTGCACCCCACTCCCAAGGAATAAAAGTTCCTAAAGTGTCTGAAGATCACATTTCAATTTATAGTGGTCTGGAACATTTTTTCGTTCCTTAACAGCCTCAGATGTGAAGTTCTATGGCTCAGGTAGAGCTGTCATTTTAGTTACTTGGAGGACAATTTGTCATTATGAAGTCTTAGCAAGAAAAAAATACTTACTATTATTTCTCCATCTAAAAGTGCTTACATAGAGTTATGTAGCCATATGAAATTCTCACCATGTCTTACAGTCACCCAGCCCACTGCTGAAGGTGGCATTGCTTAGCCCCTCGTCCAACTACATATTTCCTAGTTCACTCTCAGTTCACATCTCTTTCTGAGGGCCCCTGGGGAGTTTCTAACGCAGACGACAGTCTTATCTCTCTACATTTTAGAAAATTGCTTGTTAAGCTGTGTAATTGTCTCTCTGTAGCATCCTTGGTTCTTCTGGAAAATTGCATCTCTATGTTGGACGTTTATTACTGAATTCTGATCCTGGATTAAACAGGTTAGTGACATAGAAAGCAACACATCTACTTTTTGTGTTTGTTTTCTGGTTTCAGCAAACCAAAGAGGTATTCCTTCATACAAAAATGTAATCAAATATCCTGTATCCTCTGTATCCTCTGTATCCTCTTCTCTGTACCTTTTCTCAAATATACTTCACAATAGCAAAACAAAATAATCCACCCATAAATCAGTCCATGTCACCTTGGGTTCCTTGGTCTGAATATTTCTTTCCCTCTATATAAACTCTCTTTTTGCAGTCATGCTGAATTAGTGGGTAAAAAATCCAGTCCTGTAAACCCAAAAATCAGACTAAGCAAAGTGACCTAGGATGCTCTCTGAAAAGTGGATTAATACAGCTGACAAAAGTCTATGCAGACTTTGTGCAACCTATTCTGTTTCCAGAATGAAGCTGTTCATGAGCCCATTCTGTGGGAATGGTTACTGCAGTAGAAGGCTTTTGCTCATTCTACAAGCATTTGGGAAATATGCTGGGGGAGCAGGATGGTAACAGATATAGTGGAGAAATTACCAGCAAACATGTCCAAAAAAGTCTTAATTAGGCTTTGAAGTGTATTTTACATTGAAAAAAAATACTTGGATTTAATTAATGTAACAAAAGCACCCTTGGAAACCGGAGTACTGTTTCTTCATCAAGTACTCTGTGCCTGTGCCACAGATACTGATGCTGCCCCCAACAAGCAATAGCCATATGACTCAAATGATTTTTTCAATGTAAGCAAAAGTGGGCTTTAATTTGAGGAAATGACATGGTAATCTAGATTTGTTTTATGTTTTGTCTCCAAATCACTTAATTTCAGTCTGCAAAACTCCCCATCTATAGTAAAAGAATAATAATTCCTTTTTTCTGGTTCTTTCCACTCTCCTACCCTCCAATTTAGGCCATGATGTCCTTGGTTTGCTTGAATACACATAACATGTAGTAAAAATGGTCTTTGCTCAAATGATTGCATCAAGCATTGGCTTTGTGTGGCTGCTTCCTAAAACATATTTGGCATAGAATAGTTTTATTCACATTGTATATCCCCATGCTATATTTTCAGCCTTCTTATGAAGGTAATATTCTTTAAGGCTAGCAATGGCTGTGAGTTCCTGGGATGCATTTTTCCTCTTCAGCAGTGGAGTTTACACTGTTCTCTAATAATCTGGGCTGACTGTCGAGAAAATACAGAGGCAGAGCAACAGCGAGAGTCATGTCATTACAATACTCAATAAGATAATTACCTACTCAGCTATCTTCCAAGCTTATTTCCTCTACATTTATGCTCACTCTATATCTTTTCTACTGAAAATTCAAGAGATCTTGTATTTTGCCCTACTGTGTTACTTAAATAGAGTAGCACAAAATAACTGGAATACTACCCACTGCTCTATCTCTGCTTCTATTTCTTTCTCTTAATGAGAATTTCAAGTTTGAATTTAGAAACATAGAAATAAAACCACAGAATTAAATTCTACAAACTGAGACAAACTGATATTACTGTGAGTACAGAAATACCTCCTTTAGCATAATTTCTCCTAATAGCCAAGATTTTGCATACTTTTTAACCCACTGTTCCGTTTTGTAGTTCAATTAAGCAAGGGTTTGCACATCCTTACTCATATGTGAGACAAGACTAATGTACAGTTGTGCTTGCAGCATTTGTTGATAAAGTAATTGTGCAAGGTCCAGCAGTTTCAAAATGCAATAGCACATTTTAGCACTTGAAATAATCAGGACATATTTTCTCAGTATTGAAATATTTGTTCCATGTGTTAAACATCATATCGGTTATAAGACTGCACATCTCATGCAAATGACTTTTAACACTGATCCTTTAAAACAAATGTTTCTTTAGCCAAGCTTTGCTGAATCTAATGCCAACTCCCTCTCTCCATCTTACGGTTGAAATTAGGAGCTTTAGGTATCTTGAAGTTTTTTGGTGTTTTTTTCCCCCTAAGGCCAAACATTTTATAGAATCATAAAATGATAGAATGTTAGGGGTTGGAAGAACCTCTGGAGATCATTGGGTCCAAACCCCCTGCCAAAGCAGGATCACCTAGGGCATGTAACACAGAAACTTGTCCAGATGGGCCTTGAAACCCTCTAGAGGAGACTCCACAATTTCTCGGGGCAGCCTGATCCAGTGCTCTGTCACCCTTACAATAAAAAATATTTTCCTCAGATTTAGGTGGAATTTCCTGTGTTACAGTTATTGTCTGTTGCCCCTTGCCATACCATAGGGCACCACTGGAAGGAGACTGTCCCCTTCTTGACATCCACCCTTCAGATATTTATAAACATTAATAAGATCCCCTCTCAGTCTTCTCCAGACTAAACAGTGCCAGGTGTCTCAGCCTTTCCTTATAAGACAGATGTTCCAGTCCCTTTTGAATGAAAAGGACCACTGAGAACTTGAGCAACTACAAAAAATTATTTTATTACTGTTTATGCTGAATACTGTGACAAAGACAGTGGGAGCACTCTGAGCTGCATTAGTCTATTCTGCATTGTAGCTGAGCACAACCAGTAAGGCTGATTCAGGCTGCAACTTTTCCACAAACATGAGAAACTGGACTGAGACAATCTTGTCAATTAAAAAAACAATACATAAATCAATAATAATTCTAAAAAATTAAAAAGTCCTTAAATACATTAAATAATTTTACATTCTCAGGTCAATGTCTTAACTTCCATAAAGTGCTTTGTACTGTGCAGAGAGTTGGACATATATTGCTATAGCAATACCAGCTCTGCCTTTCAAGGCATCACCTCATATATAATGTGGCACTCATCGGAAAACAGGAGAGCAGGTAGGGGCACTGATTTGGTTTTTTATTGTTGTTTTATTTTCATATTTTGGGGTCTGAGTCCTTTCTCCCCTACCACCTCCTCTATGCATCCTTCTTTTTCTGGTAAAATGCAGCTGCCTTTATGTACTGGCAGACTGCAAAATACAAAGTAGTTGGGCTTAATCCCTACAAAAGAAAGCAAAGCAAGAAAAAAAAAATAGAAAACATGGGACTGTGTTTTTATATCAGTTTGCCAGATGTAATATCTTAAGTAACAGCTGAAACAGAGGATTGCATTGATCTTCAAGATTCAGTGGTCTATTGTTGATCTGGTTTTTTCCTTGGTTGTCTTCTTTTTAAGTTTTACTTTAAAGTTTAAAGACTTCAGCCCTTGAAAAGCTAACTCAGAATTTCTCTGTGTGATACAGTAGGTAGGTGAGAGAGAGAGATAAAGGCTGGAGCAGAAAGGGGGAAGGTGGGAGGGGAAGAAAGATGTATCTGTGAAGGTAGTTCTGCCTACATGTGATGCAAAAATTAGATTATTCAGTTAGAATTATTAATAATTAATAATTAGTTAGACTGAACTCCAAATATTGATTAAAAATAAAACTTTGGAGAAATTGAACCCAGACATTGAAATACAGAGAAATAAATTCTCAAAGAAAGTAGCCTGGACTTTACAATCACACCTAGAATTCTGGTATTCAATAAACTAAGGCATTCTATTTCTTATCCAAATGTGATTCACACCAGCAACAGATTAAAACACCTCAATTTCCCATAATACACCCCCCCCCCAAAACAACAAGGCATGTGCACATAACAGAAATTTCACCTTTAGGGCAAAGTGCATTTATAAGAGGTGATGGTTCAAAAGCAGGGATATGAAACCCTAAGTACCTTCTTTAAGATTCCTTTTACCAATTGGCTTGGCAGTAGTTCAGAAACGTAGCATGCTAGAAAAACAGGATGTTCACCTGTGAGTTCCAAGGTCAATTGCAAGAATATTTCAAGCTCAATAGAGGTATCTGGGGAAGTTAACATTAAAATAAAAAATCACTCTCCTAAGTGAAAAAAAAAAATCTCTTCATACACTACCCTATTATCCCTAAGGTAACCATCTTGGAACAACTCTTAATTGAAAGGGTTTTTTTCTTTCTTCAAATGCTTTGTAGAAATACTTCATATAAACCAGAAATTTGTTTATAGATAAATGAATTTTAGAAAACATTTTCTTGAGATTTCCAGTCTTCTGGTGGAGCAGAGACATGAGTTCACATTCCATAAAATACTGGTTTATGTTGTGACTGGATGGAGCTTTTAGTTCAACATGGTTTAATCTTTGTGGATATATCAGATATATTTAAGAAAAAAAGGTTAATTTAGTAAGATATTTTATTCACAATGCCTGAAAGTTAAAAAAACATTTAAGCTCAGTACATGGATAAGCTGAAGACTGACTAAGACAAACCACAGCAATTTAACTCTCTGTTCCCATCCCACTGCTTTTCATTAATATATGTATTTAT
Organism: Calypte anna; assembly: GCF_003957555.1. Classification (NCBI taxonomy): domain Eukaryota; kingdom Metazoa; phylum Chordata; class Aves; order Apodiformes; family Trochilidae; genus Calypte; species Calypte anna. The sequence continues at coordinate 97,196,917 of NC_044245.1, forward strand.
AGGGGGTGTTCTTTATACTACAAAGCACTTAGGGAAAGTGTTTCTCCTACAAAGGAAAAAACAATAAAAATCATAAATGCTCTAATAAACCGCATTATGCTATTTAAAGAATTATCACTATTTTTTAAATATCAAGAGACCAGTATGCCAGGATCAGTACTCTTTATCTGGAAGGCACTGTGTTTATTTTGGTAAAGGCTTCTTGATTTTCAAGCCCATACAAGTATTCCTCAATGAATCTGTGATATTATCATCATGACATGCTACTGTGTAAACCAAGATGAAAGGCTAAAATTTATATTTTCAACGTAACTTAAATATAAGTTAAAATATATATTAAATATATGTTAAAATATATCTGTGTTTAGGACTCAAAACAAAATAAAACACACACACACAAAAAAAAAATTAGTAATTCTCAGCTTCTTTTGCTTCATAAAGCTTAGGTGGTATAAAGTTACATGGGGATTCAGAAGAACTGTTAAGACACAAGATAATCTTTCCACTGATTAATATTCTTTATTTATCCCCTGAATAGATTGGTTTTGCAATGCTTCATCAGAAAGAAGACGACATCTCATCTCAAACTATGCATGTAACTAAAGTATGTAACCAGAGCTTGTTGGGAATTTCCACCACAATGCCAGTTCATCTGAAACTGAAGTCACATGAAAAATATAAATTATGAGAAGTGAATACTTCTTCCTCAATTCCACACTCTCCTGAATAAAAGGACTTTCTGTCCATATTATGATAGCCATATTAAAACCACTGTGGCATTATCAAATTCTACTCTTACTCAAGTTTGACTTCCTGATATCTGTTCAGAGCAAGAGACATTAATTTGACTTCTGTTTTGTTTGACAATTTCTTTTATCATATTAATTTTCTCTTACTAACTTTTGTGTTTGTTCAGTGCCCTCTGAAATTGCATAAGTAAATTTGGTTATGTAAGTAGAAAGAAATCACTTACATTATTTTCATTAAAAATTCAATCCATTTCTTTTTTTGTCCAGAAAGAATTGTTTTTCTACTTAGCAAAGACAAAACTGTTTGTCTGTGGGGAAAAAATTAAAACAAAACAAAAAACCCAAAACCAAACCAAACAAACAAACCCAAAACTGATCAAAAAGTGAAAGATACTCTTTAGTCAAAGAAAAGATTGTTCAGTTCTAAATTCTTTCTGTAGTACACTCCACTTCACTATTTAAAAATCACTCAGCTGGTCTCTCATCTATATTCTTATTACCTCATTGACTTGAATATTGTTCTGCTGATACAACTAAGTCAGCTCTTACCTGAATAGTACAGATCTGTAAAGGTCACTCTTTCCAATGAAATATTAGCATTTTATTTATTCCTAAAACTTATTTCAAAAGTTGAACATCCAAGACGCTTGAATATTAGGTATCTAATTGTGTTGATAAGCAAGATTCTTCAAATTACAGCATTAAGCTATGTGAAAGATTCCTTTCATATTGCTCTGCTCATCAGTTTTTGATTGCAGTGGACCATCTGCCAGCTGGGAAATACCATTCCTGTTTGCAGCAGCACTGAAAATTGTATTAGTGTTCATAAAATAAAATAACTTGATTCAGGAAGGACACAGAAAGCTTTGTGCAACACCTCAAAATGACTTAAATTAATAAATCAAGAAGTACAAGGCATTTCTATATTTTTCTCCTAGAATCTCAGACCATTCTCTATGAAGGAATTGCTGTTTAAAGTGTACCTGCTAAGCTATTACCTATATTGTGCCTTTCACAAACTGTGGAGGTGAGAGACAGGTGGTGAAGGTGAGAGCCAAGTTACTGTAAAGTACCTTGCAGTGTTAATATTTTCATTTCTTTCTGAGATAGGAAACCCTTCCCACCTAAAATGTTATTTTCTCATCCTGTGTTATCCTTGATATCCCAGCAGAGCAGAGATTTCACAGATTCAACTTTAGAAATCTGAAGGTAATTTTCAATAAGTCCATGAGTTAGGGTTCTTACACAAATGTCATGTCTCTCTTTTTGGAAGAAAAGGCCACAGAGTCGTAGTTAACAAGCACTTATATCACAAGTCTTGCACACAGCATATAGGCTTGGTAGGAATAGTTTGTTTCTGTTGCATTTTTAAAATTTACCGCTCCAAGTACACAAATATTGATCATGAAATAATAGTTCTAGTCATGAATTTACAATTACCAAAACTCTCCTTTTAGAAAGCTTGCAAGATCTCCAAATAAACTAATACTAAGAAGCTTAACCAGTCAAAATCCTGTATAATCTTGCAAATCATGGAGTATTTATTTCTATGATTGTGATAGAGTGACCTGAATTTAAAAAAAACAACCAGCCAACCAAACAAAAACCCTAATAAATCTTGCTTGAGTTTCCAGACAGAATAATTTTATTTTATACTACTTTGACAAAAAAGGAATGCTTCCTGAACATCAGTACCATTCTCATTTCTCAGTACTTTCAAAATTAAATTATAATACTTCTTAAAAATCTGTTGTCTGTGACGTTTGTACATTTCACAGAATCACAGAATGTTTTAGGTCGGAAGACATCTCCAAGACCTCCAAGTCCAACCTTTGAAAAACACCATAAGCTAACTACTAAACCATGTCCCTAAGGACCAGGTGAAAATGCCTTTTACATGCCTCCAGGGATGGTGACTCCAACTGGGCAGGCCATTCCAGTGTATGACAACCCTCTCAGTGAAAAAATGTTTCCTAACATCCAGCCTAAACCTCCCCTGGTGCAGCTTCCATCCATGTCCTCTGGTCCTATCGCAGTTCAATAAGGAACAGAGGCTGTTTCCCTCCTCATTCCAACCTCCCTTGAGGCAGCTGAAGAGAGCCATGAGGTCTCTCAGCCTCCTCTTCTCCAGACTGAACACCCCCAGCTCCCTCAGGAGCCCTCACAGGACTTGTGCTCCAGGCCCTTCATGAGTTTTGTTGCCCTTCTCTGGACACTCTCCAGGACTTCTCTGTCCTTGCCCAGAACTGAACACAGAACTCAAGATGCAGCCTCACCAGAGTTGAGTACAGAGGGATGATCACCTCCCTGTTCCTGCTGGCCACTGAGTTCCTAACACAAGCCAGGATGCCATTGGCATTCTTGGCCACCTGCACACACTGCTGACTCCTATTAAGTCGACTGCCAACCAATAACCACCAGGGGTCCCTTTCCAACTTACAGCTCTCTAACCACACTTCCCCAAGTCTGTAGCTCAACATGGGGTTGGTATGACCCAGGTGCAAGACCTGGCATTTGGCCTTGTTAAACCTCATACAATTAACCCTGGCCCATTGGTCCAACCTAAGTTCCTCAACCTATATTTCATATACATTACATTTAATTATTTTTACCTTTTAAAAGATAATTATTTCCTCTTTTTTTCTCTAGGCCACACACAAAATGTAGTCTTAGTAGGGGAAAATGGCAGAGCACTAATGCAAAGATTAATTTTTAGGATGGTGGGCAATACTTTAAGTGGTGCCTCATCATAGTGGTGGCCTTTCTGTAGAGGGATCATCTTGCTTTGTGTAAAATTGTTTTACGTTATTATTGCCACCAATAAAATACTTATTTTTTACACTTCATTTGAAAAGAGACTTTTCCACTATATGAACCTTTACATTTACTTGATTTAAAAAAAAATTACAAGAGTACAATGCAATACCAATTTAGACATATTTCAAATCAAACACCATTGAGTAGTGTCACATTTCATTCTGTACTTTGAAATTATAACTTGATTAACATCATTTTACTAAAGGTTGTCCTATTGTTTAGCTAATGCATTTAACACAGAAGTAGATCAGGAACAATGGGTAGCATATGTATGACAGCTGTATTTTTCAGCCCATGGACAAGATTTGCATAACTGTGGGAGTTACAAAAGTTATGCAGCAGATCAAAACTAAATAAATTTAATCTTAAAATACAAAGCTCTACATAAATCATTAATATTGAAATGGAATTTTGACATTTATTATATATTATTTAAAGCTTCTGTTTGAAGCATTCTTAAATTCCTTCTCTACTGTACATTTAGAGACTACAAGTGTACAAAATTGCTTTAAAGTTTCTTCAGTATAAATGGGTACCTTCCAGAGGATTTTTCACCACAGTAATCCCAAATTATTAAAAGCTCTTCTAATGATGTAATTTCAAGGCAATGGTTTAAAATCTCCTGACCTGTTAATGACTGTTCCCAAGAAAACCTCCTTTAGCAAGAGACAGAATGACAAGAGCAATGGCCCATTTTCAATTAAAATTAAGGTTTGCCTCTTTCTAATTCTGTCAGAGGAGTCTCAAGGATGAAAAGATGATTTCCCACAATTTTCATTACTCTGCCCCACCAGCACACTTCAAAGTACCACACCACTGCCAAAGAAAACAGCATTACAGTAACACATTGCTAAGTTATGTGTCCTTGTCAGGTTCATTTCAGACATAATTTGTATGTTTTAGGTGGCTCAGGGGAATCCATAACATGATGTAGAACCAGTTAAAATATAAAAATAGGATATATCTATCAGATATATTAGATATTATATTTCTGTTAGAAACAGTACATATAATATAGAATATATTATATATTCTAGAAACAGAATATATTTATGTTCGAAATAGAATATATATATTCTGTGTGGCACTAGAGAAACATGTCAACAGCTATGAAATTAATTTGTTTGAATCTATTTCATAAGGTGAAGAATAAAAAGACCCATCAGAACTAATGCTACTGTTATATAAATAGTGTTAAATTAAAAGCATATTAAATAATAATATTAAATTAAACATTGCTGGCAGCAAAGGGGCTTCAGGGGTGGCTCCTGTGAGAAGAAACAAGACACTCTCCCAAACTGAACATAGACAATTCCAGCCAGTCCAACAGATTCACCACAGGAGAGAGCTGCAGTCCTCAGCCAAGGCAGTGGCACCTCTGTGAAATATATTCAGGAAATGATAAAACACTGCCTAGTGTCTGTGAGAGTGAGGAAAAAAAAGGAAAAAGAAAAGAAAAGAAGAGAAAAAGAAAAGGAAAAAGAAAAGAAAAAGAAAAAGAAAAGAAAAAGAAAAAGAAAAAGAAAAAGGAAAAGGAAAAGGAAAAGAAAAAGAAAAAGAAAAAGAAAAAGAAAAGAAAAAGAAAAGAAAAAGAAAAAGAAAAAGAGAATAGGATAAAAGAAGAAGAGAATAGGATAGAGAAGAGAAAGAGAGAGAAAGAGAAAGAGCAAGAGAAAGAGCAAGAGAAAGAGCAAGAGAAAGAGAAGAAAGAGAAGAAAGAGAAAGAGAAGAAGAGAAAGAGAAAGAGAAAGAGAAAGAGAAAGAGAAAGGATAGGATAGGATAGGATAGGATAGGATAGGATAGGATAGGATAGGATAGGATAGGACAGGACAGGACATTTCAGTAGAAGGGTACCTACAGTGATCATCTAGTCTAAGCACATGACCAATTCATTTGGCTGGCCAAACCTTAAAGCATGCTATTAAGTGTACTAAGTCCAAGCACCTCTTCAACACTAACAGTCTTGGTACATCAAACACCTCTCTAGGAAACTTGGTCTGGCCACCATTTTGTTAAATAAATGTTTTAATGCTTTCTAAGGTCTAGTCTAAAACTTCCTTGGTGCAGCTTTGATCCATTCCCATATGCCCCTATTACTGGATGCCAGGGAGAAGAGATCAGCACCTCCCTCTCCACATCCCCTCCTCAGGAAGTTGTAGAGAACCATGAGGTTGCCCCTTAACATCCTTTTCTCTAAACTAGACAAGCCCAAAGTCCTCAGCTGCTCTTCATTAGACACTCTATCCAGCCCTTTCACCAGCTTTGTTGTTCTGCTTTGGACATATTCAAGAACCTTCACATCCTTTTTAAATTTTGAGCCCAGAACTGGACACAGTAGTTGAGGTGAGGCCCCACCAACACTTAAAACCCAAGAGACAAGCCTAAGATATAATTCTCAGTGCTGATGGAGATTCTTCTTGACTAACCTTAGTTTAGTCTGTTTCATATAGCTATCTATTTTCCCTAAATGGGAAGGTATCTATCTCATCATTACCTATATTTATATTAGCAAAACCAATTCTGCAGTCCTTCCAAAGAAGTGTAGGAAACAAAACCTAGCTTTGTCCATGTTAAACTTTGTACCAGCTCTTTTTCTTGGAAGTTCTGATGGCCAGATTCTGATAGCACTTTTTGAAATTCCATTTTAAAATTTTGTACCAGTAGAATAGGGAAAAACTTCTAAGTATGTTTATCAAATATATATATACATGTAGATGGTAAAAGATATACAGCCCACATTGTAAATAAAGGAAGCAGACGTGACACAGATAATATACAGTACAGTAATTAAAAGCTTGGTCAATTATTATGTATATGGCAAAAGAAACACACAGATATAGACCCACAGTAAGAAAGGCAAAGAGAAGCACTTACAGCTAGCAAGGAACACATTTGTGCAACAGCTAGATGGTTAGGTTAGAGGGTGCTTTTCAGATGTTAATGAATCACAAAATTGGATTACATAATTTTCTATCAATACTTAGTAAGCAAGAATTTGTTACAGTCAAATGCAGAGGTTCAATTAAGTTTCTAAACTAAAGTTTCTAACAAAGTTTCTAAACTAAATTGTGTGTGTTCATCTAGTCCAAATATGCATCCTGCATATAAACTTTCAAAAGCATTGTTGCTTCTAATTCCCATGTTCCACTTTGCATGCCTGAACAATACTGAAAAATGCTAAACTGTAAGTTTGAAAGAAGGGGTTAAGATACATCTAACATGTGCAGTTGTGGAAGAGTGAGAAATATTTTAGTGTCTTCACTTTATCATCAAAATAAAGTTTAAAATAAATTGATCAGTATTTGTCAGATTAAAAAGTAATACTTTCCCCCTCTATCATATACTCTCAAAAACACGAAACTTGAAACAGATGTCCTGGTTCTTTATTTTGAATCAGAACTTCTCACTTCTATCGACCATGTCAGCATAGAAAGTTCCAACACAGGTTTTGCGTGGGCAGCTCTTGCATTTAGACATGTAACTACAATTCCTGAAGCCAGTATTCTAATTTACTTAACAAAAGACACAGCCAAGAATCCTTCAATACTAGATGTATGACAGGCAGCTTTGAACTATCTCATGCTTAGCTATTTGCTTTGGCATTTCCTAATAAAAATCTTTCCTATGAAAACTCCATGACATTTAAGAGGCTGAAGCTCAGAATTTTTTGCCAGGCCAACAAAACATTATGCCATAACCATCATCCTAATCCCTGTCAAAAGTAAAATACACCTTTCGGTGCCATCATCTTCCCACATGCAAAAATAAATTGTTTATACTCAAAAGATTTTGCTGGTGTACAGGAACTCCAGGGCAGCAGCAAAGATTCAGTTCTACAGTTGGGTTTAAACTAAATCCCAAATGGACTTAACTAAAAAAACATTGCTACAGTTATATATGCATTCTGTTTTTCTGGGGAGAATAACTGCTCTAAATAGGGATATGGAAGTGTTTTCACTCTTAACAGGCTTAGGTAAATTAGTGACACCTTTTCAGGTAAAGTGCATATCACAACCTTGTGGCTGTGCAGATAAGGAAGGTTGTCTTGTCTCATTTGAAACTAGTAGTGTTTCATTGGCTTGTCCTTTCATTTTTATTCAAACACAGTAGTACTTTTAGGTGGAAGTAATACTGAAATTGTAAGAGGTCTTAAAGGTTATTATCTGCACCCTTGTATTGTCAGTGCTATTATTCTTGGAGTTCTCACTTCAAGACATTCTCCCCAGGGGACAATCTGGTGTTTGGTCACACCATCACCATCTGGTTACTGTGCTGGTCAGTCTCAGAGTAGATTTCTTTAGTGCACTTCTAAAGAGTAAAAGGTGAAAGTATGAAAGAAGTGAATTGGAGACTTAAATATGTTTCCAGTCCTTTGGGGGATCTGAAGAACTGACCATGCCACTTGGGGAACAGTTAGATATTTTTATATGCTGGCAAGTATCCACTTCTTCCAGGACAGAGAGGTAGATATTCTGGCTTGTAATCAGTTCTCACTACCTTCTGCACAGGCCATAAAACACATGCAGCACACTTCAGGGAAGACTAAAGCATTCATGTGAATATAGATGTGACCAAAATGAGGATGCACTTAGTTATGGCTCAAGGTAACTTAAAAGTTTTGGATCCACAAGAACGAAGTCGAACCACTAAGGGTCAAGTGCAAGCTGAAAGTTTTATTTGACAATTAACACAAGCAAAGTGATATAATCCCATGAAGGTATGGCAAATATGTTGTGAGGCACGAGAGAGAGTGAAAAAGGAGAAGATACAAGGAAAAAAGACAGAGAAAGAGGTGGGAGAAACAAAGTAAGAAAGGGAGAAAGAAAGGGAAGGGAAAGGGAAGGGAAGGGAAAGGGAAGGGAAAGGAAAGGAAAGGAAGGAAAGGAAAGGAAAGGAAAGGAAAGGAAAGGAAGGAAAGGAAAGGAAAGGAAAGGAAAGGAAAGGAAAGGAAAGGAAAGGAAGGAAAGGAAAGGAAAGGAAAGGAAAGGAAAGGAAAGGAAAGGAAAGGAAAGGAAAGGAAAGGAAAGGAAAGGAAGGGAAGGAAAGGAAAGGAAAGGAAGGAAAGGAAAGGAAAGGAAAGGAAAGGAAAGGAAAGGAAAGGAAAGGAAAGGAAAGGAAAGGAAAGGAGGGAGTTTGAGAAAGTCACCACCACAGGTCCAGATGTCCAGTGAGAGTTTCTTGTTTAAGATGGCGTTCTGATTGTGGACAGAACCTGATGCAGGATGGTGGGTCAGTGAAGGATGACTACGAAATGGGGGTCTCAGTGTTGCTTATATGCCCCCAAAATCCAGACAAAAATGTTCACTGCTCCTTTGTTCTCCCAAGGAGAGAGGAAACTCTTTTTCCCAGCTTTCATCCCCAGGAGGACAGATGTCAATCAAGTGTCCCATTCTGTTCTGAAGGTCACTGATGACTGGCCCATCTGAAGGAACCTCCATCCAGCTTATCAGTCAAGGTGTCATCCCCACCATAATGTCACCTCCCAGGGGGTCCGATTGCCACATCGAGAGGGCCATTGAAGACAGGCTCACCTGAACGGGGTTTCCACCTGGCTTATCAGTCCTCATCACCTTCGAGGCACCAGACCTCTTGATAGCTAGCTCCACTCCAGCCAACTTTATTCATTTTAAAATTGACTTTTGAAGCAAAAAAAAATTCCACTGACTTGAACCTCACAAACTTTTAAATGTTTGTGGAATGTTGTGGATTCGATACTGAGAATGGGGTAGGACAGTGGGAAAGAAAAAGCACTGAGAAGGAACAAGAAAAAGAATTAGTTTTTATTGCTAAGAAAAGTGTAAGAAAGAATGAGATTATTTAATAGAAGAGGAAAGAGCTACAAATCACATTCAGAGAAAATGGAATATAAAAGCATACAAAACAGATGAGATAAAATGAGCATCTCTTTCTCTTCTCTCACTTCTCCAGCTGTCAAACCCTCTTTTTCATCTCTTCCTGACACATTCAAAAATCACTGCCTATGATCCTTTCTCCCCTCAGGACAGGAGCTGAGGTTTGTTCATAAAAATCTGTTAGGTCTCTAAGCCTTTTTCTTTATTACTGAACAAATAATGTCTTGAACTATTAAATGTCTATAAAAGCTTTCTAGAGTCTCTCTCTTGGGCATCTTCATGTTTCAGAAAGACACTTCTTGTGTGCATACAAATTCATTTAACATATTGTCAAACCTAGGGCTATGGGGTGTTTTTCATTGGCTGTTGCCATTGCACCTGACACAGTGATGACCTAATTTGGACCTAGATCCAGTTCTTGCTCAGAAGACTCATACAAAAGAAGCATTTCTGCTAAAGTTTTCCTTTCTGCCTAAAACTGGACCATTCTAAGAAGACTAAATGAAAAAATAAAATTGTTCATTGAAATTTTCTGTGTCACTGGGATCACTAGAGACAGAAGTTCCAGAGTTACATCCCTTCTAAAAAAAAATATAACAATAAAAAAAAAATTCTAAAAGCTTTGCACACTGAAGTGATTTTTCTAATCACTTTCAGCCTACTCTCAGACACCTAGTATTTATATTAGATAATGCAATATATATCCTTTAGCTCTTTAGGGAAGAAACATTCTTTTGCAAAACCTCTTGCATCTTGAATCTACTGACTTGTTCATGTTCAGATTGTGACCAAAGAAGCAAAATACCCATGTGAACAGGGGTCTGCAGTGTAGGGGCTCAAAAGAAGGAAGTGGATGCCAGTGGACAGAGAAGTTAGAAAGCTGGGGCGCTATCCAGGGAAAGGTGGTTCAGGAGAAAAAGGGTAAAATAAAATGTTTATAGAAGGCAACTATGAGATGATTATGAAAAATAAATGGCTAAAACAGAAATTATTATTATTATGCTAATTTAATATGACCTCTTAACAAAGGTCATATTACAAAGGCTATAAGATTTACTATAATTCATTCCAGCAGAATTTAAAAAGTTTGCTAAGAAATATATGCTGAGTCTTAATTGGAATTTCCTGGGAAAACCCACCACAATTTCTTCATGGTACTCACTTGTTAGTTATCTTTACTTTACAAAACTGAAGGCTTATTTTATCACTCTAAATTTGCCTTGCTTCAGCTTCTAGCCATTGAGTTTTCTTATACTTTTGTCGCTATATTAGAGAACCTTGATTAAAGTTTTGTTTGCCAGAAGATATTTCCAGTTTGTGAGATAGAGACACACACACACACAAACATGTACACCACCCCTCTTAAATTTGTCGTGTACTCCATTCTCAACACCTTCAGAATTTTATCTTTCTTATTTTGTCATTTTTGCCTATAAGATCTTTCTGCACTTCATCTGTAAAAAATCAATGTAAATGTCTTTCATGAATGGGAAAAAAAGAAAAAAAAAAAAAAAAAGAAAATAAAAGAAACCAGCAAACTAGACTAGCATCAGTTTACTTCATATTCATCTTCATAACAAGACCTCTTTTCATTATTATTCTTTTTGGAAAAATCCCAATGTGTTGTGTTATACTTATTCCATTTATTGAGCAGAAAAGTAAAGTGTGACTTACATGCTACAATCATAATGCCCAGAAAATAAGAGTAGAGTAGATGTCAGGTTTGAGGATAATAAGGACCTTCAAATTTTCCACCAAAGTATTTAGTTGCTATTTCCTACTCAGGAACCCTTCTCTATCATCTCTGAAGATCTATTTTGCTATCATCCTCCAAGAAACAGTCTAATGAAGCAATATTTTTTTACAACATAGAATGAAAAAACAGTATTTTATTCTATTGAGTGTTTGAATCTGCTTTACTTTTTTAAGCTCAAAGTGTTGTTATCTCTGCAGAAGGGGACAAAATGTACACATAAGCTAAAATTTTACTGTGATTTAAATAAATATTTTAACAGATGAACATCATGGTTTATGCAAGTAATACAGGAAACTCTAGTAACACCATTTCAATTGCCACACATTTAAAAAAAAAGAACAAACAAACTAAAAAAAAACTTCTCTATATTTTTTGTTTGTTTATTTGCTTGTTTTTTGTGGTTTGGTTCTCACCCTTACTCTGTCTCTTTACATCCAGAGTCCGAGGATTTCAGTCCTCCTGAAAGAAGGGGAAGAGGGGGGAAGAAGGCAGGAAATAGGAGGCGATAGCAACAAGCACACAGCGGTCTTTGCTGGGAGTAAGATGATGACCAAAACAGGGATTTCTTAAACTCTGATACCTGGGGCTACTTAAAAAAATTTTTTTTATTATTATTATTTTTATTTTCTCAAAGCCTCTGCCCCCCCCCCTCAGTTACTCTAATCTAAAGCCAAAGCCTCAGCTCTGTACCCAGCTGCTCTTTGCCACCTGCTGACCCCCTGCCTCAGCAAGGATGGTGCCACATCAGGGATCCCAGGGCAAGCTAAAGAAAAATACCCCATAGGCACAGCTCATCTCAGCAACTGCCAGACCAAGCTGAACCCCACTGAGGCCACAGCAAGCCTGGAAGATCCCAGGGACCTCTGCACTACCAGGATGGCAAAAGATCTGCAGCTTTTTTACTAGTCAGGCAAAAATCATATTTACTGGGCTACAGTTGCTTGCTGTCTTTTTAGAGCAGAGATTGTGTGTTCTGTATTTATGTCTGACAGATTTTTAGATATTAACACAATCTGGGTAAACAATAATCTATGGAAAACATATACGTTCTCCTAAGAAATGCCTATGATGCTGAGGGTAAAGGAAAGGAAAATAAATACTAATTAATTTCACACCAAAAGAAAGTAGCATACAGCACTCAAAATATGTCATACAATAAGAAAGCTGAGGATCCTCTCACCAATGATATTTGGGAGAGGGTGTTTTCTATGAGAAGGCTATAAATGAATATATATCTTCTTTTTTTTCTGACTTGCATTATCATCAAGGAAAAAACCTTTTATTCTTGCTCTTCTTTTCTAAATTGACATTAAATCCACTGTCTCCATCTTCAGTCTAGCAGTTCTAGTAAAGTGATGCTACAATACAAGAGATGCAACACAAGAGGTTGTGTAAATGTTTCCTGGCTGCACAATTTAAATGGAATTTTATTTAAGGTAAAAATTTGTTCTAACCTTAAGCTATTTTTAACCAATTCATGTCATGATATACCCTTAAATTTTTTTAGACAAGTTCTTCATATTAATATGTCTGCTTAACTCTCATGACAAGTTAGAGACTTTGGCAAAGTTGGAATGAAAAATAAGTGTAGCATTATCTGTTTACATTTAATTTATATCTATTTACTTAATCATATATATTCCATTTTGAGTATAAATTCTATTATGGAATAGGCCTCAGAACATGCCCATTTTTTTTTTTTCCTGTGGGAAAAAAAAATGTGTGTAGCTCTACATATATATGCAGAGGATATGTTTCCATAATTTCAGTTCAAAAACACATAAAGGTCTCTGATCATTGAGTATATAAACAATTAAGTGTCTTGACAAAGATGCATTAACTCATGTATTAGCAAACTCATTAAATGTCTGGTTTACTGTACACCTCAAAAGAGAAATGTTATCCGTACCTGTTCTGTACATTAGGCAGTAGTAGTGCATAAATATGGCTGAGAGAAGACCCAGTAAGCTTGAGTTAAATGATGCTGCTTAAACTTGTGCAGTGAAACATCAGAAATCAAAAATGATGTAAACATAGTAAAACTGACAGCCTTAAATTTACTTGATTAGTTGATAAACCCACTGGCTACCAAGACTTCCAGAATATTAGTGCTTATTTAAAAGAAAGAGATAATTTTCCTAAAAAGACAAGCTTTCTATAATGTAATGCTTCTTACTATATATATTTACTTTGTAAATACAAGTTTTAGACAATCTGTTTCCAATTGAATTGCAGGAGGACAGGTGTGTCCCCAGATCCATCTCCTCTTCCAGCTGTATTTGTTCATTCAGTAAGAGATGATATCTCTTCCTGTGCAGCATATATTAATAATGTCCTGAAAGTTCCTCTGCTATAATAAAACAACCATTAAATCATAAGGGTTACTTTTACTGTTCCTGTTGGTGTCCTTATTTTAGTTTTCACTTAAAGCAAAAGGTACAGAACTTCCCATGCTGAAGAGCTGAGAACTCCAGGCAGCCCATGCAACACATTAACTAGGAACACATTCTGGGCTGGTTCAGGGGTAATAAAAAACACAGAAGCATACTTGAAGGTGTTTCTCCTCATGCTCAGCGAGCTGAAGGTTTTGCCTGTGTTTAAGTTCAGCTGATGAAACTTTATCCCCAGCTATACCAGCAATCCCTTCTGTAGTGGGCTAGCCCACCCCATTTATAGAGGAATTAGAAGAAAAGGTTATTTGCTTCACAGCCTGCTGAAGCAGTGGCTCTTTCTAGAGAACTTAGTTCAGTAAGAGGAAGGAGACTATAACTCTGTGTTTGGTGATGATGAGATATATCTGAGGACTGAGAGCCTTAGATGCTGGTCCTCCCTCCCAGAAGTGCTTCTAAGTTTTGCTAGTTTGTATTTACTTCGCATGCCAAAGCAATCTTAAAAGCACAAGTACATTCTCAACTCAGATGAATTTTGTTACCACAGAATAAAAGACAGATGCTTTTCCTGTGTTCTAGTTTCTCCGCTGGGTGCCTTTTTCTAGTAGTGAATAGGACTCAGCCACAAAAGTTACATTTGAGCTTTTTTCTGATAAATTCTCATGTAGATATATATAAGCCATAATTTTTGGCATTTGTAATTATTCTGTTCACAAAATAAAACTTTGAATTTGGCATTTTACAGTTCTTGAAGTGTAAAATTTCACTCCAAATAGCTCACATCTAAGAAACTATCTTTTTTCCCTTATGTCTGTTATAACAGCTGAATTTGTCCAAGACAACTCTGTTAGCACCCTCAGACACGGCAAAAAAAGCTGGAGGAAATTACTTTTTCTGTATAGGATCACAAATTTCCTAAGCCAGAGGCTCTCTGACTTTCAGACACTGGAGAATGATTTAAAGGAGAGACCAGCTAATGCATCTCCTTTGTTGTGATTTCTGTTTACATGTCCTATCTCCCTTCCTACTCACGACTATGAGACATCTTTCTGGCAACTGCAGCAAGGGAAACAAATATAAAAGTATTTGTGTATTTTTAGTTGTCTGGGATGCTATGATTGTGCTGTCACTTCTGCTCCTCAATTTGTCTCCCACGCCCATCTGTTCTGTTCCAGTCCTGCATCCTCTACGTGCTTCTTTGCCACCTGATTCTCTCGTCACCTCTTCCCTTCAGTGAACTTGGAGCTTGGAAAGACTGTCATCTGACCTATGAATTCTTTTCCTTACCACTATCAAATGCTCCACAGACCACAACCTAAAGGCTGTAGCTCTTTCTACCCCTTATTCCTCAGATTATTTTAGAGTCTACTGATTTCAGTTTACAGTTTTAGGCAGTGTACCTCCAGATATCTTTGCTCTGCAAATCTGCAGTATTAATATTAAAAATCTGCTGAATTATGTCCACTCCATGCGTTTATCCATGAACAGCTTCAGAGGAGAAAGGCTCATGATTCAGTTTGACAGGACATTCCAGACCACGAGAAAGTAACACGATTACAGTGTTATGGATTTCTTTCTTCTTCCTCCATGCATTTTAATTGCAGTTCTGAACCAAAGCTATTAAAGCAGTTTTTCTGAGCATATGTGACTTTCAGATATCCTTATTTCTTTAGATATTAGTCACAGTCTATTCCACATTCTCAAAACTCTTATTAGTTTAAAAGTGTATATGATCACCTGGAGTATCTAAATCAAACTCTGTCATAAGAGTGTTCAAATGAATAGTGGTTTCTGATCAAAATGCCAAAACAATTGTTATGGGAAACTTATTTTTCTTGCTGAAGTCACTTTGAGTCATATTATTATTACTATTGCTATTTTTACACAATTTTTTGTACTTGGGATATAGGCATAAACTGTATTTTTTTGATATCCCCATATTTTGGTTTCTCTGGTGGATAAATTAATAGTCTTTCCAATGATTATTCCATAATGCCTACAGTTATGGCACACATTTTTTGAAAAAAAATTCCAAAAAAGCTCAGGCACTTGAAAATGTGTTACCTAAATAAATAGGTAATAAATAGGTGTCTAGCTAAATAAATTCACACATCTTTTCAGTCTGTATTCTTGTAGTTGTAAGGATTTCAATGCCACCATCAGATTTCAGTGAAATGCATTAAGAAACAGAACAAAATTTTTGTTTTAATTTGCATCAAAAGAGATGGATAAACTGGAGGGAGATTGTTATGTCATCAAGTTTTTTGTGAACAAAGTACTATTTTGTTTGCAGCTTGCTGCATGTCCATTTCCCTTTGTTCTTTAGTCGACAAAAAAAAAAAAAAAAAAAGACACTTTCCACTCCTTCAGTTCTGAGTTATGTTGGAGGAGCAAAATACTGGTGATGTGTACTTGGACAATAATTGGGGATTTGATGAGACAATCACTCAAACACTGTGAAAAGAGCATGTACTTACATATATGTCTCAGACAAAAATTTCTTCAGTAATTTCTAATGATCAGATGTAATGGTCTGGGTATTGAAATGACAGCACTCAATATTTCAGGGAAAAAAAGGGGAAAGGAAGGTGAAAAGACAACCTTACTCACACAGAAAAAGCAACAGCAGATATTACTGAGTCGTTTCTCTTTCTTCTGAAAAGCCATCTTACATAAGTAAGAAATGCTCCCCAAGCAGTTTTGTCCACTTAGGTGTGTGCACAAATGCTGCATGCACATATTCTAATGTAAGCTTTTGTAGAAAAAAAACTTCATTCCAAATAAGTCTTCCCATTCTTTTTTTCCATATTATCTGTAATTCTAATAGAAGCACCTCAGAATATTGTTGTGTGAAGATTGGTTTACTCTTTCACACTGTGCAAGGGGTATGGGCTAACCTTTACCTCTTGAGGACTGAATTTACTGTTTTGACAAATATAAGGGAAAAAGATACCTTATTAATCATGTAGGAATAACTGCAAGAGAAGCATTTTCAAGATAGGTGAATGAGTATAACAGCTTCTTCAAAATAGTATTTCTAATTTGGTTTCTATTTCAGAAAGGGTTTTCTTTTTAATCTAGAGAACTCTGTATTGAAGAATGATACAGCATATAATTGTTCACCTGGTTTGTCCTTCTTTCGATTTTTCTTTCTCCAAAGAAAACAAGCAAATTCATCTTATTATCATTTTTCATCCATTACACTACGTGTTTACCACTTTCATCTTTATTAAAATGGTAGGTTTACTTTCCTGGGTGTGTAAGCACAGAACTGTATCTTTAAAAAAAATTAAAATAATAATAAAAAAATCATAAGTGTTAGTTTCATACACTAAAAGGACAATAGAAACAATAAAAGAGTCAGACATCTCCAGCTGGAATTATGAGTTTCTCCTTTACCCTCTGCCTTTGCACATAATAGGCTTTTAAGAACTCCAGTTTTTCAGTTATAGGTTCTAGAAAATTTTTCTTACAGGCCACAGTGTTCAAGGTTACACTTTGCTGGACTAAATATACCAATGAAAATGCAATACACTAAAAAAAAGATGTAATATGTGCAATTTTAAACAGGAAAACATTGTGTCTTTAAAAAATATATTCCAAGTTCTACCTGCAATTGTTCATATGAGTGTAGTTTCATAATTTCATAGAATTGGCTGGGTTGGAAGGGACCTCAGAGATCATCAAGTCCAACCCTTGATCCACTACCGCTGCAGTTACCAGACCACGGCACTGAGTGCCACATCCAGTCTCTTTTTAAATATCTCCAGGGATGGAGAATCCACTACTTCCCTGGGCAGCCCATTCCAATGCTTGATCACCCTCTCTGTATAGAAATTCTTTCTAATTTGCAAGTGAGCCAACAGGCTGAAAGTCCAAAGGACCTGGGTTTATCAAACGAACCCCTTTGCCAAGGGTAGAACATGACCAGATTCAGAACTGAGCTCACTATTTCATAGCTTTCCATAAGTCTGTGCCCTGGCCAAATAATTAGCCAAGTGTACAGCACAGTGAGGTTCTACCCACGTCAGCAAAAACAGTGGTTACATTAAAATGTCTTTGCAAATTTGTTCATGGGGCTTTAAGGGAATGTGTTTACCTGTTTGTTTTGACAACCAGCTGAAGCTGTGAGTAAGAGAAAATTGTGTGGAATATTTTTTCCTACAGTTCTGGTATGTATTTTAGAAAAAGATAAGAATATGTCTATTTGCTTCACTGTATTTAATCCTTTTGCCTAGCTCTGGTTATGCTGGCCCTGGGGAATAAGAAATAGGATCTGCTTTTGACAGAATAAGATTAGTGTGTTCTTTTGTTGTGCTCTGCATGCTTGCATATTTAAACTTGAAGTCTAAGTGATTGACAATGTGAAAGGAATCTAAGATTCAGTTACAAAAGAAAATATTTTAAGCAGAAATTATTAGCACAAGATGATTTTAAAAATATGCTTTGGAAATCAGAAGAAAAATATCTATTTGGTGAATATTGTTCATTTATATTTTTCCTAGCAACCTAGCAATAGCAAGCATTTGCTTATTTAATAGTGGTATTTAAAATTTACTTTGATCAACTTTTTGAAGCATTTTTAGATGGACAGTTTTTAACACAATTACTAGTAGGACATAAAGTAAGAACAGAATAGTCTTTATTGGATCTTCAGGTTTTTAAAAATTACATAGAGTTGTAATTTATTCTGCTTGTTTAAAAATCTATTAATTCTATTGATTTTGGTCTGGATGACTCAACCATATTGCTGGATTGCCTTTATTAAGTAATTTACATATGAATTCAGTGTCCTCTTTTAAGACCATTATAGTGAAGGTTACCAAAGGATTCTTGCAATTAAGGAATGTGCTTTTCTGAGGCACTGGAGTTAGCAGTTTATTATTCTACTAAAAGCAGTTTTCATGAGTATTCATTGCCTCACAGAGAGGACAAAGACAGTTTTACATCTAGTAATTCTCTTTAAAGTTAATTAGGGAAGTCAGGATTATGAATCATGCCAAGGGAGAATCCTCAAATATGTTTTAAACTGACTTTTGCATCAGATCTGATGGCACAAGTGTCACAGAAGAGGTTCACGTAAAAGAATTAGGCTACTGGGGGGGTTGGGATATCACTTATAAAGAGACAGTTGGTTTATGCTAGTAATATGTACGTTTGTGTGATATAAGGTACCCTTTATATATGCGTGTGAGCATATATACAATCCCACTGGAAAAGTAAATTCTGGAAAACTGGAAAAGGTAATGTTGCAGGGGAATATAAAAGCCAAGTAAAGATGAGTTTTGAATAAATCTGAATCTGTATCAGTTGTCCTATCAGCAGAGTGGGCAGAGAACCAGAGGTCACTCTCATTCATTGGGACTGAAGCCACCTCCTGAAGAAAGAGAGAGCTCATCGGATTGCACAGAATTCTTCCTTACCCTTCCCAGGACAATGCAAGTACGTCTGACCTAAAAGGAGGCTTAATTTTATCTAAAACACTATAATTATTTGGGAGGAGAAAGGATTGAAGACAGCCCTGAGGACAAGGACTTGGGGGTGGACCAAAAGTTTAACATGAGCCTTTCTCTTTGGAACTGAACTTGGAGAATTATGTCCATGTATGGAAGTCCAAAGCTACTTCTCAGAGGTCTCTGTCTTCCAGGCATGACGATTCCCAGAGCCCCCAGATGAGAGAGGTGGCATTAGGACAAAACCAATGCTGCAGCAGGACTTCTCTAGTCAAACAAATGCTGAATTTATCTCTTTTTACACTTGGAGACTTCTATGATCAGTTTGTACTTTGGCATGAAGGTGTCAAGATCACACCATTTACTATAAATATCAAGTAAATATATTTGGTAAAAAAATGCTGTAAATGTAGAAGATAGAAATAAAATTAAATAAATAAAATGAGAGAAAATCTTCCATGATTTATAGGAGTTAATTGTCCCTGATATTTTCACAGGCATGCATTTGAAAGTTCAAACTGACACGGAACGTAGCCAAACTGCCGATGCATGTGTGTAACATTATACAGCTCAAATCTGATACTTTCGGGTTACTTGGGGCTTTAATTATATACTGACCTAAATTTTTCAAAACTTATTTTAGATATTTCTCTCGGGATGCACAATTTGAGGCTAAGAGACCAAATCTTTATAGGTTCAAAATGCCTTTTGTATGTAACCATCTGGACCTTTTTAAGAAAGGAAAAATTAGGACGAATAAAGACTTACTTGGGCCTGGCATTCTGAAATTTGTACTGACAGCAAGTCATCCCTTATTTTTTATGCCATCTGGGACTAAGTGCTAGAGGGAGTCTCATGCAGTAATTGAGCAACTAAAGGCAAGAAAGCATCTAGGATTGCAAGGTGCTGAGAGTGACCTAAGCCTATAATATACTGGTTTATATTTCCAGCTGGAGGAATTCAGCACATCTAGATAGGGACAAGGACTCCAACAAAACTCAGAGTAAAACATTAAATATATCAAAAAACTTGTAAACTCAAAACCAAATTCCTTCAATTGGGGTTTCCTTCCCCTGAGAAAATTGTAGCTATGTTTACTGCTTCCAACACTTAGTGTATGTCAAATTTTAGTAAAATATTTCTTTTTCAAAAAAATGCATTTTTATTTGTTGGAATTGCACAGAAACAATTTGAGCTACAACTTAAAACCAAAATTTTAAAAAAGCAAACAGAACTTTTGGCCTGAAGAAGGACAGGGACTTATATATTAACAGAACATGAAAAAAATAATAGTAACTGAGGAAGACAGTAGTTATGATAAAAACTGAAATTCAGACAGTCAGCCTATGCTGCTTAAATACCTACCCTTCTTTTTTTTTTCTTATTTCTTTATTACTTTTTTTAAAAGGGCATATTAGAGTATTTTAAAAATCATTTTGCATTTTCCTATTCAACAGATAAATTAAATGGTGAATGTTAGCCAAGATTATTAGTCCAATTGCATATCTTCACTATGGTATTTTATAATCACTGTTGATCACAGATATTGCTATTATCTGTTATGCTTGTAATTATATAATCACCATTTAATTCATTTCCTATTATAATACATCGGATACTATCATGTGATACCTTGTAGTATCCTTTCTATTAACCTGATTTCATATTGGGAGACAAAATTTATCCTTTAAGGATCCCACTATTCAAAGTTATCTCTAAAGAGTTTTAATTCTCTAAGAGTTATGTTCCAGATAATTCAATCTGGTCTACTTCATGTTTTTTATATTAATTACTGAATATCAAAGATTTTTAATTCACTTTGCCTCTAGTCATTATGCTGTCAGCAATGGTCTTAATGATTTTAGTGCAGGTTGGGTCCACATTCAGTTTACACATATTCACAGGAACAATTGTAGCCAGGCAAAACTGTCTCAGTCAGCTCAAAGTAGCTCAACAATGCTACATTTATTGACAGAAGTGTTTGAGAAATCTGAGATTCAGCAAGTACTAATGTTTTTTTAAAAAAAACACTATTAAGAATCTATATTGACTTCTCCATTTCTCCTTTTTGCTTTTAATTTTTTGGTTTTCTTTTCAACACAAATACACCATATTGCCATATTGCACTTTTATTTAATGAGGTTAATATTCATTCATTACATTTCACACATACCTCTATCTTAGACACAAAGAGAGAGCTGGAGAGAGGCATTGAGTATGATTATCTCCCATACACACTCAGCTAAGGTTTTTCTATAGCGTTTGAAGAAACTTCAGCATCTTGCTTTTAGAGACAATTTGTGCCTCTGGAGCAATAAATAGGAAGAATTTAGACTTGTCACCAAGACTTCATCCAATATTTCTCTAAGCTTTAAAGCCAGGAAATTACCTCTTGCTCAGCATCAGGGTAGAAGGTCATCAGGGTTCTTTGGCTGAAACAGCCAAAGAAAAAGAGAGATTCCTTCATCTTTCCCATTAGTTTTGAGACTCACTAAGCATAGCACAGAGCATCCTCCCCACAATATGAGTGTGCAGATGCACACACGATACTCACACTGGGGTGTGGCAATTGTGCCAATGCCTTCTTCCTCTCTTCTCTCCTCAGCTGCACTTCCATAACAAAATGGGTCTTCAGTCCCTCCTCTCTTCCTATGCCTTTTCCCAGGCAAAGAGCTGGTGAAAGCAATTTGTGTAATGTTCTGTGTCTAATCTTTGCTGTTCATCTGGCCCTGGAGGGCCAAGAGGATTTGGTCAAGTGAACTGTAGGAAGGGATGTTACCCAGAGGATTCTTCTTATTTTATATTCTGTATTATTGAAAAAGGATAAGCAGTATATTTCCCTAATACACATCAATAGACACAGGTTGCCTTTATTTCCTCTTAATGATTGTCTTCAGTAATATTAGAGCATTCAAAACAGAGGAAATACACATTAACTTCTGGAAAACATTGTATTTGTAAACTGAATTCTGAAGGTGTACAAGTCAAAGAAAAGAAGAGTTATTTTCAAACTTTTTATCTGCAGAGCAATTTTGGTTCTATGTACTTTAGGTATATATAAAAATGAACCTTATTTCACAAGTATACACACCAGAATGAACTTCATGTCCTTTGATATTGCACAGTGTCATCAGGGTCTCATATGGCCAAGTCTGTGCAGGACTGCAATCTGTTCCTCTTGCTGATATGATATTTATTCTTCAGTGAAATATGTTTAGTTAAATGCCAGTTTCTTTAATTGTATGTCTCCACCATTTCCTTAAAATATGTAGACAGAAGGAAATACCTTACAAGGTGGTTTCATCACTTAATGGATTTGAAATAATTGCTTTCTTTTTAGAGCAAAAAAAGAAGTTTTTGCTCTGGCCAAAACTGAAACCTGCTTATTTCAAAGCTCTTCAGCTCTTGCATTGAGTGGAAAAGGACAAGAGGATGTGGTATGTTGGTGTTCACGTATTTTTGGCAAAATTATAATTCTTTAGTGTTACAGGAACCTAAGAGACCAGGTTCATGCAGTTTGAAACACTCTTCATTAAGAACCAGAATCCTTTAGTAAAGAATTGTGTAGGTACATGAAGGGACCAAAGCCACTTAAAAAGCTGCAGTAATTCTGATAATAAAATGATTGTTCTTCTCCCAGGTACCATTCTTCACCCCTTATAGGAGTAATCAAGACAATTACACAAGTTCCTAGCTAAATACAACATGAAAATATTAAAAAGAGCTGAATAAACCTAGTAAACCAAGGGTAAGTTATAGAAGCAATTATGCACACCCAAGAACATCTGTTGTGTTCCACCTTCTTCAAACAAGGTACCTCCCACCACTCCATTCAAGGTACAGTTCTAGCATTATCTATTTAAAAAAGTTTAATTTTACCCTGGATTAAACCTGGTGTTTACTGAACGTTGAGTCAACATGTAATACTTTTCAAACCCACAAAAACATTTCGTTGACCACAAAATTTTTATTAACCATTAATCTATATTCTATACATTCTTGCTGTGGAGAGAAGTCCCTGAACATTAAATGTTTTTAAAGTGCTTTGACATTTAGGTTTTTTCCCAAAGCACTGAACTGTTTCATAGTTGTTCAGAGCCAGAGACCTTAGTGTTTACACCATAATGGTGTAGTAATGGTGTAATAATCCAGAGCCTGATGGAAAAACAGCAGTTGGCAAGATGACATTCAGCTTGTGTTGCTCTTCCCCCAAAAGCATTCATGATGCCTAGTTCTGCTGGTTTTCCATTCTTTGCTTCAATTTTGGGATTTTTTTTGTTTCTTTGTTTGTTTTTTTGTGGGGCTTTTTGTGTTCTGAATTTTCCCCCAGTGCCCTTTTGTATAAAATAAGTGCCTTCACACATGGGGTATTTAATTTTAATGTGTCTTGATTATTTTTGCAAATTTTAGCATAGAGATAGTTTCACTGGGTCATCCTAATGGTACTAGGTCTATACTATGCCTGATGCATAGGTATGAACACATATGAAAAGGAGTAAGAAAGTGAGTAATATGCATACTGACAAACTTCTCTGTGCCTTTATATATCCTTATTTCTCTGACCTCCTTTTGCACCCATCCTCTGGTAATGATGTCTGGGGTTTAATTGTACAGTGTGGAATGGTACTTCTTTCTATTTTATACCAGCTGGTTGATCTTTTAATTTTCTACTCTTGCATCTTTCTATTGTGAGAAGTAAAACAATGAAGAGTGATTATTCACTCTTCCATATTGTTCATATTAATGAGTGCATATGAATGAAAGTTCATATTAATAACTGCTAACCATTCTTGCCTATTTTTTACAGACTGAAGAACCTTAGTGTATTCTATCTCTCATTTTGCAGAAGAAGCATCACTCACGGGATCAGGGAGTTTTATTCAGTTACAGTTTTATTGTAATTACACTGTTTACTGTATTGTTTAACCGAGTTTATGTCACTGAGTTACAGATTCATTATATTCTGGGTGAGCAGTAGAGAATGAAGGTAGAATCAGAATGCATGACATCAAAAAAACAAGTGTAGCATTGGTTAGTTCGGTGTCATAACATTTTTTGCTGTTTTTTGTTCTTTCTTTCTTGTTTTTGCATCTTCCCATCTTGCCAAAAAAACCCAACCCGGCAACAACAACAACAAAAAAAACCCAAAAAAGAGACAGTTTACTTGTTCAAAGGAAAAAAATGTCTATTAGCATGAAACATGGACATAAATTGGGTCCTGTTCAAAAATCAGAAAAATGTGAATTTTTTTTCCTCTTTCTTTTCCCTTTCTTCTACTTATATACCTTATAGTCTTTCTCAATTTAAAAAAAAAAAAAAAAAAAAAACCAAAAAAAAACAAAAAAGCAACTTTCAGCTGATGCCAGGTGTAAGTTTGTCACAGTGTGAGGAACTAGACTGATTCCAGGTTTTCCACAATATGTTTCTTTTATCAGATTGGTATGTAGATGATGGGAGGGGAGGATAAATATTTTACCAGTAAGAAAGCAAGCACCACCTTCCTTTTGCAAGTTGCCTATATTATCATCTGCTCTTGTTCATTAAAGACAGAAATTAGTATTATCTGAATCAAGGTTAAAAAGAGACCTTCGGAGTTCAGCCAGTTATTTTTCCTGCCATTGATCAGTCTTCCACTTCCACCTCATAAGAGGATTTCCATGCATTTATACCTCACTATTTCCCTGTTCTTTCATGCAGATTTTTTTTATCCAGAACACCTAACACTATAAGCGAGCATCGCCTTCAGTATCAATACTATTCTGTTCCTATAACAGCACATTCCTTTTTCAGTAATGAGGAACCCATCTAGAGGAACTATTGCCTCTTTGTTTGACTATATGTCTTCGCATATATGGCCCAGAGTATACTGACTTTTATTGCCAGCATACCACATTACAATATATACCTAATATGTTGTTCACTATCTTCCAACATTACTACTTTTGTACACATTGATTCATACTGCTCTAGCTTTAATGTCTTAGCATTCCCTTTTTCGAGTCGTGGTTTCTTTTGTTATTTCCTGCCCACATTTTTCCCTAGGGCTTTTGCATTATGCTTCTGTCCTCGCTAGTATTTGTGACTCTTCCTAATTTAGTATCATTTGTGAATTTCATTAACATGCTGTTTATTCTTTCTTCCAGATTGCTAATGAAGATGTTAAATAGGAACAATCCTGAAACTGCACCCTTCATTACCCTACTAGATATTTTTCCCCTAGTCACTATCATAATCTTTTGTTTATAGTCTTTCAGCCAGTTTTAACCCACATGCTCCCATAAAAACCATTTCAGTTTTCCACTTACGACTGCAAAAAACACTGCAGTGAAAATATCAAGAACATATGGATTCAACCTTGATACTCTGAAAGTCATAAGAATTGCTGAAAAAAAAAACCACAGGTAACCAAGGAACTTTCTGGATATCATCATTAGATGTAAAAGGAATCAAAATAACGATGTTTTGATCCTATGTGTATTGCTGCTGCTCTGTTCTTTTCACTGTAGTATGGGCAGATACATTCAAAGTTTTTATTAATTCTTTTTCTTAATTGTATGACAAAAGCTACATCTTCAGTGCAGTAGATTTCTTGGATATTCACATATAGATACATAATATAATAGAATCATAGAATAATAGAATTCTAGAATTGTTTAAGACCTTTAAAATCAAGTCTAGTCCTTCACCTAGCATTGCCAAATCCTATGTCCCTAAGCATTGCATCTGCACATCTTTTAAACACCAAGGATGGTGACTCCACCTCTTCCCTGGGCAGACTGTTCCTGTACCTCACAACCTTTTTCAGTGAAGAAAATTTTATTATGTCCAACTTAAACCTCCAGTGGTGCAACTTAAGGCTATTTCCTATTGTTCTATCATTTTGTACTTAGGAGAAGAGATCAAGCCCCTCCACCCTGCACCCTCTTTTCATTTCTTTTGCTTTAAAGTGTTAGAAGGTCTCCCCTCAGCCTCCTTTTCTCCAGACTAAACAAACCAGTCCCTGCAGACATTCTTCATAAGACTTGTTCTCAAGACTCTTCACCAGCCCTTCTTTGGACACATTCCAACAACTCCGTGTTCTTCTTGTTGTGAAGAGCCCATAACTGAACACACTACGTGAGGTGTGGACTCACCAGTGCTGAGTACAAGAGGACAATTAAGTCCCTGCTGGTCACAATTAAGTTACTGCTGGTCACATTATTTTTGACACATGCCAGGCTGCTGCTGGCCTTCTTGGTCACCTGGGCACACTGCTTGCTCATAGTCAGCAGGCTGTCAACCAGGCTCTTTTCCTTTATGGAGACTTCCAGATACTCTTTCCCAAGCCAGTAGCATTTCACAGAGTTGCTGTGACTGAAGTACAGGACCAGGCACTTGGCCTTCTTCAACCTCATGCAATTGGCCTTGGCCCATGGTTTCACCCTGTCCAGACCCATCAGCAGAGCCTTCCTACCCTCAGGGAGATCAGTGCTACCACACAGCTTGATGTCATCTTCAAAATTACTGAGGGTGAACTCAATCCTCTTGTACAGATCATTGGTAAAGATATTAAAGAGATCCAGCCTCAGGCCTGAGCCCTGGGGAACACCACTTGGTGACAGCCACCAGCTCGATTTAACTCCCTTCACCCCAACACGCTGGGCCCAGCCATCGAGTCAGTTTTTTACCCAGCAAAGTGTATCCCCATCTGAGTCTTCAGCAGACAGTTTCTCCAGGAGAATGCTGTAGGAAACATTGTCAAAGGCTTTACTAAGATCTAGGTAAACAAAATCCAGTCTTTCCCTCATCCACTAAGAGGATCACCTTGTCACTTATTCATTATCACAGATAGATATATATTTGTTTAAACCAGCATTTAGCTTTTTTGCTGCATGGAAGCATAGCATGTGCTAAAAACATTCTTGGGTTTTTTTGTTAGCTAGTACTTTATCACTTGGAAATATATAAGTTGGGTGACAGAAACAGATTCACTGCAGTTTGATGCCTTGTTAGAATTTTTTCACACAGAAAGATTGTTCATATCTCAGACTAAACCAAAATGGATTGTGCTCACTGGGTCAAATTTTCCCCTTGTTTACATTGAAGCAACTTTAGTGATTTCAAGCTCAAGGTAACAGCAATGTTTAGGCTGGTGTAGAATCCTTTATGAAGAATCCTTTACACTAGTGTTTCATCCTCTAGGAAAATAGAGTACCTCACATTTATAACACATTGATGTTGGCTTCAAAAGAAACTTTTTTAATGCAATCCTTTGACTTTACATAAATGCTTCTCTACAATTAAGCATTCCATCTATTAAAAAGAAAAAAAAAAAAAAGGGTCCATCTTAAAATGCTCTTTGGCACTTGAACAGGCTATATATTAGAGTACTAATTGGTACAGCATTTACTCTTTGCAATTGACTTTTTTCCCCCACAATGATTTCTTTTCCTTCTGGATACAGCAGAATCACTGTCTCTTCATTCTGTTACAATCTTTTTATGACTGCAACTGTTCAGTTCACTTAGACATAGACAACACTTCATGTAAGCTTAGGAGGTATGAATGATTGCAAGTTTACTCAGGACCTTTGCTGCCACTTCTTTCTAGCATGGCTTTTCTAACTGACTAGGAAGTATCTTTTCAGATGTTAGAGTCTGTCTTCTGAAGTTGTTGTGGTAGATGTATATGACAGACATGAATGAGCTGGTTTCACACTAGCAAGCTCAACTGAAAATCTAGCTCAACTAAAACTCTACAGACATCAGGAAATCCCAGGTTTGAGGCAGAGGTGCTTTTTCTCATGCATGAAATGAAAGTGAAAGTGCTTTCCTTCTCCTGTCTTTTGACTACCTCACCTGATTAGACCATAAACTCTTCAGCGTAAAACTACACTGCATTACTTGATGTTCTTTGCTCTCACATCTCTTGCCTTTGCCCTGATACAAATAAATGAGAATACTGAATTACTTGGGTGATCCTTCTTATCAGCTTATCACATCTGAGTGGTAGAATATCTGAAACAATGTCAAGAAGGTGAGACCATAAATTAATTAAGTATTAATATATTATCAAAAAATTTGATAATAAATCAAAATAAATAAAATAAGTTAAAATAACTATTAATAATTATGATAATTAATTTATTGATAAATTTATCATCCTTATCCAGGGAGGTTGTGGACTCCCCTTCTTGGGAAATATTCTAAACTTGCCTGAACGCAGTCTTGTGTAATGTGCCCTAGGTGATCCTGCTTTAGTGGTAGAGTTGGACTAGATGATATTTAGAGGTCCCTTCCAACTCAGCCAATTCTATGATTTTGTGATTTATTGTTACTATCACTGTATACTACTATTGATTTTTTTAACAGAATAGTTTATAAAGGGTGATTTCCCACATCTGATTCCAAAACTACTTCATTTTTTCCTCTGATTTGATACACAGACTTCCTTTCACTCTGGAAGCCTCAAGAATCTAGTGTCTCTCCTCTGGTTGTATCCATTAACACACACAGTAGATTTTCAGCTCTGGTGTCCTTCTTCCCAACTAGCAATTGCTGTGAGATGACAGTACCTGAAGCTCTCCTGCCATTGCAGCCCACACTGACATCACATCCTGTTCTCCACTGAAGAGATAACAAGAAGCTAGAGGTGCTCTGTACTACAGCAAGGAAGGGTCTGATGTACTTACTGTTCATCCTTTTAACATGCCAGCTGTTTTGAGCCAATGATAGAGGGAGGATGTGTTGCAGTCTTCCAGCAGGTACTGTTGCCACTCTTGCATATGGTCCTTTGTGCTTTTGGAGGCTGAATGCCCCTGGGACTCGCCACAGATGTAGCCCCTTCTGCACCATCTCTTTCAGTGTATCAGTGACTAAAATAGCTACAGTCTAACCAAGTGCAGAAGGCAATGAGCACATATATCAAAGGGAAATAAAACTTCAAGTTTATGCAAATATGTCTTTCGAAATGAAGTAATTTTAACAATATTCTAAATTATTTGCTTCATTTTCTTAATCACTGATTAAGTCTCAAGGGGACAAAACTGCACTAACCTGGCAAAACCCTGTCATAAACAGAAGATGTAAGCCTCAGTTCCAGACTGCTCTGCATCTGTCCATACATAGACACAAATGGATATCTATGCACACACATACTGATACCTGTGCATAAATTTGTGTGTGGAGACGTGTGTGTAAAATATATAACCTAGGTCTCTGCTAGGCTGTGATTCTCTTTATCACACTCTCTCTCACAATGCAGTCATATCCGATAATGCCACTCTCCGAAATAATGGGCCTTGGATGCACCACTTCCAGCAACAACTGCCAGGCAGATGGCAGTGGTAAATTAGGCAGTATTATTGGTAATAAAAGCTAGAAGCTTCAGATTTTCTGAATGGCATATTCATATAAATACTTTAATGAGACAACTAACATCCAGTTTCATCTTTCCTCTATTTCCTGGAATATTTCATTAGTGTTCTGACTTGTTCTGCCTTTTTTTAGTGACTGCTGTGGCTGTGTTGTTTTTAAATGCCACCTACTTCCAAATCACTGTGCTCTGTTCACTTATCACCCCCAGCTCTCTCACCAATTGCTATCAAAACCTATGTCTTGCAGAAGTAAAGCACTCAAAGTCCCACACTTTAACATGACATAATACAAAAGTGTTTTCAAAATAATGTAGTCAGCAATGCTTCTGGTTGCTATTATTTCCACTGCAAAGAATGCCATCTGCTTATCATCATGCCCCAGTGCATGCTATCTTACATGTGGACAGAACTTGTGATGTGCTGTTGTCTCTGTAGTAAACAGCTTGAAAACTACATCCTGGAATAATGTAATGAAGAACACCCTCTTGGCTTTTTCCAATTAATTTCTCTGTAATAGTTAATAACAGAAAGGTGTAGTTAAAAGGCAAACAATATCAACTTGACCTTTTAAATTGAAATTCACGTGTTTTAGTTATTATGGAAGAAAGATAGGTTCCAAAAAAAAAAAAAAAAAAAAAAGAACAATTGCCAGTAATAAACCCAGAAGTTTCTAAAAAGAACAGGAAATGTATAAGAAAATGTTAATAAGTTTGGGCATTTAATATTAGTGTGAATGCCTGGTTACAATTCTGCAAAAGCATCACACATTTAGGTGTTTCTTTTGTCTTTTATTGTTCTTTAAAATTCACACAGATCATAATTTGAAATGCACAACAGAGGATGTCAGTGGGAATGTTTCATTCACTTTGGATTCCAGTCCTATTGCTTTTGTGCTATATAGTATTCAAAATATCTTACCATTGTGTGTGTGTTTTCCTGATGACACAGTCTATAAATAAGGCATGTCTAAGGGCTTTTGTACCTGTCCTATCATTTATTGTAATCTGAACATTCAACACCAGACCCTTGATTTCTATCTGAAATTCCTGTTGCAAAAAGAGAGAGAGAAAGAAGCAGATTTCTAAATATCACTTTCAAGGGACAGAATCATCCTGCCTTTTGAATGAAGAATAGGTCTGGATGACTTTTTTTCTTTCCATTTTCAGCTGTTGTTTTGAATGAAAAAAAAAAAAAAAAAAAAAAAAAAAGAAGAAAAAAAAAAGGGCGAGCACCTTTCCTACCAAGCCACTGTCCCTGTTTACCAGCAATCATATTTCCACATTTACAGACTTGCAATGGAGATAACAGTGGTCATTTCTCACCAACTTGTGAAGACAAGTTTGTTTTATCTGTTCAGACAAGATTAAAGGTGTACAGAGAACTTAGAGGAAACATTGAACCTCAGAGGTCTATCTCTGCTTTCTCTAGGTAAGCTCCAATTTGATAACATTTGAGACGAGGCTATAGTCAATGGTTCCTGGTGAACATCCATCACAGGCTTCAGAATGAATCAAACATTTCTCACATGGTGTGCTTTATATTTAGAATGTCAGAAAACAGCCTGTAAGACTTCCTGCAGGTATCAGCTTGAAATGCATTTCTTTCTAATTCAGAATTTAAAACATGTGATTTTGATGTGCTTTGCATTTTCTAAGGGCTGAAAATATATGAATTCTTCAATAAAAAATAAGTTTCTCCTGTAGAGTTTCAGAGCTATATTGTGTTTTGCTTCTGATGTGCTTTAAATGGTTTAATGGCTTTTTCATGTCCTAACTAGGCAGCAGGCAGTGATTTTTACATTAAACTGTATGATGAGATTTTTGTCCATCAGTAAATTC
Organism: Calypte anna; assembly: GCF_003957555.1. Taxonomy (NCBI): domain Eukaryota; kingdom Metazoa; phylum Chordata; class Aves; order Apodiformes; family Trochilidae; genus Calypte; species Calypte anna. Next base: position 97,228,127 of record NC_044245.1, read on the forward strand.
AATGAATCATTGCCCCATATTCCTTTAACCCACAATAGCTGGCTTTTAATAAATAAAATCATTTAGAATATGTGATTTATATATACCTATCACAACAAAATGGAACTTAAATTGAGCTTAATTAGCTCATATTTCAGAACGATGCAAAATATATTTTTGATATGTGAAACACTCTGAAGTATTCAAATATTTTTGCTTTTAAAAATGGTCAGGTGGCTGGTAGAATTCAAACCACATCTGGATCAGCTATTCTGACCAGAGCTTTACTCAAAATCATAGGAACGCCAAATTTAAGTCTGATTTCTGTTTACTAAACAACTTCTGTTCCATGCCATGTTCTAATATAGTGGACTGCTAGACTGTGCTGTGACTCCCAGATGCTGTTGCATTACAAAGAAAATATAGGCTTGCAAGCAGAGTGCTCTGACTGATTGTCTTTAAGCAAATTAGAAGACTTCCTTTCTATTTGAGATGAACAGAATCATGTAGATAATTACAGAGGGAACAAACTCTCAACCTTTTGCAGCTAGTCTTCCAGAGGAATTTCACCATTCAGTTAACTCAAGGCATGCCCAGAGGGATGGGTTAAGGCATCTGCCTGCACTGCTCATGCTTGTACTTGGCTGAAGAGGGCTCAGTTCAGTCTAGAAGCCACAGAGGTGTGCTAGCATGGTGCAGGATATTATTTAATACCACAAAGTAATCTCAATGGAGGTTATTTACTAGGTCACAGCTCTGAGAGAGGTGCTACCAGCTGCACCTTCTAGGCCAGAGCTGGTTTGCATCCAGCTAGCTCCAAGCAGGGACAGGTTGGGCACCCAGCTGTCTGCAGCCATCCATGTAGATGTGCAATGAAGACACAGACATCTCATCAATGGAATAAATATAGTGTCACTGTGGGATAAGTGTGTCTTGCTTTGTAATTAAACTCCCTTGATTTTCCTTTAGTGTTTGCACAGTGGCAGGAAGCTGTAGCTCTGTGCCAGTGTTGATAAGCACAGTTTTATGCCACTGGCATGACCTACATACTGAATGGGCAATACACAAAGACAAGCACTCCCACCTCACTTGCACTTTCTGAATGCAATTAAGGCAATGTGTACAGATGCAGGTTATAGATTCCAAGTCCTAAATACATAATAAGGGACTGTAACAAAAGTTGCCTGCAGAAAGAAGCAAGGATCTACAAATAATTTACAAAGTTTTTCATGTGTCTAAACACATGCTTGCGGAACTGAGTTTGAGTGCGTGCAGTCATCATTTTTAGGTGGTTTTCACTCCAAGAAATAAAAGCTATGCTGAAGAAATAAAGAGAAAGATATTTTTCTCCATTTCCCAACTGGCTGGATGCTGGGCACTATGACAGGGAGACCATGCAGTAGCCATGTCCCCATGCTCTAAGATGTCTTGTAAATTGTATCCATGGAACTCTACAAATTAGCAAAATTTCACATCAAATTCTGAACAACTTGGGTTGTCAAGAATAGCATCCTAAAATAGATTCTGAATAGAAGAAGGTGTTTTATATTTGGTCTAGCTAGCTATGCTACACCATGCCACCAAAGGCAGGTGTGAATAATCAAGTAAAAATCAATTTTAAAAAATGACTGAATATGACAAATTAATGATTATATATTGTGCGCTAAGTATAGGATTTTCAAAATTGACTTACCATTGACTTAACTCTTATTTCAAAATGGTGAAAAACCAAAAGACTTGTTTACAGGCTTAAGTGGGAACAAAATTAATCCAATACTCAGTGCTTTCAACTATTTATTAATCTCCCAGATATCCTAATGTTATCCAGTCAATTTTCTGCATTTGCTATCTAATTAGACACCCTTGGGTTTCTTATCTGAACAAGTCAGCTATACCCCAGACTAACAGATGATTGAACAGATGAGCTATAGTGTGATATCTTGCAGACTCAGAAGACATCTGATTTCTGAACTGGATAGGTCTTTCTCTCACCACTCTTTTGGGCATCATGGAAGTGTTTATTATGGAAGGGATCCATCCTTTTTAAACAATAAGGGTTGTATGAAGTCTTCTTTCCCTTGCTTAGCAGAGGGCAAAATATTCTTATCTCCGTACCAGTATTTATAAATAGAATCATAGAACGTTAGGTTGGAAAGGCCCTCAAGGACCCTTATGATATGCTTCATATGATATGTCTCAGCACCCCGTGGAGCTGAGACTTAAAACTTTTCAAAGTGGGGGAATCCACCACTTCCCTTAGGAGAGCATTCCAGTGTCTGACTGCCCTCATAGTGAAAAATTTTCCTCTTGTGTTCAAATGGATTCTCACCAGGAGCAACTTGTGCCCATTGCCCCTTGTCTTGTCCATATGACTCCTTGTAAGGAGCATCCATCTTCTTTGCAGCTGCCCTTTAAATACTGGAACATTGTAATAAGGTGTCCTCTAAGCCTTCTCTTCTGAAGACTGAACAGACCAAGTTTTCTCAGCCTCTCTTCATATGGCAGGTGGTCCAGCCCTCTGATCATCCTCATGGCTCTTCTCTGGACTCTCTCCAGCCTGTCCATATCCTTTTTGTGCAGCAGGGATCCAAACTGGATGCAATACAACAGGTGCAGTTTGACAAGTTCTGAGTAGAGGAAGATGATGACTTCTTTGCCTGTTCTGGTGATGCCCTTGTTGATGCAACCCAGCATCCTGTTGGTTTTCTTTGCTGCTGCAGCACTCTCTTCACTCATATTGAGCCTGTTGTCCACCAAGACCCCCAGACCTCTTTCTACAAGGCTACTCTTTAGCCAAGTGGATCCCAGTCTGAGCTGCACTCCTGGGTTATGTGTTCCCAGGTGTAAGACCTTGCACTTCTCTACATTATTCATGCTGCTAAGTACTCATTTGGCTTGCATTCTGGAAAATGTCAGCATCCTAATTAAAAACTAATGAAACCTAGAAGAATACTCAGTGTCAGAAAGAAGAAAAGATTAATCATGATTGACAAGTTTTATGTTCATGGTCAATATTATCAAACAGGGCAGGCTCATCCAGTAAAATTAAGAAAAATAATTCCTTGCTATGTAACAGGAGCAGTTTTAGTGCTACAGCTTAAAGCGTATTCAGAATAGGCATTCCCAAAGAAAACAACCAAAATTTATTAAGATTTCAGGGAGACATTTGGTGTCCTCAAGGTCTCATGGGCTATTGATTTTGGTGGATTTGAGTTACTATGGCAGCTGGGAGTCTACCAAGTCATTACCTTCATTCTACCTGCTTTCTAAATTTCCCATTTCAGAAGACAAACTCAGTGAAACAGGTCCTGTCATATCAATATATTTGTTTAGTGTATAGTTCTCAAGGATCCTGTACTGAAAATCACATAGGCAACTATGCTAGCTAGGATTTGTATCATCATTCTCTTACATTCAACTCCAAAAAATGTTTTGTAACAAACCTGGATCTAAATCACTAAGACTGCAGAAAAGCAATATATTAACAGCTACCTAAAAAACTACACCAAAAAAATATGCATCTGGCAGAGTACAGTCTCTCTCCTTTTCATGACATACACTCTCTTAGAGCAAACAAGATTTATCAAGAAAAGTGCATGATAATATTTTTAATGGCAAACCAAACTTGAACCAGCATGGCAAATTCTACATCTTAATAGAAAATTTGAAGCCTTTTGGCAGGAGCAGTTAAAAACTAGTTTCTTTGGATGGTACTGTTGTGCAGGCCTTCTGGGGAACCAGTAAGACACAGAGCACATTTGCAACCAACTTTTGCCTAGGGAGGACATTAACTCTCCATGGGCTCCATCTGCATTCAGCAGTGAAGAGAGAGATGCTCTCAAAATAACAGTTCAGAGCCAAAGCCCAGTTTAACCACTCTGAATTGCTCTCCTGGGGCATTTTTTCTCTTTCCAATGACAGTAGTGCTTTTAGAGGAATCTTAGCCTTAGGTAAAGTGAGAAAACTAAATTGGACTAGAAAAAATAAGTAATCCCTATTCAAGTAATAAACTTGGAGCTTGTTTTCCTCCATCTTACACCTTTGTTGATTCCATTAGACAACTTAAGCAGCAAACAAGAGGAGGATCTTAGGTTTACAGTATATTTAGACTTTTTCGTTTTAAACCTGTTTTATATTCTTTCAACCATTGGGAATTCTTCCATGTTTGATTTGGAAATCAGAATTTAAAATGAGTACCTACTCCTTTGGGTGAATAAAAATGAATAAAAAAACCCCATAGAACAGTTTTCTTTAAAAGAATATGACTCTATCCTAGCTCCCCAAAATACTTACAAAACTTTTTTTCCAATTCAAGGACAGTAGCTGAATCTCATGCAAGTAGCATCCTAATGCCACACAAGTCTACAATGCTGCAGGAATTCTTCCTGTATTTAAAACACTAGGTAGAACTGGCAGTGGCAGCTCAGCACCAAAACAATTGCTTCCTGACTGAGAGGCTAGACTCAGATAAATCAGTGTGCCTGAAAAATTCTAGTTGCTTTTTGCAGACCCCAGCAAAGAGCAGATATTTTGAAAAGTGGGGAGGCTGCAGCTGGAGAAAAGCCTCGTAAACTAGAATTGCTATCTAACAAGTCATCTGTTTCTCAACAAAATGTTCTTCTTTACTCTAAATAAGATAGCCTGAATTTCCTAGGTACAAAGTATACTTTACATCTCGATATGCATGGATTCATGTGAATAACTCCCATTAATGCTAATGGAAGTTAAATGCATCAGTTCTTGAATATTACTGTTAAATTCACCTTTTTACTGTACCCTTGATTCATATTAACGTGGGACTAGCTGGAGTTTCAGAATGGTCTTCAGCAGTAAACTTTTAGTAATTTTAAGCATCAGTAATCATTAGTCACCTTCTCTAAAACACAGTTGTTAGGAAATAGGGAGTTTTCATTCCTCAGGAAGAGTCATAAAGCAGAGCTAGTCCTGAACATGGTCTCTGCTACAGCTCTACAAAATATGGGTTACTGTAATGTTGGTGAGCCACTTTATTAAAACCCCTTCAGCATCACCAGGACAACTTCTTGAGCTGGCTGAGCACACCTCATAATAGAATAAGCACATCTCATGAGCATGAGCACACCTCAGAATAGTAAGAGGTGGTGTAGCAATTTTAGGTGCAATTTTTTTTTTTTTTTTTTTTTTTTTTTGGCTTTTTTTTGGCTTTTTTCCTGTGAAAATGAGCCAGATAAGTTTCAATTAACCATGATAATTTGCAAAAGGAAGGGAGAGACCTTGGGTAGGAAAGGTAGAGCCAGGCACTCAGGTTATGAACTTCCTGTATCTGCTCAGCCTCCATCTGGGACATGCAGAGCCATGGGATGGGTGCTGAGGACAGTCTGTGCTCTGTGAGACATGGGCAGACCCACACCAAGGTGGGGAGAAGGGACTCTCTAGGGGCTTTTTCACCAGCATGTTTGTGTCTTGGGGTGTTACAGTCCAATTCAGTCTCTTGTACTACCGTGGACTACTGGATTACTCTGAGGCAAAGTTAAGACACAAAAGAGGTCAGATGTCACTTGACATCCAAAAAGGCACTTTAATCATGCACCAACAACTTAACAGGGAGGGGAGAGAGAAGGGAGCAGGAAAACAAAGTGTGAAAGAAAGAGAGGGGTAGTTGGCATGCCACCCACACAATCCAATGGCATCCTATTGGCAGATCCACAGTGGGGAATGTCCATCATTTAAAGTCCATATCTCCTTCTCTTCCAGGAAACTCCTGCAGAGTTCAGCCTCCTGTATTGCACATGCCCGGTACCATCACTGCACGGGTTTTGGTGGCAAAGAGCCTAGGCCCAAGCTCATGAGGGGAGAGGGCAGGTGAGCACAGTCTGCCCAAGTTCCTGCCAACAAAACATTTTTTGAGGTGTTTTTAAAGAAAGCAAAAACTTTCGAAGGAGCTGCTGCTTTGTGGTTGGGCCAAAGAAGAGTGAACATCGTGATATCTCTTTGTGGTTGCAGGTGTTCTGGTAAATAACCTACCAAACAGCCCTTTACAAAAATCCCCTAATCTGGGGATCTGGGGCTCTGATGTTTGAGCCAAACTAATCCATAGACCCTTACAGGGGGTCACAGGAGTAGGCCAGGTAGTAATGTAATGTGTGCTTTAATCTTTGGGATTAAAATTATTGAGGATTAGTTATAGAAGGGTGTTTGGAATTTTTAAGTACTTATTAGCATTTTAGAAGTGACTAATACTGACTTTTATCTGCGATATTCTTGATATTGATCCTGAATGCATAGTTCACTCTTCTCCAATTAATGACATGCTGTCAATAAATTAATAAATGCACTTCAAACATTACAGTATCAGAATAATGGATTGAGTATAGTGGAAGGTTTGACACAAAGCTGTGAGTTGGTGTGCTTCATCAAGCTTAGATTTCTTTTTATGTAGTATTTAGTAAAGGTTGAATTGCACCTTCTTCCCCTCACAGTTGGCAGTGTTCCACTGGGTGAGCTGTCACCAGTTTGGTGGACACCAGTACAAAGACTTCTAGACCCAAGTACATAATAGTTACACTTCTCCTTGCAAAAGCCAGACTTGAGTGGCTGTGAGATCCTGGAATACACTTCCAGATCCCATTTTTTTCAACTCAATGCACTGAGCCAGTTTCTCATGTAACTTAGCCCAAAGGACAAGAAAAACAGGATAGATGGAGTACAGACAGATGCAACAATTTGTTTTGCCACTGTTTCCCTTTCCTCCCAAGTCTGAGCAGTGCATGGAAGAAGCTTGGAAATTGCTCTCCTACCCTATGCTTCTGTATTAGTAAAACTATGAATATACATCCTTTGCCCCTTAAGTGTGAGAAGACATATTAAATTCGTAAAAATTCCCTAGGTTGCTGTGGCCCTCAGGATGCCAGTTTTCCATCCCTTTGGTTGCAGTACTGTCCTGGTTTGGGCCAGGATAAAGGTGGTTTTCTGTTTCTGTACTTTTGCTTTTAGCTAAGTCCCTTGTAAGTAGTTGCATTTGCTGAAATTAACAGCAAGTTTCTCAGACAGTGTATGTGCTTCTAGGACTGATAACACTTGATGTTTGTAGTTACTGCTAGAGACTGGTATGCAGGGCCAAGGACACTGCTTTCCTCAGCTCTGAGGAAAATATTTTACTGTCCAGGAGGACACAGAGGCCCCACCTGAGCCCTCCTTTGGGGAGGAACAGACAAGATAGATGCCAGAATTGACCAAACAGAGTATTCCATCCCATATACGTCACACTCAGTATAATTTGAGGCATCACGGGGACCGAGCCAGATCTTTTCCTGCTTCCCTTCCTCCCCGGCATCCTGGAAGGATCCTGTCCATTCGTTTGCCTGTGGTCCTGATCCGTGCCAGCCCCTATCTGTGTGTTCCTGCCTCCGGTTCCCGACTGCTGCCGACTCCAGGAGTCCAGCCTGGACTTTCCCAGGGCTGCCCTGCAGCCTCGGTGGTGACGTGAGAGTTACTGGGGGAAAGGGGGAGGAATGTGGTTTCCATTTTCCTGTATATTTGTATATATTTAGTAATTTTACCTATTTATCATTACTGTTTCATTAAAGTTGTGTAGTTTAGTTTCCAACCCATAAGTCTCTCTCCCTTATTCTCTCTCCTTTCTCTATCAAGGATAGAGAGACATTAATAGAGAGCGTCTGTTATTCGGTTTAATCGCCGGGCCAGTGTTAAACCGTGACAAGTACCTGTGCTGGAAGAACCACCTGGAGCCTTTCAAATGGGACACCAAACACTCCCCCTACATACACTTGCACATTGGAAGTGGTGGCCTTCTGCTTACCATGGCTCATAGGCAACAAGTGATTTCTGCATCCACCAGCAGCACCAGGCTTTTGTTCCCAAACTTGACAGAGGGAGCAATGGTTTTACCTTTTGCAGTAGGTTGCACTGTTTCCTCATCACTAAAGTCCCACCAGATGCTAATACATGGTATACTTGGGGGTATAAACCCCAGTTCCTCTGTGTAATATTCCGCCTTTGACAGACACAGAAAAATATTGCAAAAATCAGTAAGGTTCAAGAATTATGAATGTAATTGTCATGAAGCAAATATGATTTCTAGGCCATCTGATAAAGTGTGAGAAAGACACATTGTATTCTCTCCTCTTCCATTCTTCCCTACTTTCCTATGTGATACTGAAGAGGGTTCAGTATACTGTCCCTATGACTGCTTTGTCAGAGGCTTGTTTTTCTTTTAAGTTTTCTGTAGCACTGTAAAATTCTCCTGTTTCCTTACAAATTTAAGTATGTGCATCACCTGCTTCTGTGATTTTGCAAAGCACATGACTTCATTTTTCAAAAAAGGAAGTAGAGATTAAAGAGGCCTTTTTCTTTAAGTAAAATGTATTAGAAGCTACAAAAGGGAAAACATAGTTTTTTATTATTTTTTTAGATGTAGCCCAGAGACAGATTTTTCTCTTCATAAAGTAGAAAATTGAATTATTCTATCTGAGTGCTCTTTCTTTCCTTTTTTCATCCTCTTAACTTTCTACAAGCAACATACAAATCATTAAAAATACATGGAGTCTACAAAAGGAAAAAAAATCAAAACTAAAACCTTGTGTAAAGCTAAGAGAAAGGTTTAATAAAAACATTGCTCATACTTTTTTTTTCCCTTCTCCCCCCCTTTTTTTTTTTTCCTTCAAGCCAGGAAAAGGCATCCAGTAATAGAATCTGGAAACAGAACACAAATCCTATCCAAGAGGCAGAAAATGTAATAATGTTAAAGTCTGATGTTTGTGATGCCTCTCAGTTAGTGACTGGTGGCAGTGGCAACTCTACAGCAAAAAATTACATGCAAGAAGCTCCACTTAAGTGAAGGGCTGCTGCAGAATGTGATGAATGTGATATACGTGTCCTTTTTTCCAATAAGTATTTTAATATATTATTAGAAAAAAAAAAAAAAAAAAAAAAACACAAACAAAAAACCCCCACCACAAGCAGAAGTTTTATTACCATGATTTGTTTGTAAAGAAGCTAGAATTATGTATCATTAAGCTGGAAAACCAAAACATTGAGGGATTTTTGCTGACAAAATTCTTTTCTCTTCTGCTTTTTCTTCTGTTTTCTATGTGGCAATTCTTCCTACCACTTCACATTTTTTGTAAGCTATGATTCTTAGCAAATATGTACATAATCACACCTGGGAAAAAAGGATGCAAGTACTAGAGGGGTGAAATTCTCTGTTATTTAAATCCCTGTACTTAATTGATTTTCACAAAGTTACATCACTTCTTCCCTGCTTAGAATCTCGCTTTATTGTTTAAATAATGTATGAACAGAGGAAAAACTATCTGTGTTCTCTGAGAAAAGAAAAAAAAAATTAATGGTGTTATCTATCTTCCCAGCCTTATCAACAGTCACCCCAACCTTAGATGAAAAGAAGAAACTGAATTCTTTCACTTACTTATGCTGAAGAGGGAAGGAGGGAGAGGAGGAGAGAAATGTGCACTCTGTATCAATACAAAGTGGGGGTTTGGTGTACAGACTGACACTGTGGTTTCCACAGTCCTAGATTCAGCTCTGCTTTGTGCTGCAGAAGTAAGAAGAAGGCTGAGCAAATGTGTAGATGAAAGAGAAAATTTGTCTGTTAGGTCAGATGGCTCAGTGCCTAAATTTTAGTCACCCGCTCCTCTTCTAAAGGAGATCCAGCCCTTTGCTTGGGCACCAACCCTTCCTGTCCCACTGCCACTGCCAACACAGCTATGGACACAGCAAGCCTCTCCTGGTCCTGTACCCAGAATATTTCAGAAAAATGCCATTGATGTGTGTTGTGATGACAGCACTCAGTTATTTCCACCCCGTATTTTCTTCAAGGACTTGGCCAATTTATTCTTCTTTTTCAAGGCAGTCTCTTACTTAACCAACCAGGCAACAAAGCAGAGCCAATGTCCAATAGCTCTTCAGTTAAGGATATACTAAAGTGCAAAAAGAAAACCTAGTGAGTCCTTAGCTTGGAAAATGGAGACAAAAGGAATAAGAGAAGGAGGATATGAACCCAGGATAGATCTGCTTTTTATTCACTGATCAACTACAAAACAATCATGTAAAATTTGTGCCACCTACAAACATTATAAATTGTTTTTGACCATTCAATACACTTATCTGCCCTCATAGCTAAAATCCACACATTTTTGCAAGCATTTTTAAAATGAGCTTTAATCTGTTTAAATGACAAGATTGAAGAGCTTTTGATCAGTTCAGTATCTGTGTTGCAAAGATGACATTAGACTCCTGCTTTCAAAGCCTTCATTTGATGTGTTACAGGTACCACAAAGAAATCAGCAATTAAAACCAAAACTGATACTTTCAAAGTGAGGAGGGGAAAACTTAAATACCTGCTGAATTGCACTTTTTTCTTGAAAAATGAAAATTAAGAGGCTGCAGGTTGGCTTGCTTTGTGCTTTGATGTTGTGTGTCTTCTTTAAAAAATAACCAAAACAAACAAACCAAACAAGCAAAAACCAAAAAACCAAAACTAATAACAACAACAACAAAAACCAAACAAAAAACCCCCCAAAATAAAACCTTGTATGTTATCCTCTGAACAAGCTTGAGTACCAGCCTGAAATCCACTTTATTTTCCTGAGAGCTAAGATGATTATATGAATAAATCCAGTTGTGAGCTTAATAAGTTTTGGCAGGAAAGGGACTGGAGGAAGGTGAGCAGTGGAGCAAGCCAAGAAAAATACTCAAATTAACCTTCAACCTCCTCAGTAACATCTAAAGCTGATAAAGGAAAGTTTTCACTTTAATTTCACAAGGATATAGCTCTCTCTAAGTGTAAATACAAAGTGGAAAATTACAGTGTAATAGAAAATATATTGTGGAAAGAAGACAACACTTCAGGCATCTCATGGAAACTCTGCTTGACTCTTCCTTTTAGCCAGTTTGTAGCTCAACTTTTCTGGGGTTTAGTAAAAGACATCAGATGTCTTAGGGGGACATCCCATGGGACTGAAATTATCAGAGCAAAGGTGGAGTCAGCTTGTCCACCCCCAGTTGTCATTTTAAGGGAATGTTATGAGAATACTTGACCTAAGTATGTTAATGTTTTGGCACCTCCTGCAAAAACAATACAAGGTGGAAGACAGAAGGAGAGAAATCAAAATTGTTGCAATTAAAACCTGTGTGGCAATGACATCAAAATAAAGCAGTTTTGCTGTGTTGCTCAGAAAATTAATGCCCAGAAATGACTCTTTGGGCTGGTGTTATTCTAATAATAATGCATATTTACACTTAGAGGAGAATATCATCTATTTTTTCTAGTAGAATTTATAATAAAGAATGATTAGCTAAGGAAAATTACTTGACAATCCTGTCTATCTGAAATTAGACATGGTGACATTTGGAAATAGACACTATCATTTACCAACAGCAGTACGCAGGGTAGCTTGCATTAGAATGTTTCTCACATCTACTGCATGCAATCTTTGTCAAATGAGGCCAGGAAGAAAAATATACATGGTTAGTGAAATAAAAAAAAAAAATAATAAATGCAGTATTCCATCTGCTTGCCAGCTGCTTTGTATCCACTGACACTTGCTTTTTCATCTTATAAATAAAATCATCTCCTTCAAATCTGTAGCTACAATTACATGAAAGTGAGAATCCAAACTTTACAAAAGATCTGAAAAAGATAAAAAAAAAAAAGTATATGGATAATCTAAGACTGGCTTTGGAGAAATACTAAAAAATATAAAAATCCATTGGATAAGTAATTTATATTTTGGTCCAGAACCTGCACTGCAGATGAAATGGCAACGGATTTTCTGGCAACACATCCAGAATTTTCTTTCCTGAGACATACCTGGAAAAATACAGAGTAGGCCATTTGTGTGGTTCAGTATTTTAAGTTAATCATACTGAATTAAGTCTTTAATCTTTTCAATGCCATAGTGGCTTGCAGGGTCATTAAAAGGGTCTTCTTTGTTTAAATCAATCCAAATTCTCTGCACAGATTAGAAATCGATAGTACTCTAGAAATCCAAGTGCATGTTCTTTAACAGGAGAATTCCAGTGAAAAAAAAGGTCTTCAAAATGTTGCCTTTTTAAATTTTTTTTTTATTTACACACAGTTGAATTGCTTGACTCCGAAATTATACATTAATATTAGATGCGCATAGAATATATATGCATAGCAGTACATGGTAAAAAGCAAGTAGTTTGATCTTACTCTGCCACAAATTTCAATGCAGACATCCTAAGGGGAATTCTGCAGCTTCCCTGCAGAAAAATCACAGCTGCATCTTTCTAGTGAAATCATCATATGAGCAGGGATGGATATGAAAGGGTATGTGACACCTGAGATATAGGCAGAACAGCTCTTACTGTGATGCTTGTGTACCTAATGGCATGCGACATGATTTTACTGATTATATCTTCTTAGACAGATGTGTTTCACTCCATTTTGTAGGTGGAAAAATAGAGAAACAAAACAATTCTCAACATCAGATCCAGGCTAAGGCTGAGGAAGGCTCTAGCCCACATACCCATCCTTTTTACCAAACCTGTGCACTTAGATTAGGTTACTACCTTAAATAATTGTATCCTGAAGCATAGCACATAAGGAGATGAAAAACTTCATACCTGCTATAGACTCTTATGGAGCAGTGACTACAATTCTCTTTCTTCTTATAAAGGCACTTGCAGGAGTAACAAGCCAGGTTTCCCAGGGTTGTGTTGCAAACAGAATGGACACCAGGGTCATGACCTCAAGATGTTTGTTACCCCAAGCAACGGTGTTTTTTTCTATGTCTAATATATTTCCAGGCCATTGCTATGAACAAATGAGAATTTTCCACTCTACAGATTTCCAAAATTGCTTACTGCTTATACTTGTGCCCTTTACTATCTGCATACTCATCTGTTTGGAACTGTTTGAAGGAGATATTTACTGCCTCCTGTTTCTGTGATCATGAAAAATTTTGGCATGGAAGAGAATTTGAAAGACAGAATCAAATTTGAAAACAGAAAAGCTGTAGAACATATTTCTCTTAACCCACTGATACATTTCTTGCTGCTTTACGGAAACCACAAAGTCTGCCTTTCTTATGTAATACAAATCACTGTCAAAACTCAAATGTGCAGCTTTGGATTTCTTTTGCTGATCTTCCTCCCTTGACTCTCCAAGTTAACAAAATGAAATGGTATCTATCAGCCTGACCATGTTGTTTTGACTTTTGAACCAGTTTTGGCGTCTCCTATCTCCCTGTTCATTTCTGCCCATTGTGGCCAGATCCTTCCATTCTTCTTACCCTCCAAAGTATCACCTCCTTGCCAACAGGATTGCTGTCTCTTTGAAGTCACTGCTGGGGGTGCTCTCTGCTGCTCCTTGGTGCTGTTGTTGGTCCCTCCTTTTCTCTGCTCTTGAGACTTCTGGGATGCTGCTGATTCTCTTCTGTTTGCTTCTGTTCACTTCTCATTTTCCCCTTTTTCCTCTGAATTTTTATGGTAAAAAGCTCCCTCTTCTCATCAATTATTGCCAGAGGTTGCAAATTGGTAAATGCAGGTCTTCCCTTTATATTCGGGTTTTCCTCGAATTCTTTATCCCTTGAAGTTTATACCAGCTTGCATTACCAGTCTGGAGGCTTATCAGGAGTCATTCTGATTAGCATTTTATCTTTTTAGTCCTGACAAAAGAGGGTGGTCTGTTGTTGAGATCAGTTTATCTTTAGACAGAGCAAACTACACCGGCATTGCCTAATGCTAGCTTGGGTGTAGTTTTGCCAGTTCAAGAGGCAATTTTTGATTTTCAGTGTATCCACATTACAGTAACTTTGCTCTGCAAATATAAAGAAGATTATAGGCTATTTAATTTGCTTACCATAAAATGTTCACACTAAGTCAGTCAGACTCATTTACCATTATTTAGATGCCTGGAAACATTTTAGATAGAGAAGTCTGTGTGCAGTTTCTCTCTACTAACAGTTAACCAGATCTCATTGACAATTGCCTGTTGCATCCCATCACACATGTACAGATGTCTTACTTCTTAATTAGCTTCCACTTCTCAGAAGTGTAAACTCATCCTCAGTTCCCCTCAACCCTGCTTGCATCTACTTTATTTTGAGTTGATTTGGAAATTTACCACAAAACCTCCAGAAGTATCCATGCAGGTTTGATTATCAGTCCCATTCACTCATTCCAGCCTTGGGGTTAATGATAAGCATGGGCAGGTAATAAGAGTAGGGTTTTTCCCAGACTTTAGGATGCATAATTACTAGGATTATTAGGATGTATAATTAGCTAGTGGGACAGAAAAGACAGAGATCAATTCCATCAGGGTTTACAGTAATTTTTTCTAACAGAGACAAGTCTGGGAACTACACTTAATCTAAGTAGGTCTTAAATAAAGGGTTAAAAAAAACACCTTAAGCAGATCGCAAAGCCCGAAGCCTGTCAATGTCATTGCTTGAGGTGCCTGTGCAGAGAGGGGTCAGCCCAGAAGGTTCTTCTTTCTCTTTTGCATGGGCTCCTCCAGACACTGGGAGCAGAAGGAGCTATAGCAGAGTCTGAGAGGAACAAGGGGTTGAAGTAAGCAATTCTAGGAATTCCTGCTTCTGTTATTCTGAGCTGGTAAGGACCAAAGGGAGCACCTGTCCATCCTTTTAATCAGAAGATGCCCACATTAGATCTACCATGGTGATAGTTTCATCTGACAGTTCAGGAGCACTGAGACACATTGTGCATCAGAAATTAGATTCAAGGCAAATTACCAGGTTTTTGGCTTCTGTTTTGCCTGGCAAATACACATCAGCCTGCTAGGTAGGCCAGGTCCTAGGCTGTTTCAGTAACAGGCAGGAACTTAAGGAGGAATAGATGAGATGCCATTTTCCTTCTCCCACAATTTTTCCACCTATATCAGTGCTGACATCTATCCTCTCCCAGTGTCAGCAGGTACCTCTGTGATAACATGTTCAATTTCCAGTGGCTGTGCCTTTGAACTTCTTGCCTTCTGTGTTAAGGTGATTATTGTTGCCATAGCTACAGTAGACTATGTACTGTGAAACCTTTGAAGGATGTAGCCACATAAAGCTGTGGTGCTCCCATCACATCCTCAGTGTAT
Source organism: Calypte anna (assembly GCF_003957555.1). NCBI lineage: Eukaryota > Metazoa > Chordata > Aves > Apodiformes > Trochilidae > Calypte > Calypte anna. The sequence continues at coordinate 97,243,191 of NC_044245.1, forward strand.
CCTCAAAAAAAAAAGTGGTGTTCTTATGGGGTTTCACTAGCTTGACTCCTTCCCCAGGTAAGAGTAACACTTGCAAAGAAGGAAAATTCAAGAGGGAGGAGATTTGTGTGGATGCATTTACAAAGATTCTGAGAGCTTCCCCCTTTTCCTTTCCCACTTAATGAATGCCAAGGATGCATCAGGAGATCCCACAGAAATCTCCATCAACTGGGTGGTAAACTTTCTGAATTTCCCAGACACTTACAATATATCTCTTTTACTAAGCAGTCTGCTTGCACTACAATCAGTCCTGAGCTTAGGGGCTTTTTTCTGCACCTGCCTTCACTGAGGCTTCCTGAGTGACAGTGACAAGAAAACCTAGTTTTAAAATTTGATTTGTCAGTGGGTTGAACATTTTCCTATAATGGCATTCCTCTGATGTGGAATTTAGGCATGCAATGCAGAAATAGTCTTTGTCCCAGAAAGAAACAAACACCTCTCAACATACTGAATAAGAAACAATACCTCATCATCTCTGTCTCTCACTCAGCTCATTTGATCCAAATCAGAACTTCTCTGGGAGTTCTACTGTATGTTTGCAAATGTACTTTTTGTATTAAAAGTTGTCATTCCCTATTGACAAAAACACATAGTAACATAACAAGAATCTCATACGAATCTGTGATGCTCAGAAATCATCACAATGTAAGGCACTAGTGCATCAATATTTATAAGCACTCAAACCACTCTTAAAAGTATGATTCCACTCTTCCTACTTCAGCCATCTCTTTCCCCTGGAGCAAGGCAGCTCTTCCCTCTGTTGCATCAATTTCACAAGCTGTAAACAATATGAATTACTTTCCTTCCCCATCCCAGTAAAGGTCTTGAAGAACCACAAAAGCAAGAATTTGTATTCATGAAAGCTGTTACTACTACATGAAAATATTAAAAGAAATTACTTTTTTTTGTTGTTGTTGTTCTGTTCTTGTCTGAACACCAAATATTTGGCATCCCACACACTATTGTAACATATATCTTTTATTTTCCTATAGCAGAAGCTATAAACCCTAATTGATTCCTGGTCCCAGTGAATAACATCAGGTTGGGTAAGTGTAGGAAACAATGAGAGTATATTGTAGCTGAGATCAATATAGCTTGTTTCTGACCTCCACAGCCAATCTCTATCTCCACAAACTGATAAATAGACAATACTACCCCTCAACTACACACCATTAGCTATACTTCTCCTCCAAGTGTCAGAAAGTAAGTGGTATACCTATCATTATCTCAAAACCAACAAGAATGTTTTGTCATTATGCTGGGCTAGGGACACTTGTCTGGCATCTGTATTCATTACAAATGCTATTAGTAACTCATTTAGCTCTGATATTATTCTTCACACAAGTCAGCAAGTAGCTTTGCAAGTATGTGTAAAAGCAACAACAAAACAAATTTTGCATTTGAAACACACCACTCGCAAAAAATTAAATTGCTAGAATAGAAAAAAGATAGGCTTACTGCAAACAAAATAAATATAATAAAGTAACAGCACTGAGCTTAAAGTGCTATAGAATGACATCAAACTCCTGAATTGGGCTTTTAAAAAGCTGGTAAATATTATTTTCAGATGTTGATCTTTTAAAACTGCTCTGGCATTTTTCCCACAAACAAAAGTGTGACTGTAATAACTAAGGTCCAGACACAGCATTTTTCTATTTTTTTTCATGTTAAAATAATCTTATGAAGGCATCTAAGGCACAGTCATTAGTTTCACAATAAGATAAGCCAAAAAGAAGTTCAGCTCACTGTCATAAAATAAGGAAGAGTTCAAAAATCAGAAATCTAATGGCAAGTCATTCAAAGGACACATATACAAGGCTGTGTATACTTGTAGCTTACTAGAAACTCGCTTTCCCTTCCTTTCCCTGTTCTCCCTTTGATCTCAAGCTAAACATCAGAACCCAGCTTTTAAAAAAGACTTGAAGTGCCTTTCATTTTCTCTTGGCTGCCTGAGGAGCAACAACTCCCGCGTCTCACATGAAAGATTTTTTTCTACCTAAAAATAACTTCAGTTTCAAATGCCCCCTGCAAAGAGGTTGAAATAATTTATCCTCAGCTCTGTGAAGACAAAAGAAAGTAATTGCATGGGCAAGCCATTACCTACAGCAGGGAGAAAGGCAGAGAAGTTATTACAGATCGAGCTGGAGCAGTAATGGAACATTTCCTGCTTGTCACTTTTGTAAGAAAGGAGCACAGTTCAGATGTGCCAACCTCTGGGCCCCTCACACATGGATCCTTAACACAAGCCATGCTGGCTAAGCTGCTATTAGATATAATGGAGCAATTCTTAACCTTCAGGTGTTCTGTGGTTTGTTTTTTCCCCCTTCCTTCCTGTAAATGCCGAGAAGACTAGGACGTCTTGCTCATTTGAACTATTAATTTTCTGTGCTCCTCAGCTAACATGGCTCAGGGTCAGGTACAAAGTATAAGCTTTTGCATTCAGTATCATTAATTTAAGTTATTAAGCAAGGTCTGGAGGCTAGGATACATTTCCACTGCTCACAGATGCAGTTTTCTTTGCTCATTCTTCTCTGTGTCATGACATGAGTAGGTAGAGGAACACCTATATCCATTGAACAAACCCCAAGCTCTGTTTCTGATCAATTAACCAGCCAAGGTTTAGATCCTCAGGTGCAACAGAGCTACTGTGTGGATTTCAGGACTATAAATGCATGAGAGATTTCATCACTGATGTGTGCACAGGTAAACCAGAGGAATGCTGTCACTTCAATTACTTATGTTCGTCACTACATCTGCATTGCTCATTTTACTATGACAACAGACTGCCACCAAAAAATAATGCTGACATCCAACCACAACAGAGCTTTAAGTTGAAATTTAAGATTTTTTGGTATATATTCCTTCAAATGGTCTCTTTACTCAGAAATCAACAGGCTAGAATGCAGAAGCTTGAGGATCTTGAGGCAATGAAATTTTTTGCTTGCTAGCAAACAATAAGACAGAACTCATGAATAATTGCATTATGCAATTTTAAAATATTTAAAACTGAGAGAGATCCAGATTTTTTCATGATTGATGGCACAAATATGAGGATATGCAAAATGTTTTGACATTTCTAGCTTGAGGCCCATTATGCATCCCGTGTGCTTTCTCTCAGAGGTGCATTTTGGCATGAAAGGTTCTCTTGCCAGCCAGGAGCCAGATGGACCCCTCCATGAGCCTTCACGCTGCAAACAAAGTTTGGCCCTGAAAAGACTAATGATTGTAAGAGGGACTCTGTTGCAGCAACAGATAATAAAACAAAAATACATGTTGGGTCTAAGCTGTGCTTTTATTTAGAGGCTTAGGTTGTCCTTTTGCTTCCATAAGAAAAGTATTTTGCATAAATAGTTAATATAGTTTAAATAATATTGCAAGTACCAGATTCTTTGCCTGGGGACTTGTTGAACCATTGCCTTTGTAGCAACATTGCAAAGAGCAGGCTCAAGGATGAGAGGAAGCTCACTTGGAAACTCATGCTACCTGGCTTGACCTCGGCCTTCTTGTGGCATAAGCCTGGAACTTCTCCACTGCTAAAGGACATCCATGCTCCAGCACAAGAAACATCCCACAGTGGGAAGAGCATATAAACCTTTAGGCTCTGGATTTTGTGCTAACTGACCTACTTGGCACAAATTTCAATGTTAGCAGTAGACTAAGTGCTGGCTGAAGATTGAAGAGTAGAACAGGCTGGAACAATGTAGGAGGTGGGAGGATTAGGAAGGCAAAGAATTTGCCTGAGGAATTACTTCTGCATTTGCTATTGGTACCTGAAAGAAATGCCATTCAGCTTTGCAAAGAGGCAGCACTTTCTTCTGAAGCATCTTAAATGTGTGCAGACCAGTTGGCATCAAGCACTAGGTCTATTTTGACTGGTTTTAAACCAGTTTCTGAGGTGTAAAAGGGATGCACAGGCCACTGCAGGAGAAAAAAATAGGTTATAGTAATGCAGTCCAGTGGAGACTTGAGTGCTAAAGTGACTGAAGCTGTGAACTAACCTGTACTGAGCAAAAAGAAAGAGATATCTGCCAGAGGAATGAGGAAAAGAAAACAAACTAGGGACCTGAAATTGTTCTGGGTGAAGGATGAAGAAAATAAGTTAGAAAATACTGAGAGCAGAATTGCATTTGTTTCTTATTGTAGGCTTGGACTGAATGCCATTTTCCTCTGTCATTTTGAAGAGGAAGGGAAAGAATTGTGTGGAAGCAGTCCTGAAAATACAAAGGTTATTCCCCATTAAGATTTCTAGTTAATGCTCATAGACAACAATATTTTTAACTGACAAAACTGATATATATGGGAGTACAGTAAATAAAAATGTTACTTTTCATGGTAGTGGAGTATTTGGTGGAACAAAGACTCTCATTTGAGGAATGTAAGAGAACAAAGATACAACAATGGTACATGGAGAAATATTGTTTTCTGGTTACCTGGTTGTTATTTCCAGGTATTCTTAGTAGTTCTGGTGTGACAGGCTTGTCATTCCAGAACAAACATACCCAAGTATGTTTGGATGTAATGGGAGTAGTGATGTAAACACGAAGAGGAGGCTTTGTTTTTATTACTTCTGATGGCACAGATTAGATAACATTTAATAATCAGTATTTAGACTCCCTTATATCACTCCCCTTCTTTGAAAGATTGCAAGGATTTTAGTATTCCATAAACAAACTCAGCATTTTTAAAACTCCATCTTGTTAAATTGCATGTTGCTGTAATGGTCTCAGCAGATGAGATCTGTCCTCACGACAAGCAAAATTCAGGTGCTCCTCTGCATGCTACTGTATTGATCATCTGTCTCTGGTTTCTCTGATAACAAGTAATAGTGACTTAAGTAGGAGAGGAGCTAAGAGCCTCTCTGGGAGCTACTGTAGTGTAGTTTCCAGGAATTCGTCTCTCTCCAATAGTCTGTCCTGTGGATTTTGATAATGTTCTGCCTCCTCCTACTTCTCTTTTAATCCGACAAGAGAAGTAATAGATGGAGCAAATGTCTCACTGATGGATTCCTTTCTTCATTTCTTATGTGGGGAGGAATCCCTTACGTAAGAAATTCACTCTGATAGCTGAATTTTGATAAAGCTTTCACCCCTTCCCCCCCCCCCCCCCAAAACCAGAAAATCTTTCCTCTAATAATAGTGTTTTCTATCTGAAAATGTTAGAAACTTTTCATTTTCTCTATCACTGAAGGGGCATGATCTCTGTCATAATTTCTTTGGTATTGTCTTTCTTTTCCCATGAAATGACAGTTGTTGGACACTCTAGAATGCAAATGAGGGTCAAAAATCTGCTTCTGGGATTACAGATTTGGTAGGTGCTGGTACAAGTTGCCAGATGCAATAAGCCCCTGCTTTTCAATAAGGTTTGTGCCTGGTAATAATTTCTAATATCTTATATACAAGTGTTCTTAATTATGTATTTGTAATTAACATGATAGTGAATTTAGGCACATTTTTCTTCCAGCCACTTAGGAAAGTGCCATGGATTATTGAGGAGGCTTATCTTGACACAATGAGGAAAGCATGGGGAGATAAGAGTGGAACAGCCTCTTTTAAATCAACCCACACTGGGCTTCATTTCATAACTCACTGACAAGGAGAGGAGTAACAGGGTGCTGAACCCTGTAAAACGAGGCTACTGGGATGTTGGCTTTCCATTCCAGGTGACCAAACTTTAATGTGGGAGGGCAAGCTTCAGGCTGGTAAAATCCATCCTCAAACCATGCACTGTCCCTCCCATGCAATGTGTCTGAGTGAGGAAGCAAACACCACTTGAGAAGAGGCAGCAACTGCAACAGCTTTCCCCTTCGTGGCCTTTGATTGCTGAGCAGTTCAAGTAAAGGACTGCCAAATACACTACTTACACTGATTCCAAAACCAGCAACTTTAACTTATTTATTTGCTCTACACTTCCCTTACACTATAGGTTTCCAGAATACAAATAGGCAATATGTGGCTGTGCAAAGCAAAGAAATACTATTAGGCAAATGTTAGAATGGTTTCCTGGGTCACTAGGCCCTATGTTCTTTGGAAGATAACTGCAGCCCTTCGGTAGGGATAAACAGCATTAAAATTGCAGACAGATTGCTGAAATTGTTGAAGACTATAATAGCTTTAAAAAGTAGTCCCTAAAAGTCATTTTGCATGATTTACAGGAGTGTAGATACAAGAGGTTATTTTAAAACTGCATCTGAGCTGTATGACTTCTATAGTTACGCTGAATCACCTCTGTGGATTGTTGTGATTTTTATAAGCAGACTGTTTCTGTCACTTCCAAACTAATACTAATATTTAATATTTGTATCTGTGCTTGTAGCCCAGAGTAAACATTAGGTAATTTGTTTGCTTAATACTCTTTCATTAGAGCTGTGTAAATCTTATTATCTTGTGTATGCCTTGAACGAAAGTAAGTATGGACAGTTAACGCCATGGCTCAGTCAACACAGTCAACATGAAATTGTTAGGTAAAATGGGGACAGCATGACATTGTGTTTCGGTCCTTCTAGATAAATTGCTTAGAATAATTTTCTGTTCAACCCACTGAAGATCTCTCTAGGGCTGGGAAAAAAATCAAAAACTAAAAATAAAAAAAAAAAGCCCAAACAAAAAAAACTAAAAAACCCCCCTAACTTAAAACTGGAGTTTTTCTGTTTAGAAAAACATAAAGACAGAAAAAAAAAGGTATTTATTGTTTTTCAAAAGACAGTATTTTGTAGACAATCAAGACCAGAAAATGTCACCTCTTGGAACTTCTGGCTTTAAGCCTCAGGTAGAATTTGAGAAAAGTTATTGTGTTCACTAAACAGTCACTATACCCAGGTGAACATGAAAATCCAGTGTGATTGTCCTATTTAAACATGTCAGTTAGAAAGATGGATGATTACCCTACCCTGTTTGTATTTCCCCATTAAAGGCACATGCGTTAATCACTGACCTGATACAAAGTCTGGTATTGCATCCTAAAAGACAAAATCATTATTTTAATTGGAACTAATGGCTTGTGGCCATGATAACTCATGGTGAGGCACAATATTAATGTCATTTTGTCTGGTGACAGGATATCTTATGCCTGCTTACTCACAGTGTGCCAGTGTCAGTTGATGCAAATTGACACTGTCTTCAGGCCAGATCCATAAAAAAGGCTTTGCTGCCTTTCATCCCTAAAAGAGAGATTTGAAGATTTTTACCCAATGTCACCTGAAAGTGACAAATGCAAGTACAAGCCAGGACTATTCTTGTTAGTACTCAATCGGGAGCCAGTAATTTCCTCCATGCATTTATTCCGCTTCAGTATTCTATACGAAGTGTGTTCATGTTAGTTTGAAGAATATGTAGGTGCACATTTCACCCAGGACAATGTACATCAAGGTGCAAAAAGGAAGGAAGAGAATTTTACTCTTGTCAATGAGATAAATGCAGTAGATAATGTTTTCTAATAAAATATCGGTAACATATCCAAAGAGAGAAAACACTGATTTTACTTAGAGATATGTAAAGATTATATTCAGAAAAAAATCAGAAGTTGTTGGCTTCTATGGATTGCTTTTTTTGCTCCTTCTGGAATTTGCAGATTTCTAAAACAGAGGTTGTTTTAACCCTTTCAGCTATCATGGTCTGTTATGGTAAGAAATTGTATCTGAACTGACACCTGAACTGGAAGTTTAATTATAATCTTTTTTTCTTTTGAGACAAAAGAGAGATGCGGATGTTTTAAGCATTTATTTTTTTAGTCTTGATCAGAGGAGTTGAGGATGTGAGGAATAATGTCTCCACACCATAGCAAATATATCCCTGAGTAGTGATGCTGGATTTGACCTAAAGCCCTTCAGAGCCATCACTTCAGATTCCTCCTAAATCAATTCAGGCTTCAAGATCAGAGCACCCAAATCAGAAGAGTACAGAACCACTTAGGACTTTGGACTAGAGTATTGATTAGACCTCTCCCAAGAGCTGCTTCAAATCCTGCAAGCTACTTTTATTTTATTCTTTTTTTAACAAGTTTGAGAGCCAGATCATAGGCCAAGTTCAGCCAAGGCGTTTTAAATTCATTGTTTTCTAGGATATTTTTGTAGTCAGGTGCAACTAAATTGCACAGTTAGTGTATTTACCTTGAAACCTAAAATTTTCTTTAGTTTCTTACCTAAAAACAAGCAAATGCTGACTTATGTATGCAAAGATACACAAAGAATGCAAGACTTCTGCGCTGTATCACAGAATAAATATTTGACCACTAGTGAGTCATAATTTCCAAAGTAGTACATAATAAATTTTTATGGATATCAAAATGTAAAAAGGATATTTCACATCACAACGTCAAACTCATCACCTATTGTTAACATCATACTTTAAACTGTGACTTTCAGATCTGAGCATAAATCCCAGCAATGTCTTAACTTTTTTTTCCAACCTTTTCTATTGACACTTTGAGTCAAGTGACTTGTCTCATAATCTTCTGCATGTTCATTGATCAGTGTCAAACTGATCATTGCAATTGACTTTGCTTCACATTTTTCTTTTTGACTTAAAAACAGAATGACAGTTTTATCACGTGTCTCACAAACCACATTTCCTTATACTCCATTTAGGATGCTTCCCAACTGAAATCCATTTTTTCCCTTTTGTGTCCTGTGAAATCAAATCTTCGTATATATTGTTGCATTAGAAACTTATATGAAAAGTCATTCCAAAAGGATTCCATAGGAATCATATCTAAGCTTGTGGAATAATCCAGAAGTACTGTGAACCTATTCAAAGTGTTCCTTTTTTATAATCTTGGAGATGTAAAGTCCGTATTAGATGGATCTTCCACTAGTGAACCATAATGTGCAAAATCCAGTCTTTTCTTATCACCTCCTGTTCCCAAGTGTCTTACAAAGAACCTGTTTCTGAAACTGGATCGCCTTGCTCTTACACCATTAGTGCCTTGGATGGTAATATATCACCCAGGAATATAACTGGGGTAGTTGGAAAAGAAACTCAGTATATCAGCTTCACAATGTAATCTGAAAAATTACTCTGTAGACTGCTTGCAGGAGAAATTACAATAGATCTTGTAAATATTTCTCGAGTGTAGAATTTTCTACTTAGGCAAGTTTTCACTTGGGATCGAACTGTGGTCCATGAGAGGGCATTATTACTAAACAAAAAAATAAACTTTAAATTATGATGCTTTGTGAAATAGTGGAGGCATGGGGGAAGTTATTGACTATTCTAAAATGAATGCAGGAGCAGCCTGTGCTATATTCATTCACCTTCCCAGAGATCATTGCTGGATGACAGCTTTGCTAACAGGGCATTTCTAGGCAGAGGCATGGTCTGCTCTAATAGAGCCATTATGAAAATAAATGATTCTCTTTATCCCCTCTCAACTGAAATAAGGTCTTATGAAGCTGTATTTTGAGATAGTATGCAGTGGTACATACGGTTTCCTTCTTGATTTGTTTCAAAGAAAAATAACCCTGAGAAGTTCCATTTAAAAAGTAATAAAGATCATACCAGGCTTAAATCTAGGGTGTGCTAAGCTAAGAGTTTTACAGAAAAAAAGATGAGTAAAGTTCTTTTCCCTGTTCTCTTTTATAATTAAAATAGTAGGGTGAAGTCTGATTTTTCTGAAAGCTTGAAAAAAAGCACCATGTTCCTTAGAAATCTCAGTCATTTTCTTAGAAAGTAAAAGGCAAACTATACTTAATTTTGATAATTGATAAAAAAAGCAGACTAAGAGAGATTGTTCCTATGGAAAAGGCACACAAGCATACCACACAAGCATATTTTTTTTTCTCTACTTTATTTACTACAATTCACTCGTGCATATTTCTGTGTGTGCTGTCTAGCAATAAAAGCTGTATATCTGGGGCTCCAAAAGACAATACTTAAAATTGTAAAGACTTTTAAGGAAAGCCTTTCATGCCAATAAATATTGAAATGCCTGTACTCAATTATTTCTTAGTTGCCTGCCTTTCAGCCATGGCCCTTGTATCTGTAGGAATATTACCTGTACATCCTGCATCTGCTTTTCAACCTCAGACTGAGGGAGATGCACAACCTTGTTCATTAACACATCAAAAATGTATATTCCGTGCTGTGGAGATAGAACAACTGCTGTGGGGCTTGCCTAAAAATGCAGTGCATTGTAAGATGTATATAAGTACTCTTACCTTCTAAACATATTCTGCTTAATGTTGGAGAGAGAACAGAACATAAATATAGGAGACTAGTGCTAATGAAAACAATGATGGATCTAGCTAAAGATAGGGAAGCATTCTCAAGAAGGAGTCCACAGACTTACTGATATGGAACATTATTTAATCCACTATTAAACATGGCTTAATTTATCATTGAATTCACTAGTGAATGGAAGGGGGACCTAAATGTTAGGAACAGAGATTAGATGTCATGATGATGACAAGGATGTCAGTCGATTTAGGAAAGATATATTGTCACAAAATTGGTAAGTACTGTTCCATTCAGTTAGAGAAGACTTTGAAAAGTCACACTTTGTTCAGTTTGGTCACTGGCTAAGCATCTTGACAAGGTATGAAAAGAAATACAGTAGTGTGCTATTTTGAGAGGAATGTGTAGAAAAAAAAAAATCAGCTAGATTTCCAGTTGAAAAGCTTGCAAAAAGGTAATCTGGGTGAGTTAGCAGCAAACCTGATGGTGCCCAAACTTGCCAGTTCCTCATAAAATGCCCTTAAATGCAAAAATGAAACTTTAAGACACTGAAGAACAAATGCTGTCTCCAGTAAGACGGTCTTGTAAAACAAAGTAACTTTTTGATCTTAAACTTTTAATTCCACTCATATGTTTTGATAATCTATAGGGCAAAATTTAAAAATTTAGAGTTGTTATCCTGGACCTCTAAATATCCTGATGATTTGGTATGCTAATCAAGACCATCCATATGTGAAGTAGTTTTTGTCCTTTCAATCCCCTAAATTATATAAAAAGTAATTAAAGAGACATAAACCAGAGCGGACAACTAACTGATTCCCATATAGCAGAATAACATTTTTAAAACTAATGAGATTGTAATGAGGAGAGTAAAATTCTCATTTGGTCCTACATATGGAAGGTAATTAGAAAGTAGGATCATTCCTATTATCTTTAACTGTTTTCCTTTTAGTTTTACTATTCTTATTTTTCTAAAAAGGAAAGCAAAGCGTATAAAGACCAGAAACACATGCAGTTGTCAGGATAAAGCATCTTAGACCTTCATATGCAACCAGCTCCTAGTAGCAGAATGTTTTAATTTTTCCTCTTTCTTTCCTAGTTCTGAACATTTTGGTTTGTTGAGGCTTAATGCCACCAAGCATTAAACCACCTCTTTATTTTTATAACTGGAATGGTTAAACTCAGCTGAGAGTCTGCCCCATTCTTTGATGGAATTAGATTCTTTAATTCAGTCAATCAAACCATATGGTAAAACTTGCAAGGTGCTGTGACTCTGCTTCTTTGAAGGAGATAAAGCCTCTTTGTCTTTGAGCCTGGGACACACAGCAATATATATCTTAATATTCCAGCAGTACAGGTCAGGTAAAACTCGACCCATACAAAAAATACACTCTATTTTGTAATATTGTACCAGCACCCTGTTTGTCCCCAATACCTTGATGATACAGCCAAAACATTAATTAAAACACACAAAGAAAAAATCACAAGTGCACAAAAATAAGAACATGAATTAGAAAAAAAAATATTTTGGTGCTTCACATAAGAAGACAAAGGAAGTAGTCTAAAACTATAGAAAATGCAAATCAGTCTGAATTTGCAGAATTATCATATTAATGTAATTTTTTGAACCACACCGAAGTACACAGAGAAAGTCTAAGTGACTTTATTGTGGATTTTTTGGATACGTTTTTTTTACTGCACTTTCTGACTAGGAGTATGAAAAGGGAAGGAGACTGTCCAACATTGATGCCACTTTAAACTTCCTCAGTAGATAAAGACTTTTACTCTAGGCTAAAAAAAATAAATAAATCAAGCTTTCAGATAATAAAAAGATTAGCAATGGAGATGCAGGAAGGCATACAATTCTCTTTGCATGGTAATCTACATCTTACTGGTACAAGGGGTTTGATATAGAATTTTTTATATTGAAGTAAAAATAAAGCAAATCATTAATCTGACTGTTCTCAGCTAAACTCAATTAAAAGCTAACTTTTATTTTATCAATGGCATAGATAAATGTCTCACCCATCCTTTAAAAAAATGCTATTCCTGGTCTCAGAGTAAAACAAGAAAGTTTCATATGTTAGACTTCACCATCACCAGAGATTGTGGCTTGTTTGCCTAAGGGGAAAACTGAATTAATTGTAAGTAATACAAAACATTCCTTCTCATTTCTTTTTTCCCTTTTCTATGACATTTCTTACGTCATCATATGTAATTTTTGCCCTACGAAGCCACAGTTCAGAACAAGAGATGTCTTAACCTCCACTTTTCCCTAGGAAGATCCTCTTTTACAGAAACATTCTTAACACTTGATGTGTTCTTCCAGACTTTCAATTTTATTGCCAGCTTCGGAAAGATAAACAAATAAATAACCCTGTTTCTGGTGCTTGAAAAGTTTCTGCTTCAAACATGCTAAGATTATCAATATCCATCAGCGTGGATATTATTCAGTGGCTTTCAATGTACTCTCATTTGCTCAAACTCAAATATACATTTCACATGACATTAATAAAATAGATTGAAGAACATAACAAATAAAATCACAAAGGAAATAAATAACTCATGACTTGAAATGTAAGCGTATCTCCAGTTCAGATACTGCTGTTCTAAAATTTCATGACAATGAAATTACTTATTTTCTTCTATAAGAAAATGAAGGTGCTGCCAGTAAGAATTTTTCTAGTTTTAAACTGAATTCTTATTTTGCATTCCCAGAATTTTAAGGAGTTAATACATATTAACCATTACCACATCACTGAACTCATGGAAGCCCTCCTGGCAGAAACAAAGGAGTGCTAAAGGTTTCAATAACAGCATGTGAAATACCATGGAAAATACTGAACTGTTTTTCCATCTCTCATGATTTCTAAATCTTGTCCCTTCTATTTCTCATGACATTTCTCAAAACACTCCAAATCCACTGATCCAGTTCTGCAGCATTTCAGGCCCCATAACTGCTTCTTTGTAAGGTCCTGGAAAAAAGAGATTATGGGGAAAAATGTGCAAAAGCCAAATAGATCCCAAGTCATAGATGCCTCAGAAACTTCAACCAGAAAAAAACATGCTCAGAAAGCAGGCAGTTTGTACAAAATCGCTTTTTCTCATGGTGACACAGTAAGAATTTCTATGGATATCTATGTCAACTGGAAAAAGAGTTGATGCCATGGGCCTGTAATATAAAATTTGTGAGACAAAGATGAGCCCATGAAGGGTGTTAGATACTGTTTGTGGCAAATGAATACAGGTTTGCCCTCAGAAATGTAAAAAAAGCTGAAGAGAAACACATATGCACTGTATCCAAGACGAGAGGAAGGTCAAGTGGATCAAAACAATTTAACTACTGCTTTTCTGTCTTTTTCTCTGTCAAGCTGTAAGAGCACAAGTTCCTGTTTAGATTCACCCAGGCTTTTGGTATTGGACTTGTTTTGAAATAAAACCACAAGTAAACATATGATATAAGAAGGATGAGAGATGAAGGAAGTCAGGAACTGAATTCTTGTTCTCTTAAGTTGTCAGTTTCCCTGAAGAAGAGGGAGGAAAACTCAGTACTGCCTCAACAAACCAATTAAGCCCCTGAGAGGGGTTGACTAAGTCCTCAGCATATCCAGCCCTTTTAATATACTGTGCAATCATCAATATCTTATCAGGGAGGAAGGAACTGGCAGCAATATGTCAGCCATAGTAACACCTACTAGAGCTCGCACATCTAGGAAGAGCTAAAAATGGAGGAGTCTGGGAACCAGCAATAGTGATGAAAAGGCTTTGAGTGAAAACTTCTAACATACTGTAGCACTTTAATGCAACTATAAGCAGAAAATAACATTTTTTCTCACTCACCAAAGTAACACCTCTCTTTGTCAATGGAATAGTTGATAAATCTGTTAAAATAAAATGTAAATTGGGTTTTCCATCTGGCCACAGTGTCACCCAATAATTCAAGCCAAATAATGTGTTGCTTTTCAGGAAATTATTTTACTAAACAAAACCGTACAACCTACTTTAAAAAATCTTATTCATAGCTCAGTTTAAAACTCAAGACAATGACTTCCCTTTTAGAACAAAGTTTAGTGTAAGTACACTTTTAAACAAACTTCATCTTTGTTTTGGACTTTCTATGAAAGTCATATGGTTCTATTCTTCTCTGTTTAGACAAAGAAAAAGAAATTAAATCAATTAAATTCAAATGTTTCTTTTTAGATAAAGACATAATTCCTTCATTTAGCAGCCACTATTGTTATCAAATTCTAACATGATTCTAATATGATTCCTGAGCTAAATTGATTTATGCAAACTTTTCATATTGCACTATCTTTTTTCCTGGGGTTTTTTGGCAAGCATGTAGTTTCTTTTATTTTGGTAAATTCCACATGAATGTTCCTGTATATTTGTCACTTCTACTTCAGTATTCAGTGAAATTTGCTTCATCCACACTATGATGGACAAGGCAATCCATTTTGTCATCTAACCCTTATATCCAAGTGACAGAAGATTTTGCAGTTTAACACGCAGAGAAATTTTCATTACTTCTACAAGATTTAGATAACACTTCCATTAACAATGTTTAGATCAATGTTTCAAAACTTACAGTTCTGAAACTTCCCTTTGGGATCCTATTTATGTATTTTTAAAGACAAACAATCCACTTGAATATCTACAATGTGAACAAGAGCTCCCCTTTAATAGAAATCACTTTCAATGTCTAAACAAGACATCTGTTAATCACGCAGCAATAAAAATTTCTACATTGTCCGTTATACAGAAGATGTTTCTTTTGTACTCAGATGAAGTGATTTTATTTCTGAGCATAAAATCGCGCCACAAAGAAACAAACCTACACATGTAAAATATCCCCTTATTGTTAAAAAATGCAGAAATTCTTTTTGCAGTTTCACTTAGTAAAAGTGATAGAGCTCCTGGCATGTCTCCAGAGCCATTAAAATGATCAGAGGGCTGGAGCACTTCCCCTATGAAGATAGACTAAAGAAGTGGGGGTTGTTCAGCCTGGACAAGAGGTTCCCAGGTGACCTTAAAGCAACGTTCCAATATCTGGAGGGGGCCTACAAGAAAGCTGAGGTAGGGTTATTTACATGGGTGTGTATTGAGAAGGCAAGGGGAAATGGTTTCAAATTTGAAGATGGGAGATTTAGGTTAGACATTAGGAAGAAATTCTTTAATTTGAGGGTCGTGAGACACTGGAATAGGTTGGCCAAGGAAGTTGTGGCTGCCCCCTCCCTGGAAGAGTTGAAGGCCAGGTCGGATAGGGCTTTGAGTAACTTGGGCTTGTGTGAGCTGTCCCTGCCCATGTAGGGGGTTGGGACTAGATGATCTTTAAGGCCCCTTCCAACCCAAACCATTCTATGATTCTATGATTTCTTAAAATAAAATGAGTTTGAAATATAATGTGGCACACCTCAAGGAGAAGGAAAGGCCAAGAAAAGTAAACTGAGATGAAATATCTTAGTATTAGTAATATTGTTTTATAGTAATCCTCTGCCAAGGTCGTACATAGACCAACACCACTAGGCAAGAGTACATTAATGCACAGTCTCTCATTTTATGTCTTGATGCCTATAAATAAATTACAGAAAGGTATTAGTGTAACCATGACTTAGGGAAGAAGGTGAGGAAGTGGAGAAAAGAGAAGGGAAGGACACAACAATGTATCAGTCATCTAGCTGTTCTCTCTTCCACAAGAATGGGTTAACTGTAATGTGCTGCATCATTTTCTGTCTTCAAATGCCAGAATTTTTTTCACTTTTTGTGTATGCAATGAGTTCTCATATACTCAATAAGTTTTTAGCTGACCTGACTGCAGGGAATTGATAAATCCATTACCTTCAAACTAACAAAGTCCACCTTGCTCTATGTTTTTTTTTTTCGTTAGAGAACAGAATACATTGTTGCAGAACAAATCGCATACTAGGCTCTTCAGTGCTTTAACAGATTTTTTTTTTTCCAGGCCATCATCCCTAATATTACAATCAATATTTGTAAGTTGTTTATGAAGTTAGCCGGAGGAAACATAGTGGTTGCTGAACTTTCATTGTGGCTAGAGGAAAAAAGGTTAAGTGGCACAGTTACACCAGTCTGCTCCATTCAAAATGCAGTTGTGGGAACCATGTAACTATTACAAATACCAAGTAATTAGGCTGATTCTGCTCAGCTCCCAGGAGACAAGAACTGGAACCTCAAATCCAAAAATCACAGCTTTTATTGACTGCCAGTACAGATAGTAGAATCAGCAGACAGATGAAAACTGCCTATGTAGGACACAAAAGCAACACTAAACCTCCTTCTATTGAGAGAAGCAGTTTCTTGACAAAAAATAATTCACTCCTTTCCTTTTCCAACTTCAGTTGACACAGGGATAGGGACAGAATTCATTCATGTCTTCTGTGCATCATTACAGGTTTCCCACCATCCATTGAAAACTGAATATAAGTAAACAGTGAATTTCAAAAGTATCTTCCATACATGGAGCTCCTCTAGTAAGCCACAGCACTGAGATTTTCCTAAAAGTGAGCATGACGCCAAAAGGCCCTTGATTTCCGAACTGCCTGCACTGAAACATCAATAACACAGTAACTTTTGAGACTGAAAATCTGAATTGCTAGTGACTAACACTAAAACAAGAGAGCTCAGAATAAAATTTTCAAAACATTTTGTTGCAGGGTGGATAGGTGCATCCCTCCTTTCAATGTTTCTCTTGGTTCTGCAAGTCTTTGTATTACAAAACTCCACATTTCCTCTGAGCTTCTCTCCTACTCCAGAAGTTCCCCTTTTCCTCCTGGGAAAAATCTATCTTCTCACCCCTAAGGGCCACAAACACACCTTCCCCATCCTCTTTGCTGAAGTCATTCAGTTTCTTTTTATTATAGTGTCCAGCTTGCTATCTTTCCCATTCTCTTCAGAGGGAAGAATAAAGCTGGCAGAAATTAATTTTCTGCTTGAACATGTTCAATTCTTTTTGGAAAGGAACTTACTCTCCTTTGGGAGAGTTCTAGCTACCTGGCCCAGATTGCAGCATACAGCATGAAGCAAAAAGAGAATGTTTTCACAGCTCTGCCCTCTTAACAGGATATGCAGTATTTCAGTTCAAGAAAGACAGGGAACTACTTGAGAGAGTCTAGTGCAGA
Source organism: Calypte anna (assembly GCF_003957555.1). Lineage (NCBI taxonomy): Eukaryota > Metazoa > Chordata > Aves > Apodiformes > Trochilidae > Calypte > Calypte anna. Next base: position 97,260,535 of record NC_044245.1, read on the forward strand.
GCCACAATGATGATTAAGGGAGTAGAACATCTCCCTTATGAGGAAAGGCTGAGGGGTCTTTTTAGTCTGGAGGAGACTGAGGGGTGACTGCATTTATGTTATTTATAAATAAGTAAAGGGCAAGTGTCAGGAGGACGGAGCCAGACTCTCCTCAGTGATGACAGACTTCTATCCTTCTCAGATAGGACAAGGAATAATAGGCCTAAACATAAGAAAAAGCTTTTTTACTGTGAGAGTGATAGAACAGGGGAACAGGCTACCCAGTGAGGTTGTGGACATTCAAAACCTGCCTGGACATGTTCCTGTGTGACCTCCTGTAGGTAATCCTGCTCTGGCAGGAGGGTTGGACTTGATGATCTCTCAAGGTCCCTTCCAAGCCCTAACATTCTGTGATTCTGTGATATCATGCTGTATATTGCTGTTGTGGTATCAGTTTTATTTACCATTTAATCCTTGCAATTGAAATACATGCCCTTTTCTTGTATCATTTTTCTCTCTAGTTGAAAACAACTCACTTCTGTTACAGCGATACATGAGAAGTATTTTGTTTTCCAATCTCAGAAGAGAAACAAGACTCAAGTCATTAAACTAATTAGAGTGATGTATGTTGCCTTTGAGCAGGTTGCAACAGGAGGACACTGAAGTTGTAGTACACGAGCAATTGAGAGTGCTTCAGGATTGGTAAAAGCTGTCACAGAGAAATGGCAGATTATGGGCAGTTGGTTCAGTGAGAGAGAAAAACCTGAGGTAAGCCCAGGGGCTAACTGAGATCAAGTGGTACTGGGGGGGTGTCCTGAGATCAGGACACTCTGTACAGCTGTCCAGAACTATGGGAAAAAACCTGGGAGCTTTCTTGCTCATCCAGTCAGGTGCAGTGGGGCCATGTCCAGGCATTTAAATGCCCCTGGGGGAGCACAGCAAACAAGGGCGGGCAAACAGGGAAGTCTTCAAGGCAGTTTGCAGGGGGCAGCTCGCACAGACAGGGAGAGCAGCAGGGAGCTGCAGCTTACTCCTAGAGTGATAGTAAGTACTCCCAACATCCAAAAAAATGGATATCAGTATCCAGGACATAGGCTGTGAGGAATGCCACAGTCTTACAATGGCAGCAGGATGCACCTCCAGCTGTGGCTGTGTGAACAGGTTGGTGACCTGCTCAGCATGGGGACACAGCTCCAAGACAAGGTGATGGAGCTCAGGGAAGAGGTGAGCAGGCTAAGAAACATGAATGAGAGTGAGAAGGAAAACCTTCTTCAAATGATCTCCCCTAAATTAGAACAGGAAATAACTCTAAGGGGAACAGAGGATCCCATATCCTCTCATAACCATATCACTGAGCCCTCACACAGTAACCCACAGGAGGAAGGTCAATGGGGGCAATCACAAAGCACCCACAGGATGGACAAGGGATCAGATCCAGCCATCACGGGTTTAGGAAGGGCAGGTCCTGTCTGACCAACCTAATCTCCTTTTATGATGAGGTGACCCACCTGGGGGATGAGGGGAAGGCTGTGGATGGAGTCTGCCTGGACCTAAGCAAAGCCTTTGACACCGTCTCCACAGCATTCTCACGAAAAAGCTGTCAGCCTAGGGCTCAGACAGGAGCACCCTGTACTGGGTTAGGAACTGCTGGAGGCCCCCAGAGAGTGGTGCTGAATGGTGCTGATCCAATTGGCAGCTGCTCACCAGTGGTGGCCCCCAGGGATCAGTGCTGGGTGTAGTGGAACAGAGGAGCAACCAGGTGCCTCTGATCATCAGGAAGTGGGTGTGAGCCGCTATCAACTCCACCTGTGCCCAGTCAGGGCAGGGCCCCTATGGAGCATGTGCAAGACCATGGGGCCAATAAATAGTGAGGCTCACACCCACTGAGGCAGCTCATTCTGGAGCTAGTTGAGAGAGTGGCTGGTTGCTTCCATAGCAGCAGACCATCTTGCTAGTTCCTCGCTGTGGGCAATAGACTCAAACCACATCCTCCGAGTCTATACTACCATATTGACACCTCGATCTCGGACTAGAGACTCCATTCCGGTTACAGCTGGGCCTGGTTCTGTTTAATATTTTCATCAATGCTTTAGATGAGGGGATTGAGTCCACAATTAGCAAATTTGCAGATGACACTAAGGGGTGGAGGGGGAGTGTGGATCAGCTGGAAGGCAGGAGGGCTCTGCAGGGGGACCTGGACAGACTGGAGAGTTGGGCTGATTCCAATGGGATGAGGTTCAACAAGGCCAAGTGCCGGGCCCTGCACTTTGGTCACAACAACCCCATGGGGAGATCCAGGCTGGGCACAGAGTGACTGAGAGAAGCCAGACAGAAAGGGACCTGGGAGTCTGGATTGACAGGAAGCTGAACATGAGGCAGCAGTGTGCCCAGGTGGCCAAGAAGGCCAATGGCATCCTGGCCTGTATCTGGAACAGTGTGGCCAGAAGTTCCAAGGAAGTGATTCCGCCCCTGTACTCAGTGTTGGTGAAGTCACACATGAATACTGTGTCCAGTTCTGGGCTTCTCAGTTCAGGAAGGATATTGAGGTCCTGGAGCAGGTCCAGAGAAGAGCAAGGAGGATGTGAAGGGATCCAGCACAAGTCCTGTGAGGAAGGGCTGAGGGAGCTGGGGGTGTTCAGTCTGGAGAAGAGGAGGCTCAGGGGAGACCTCATCACTCTCTACAACTCCCTGGAAGGAGGGTGTAGCCAGGGAGGGGTCGGTCTCCTCCCCGGGAGCTACCAGTAAGACAAGAGGGCATGGACTTAAGCTCTGTCAGGGAGGTTTAGATTGGATATTAGGAAAAAATTCTTTACAGAGAGGATGATCAGGCAGTGGAATGGGCTGCCCAGGGAGGTGGTAGATTCTCCGTCCCTGGGGGTTTTTAAAAAGAGACTGAATGTGGCACTCAGTGCCATGGTCTGGTAACCACAGTGGCAGTGGATTAAGGGTTGGACTTGATGATCTCTGGGGTCCTTTCCAACCCGAATGATTCTGTAATTCTCTGATTCTCTTTAACCACCATCTGTGTGACTTTGCCACTGACAAATTTAGTAAAATAAATATATAGCCTATCTCAAATATTAGGCCTTTTCTTTGGGGAGAAAAAAGCCTACCTAGAAAAAGTAACTATGAATTAGAATATAGGAAACACCATCTTTGATTTTTGTTTAGTAACTTAATGGCATACAACTAAAGACATTATGGAGCATGTTGTGAAAGGATCTAAAATTGCCTTAGAATCCCTTGAGTATTTTTTAAGGAACACTAAGTAAAATAATGCTTCTGCAAAGCCCCAAGTATTCTATATCATGAGTCTGACACCACTTTAGGAATGTATTTCACAGACATGCCTTTGGTATGGATCAATAGGGGAAGATAGTTTATTAAGTGAAAGCAAAAAAAAGAAAAATATAGCAAAATCCAAGTTAAAAAGAAAACTATTGTGAAATGTATATTTTCTAAATTAGGAGATATCAAAACTATAATTTTATCTGAATTTCTCAAAGTTTAAATCAATTTAGCTTGAAGTCTGTGCTTCATAGAATGCTTATGGCTTTACTCTTCTTTATTAAGAAGAGTAATATTATTTATTTATTATTTATTATTTGACCAGTGATAGGACAAGGGGTAATGGGTGTAAATTGGAGCATAGGAGGTTCAAGTTGAATATTCGAAAAAATTTTTTTACTGTAAGGGTGACAGAGCCCTGGAACAGGCTGCCCAAGGGGGGTCGTGGAGTCTCCTTCACTGGAGACATTCAAAACCCGTCTGGACACGTTCCTATGTGATGTACTCTAGGTGGCCCTGCTCTGGCAGGGGGGGTTGGACTAGATGATCTTTCGAGGTCCCTTCCAACCCCTAGGATTCTGTGATTCTGTGTGATTCTGTGATTAAAAAAAGGAAGTGGTTCATTTCTGTAAGAAAGCAGTTAATAAAACTTAAATTAATGAAATGGGATTGCTGTTGGATTCTGTACATTCAATTATCCTTAAAAATTTTTCCTCTTCATGTGATATCTATATTTTGACAGTGGTTTCAAAGAATCAGTTTTTAAAAATGCATTTGTAGGGACATGTATACATTGTTACTAAAGGACTTGGTGTGTACTTCTTCATTATGGTATGCCTAGGTGTTACTCAGAGGCTCTATAACTTATTAATAACTTTTCAGCTTCCAATCTGGAGGCCTAAAATCCTTGAGTCTAAAGTTTCTGTGGTTTTCTGTAATCTCCAAAACAAGATGCATCAGAAGAATCCTACACCAGCTCTCTTCTAGAATTGCTTAAGCATTTCCATATTAAGAAACCAATTATTTGGTGTGCCTTATTGAATGGGCTTACTTCTGAGTAATTCTTTTCTGAAAGTGTTTTTAAACTTTGTGTGGAGCTGACCTGGGTTTCATCATCATTGTGGCAGAACTACATTGAAATCAGTACTGTGTTACTTCCATCTGCTACGGATTCACTCTGAAGTTGACAAGTCCTGTATCTACAAGCTGAATTTATACACTCTATTTGTTAGATACTGTGCACTTCAGCTTCTCCTACAATCAAAGCTGTAGGAAAGAGAAATGATGATGCTTATTTAAAAAGAAACCAAGAGCAATCAAAAGACAAAGGAACAAGGAAGTGTAAGATTCAAACTTAATTTGTACCCTTGCAAGTTATTGGGACAAATCTGAACTGCACTTGTCTATCCCCAGCCTATTGTTGTATTAGATGATCAGATTAGATGATCAAAAAAAAACAAGTTGATGAAAGAGGGAGATGGATCATTCTTTTTGAAAGTGGGTCTAATATATCTTTCAAACCTTCAAACTGAGGATTTTACAAATGGAAGACAGTCCTCTTCTTGGTCCAATACAGCCATTCCATAAAAACACTACAAAATATTATCTGACACTTCATGAGCTTGCTTCACTAGCTTTCCTGGAAATCACTTAGCAACAGAACTCCCCAAACACACACACGTGCATGTCATTAAATAAAGAGTAATGGATTTCAGCTCAAAGACGGTCATCAGAATGGTAATTAAAGTAAAATGCCTTACTATCTTCAGCTCATTTGTAATTAAAAAACAGATTTATGAAAGATGTAGCTATTAATCTGAAACATTTATTTTATAACTCTCTTGCCTTTTTCAATGGTCTCAAGTAAGATTTAGAAACAAAGCAACATTAATGAGTAAACTAAGTATAAGTAAAGTAGCAACATGGAGATATATGGAAATTAGCATTGTTTAATTCAAAGAGATAAAACAAAACCATATGCTGGCATCAAACAGACACTGCAAGTTAATAAGGAACATTTATGATTCCACATTTGAGAGAGATCAGTCTCAAAAGGAGTTTTAGTTTACTAAGCATGCAAAAATCTGGGTGAATAAGAAAACACCTCTATTTAGAAATAAGATCTAGATTAATATGTAAAATGGGGACTGATTATATGTAAAATGGATTGTAATATGTAAAAAAAATGGACTGTAATATGTAAAATGGACTGATTCTACCACCTCCACTTTCCCAACTCTGCCTCAAATCTCTAATCTAGCAAGAAAGTTTTGTTTCCTTTTACTATGTTTCATCTATGCTTTCAATTCTACACTCCATCTGCTGAAAGCAGTCCCTTTTCTTAATGTTTCTTAATGTTACACTCAGAATACTGAGTGTAAAAAAAAAAAAAAAAAAAAAAAGTTTAAATTCTTTTCTAGCCTTCCTCTAGCCTGATCCTTTTGATGATAAATTCAGGAAACACAAGTACAATTTTTGTTCCCTCCCCTTTTACCTGATGGAATGCACAAGTTGTGCTAGATCTGTCATGCTGAGATAGTCTGTCATGTGTGTCTGCTCACTTTGCTGGCAGCTGTAGCCCAGTAAATACGATTTTCTACCACCCCCAGTAGAAGGCCCCATGCTTTGTTGCTTCGTCTTGACCAGCCAGTGCAAGCTCTCAGGTCTCATTTGGGCTGGTACAGCCTGGGCTGGGTTTATCCTCTCACAACAGTTGCCTGGTGTTTCCTTAACCTCTCTGAGTACCCTGTGTAGCAAGAGTCCCACAACAGTTACCTGGTGTTTCCTTAACCTCTCTGAGTACCCTGTGTAGCAAGAGTCCCACAGGCCTACAGAATCAGTGCCTGACAAACAACAGCTCTTTTGGTTAAGAACATTAGGAAACCAACGGAAAGGAAGATGTCTGCTGTGAGAAAGCTTGGAGAAGCAAATCTGAGACTGAAAGGAAACAAAGTCCCACCACAATTATACTTCTTCATCTAAAATCCTCAGGTTGCTGGTGACTTATTATCACCACTGCCCCTATGACAGCAGAGAAAAGTTCGGCCTTAGGTTAAAAAAGGTATTGGAAAGCTTAAAATCACAACAAAGAAAAGAAAGGGTGGGATATAAATTCTTTGTGTGGCAAATTTAAGTGTTCTATTGACTTAATTTTTCTGTATTATTTTGGACTATTAGACTCTGAAAAGCTTTACTGTAACTAAAAATAAATTCTTTTCACTATATTTATGTGGGGAGTTCAGCTAGAACAAGATTTTGATTTAGATCATAATTATTCTTTGAATTTCTACATTACATTAGTTTGGTTTTATGTAGAACATCATGTAAAATTGCAACTCAGTTTTATGCAAAAGTGCTTAGAAGCTTCCAGGCATTCTTCCAAAGAAAACCCTCTTACTTTATTGCAATTATTTCATTGTACATTGCCCAAATCACTGCATTTTTTCTCTGACAGAATTTTCCAGCTGTAGGCACTGTTGTACCTGATAAGGATTTGCTAATGTAAGAGCTATTCACAGCCTTGTTAGGAAAGCCAAAGAGGTTTGGATTAAACACTTGTAGTCATTGTAACCCTTCTTGCAACTTCCAGATTACCCTATGGCTTCAGTTTTTGCTCAGTAATGTGACTATACTTGTGTGGTAGAGGTACTTCTCTGATGATCTACCTGCATTTAGAAAAATCTACTCTAGTTTTCTCCATTTTCCTTAGAAAAGTCCTTGATAAATGCAAACTCTTCATTTTACTTCATTTGTATAAACTGCTTGACAAGTCAGAGTGACTTAGTAATTGGAAACTCCTAATTGGTAATGATGGCTGTCATGTACCTCTCTAGTTTTTCTGAGATCTTCAGCAGGATAGAGGACATTAAGAACAGCCAAGCTCTTTATATCCAAGGAATTGCTCTGCAACAGTAGGATTTGTACAGTGCAAGCACTTTTTTTGCTGAAGAAAGAAAGAATTGAATTAATTCAGAAGCCACATTAGCTTAGATTTAATACAGGCTTTGCATTTAGAAACAGCCAGCTAATGCTGTACTGAGATTAATAGGACTGGGCTGCTTTGAATTTTTGCAGCTTCCATGATGTAGTCCAAGTCGTTTATTACCTGCACTTCAGCCTCTTGACTGTAGAAGCAATCTAATGTCTGTCTTAAATACTTGTTCATCTTCTTCGTGTGTTTGAAAGCATTATATTAGACATAGAGCCATTAATCTATAAATTTAATTTCAGAGAAAAGGCACTCATGATTGGAATTCCTTGAAGTAGATCCAAACTAGAGAATGAAAATACTTTTGTGAATCTGCATCATTTGGTTTTGTTAGGGGAGAATCTCAGTGCTGCCTGATATCTGATGACATACTGGAGGTCAACCCCAGTAATTTGATCATACCTCCTCCACCTAATAACTCTTATTTTTTTCATTGACAAGACAAAGTCCTAAAAAAAAAAAAAAAAAAAAAGGCTTAAAAATTATAATATTTGGTCCATAATGCTGTAGACTAGCAACTCTGTGTGTGCATGGCATCTACTCCAGAATATTTTGAATTAATACAATCATCATCCCAAGTTTTCTAATCCAAAATTGAAGCATTACTGTAATACTAATTTAATCATATTATTATTATATTGTTATGTAACTTCAAATTATTATTTGCATTATTAATATGTATGGAATAATTTCATTATGACACATATAATTAATAGCCTATTTTTCAAAAACAGCGAATTCATGAAGAAATCTTGTCCAGATGAAATGATTCAAAAAGCAGCACTTGTGTACCAACTGATCATGTTTTGAAAAATAATATTTCTATTGTTTATTCTATCATTTTATAGAAATAATAATTATTTTATTTAGAATTATATATTATTTCTGTTATTACTATAATATCACTAACATCAATTTGTAGACCACTGTTCCATCCTAGGCCAAACCACACATAAGGTTATGTTTCAAAATATTCATGCTACTTTCTTCATAGCTTCTCAAATTTTGTTTCCATTATGTGGAGGGCAAGAAGGAAAAAGAATTGAACATTACTTAAAGAAAAGTGTCACATCCTAGTTTTGATAGAAAAAATATGAACTAGAAGCTTCTGTTCTTAAATGCAGAATAAAAATACTAAAGCTCATGTATTTCATGTATCTTCTATTGCATTGCATTTAGTACACAGTGTTCTGTGTACCAAGAATAAAAGGATTCATTTTTAGAGCCTATTAAAATTGCAGTTGTAGTCTATAAAAAAACTTGTAAAAATAGCATCCCATGAAATAAATTTTAGATGTGCCTTATAAATCTGAGCTGGAAATCAAAAGTTTGAAACAAGAAGAAAGAGAAGAAACTGTTGAATTGACAGGAATATTTGTCTTCAAAACTGAATTTACATTCTCATGGAAGTATTCAAAATTGTTTAGATTTTTTTATTCTTATTTCCAAGGACTGTTATCCACTCCTTCAGCTGACAGTTATCACCTGTGATATGATCTCTTTGCTTTCAAGGAGTCCTGAATCTTCAGACCAGTCATGTCTGCACTCTGCCTGGCACACTGTGCACCTACCACTGGACTGTCACCAGCAGTTGCTTTTACCTCAGGTTATCCAACTTGCTACTAATTCCCCAGTCTCCATTTGTAGACATGATAAATGTCAAGAAGACACAGATGATAGCATAATTTGGTAAAATCATTACAGAAAAAAAGTAAATGCTATGTACACATCTGGGTATTTCTTAAGTTGTTACTAAAGTCAGTAAAATTAATTGGTTTTATCTCATGAAACCTTTTTTTTCTTAGCACACACATCCTCTTTCATTTGGTTCTTGCTTCATCTCAGTTACTAATTCTCTAAATCCAACTTGAAGACTAGGAGGTGATGAGCTGTCTAAAAGCTTTGAGTTCTAAGACACTTTATCACCTTGATGTTGTATATATTTACCTTTTGCTAGGCCTGGGAAATGCATGTTTTAGTACTTGCAGCATGTCTTGATCAAGTTTTTTCAAAATAGCTAACTACAGGAAGTTCACCATATTAAGGTGGTCCCTTGAGGGGCAATAAGTAACTGAGGGTGTGTAATAATGAAGGGATTTTCAGCCTTACGAACTTGAGCCTGATCAGAAGCATCTCTAATGCGATTTAATTTCTTTGAGAAAAAAAATCGACTCACCTGAAAAACAGGTGTTAAGTGTTTCCTATTGCCCTCAAGTGCATCCTGGTCAGAATTCCCAAGAAAATACTTTCCTAAATACACTAAACTTCTCTGAATCAGCTTCATATTCAGATACATGTCCCTTAGTTCTCATGACTGAGAATGAGAAACTGTTGTACTCTGTATTGAAGGAAAACGGACTTATATAGCAGGAAAAAACAAAACCTAAAAAACAACTTCAAGAGGTACTGGGGTGACATTACATTTCTCTATAGAACTTTGGGTTGTTTCTTCTTTTTTTTTTTTTTAATCCCTTCCAAGGCTTCTAGATCAAAGTCTTTGGAATGACAACAAAGTCACATCAGTGACTTTTAACTAAAGACTGTTCACAAGTATGAAAATAACTGTTCATTTGGTGCCCCAGTTTTCTGTGGGAAACATATCTGAAAAACCCTGTTTGAACACATTGCATTGTTCAACACATGGTCTGTGGGTAACTAATCTGTAATGGCATCAGTAACTCCAAACTGTTACATTTCACATAGAAAATAATAGCAGTGAAGTTAAAAGCAGGGGCAGGAGGGGGGTTGCTTTCCAAAAGCAGAACAGGAAGCTGAGGACAGACCCAGGGCTGCTCATGAATTAGCACCTCACCAGATCTGTATGCAGTAGTGAGATCTGGGTGCTGCTGTCAGGGTCCAGAGACAGACCCAGGCACATCAAGCAACAAACCAGGTCCAGGGAGCAACCAGAGGTTCCCAACATCAGCAGCAGAAGAGGAGGGCCAGAGAGAAGCTGAAAGCAAGGCTGCAATGTCAGGGCAAGGGCCAGAGAAAGGGGTAGGTACCAGCCTGCCTACACTATCTCTCAGACAAGCTTTGGGAACAGTAATCTCAGTTTTTGTGAAACCCCCCTGGGCCTGTGGATGGGGGATAAGGGACACACCACGTGGGTCTGGTCAGGGGCAGTAAGGTCTGCTAGTGCCCTCAGGCCCTAATGATTGCTCAAACCATTTACCATGACTTTTTTTTTTCTTAAGAAAGAAAATTTCAGAGTTATATCCTGCTGCACCTTACACGTTGAAGAATTTGACAGGGCAAAATTTCTGGCTATGCACTGGTTTGGGTCTACAAAGTTATTCAAATCCAAGACAGTGAATCCAAATATAAAGCAAGGGGAGGGATAAAAAGTAACCTGGGGCTTTAGGGAGTGAAACCAGATGACTTGAAAGTTACCGTTTAAGTTCCGTGCTGCAACTATTGTATTTTCATTCACACTTTAAACTAAACTCACATTTTATCTAGATTTAGAATTACGGTACTCAGCCAAATTTTAAAAATGTACCTGCAAAATGGACAGCCTGAAGCAAACAGAAAGACAAGGACAGACAAATTTTACCTTTTTTTGCACCCAGAGCATGTAAAAAAATGTAGCAAGGTGGCTAGGGGCAGAGTGTATGGTTGCCATCTGGCCTGCTTTGCCAGCTGAAGATAAGAAAGTCTTCACTGCCACTTGACTGTGTAAACACAGCTCAAGTGACAAAACAACCTCTCAGTGTCATTCATACACTGCTGCATTGGAAGAGATCACATATAAACTGTCTGTGTGGCAGATGTATTTTTTAAAATTGTATTTAGTCCTGGTGAGAGAAATAAAGGTTCAGATTACTCTTTGGCTGTAGTGATTTCTCTCCAGGCCACTGCTTTTTGCGATAGTACTTTAAAATCATCTCATATTGCCTTGTATTTCTCTATGATTACTACTAGCTCATTGCATTTTGTGACCAAGACCCTTCTTTCTTATGTTCAACATGCATTAAACATAATAAAAAAAACAGGTGTCCAATTCAAGGAGTTCCTACAGCAACACTTTCACCTGAATTTCTTATGTGTGATACATACAAAGTGCAGGAAGAATGGACTTGCTGCATACTAATTTTTAGATGGTTCATTTAAAAATCCTGTTCATGTGGCCCAAATTCATATGGAATTCAGGAATTTTTGTATCACTCACTTTTGCGTTACAGATTATGATATATAGATTAAGATCACAGATTATGGCTTTCAAAATCCAAGCCTTCAGCCACATCTCCAGAAAGTCAGCCCAGTTCCTTCACTTTTTTAAGGAAGGAACCCTTTCATGTTTACACACAAGGTATGTTATCTGTTTTCCCCTCTGCATGAATGAAAAAAATTGTGCAGGTCACAAAATCATAGATTGTTCTGGTTTGGAAGTAACCTTAAAAATCACTATTACTAGTTCCAACCCACCCTTCTGGCCCCTGCATGGTAAGAGACATCTTTCATGGTTAGTACCTGATTTCATTAATAAATGGCATGAAATAATATGTCATTTACACTATGAAGGTGGTGAGCAAGGAAGCCAAGGAGTTGGGAGTGATGCTTTATAGAAGACACTTCTACCATCTGACAATGAAACACACCCCTGTGCAAGTCAGCAGGGTAGCAGATATGAAGGGGCAGATACACAGTGAAGAGCTTTGATTCCTGCATGTTTTAGAAAGTAGTATTTGTAATTTCAGTGATCACAGTGTCAAAGTGACAAAGATAAAGATGATGGACTGCCCGTGACCACTACAGCATTATGCATGCAACATAAAAAGATTCTGGAGACAAACCATTAAGGGAAACACCTGAGATGAAGACCTCCTTAGTTACATACTCTGCAATAACTGCAGATCCAGGTCAGATGTCACTAAGTGGTTGAAAAAATTATATGGCAGAGGGAAGATAAGACTTGGTTAGAGTTGAGTAACTTGGACAAAGAAATGGAGTTTTTTATTTTGGAGAGTATCTTGACATGCTAAGTATCTTATGGCTCTGACAGAAGGCAGATAGTCAGTGCACTAAAAGAAGACAGAAGGTCTAACAAATGATGGAGTAAACTGTGCCAATGCAGAAATGGTGTCATTATCAAAACCTAAAGTCAAAAGAGGTTAAGATCTATCTCAACCAGAAATAGTGAATCTATACAAAATGAAATGTCTTGCTTAAATCCGTAGGAGTAGAGAGATGGTTTAAAGACCCCATCTTCAACAGTCAGAGAATATTTATTCCACCTGTATTAAGACATCTTAGAAAGACCAGAAAAAAACCTAGTACAATTAAACAGCAAAATAAAAGAGTTCTTTCAAATTATATATACATATATGTCCTTAAAACAGACAAAAAATAAAGTCAAGAATGATGAGGAAAATAGGAATAATCTTAAAAAGTTGCAACTTAAAATGAAAAATATATAATAAAAATTTTGGAGTAAGTTTCTAAGGCACTAAAAATACTTAGAAAATTTTTTTCAAGCACATCAGACTTTCATCTGCTAAGACTGATAGCTGGTCAAAGTGCTAAGGGTGATTCTAGAGAAAATAAGACTATATCAGGAAAACTAACTTTTTTTTGTTTTCCAATATTCCCTACAGAAGTGGTCAAGGAGATTCCCATAGTAGGCCTTTTCCACTCATGGTGCTAGTTGGAAAAGTTTTCAAACTGAAGTCATTGAAAGTTTTCAAAAGAAAAATAAAAAAATTTTTAGCAACAGATTACCTGGATTAGCTGATACTAATTAGAATTAGATATTATTGCTAAGAGATTTAGGTTTTATTTTGAATAGTTCTGTTTGAATCACAGTTCTGTGTCCAGCCGTGGTCTTGAAGTAAATTTAATGTAGGGTTTTTTTGGCAGATAAATGGATATCTGAATAACAGCAACCAAAAATTTTGTGTTATATACTGCTTGAATGCAAAGTAAAATTTTGCTTTGTTTCTTCCTTCTGTCCCCCCACCCACACACACAACCTCTGCTTCAACTTCTGCATGTAAGAAAATAGTAGAAATGGTAACAATAGAAAGGAGAAAAATGAGGCAAAGGTATGGACACATAAGTGTTTTAAATAAGGATTTAAGATTCTTTTCTTTACAAAAGAGTGAGTGAAAAGGGGAAGTATATAAGAGAGGCCATATTGTGTCATGCGTGATACAGGGAAATTAAAAGGAAGAAAATTGTTCCCTACTTAACATACTGTAGAAACTAGGAGGATTGAGTGAAATTAGATAGAACTTTCAAAATAAAACCAAGATCAATAAAATATCTCCAGTGAATGCTGACTTTATAGAATTTACTGTCATAAGATGTTACATCTGAAGAAAAAGCAGATGCAAAAGGTAAGTAAATGGATTTATAGATGAGTTTAACAAGGACGGTTGACCACAAAGAAGTAGATGAAAGGTCTAGCATGGGAAATCCTTGAGCTAGAAATTTCCCATGGCTGGGATAATGGGTACCTGTTCTTTATTCTAATGCTTATTCCTACAGCATCCACTGTGACCAGTGTCAGATACAGAGCTAAATTAATACATTCCATGATTGCTATTTCTTTTTGTCTTAATGCAAATTGGTTGAATCATAACACAATTATTGATCAATAATATTAATGTTCTATTAGATTCATTTTCTCAATAGAGGTGCAGAACAGTGACAACCTGCATTGTATTAAGGGTCAATATTTACCCCTTTTAAACTTCACACATTTCTAATTTCTGTCCTGCTTTCTTTCCATTGAAGATCTTAAAAATGCTTAGAAATATTTTAAAATGCTTAGAAATAAGGTGTCCATATATTGTGTATAAATTATGAGGACATTGAAAAAGTCACTTGACTTTCACAGTTTTATACTGCCAACAATGTCAATTTTCCTGAATCTGCCATGTAAGAAACGTGATTGTGTGTACCATACAGTTTTCTTATTCTTTGGCTCTTGTTGGCAATATTTATTCTAGCAGTTGCAACAGAGGTCAGGAAGCTGACAAATAGGACACTGAAAATCCGCACAAAAATGGACTAAGGGTTTCCAGGGGTCCTTCAAGCATGAAATAGTGTTTGATATAGAAAAAGAAATAGTTTAGGGAGGGGTTATATCCCTTCATGCTGAAGTAGGAACTGTGACATCATGAAATAAAGACTATGAATATGGCTCTTTTTTGCATATTTTCAGCGTGTAAAATAACACCAGCACAGAGTTCCCCATATGATTTCTCCTTTTGTGTTGCCAGTAGGCAGAGTGATAGTATTTGACTGCTGGGCTGCAGCTGTACCATAAAATTGTCACATCAGCAAATTAATTATAGCCATTCAAGTCTTAGACTATGCTTTCTATATATATACAAGTACAATATACAATTGTACTTGAGTACAGGGAGTTTGTATGTCAGTGGAAGTCAGGAGGAGATAAGTGGTACATAGAGGTCATATTAAGTCACTCAGAAGCATGTAGAGAAGTATAACAAGCTCCTATTAAGAAGTGTAGCAAAGTTGTATTTCTCTGGTATGGAGAAAGTGACTTGAACAATTAATTAGCCCTTAATATAGAGGGTAAGCCTTGAGGCAGCAGCAAAGGACCTGAGTTTGTAACCTGAATGTTGGCCACTATTTGACACAAACCTGGACGGAATGGCTCCTGTGGTAATTAATATATCCAAGCTAGGGGGCACTGAATATAACCATTGTGACATATACAAGGGTGTAAAAAGTAAAAAAGAATGTTCTCTTTCCCCTTCTTTTAATACCAATGCCTATTTAAGGTTGCTCAAGGACTCAGAAACATTAAGTAGCCTTTAGGTTGGTTACAGAAAAAAAAATAAATCACAGGAGACATAAATAATTCATGGCAAAACTATGCAGTTTATGTAGTGCTAGACATTTAATAAATCTCTTAGCAATCCAATCAGATCTATATTTGGGTAAGCATCCCAAGCAATCCTTTCTCAGAAAGTTGCTACAGTCAAAAAAAAAAAAAAAAGCAACAAAAACTGAAGTGGTATAGAAATTGAACTCTTAGAGGCTGTCCTTGCAAATGGAGGTTGATGCATATTGATATGCTAGTAAGAGAAAGATTTTCTTTGCTGAAACTACTCAGAAGCTAAAGAGGAAAAATCTGTCTCCAGGACCATAAAGCTGGTATCTTTCAAAAGTACTTATTTCAAGGCAAATCTCAAAAAAAAAGTAAAAAAAGAAAAAAAAAAGTAAAAAACGCAGCTGTTTTTCCAACAGGGGCAGGAGCCCAGATTCAAAAGAGACAGAGTAAAATCTTAGTTCTGTGGAAGCCAAAGTTGAAGATTTCACTGGTTCTTCTGGAGCTATCATTTAATTCATGGAGTGTTTCAGATCATTCTTTTTTTACTACCTTAGAGCTAACACGCAGAGAGAGTCCTGGCACCATGCAAAGGTGCACACATATAAATTACATTATCTTAAGCCAGAACAGTGTGGATATCTGGTGTCAGTGCAGGTCTGCATGTGTGGGATTAAAATAAAAACCTTAGGTTACAACCCTGAATCTGAGAGTTTTTCTTTGATATTTTTTCCCGTTCATGTGCTGATCAAATCTACCTCAGCCAATATGGGAAATTTCATGAGCCTTTTGCAGAAAAGATGTATTTTTCTTTATTCAATATAACTCCCAGCTGCAGCATAAAATTGGTGATATGGAGTCTGGAGAGAGCACTTAGTCAAGGCAACCATGGGCTCCTCTCAGTGGAGACTTCTCTCCCATGTCTTTCCCACACAAAAGAATTCTCAGTTAAGGATTGAAAGAGGGATAATTATATAATTGCGAAGTGATATAGCAAGTGTTTATTTCATCTAATTATTTCTTTAATAAAGTTAATAATTTACAACCAGTACATTGTCACTTCTCTTAAACTTGTGTAAGCAATCAGGAGGCAATTTAGAAAGAGCTCTCTTTGATGATGCACATTGTTATGCACAATATTTGTCATTTTTGTTTGCAAATGATAAATTATTCAGACAGTTGTTCACTGCAGTCATGCGGTTGCTTAGTATGCCAGTGAGATAGGAGTTTTATTTTTTGACTGAATCCCTAAAATTTAGATCATCCCAAGATGTTCAGTACATTCTATATATGTTACTCATCCTTCGCACTGAAGAGAGGAAAAAACACAGGAGAAAAATATACTAATAGACACAGCTATGAAACAAATATACAAAAGAATTCTTGAACGTCGCTGGTTTTTTTTTTCAGTTAAGTTCTGAGTCTCATAGAAATGTCCTTTGTATATGCCCAGCAACATAGAACTTATGTTAAAATTATCAAAATTAACAGTATGTGTTCTTTTACACAAAGAAGAAAATGAAAAACATATTTGCCATGTAAAAGGTCCACTGTCAGCTTTTTAAGCAGTCACAGACTGGTACCTGATTGGTTAACAGTAGCAGTTCAACTGTGTTGACCCCAACTGCTTCAGTGGAAAAATGAGTTGCAGTTCACATATTTGCATTTGTGATAAGTTAGGATAATGAGTTCTTGCATGTGAAGTGAGTTACCATAAGGAAAGAGATACTTGTTTGCAAATTTCAGGGACATGTTTATATCTGGGAGAGCTAAAACATGAGAGATGTTAGTTAAATTCCCCTCTTCTTTGACAAAGCCTGGCCTTTTGGAGAAGTTGGTTAGAATACATAAATTTCAACTATTTTTTATGTGTATCTGTATGTTGTGTGTGCTTCTCTATATATACATGACTGTTTTAGCATCTGAATCTCTGTTAGACAGTTTTTGAGTGTTCTTTCCTGAAGTGGCAGTGAAGCTTGTTTGAATGTCGTAATATCTTCTTGATTTTTAAAAAGAGGTAATACTTATAGTATTCCCCAGCTTAAGCACGTCACCTGTTCCTTCTTTTTTCTGGTGCTTGGGAATTAGAGCATTTCTCTAAATTTTTCTCTTATGATATATTAGCCCCTTCCCATCCATCTCACACTTTTCACCTGCACTGAGAAAATCTTGATGCAACTACAACACATCAACCATCCACTGAAACAGGAGGGCCTTTGTGGACTGTAGCTTATACAGTTGAAATGAAGTAAATTAAACCAACAGGAGTATTTTAGAATTGCATCCCTCTTCTGTATCATAGAAAAACAGCTTGAAGAACATCCAGAGCTTTTCCTCCAAAATGAAAAACTCCATTTTTTACCTTACTATGTTAGTACCCGATACAATGAAATGTTGCATCTGGTTTTAAATAGTATTTCATAGAATCATAGAACCATAGAATTGGCTGGGTTGGAAGGGACCTCATAGATCATCGAGTCCAACCCTTGAACCACCATTGCGGTTGCTAGACCATGGCACTGAGTGCCACATCCAGTCTCTTTTTAAATATCTCCAGGGACGGAGAATCCACTACTTCCCTGGGCAGCCCATTCCAATGCCGGATCACTCTCTCCGTAAAGAAATTCTCTCTAATATCTAACCTAAACTTCCCCTGGAACAACTTAAGACCATGCCCTCTTGTCTTGTTGAAAGTCGTTTGGCAAAAGAGCCCAACCCCTGCCTGGCTACAACCTCCTTTCAGGGAGTTGTAGAGAGCGATGAGGTCTCCCCTGAGCCGCCTCTTCTCCAGGCTGAACACCCCCAGCTCTCTCAGCCTCTCCTCATAGGATCTGTGCTCGAGTCTCTTCACCAGCCTGGTTGCCCTCCTTTGGGCCTGCTCCAGGATCTCGATTTCAAAATGCTTATGGTAAATTACGTAGGAATTTGAAGGTATATCATCTTATAGTACATAAAATGCATTAACAATCTGTTAAGTTTTTGTGGGCTAGTAATGATGGAAAGTTTGAATTAAGTTTTAACAAGGAACTGGCATTTTCCAATCTTTTACAATTTGCACATCATATTTTTAAAACCAGGTACTTTTGAAAAGAGAGAAAATTGTAACATATGAGTTTCAAGGAACATGGGGTGGTAAGCAATAAACAAAACAAAATAACACTTCTAGTTTGTTTTAGCTTAATTTTACTTTGCCTTGAATTAATTTTTTAAAAATACTTTTTTTAAAAGCAAAAAATACCTTTCTGCTAGCAGGCTATACCTTTCCTTGCAGGTTTTTCACTATTTTCTTCTTCAGGGCAGGTAGCATGTGGACTTAGTTGTCCAGCTCTTTACAAATGCCACAAGCTGTAGTAAATGGATGTTTTGCATCAAGGTTAGAAAAAAAGTTTGCAGGAGAGCCATGAAAATTATGTGCTCTTTTGAAGAATTGCACATGGAACAAGATGGGTACTATGCATCGTGCATAAAATTTAAGTTTCTTTATGTGTTGCTGTACAAGTGGAAGAAGGACTGCATTAGCCATGAAGCAGCTGCTACGCAGCTCATATATCTACCAAAGTAAAGCTACTGAATGCAGAAAATTGCTTTTATAAATACACACCAGAAAAACAGCCCTAAGCACAAAAACCTTCATCAGGACATAAGTCTTATTTTACATTCATGTCCTAGATAGTTCAAAAAAGGGCCATATCAGGCCCTATCAGGCAAAATTCTCATTGCCTATAAGTCAACAAGAGTTTTGCCATTTTAAGAAGCCTGGGCTTTGTTTAGTAGTGAACAATTTCCCTGGCAGCTTAGAACTGCAGCTGCCTGCTGTCTAGGAGACAATCTATAAAGCCATTTCATTACTTTAACTGCTTCTTTTTCCCCCGTATTTTTTTATGTATATATTCTCCAATAATTATCACATCTTCATTTGCTGCCACTTGCTATGCATTAAGCATGAAAAAAACAACCCTGAGCTAAAGAAACCCATGTTTTATCACTTAGTTGCATGAAGAAAAAAGAAAACTATAACTGAAAGATTTCTTCAGCTCTAGAAAAATTATCTCAGCATATCTATTACAATCTGAACTAAGAATGTCAGAGAGGTGAAACTTTAGACAGTGATTTATTCTTGCCCTTGACACATGAGGTACCATACTGTATTGTGAAATACAAAAAATGACAAGGTTCTGAGGGTTGAACTAAACAACATTGTGTTTACAGGAAGCTGGACAGAACAGAGTTTTTCCAAGGTCTTGATTTGATGGACAACCTTTTCAAAATAGAATTAGATTTTGCTGACCCATTTTGTGGGAGATTTTTAAAGTTTTATATTTGACATTTTCTACTGACTTAGAACATGAGCACAACACATTTAGTGTACTGGTAGCTGCTGGAGAGTTTACTTAAGTTTACTTGTTTAGTACTCTTATCTGTTAAAAAATAAAACTTGAAACATGTTGAAAGTGCTTGTTGACTCCCAGCTTCTACATATCTTTGAGTTTATACCCTGCTAAGTATTTTTGTCCATGTTTACTGACGACCTTTAAGCAAGACGGAAACAAATGTACAACCTTCCCTAAATCTTGGTCTCCTCTCTCATAGTCAGTGGCATTCCAGAAAAAGGTATTTTGATGACTGTATAATCTTTCAAAAGACAATATATGTAAAAGGTATTTAACCTAGATAATATATGCAACAGAACTGATATTTAAAGACAGCTTATGAATTCCTTCTTTTAATTTTTTAAAATTTTAAGTACATTTTAAATGTACTTAATGTAATTTTAAAACTTTTAAGTACAAGCTAGCATTTTAAGGTTGAAGATCCTCTGTCAATCTGTGTTGTAGAACAAGTTTCTGTGATCATCCTTGTGCAGTACTTCTCATTTGTAGCACTGAAAACTTAGGCTGATTTCCTGACTGGCTGAAGAAACAAGGAGCTGTACCTCTGCTTAGTTTCAATGATTTATGGATGATTTGCTAGCTCTTTTTCTGTCCACCAACGTAACCTCACAGCAGCTTACAAGCTGCAGTGCCACTAAGATTGTTGTTATTACTCTTTTTTAAGCCGAGCAGTTGCACTTGCTCTTGATTCCTTATGACTGTCAATGGTGACAGTAACTATGATGTATACTTCCCTTTGTACAGGAGATAGAATTCTGCAGCACTGTTCATCTATCTGATTCCCTTGTAGGCTTTTCACCTACTGCTGTAATTTATTTTTCAGAAAAACACCTCTTGAAAGTAAACACAGATACAGGAATATTGTGTTGTGTTTGTGCTTCTGTGTATGCTCAGCTTTCTCTTTACAGAACTTTGTTCTGTGCCTGAGGTCTTTTTCTCTATATAGCATATCACTGCTCTCTTCCATCACAATCCCTTCTATAGGCTAGCCCAATTCAGACACTTTCCTGCAACACTTCATTATGACACTGGGTACTGAAAAATATTTCCACATTGAAAGGTAAAGTTTAAAAAAATCCTTTTGTTAAGGATATTATTTTATCTGATTATGAATATCTGTGGATCTTCTGTTCTGTTCTTTTCTGTATGGACTGGCATTTATAATCTAAAATAATTCTCTTGCAGACCTGTCTATCTCTGTCACTGCATTATTTCTATTGTGACAGCTTAGGATGAGTATAGGTTTTCAGGGTCTTCTGGCTCTTTTTTCATGAACTGGAAACTTTAATGTGAAATATTTTCAGAGACTAGAAATAGAGAATGAAGTCAATCTCGGTAAGACAGGGATGACTCCAGCCATATCTGAATGTCCGTATGATTCTCTGACACTAGCCACAGCACATTAATGGCAGAGCTTTTTTCATATTAAGTTGTTGAACAGAAACAAGAAGTGATCATCACATTTGGAAAGTCTCCGGGGAACAGGAGCGGGGCCTTACCTCATCCTGGATAGTAGGAAAGAGACACTGATGGAAAGAGAGTAAACCTGTCCTTTCCTTCCTCCTTCAAGTAGCTTTGGAGATCTTCATAGGAGAACCACTATGTGCCCAGTAGGGCAGGGTGGATCTGGAAAACCCCGCACTTGTATGTGAAATTCTGTCATGGATTTCATTGAGAATAAGTAGCTACAATTTCTCTCTCATTCTGAATTCTAGCTTCCATTTCCTCCAGGTTTTCGAATTCATGGTGGTGAGCCTTGGCTAACAGCCCAGCTCCCACCCAGCTGCTCACTCACTCCCCTTCCTTAGCAGAACAAAGAGAAAAAAAAAGGAGGGGGAGTTTAAACAACAGGAAAGTTCACAAGTCAAGATAAAGACAGAGATAGCACTTACTAATTACTACTCTGAACAAACCAGACATGTCTCAGGGAAAATTAACCTTAATTTATTTTCAATTAAAGCAGATGGAGATAGTGAGGAAAAAAAGACAAACATTAAAACAACATCTCTCCTGCCTCTTCCCAGCTCAAGGGCACTCTCCCACTCTCCCGTATCCCCCTGCTCTCAGCAGTGCAGGGAGGACAGGAGGTGGGAGAAGCTGCTGTCAGTAGATAATGGTTGCTGCTATCCCTGCTGCTCCTTCCTTCTCACACATTTGCACTGCTCCACAGGATGCAGTTCCTTCAGGAAACACCCATCTTGCCTGGCATGGTCCCGTCCACGGGCTGCAGTGTGGATACCTGCTGTGACACCCGCAGCACCTGCCCCTCCGCCTCCTTCTCCGACCTTCCTGCTCACCGTACTCTTTCTCTCTGGCCTGCTGCCTTCTCCTCTGCCTGGCTGACATTGTCTGCCCTTCTTTAAGTGCGTGTTCCCAGAGGTGCACCACTCATGGCTGAAGGGTTCAGCTGTGCCCTGTGGTGGGTCAGTTGGACCCAGCCAGAACCCGTCATGCCCAGCACAGAGCAGGCCCTGCCTCTCCTCACAGAGGCCGCTGCAACCCCCCCCCCACCGCTGTTGCCTGGGCACCTGAAACTCACCTGCTCTCATAAAACGCTTCTTACAATCTGTTCCATTATACAGGCACATTACATAAATCAAAAATTAGAATGCCCAAATGTAAATAATTAAAACCCAAAAATTGAAGTACTTGGTTTTCCTTAGGCTAGCATGGAATTCATGTCTGTGGCGTGGGTGCCAGGCTGCAGATCCCAACCCACCTCAGTCCCTGGCAGGGTGCAACCCACGCAGCCATCAGCTGCTCTTCACCTAAACCTTAGATGTGGTTTTGTTGCTTGAGGAAGGAAACAGAGAAGGCTGGGGGTGTGCTCCAGTTGAGGTACAGTTTGCACAGGTACATGCTCCTTATGCTGTCCAGAGGCACAATATGTTGCTTTTAGAAGCAGGCAGCAAGCACATAGGTATCTTAGGCTTTCCCATGCTGAAAGAGGGTATCTTTTGGCATTTCAGACTCTAGTTCTGTTTCCCAATGAGATTTTTTTTAATCCTGATTAATGGCATTTTTAAAAGCATATATCTATTTATCTAGCTTATAGTTATTGTACAAATGGGTCAATTTATTAAGATAATAAAATGCTGAGATAATATAATGATTACAGAAGAAAAGAAGGCAGTATATGACATTTAGCCCGGGCAGAAACTCACTGCTTCTCAGTGTCCAAAAACTCTGTTTAACAGATTCCCCTGCTGCCAGCAGAAAGTATCTGCTTTCCTTCTCTATTGTCCTCCTTGGTCCCCGTGAGCCGTGCTCCAAGTAAAGAAGAAAGCAGTATTATCCTTCTTCCACAATGTGCACTCCTCTTCATGTGTTGCCTTTTACCTCTTCACTGTTAGCTGTATGCTAATGTTAGCTCATACTGCCAAAAAAAATCGTTCCTTCATGGGATTCAATCTGGAAAAAAAACATCAGAACATGTCTATCATTTAAAGAGTGCCCTTACCTAGCTTACAACATGTATAGACTTTCAGCCTCCCAGTAACCTGAAATTTAAAAATTTATTTTGGGAGATCATGTGGATAATTTCATGGTTTTTAAAAATTGTATATGACATCAAATACACTTTTTTCCAATAACTTTTTTTACTGTGTTGCATTCTTATTTTTTATCACAGCATCCTGCATATTTTTGCCGTAAACATTTGTGAGACATGGTTGTGTTTCAGTCAGGCTTGCAGCTTTCTCATTTGGATCTTGACAAAGTCTATTAGTTTCCAGTGGTACAGATTCTGAGACTCTTAGGCTTCTTCGTAACTTTAAAATCCAACTTCCTTTTGGTCACTTCAAATGTTTTCACCTCATAAGCGATTCCAACTTTTCAAAGGAAATAAATGTTTAGATGTTGCTCTATTTTTTACCCACATTTTCAGCAGCTTTCTCATAACACAAAGTTGTACACTACAGTAAGGGACTGTCTAGGGTTAGTGCAGTGGCATTTTGGAAGCAGAAGGGCACAGGGGCTGCTCCTGTGATAAGCTGCTGGAAGCTCCCCAAGTTCCAATTCGGGCCCTGCCGCTGCTCAAGGTCGAGCTGGATGCACTTCCATGGGAGGCTGGATGCGCCTCTGCAGGTAAAATATTCAAGAAAGGGGAAACGAAATTGTAAAAATATAAAAAAGGGAGGAGAAGAGAGCCAGATGGGATGCCAGAGGAAAGACACCAAAGGCAGTGAGGAAGGAGGGGCAGAAGGTGCCAAAGCAGAGATTTCCCCACTGTGCGAGATATTGAAGAGCAGTCTCTGAACAGCAGTCCATGTATGGTGGGGCAGACGTGGATCTGTAGCCCCTGAAGTGTCACAGATGGGCAGACCTGGAGCCCCAGCCTGTGCAGGGTCACAGAGAGGGGCAGATGTGGATCTGCAGCCATGGAGGACACTGTGCCAGGGGAGGTGACTGCTCCCGAAGCAGCCGCGACTCTGTGTGCAGCCCAGGCTGGAGCAGTCTGTGCCTGAGGGACTGCACCTGTGGGAGGGACTCATGTCGGAGGGGTTGTGAAGGACTCTCTGCCATGAGAGGGACCCCGCGTTGGAGCAGGGGAAGGCTGTGAGGAGTCCTCCCCCTGAGGAGGAAGGAGCGGCAGAAACACCGTGTGGGGAACTGACCCTAAACTCCCCCTGTCCCTGCCCTGTGCCCTGTGAGGGATCCAGGACTGGGAAGGAGGGCTGGGTGGGGGGAAATGTATTAAGATCTGGCCATATTTTCTCTTTCTTCTCGTAGATTAAATTAGTTCTTCTGAAGCTGAGTCTGTCTGGTTTTGCCCATTACTGTAAGTGGGATGTGAAAACCTCCCTGTCCTTGTCTCTCTTTAGGAGCTTTTGGGTGGATTTTCTCCTCCCTGTTCCACAGTGGGGTTTGGGTGTGAGTGAGTATCGGCCCGGTTGGTACCTGCTGGGCCTAAAGTGGGACAGGGACTTAATCTCTTGCTCTCTGCATAGCTTTGTGCTACGATGTATTCTCACATTGAAATCTTTTCTTAGCTTTTCTACAAAATATCACAGAAATATTAATACATTTGCTTTATGATGGATTGTTTTAAAATTTTCACCTTCTAAAAAAAGGACAGCATGATTCACAGAGAATAGCTTTTAAAGTCCATTAAATTCTTTAAATAGCTGAAAAACCTCCTACTGTTCTTGTTTTATTTGTGAACTGGAAGATAAACTTTTTTTACTTCAACCAGCTCTTTGTTGTTCTTTTAGCCAGCGGACACATAGGGTATAAACACTAATGTCAGTCTTTCCTGCCTGATATGCTTTACATGATGATATTACTTTAAATTTTCTCCATGTAGCTTACTTTCACCTGAGCTTGACTGACAGTGGAATTACATATAAAACCAGCAGGAATCATAGGCAGAAAAAATACCTGTTTTGCATATTCATGGAATAAAAGCTTTCCAGTTAGTAAAATTGCTTTTGAGGGATGCACAGTTCATTGTAGCTATTCTAATTTCTTCTATCACTTCTTTTTTTTTTTTTTTTTTTGGTATGATCCTCTCTGCACAATACATTTGACTTTTAAATCTGCTTTTTGTCTGATTTTCTTCTTACCTTAATCTTACCTTAAACACATTACCATCTCCAGTTGGTGTAAACTGTCTAAGGAAATGGAGTTATATTTATGCCACCTGGGAATCTTCACAGTTATTGTTTAATGTTGTACAATTGTGAAAATGCAAGAATTTTTATCTTTTCTCCTTTTTTCATAAGTAGATCCTCTTTCTGCAATATGTACTCAGCACGTTTTTTAATATTCTGCACATTATTCTCAATATATTTCATATTCTTCATACTCTGCATTCTTCAAGTAAAATATTTTTATGCTTCTATCTTTATAAATATTCTCTTGAGTGCCTAAAATTTGATGCTGGTTTTCTATGATCACAAGTATCAAATCTTCACCAAATTTCATCTCATTTATCACACACATTTATTTTCTTGTGTATACTTTCAAAGACATGTCTGTCCTCCTTGATCGCTCAGCAGATTTAAAAGGAAATAGCCCCATTTTACCTCCAGAAATGACTTTCCATAGTCATTTCATTATTTTTATTTTAATCTGTTCCAGGATAATTGAAGCCTTCATGATTAATGATGTGCCTCTATAAGAGAGTCTCTTATGCATACAGACATTTCCTGACCTGTCTCTTTTCACACTGGTTTGGATGTTTTTTTCAGTTTCTTATTAACACAGTTTGTACCTTCTCTATCACATCATGTCATTCAGACCACTACTGATCTGCTAGGCCACTCTGCATGCAGAATATAAGTTATCTGACCTTAAAGATATCTTGCCCTTTCCTGCAGTCGAACTCCTGTTACTATGGTATTTTCATAACTTCTTAGTCAGAGCCCTAAACCAGCTCTCAGATTACCTACAGTAATTAAGTTATTTTTGCCTAAACACATGGTTAGAGCTTTGTAGTTTTCTTTCTTTATATAACCCCAATTAACTCATGTAAAGCAATGCCCTCTTTGTTTCATTTTTATGAAGAAAGTCTTCTTACCACTTTTATTTAATTATTTGCTACAGCCTGCAGTCTGTTACCTTCATTGTGACATCCCAGAATAGTTTTATATTTTAACGCTATTCCATTTAACTATATACCATTAACCCAAGGATGTGCACATATAGTCTGGTATAATTCTAGCTGCAAAGGGCTCACCAGCCTGAACTTCTTACAGAGTGAGGAACCACCAGCACATTGGTATGCTCCTTCACTAATGAGGATGCATTCAGCATCTAGCAGACAATTCAAAAAATGCAATCTGTAGAGAGAGAAACAAAAATAAAAACATTAAAAAAAAAAAAAAAACCTGTTGTGGGAAAGGTGGGTGTTAAATCTTCTTTTAATAGAATAACAATCTAAAATCAATAGAAGCCTCACATAAATTGTAATTAGAAACCTTAAAGCAAAGTGTATTTTAAATAAGAGGCTTGGGAATTATTTGTTATTCATGTTTTCTTCTCTAGATGACTTCCGCCCCCTCTGTATCTTTAGCTTTCTTCTAAAAATAATTTTTTTTTTTTTAATGTACGTTATGTTTTTAATTTTACCCCACTGCTCTACCTTCTGGGGAATTTTATTTACAATTCTTAACTAAATTCAGGAATAGAATTGGAGTATCTCATGCCAAAGATTAAAAGGCTGTGCCACAATACAAACTTACAGGCATGGGAAGATGGCAAGGAGGATAACAGGTAGAGGCAGAGGGATTATGTTCAAAACTCATGTGTACCCTCCTGGGGCTGTTATTTTTAATTGACTGAGCTCTTCCAGAAATCCAATTCTCAGTATTTCATCACTAAGCCCAGCCTTTAATTGCCAATTACCCTGTGAGTACCATTGCCCTTTTTTTAGTAACTGTAGAAAATACCAGTGAAAACATCATTAGTCTGTAAGATTTTCCCCATTCTGTCTGGGTAACCCTTTACAATTACAAACTTCCTTTGCTTTTTGCTTTAAATAAATTTGTATACTCCTTCCTCAAGGGCCACTATCCTCATGCCATCAGTAATAAATAAACAAAACACTGCCCTATTGCCCATGCCCTTTCACCAGAACATACTGTCTATTAAGGTGAGCCATCTCTATATTGCTGAATGGTCATATTCACCAGTCGATGAATTTGTAATTTAGGGTGTTTACTGCAGTCCTGGGATGTGTACCAGTTAAAATGTTCACCAGGGACTTTGTCATTTAGCTGTGTCATATTATTATACCATGTAATGAAACATAACCACATAACGCATGTAAATAACGAAGTGTCAGCTCCCTGCCAAAATAGAAAAGAAATAGAAAATCTAACTTCTATAACAATCCCTAGGTAAAATAGCATAGTAATCTTCTGGGGAAATGGAAAAGTTGGCTTAGTGAAATTCTCCCTCTTATTTTTCAGTTAAATATAAATGAAAGGACTAGACTTGTCATTTCATAGTATTTCCAAACCTGTATTCTCTGTAGGTTTCTAATGTGTGACTTTTTTTTTTATTATGACCCTTACTTATCAGCTGCAAAATACACACTTCTGTACATAGCCATCTTCTTCTTGATTCCTTATCTGCAGTTGTCCTTTCTTTTTTTTTTTCTGCAATCTTGACAACAAATAGTTGTAATTTTCTTTCTTTTCCCCTAGTTGCCCTTAGCACTTAGAATGAGCTAGGCTAAAGAAGAAAATCTGCCCCCAGATATATGCATGTACACAGCTGCAGTTCATTTCCAGACTTGAAATTCTGAAGCTTGAGAAATCTTTCACGTTCATTTATCCACACTTGATTAACTGTAATGCTCTCTCTCTTGCAGATTCTCCCATTTTGCAGGTGAAAGTGATCTCCAGTGTTTGTAAATGAAGTGATGCTGAGCTGTTTTAAAGCATTATTTCATACACACACCATCACACACACAAAGAAATTACAATAATTAAGAGGAAAAAAAAAGTCTGTCATATAATCAGTTGGACAAACGCATTTAAAAGCCAACATAGAAAGCCAGAGCATATTGCAAATATGCCAAAAAGGAAGCAGAGAAAAATGCAGACACACTTGAAATAACGTTAGATATGTCCAAAAGATGAGTATACACACTTTATGAGAAAGAGTGGAAAGTGAGGCACTCTGTAACAAGTAGCAGTTCCAGAGGAAGTCAAAGAAAGATGCAAAATGCTGATTAAAGCTTGACATGAGAAGATGCAGCAAAGATGGGCTAATTTCCTATTAGTAAGATTACTGCGAAAAAAATAGGAGCAGCACTGTCCTTTTGGCTGAAAATAATACTTTTCTCTTTTTTTTATTTTTTTTTCATCCATTTTTGTCTTTAGTTTCTTAATTTTTCAAGTACAGGAGAATGGATGCCATATGATAAATTCTAACATTGGCTGAAATTTCAAAAACATTTTCTTCCATGTTGCTTATTCCTTTTGTGGTTGCCAAGAAAATCTCTGTGACTACCACTAAAGCTGAAAATAATTTTTTAAATTGCACTTTCAAATGCTCACAACACAGCTGTTGGAAACTGTACATACTATTTTCCACATCAGGGGATCCTCTTTTCACACCAACCTAGTGTGGAACCTAGAATGGGGCTGTTAGAAAAAGAGAGCTTTGACTTTGTCTTAACAAGGATATTGTGATGGGGTAAAAAGAAAAGAAGTCTGAAGCCTGAAACCCAGCTTTTAAAATCGTACATTAACTTACTGGTTTTAGAAATTATGTGTCACATAAAATTCTCTGGTCCAGGCAGATGCTAACAATTTGAAATACTCTTTTTGTTCTTTGCCTCCCTAGTCATAAGTCTTTTCACAATTGAAAATAAAAAAAAAAAAAAAAAAAAAATCAAACTCAGATTGTGTATATGAAAAACTATAACTAATAATGCAGGTCCAACTTCAAATCTCACTTGAGAAATATTCATAATGTTTTCCTTACAGTCTAATCATAATAGGAAAGGGGTGGAGGGGTAAGAAGGGAAAATACACTTCCAACAATTGACTTCAAGAAACTTTCCACAAGCAATTGTTGATTCTAAGACACTACATTCATTAGTTAAGAAATTTGTTGTCAATAATCTGCTTCGCTCTTATAATGACAGTATAGCTTTTATGTGCTGAATGAACTCACTAATATGATGGAGTGTCTCAAGAGCATTTTCAACAAAATCTTAGTCTAGGTGCTTTTATATTTGCCCATTTTCTTCTTCTCTGCCTTGATGTTTTATCTGCTAATAGTCAAATAAATTAAGTCTGCCCGATAATATAATCTGTCCAATCATCTGTCCAACAAATTAAATCTTTCTATCTGTAGACCATTTGGAAGAAGTGAGAAATAATTGCATTTTGTTTAACTTAAAATATAGCTGAGCACATTTATTCAGTTATTTCATTTTTTGGTCCAAAATATACTGCTAATCCCTGGAAGCATTTAGCAAGGAGGCTGATTAAATTAGGGACATAATCAATCATCTAACTATTATTAAGGGTGATCACAAACTGTACATCTCCCAGCACTGTATTTAAGAGCATAGGAAATACCAATTAATAGTAACCCTCATACTGGGACAGACAATTAACCAGTTCAGTCTGGTAAATTCACATAAGTCAAATGGAGGTAAGAACTCATATCAGAACTAAACATGGGCTATGTTGTATTTTCCTAGACTTTTATATATTTATCATCTACTTCTAAGAACTTAAATGGTCAAATGTTCCATTGTAAGCAATTTGAAAGCTGAATTTTGTCTTTCATTTTAATTGCCTGTGAATAATTGTAACTTCAGTATCATGTTCAAATGTTGCCTCAGAAGTTTTCAGAGAATTGCTCTCAGTTTTAGCTGTCTGTTGTGGCCATAGATTCCTGCAGCAGCTCACCCACACCATGCAGGTCTCTTCTCTCCTCTCTCTTCATTTGTAGCAGAGCCTGAAGAGGGGTGCTGTGAGTCTGTCAGGGAAGATGTTGAACAGACAGGCAGCTGCTGTGAGAGAACTGGCCAGAAGGATTACAAGAACTGGCACCCTCACTTCTTCCAAACAGGACAAAGAGATACTGATCTTATCCTTGATGGCTCTTGCCTGTTACAAGGGAGTAACACAAAACTCATCCTTGTGGCAACAAGCACAATTTCCTCTCACTGCTGTCCACACTAAGTACTCTACTTGGGTTTAAGGACAAACCATTTTGTGCCCTTAATTCAGCATCTGTCTGTTGCAGTTCAGTGGAGTGAAGAAATAAAGACCACAAACACAGAACTATACTGCTAGGCTGACCAGCAGATGTTCAGTGCATTCTTGGTAAGTTTTAAAAGTCACCAGGGGATCACAAAGCAGATATCCCTTGAGGATTCCAGATGGAGTGATTACTGCTCTTGACTAATCAATGATATGGCACCAACTTTATTTTCAGGTAATTACACAGTATGAGCTAGTAGACCCAATTGCTTTGGGGCTGCAAATATGCAGGAGTGTAGATCTCCACAGATAAACAGGCTTTCTTTCAGAAGGGGTCTAAATGAGTGAGAAATAATTAGTTAACAATAAAAAAAGGCAGGAGTCTAACAGCCATTGCTGTTTGGCAGGATAAAAGGAGTGGGATTCAGAGGGTGGAAGTAGAGAAAGAAGCACACCCTGTCCCCTGGAAGACCCTCAAAAGCACCTGAGGAAGGGGTACACCAGGCAGCAATAGAGCATGAGGTGACTTGCTGGCAAATCCACTGCAATGGCAGACCACTGTGTCTGCAAGTGACTGGGCATCTCACAGTGATCAGGATAGTAAACTAACAGATAGTTCCCCTGTTTTCAGTGAAAGAAAGCACTGCCATCTTCCAAAGCAAATTATTTCCCTTAGTTTATTCCTTTGTGAGGACTGCCACAGTCTGACAAAACAGTAGTCTCTTATGTTACTTACGACAATTATTTGACAAGCAGAAAGAAAAACACTGAAGCACTTAGTCCATGAATTTGTCTGCAATAATTTTGACTCTTTGGGGTGTTTTGGTTTTTTTTTTCTCCTTACATTTGGTTATCCACAGATGATTTCGTCTATTATGGAGCAAAGGCAATTTCAGTTGCTGCAGAATTACAATTTCAAATTACTTCCTTTTATATACCCAATATTAAATTTTCTTCTGTTCCCATTAAAAGCATTTCTTCCATCAGACAAGTCCACAACTCCTAGTAACAGAAAATTCTTGTCCATATAAGTGGAAAATTAAATTCAAGCAATTTCAAAGATTCTGTAATTAAGGCTAAAAATCCTGTTCAATTGATCATCACAGACAGTCTAAAACTATTCACTTAAGCCAAAAAATAGGTCACAGACTTCTTTGGTGTGGTTAACGTACATGTATATGCATATTGCCATTAAAAATATTTGTAGTGTATATTCAGATTTTTGCATTCCTGAATCTGGAGCAGAACTGATTTATTTACGCCACAAAGTAGGTAATACTCTTGCATGGAATACATATTTCATTAATGACTGCAGTCTTAAAAGTTGTGTCAAATAAAGCTTCAAAACAACATTGTTAAAAATGTATCTTAAATTACAGTGTTGACAAATGTAATCTAAAGCAAAGTCTGATAACCTGCCACTTAACTTCAAACTGTCACTGTAATGAGTTTTGAAATATAATCAATACTATTGACTTCAAGGTCATTTTCATAGGTGTGAGGGCCATTAAATAAAGGTTGGAGGAAAAATTCCTTTTTCATTTTCAAGTTGGTTTTATTATGAACCTGTTCATATTTTCAAAATTCCTTTTAATAACCAGTTCCTAAAACATTGTTATTTCCTAGCTGAAAGTGGTAGGCCAGAAAAAAAATTAGTTAATAATAAATTTTCTACCCTTCCTCAGCACAAAACCTGACATTAAAATTCCTCTTTTTCTGATATTTGCAATAAAGGTCTGCATTTTCATTCCTTGAAGAAATACAGGTTGGACTAGGCTCAAGACAAAGAATGAGTAAAACTCTAGTTTTGCCTTATCTATGCCAGATCTAACTCTTCTGATGCCTGTCATCTATTTTTCACTTTGGTGGAGATTGCCACAGCCCTTTTTAATCTTTCCTGCTGGGTATAACAGCCTTTATGCAACCTGAAGGAAGAAAATACGCTGCAGGGAGGAAGAGCTTCTACAGATGCACTGGGAAGTCCACCCCCATGCTCAGGGCTAAAACGCCAGCTACTGATCTGCCTCTGAAACATTTTTCTTCATATTTATCACATCCATTTTTTGATTAACAAATGCCAGGCTACAATGCATGAAACACATCTAAATATTGCTGCAACTGCAGCTTTAAGGATGATATGAAAACTAGCTTCTGCGTGTCTGAGTTAAAAACCTGGGTACTGGGATGAGCTACACTCTCAGCTTTGCTTGATGCAACTCAGGGTTGTCTGGCAAGGTGTGGAAGAAAGATTAAAGTACACCAGCATGGAGAGTGAGAAGAGAGAAAATATAGGTAACCTACAGCTGCTTCCTGCTGAGGGGCTGGAACAGTGCTGCTGTATGCATCCCTTGCAGGATAAATCAGAAATTACTACTTCCTTCTTCAATGATCCACTGAAGCTTTTTGAAACTTCCTACTTTCTCACTTTCTAAGCGAACACATACTGGCTGATAAAAGCAAAACTCTCTGCTTTGGGCTAGTTTTAATCATTGAAGAAGAGATATCAGAGTGACAGAAATATTAGTTTGCAGATGATTTATTCTCCTGTATCTCCAGAAAATAAATAAATAAATACATTTAGAAAAAATACACAAAAAAATACAATTCTAATAACCCTAAACACTGCTCATGTAAGAAAAACATCATAAAGAAAACTGAGTCACCATAAGACTGCCTAGAGAAGTCCTCCACTGGCAATGAATGCTTACATCAACCATTGTAGTTGTTAAGATTAAAAAAAAATAAAATTATTGCTGTGGAAACACAGTTGTGAAAGCAGCTGTGTTCTCTGTCATGTATTTTGGCTTTCCTGGAACTTGTTTTGTTTTTAATTCAGTAGATCCTGACTACATATCCCCACCTGTAGTTCTAATCAGTGATTACAAATATTGCAATTAGCTGCTGTGGAAATGATTATGTTGTCACAAACAGAGGATTAGAGCTTCATAGGAGGAAAAATCAAGAGCGGATGAATGCTGGAGAAAAAAAAAGATCTGGGTCTCATGCTAAGATTCTTAATAGCAAAATAGAAAACCAATAGTAGCAAAGAGAGAAACCAGAAAAGTATTACTGCTTGCCTTTAATGCAATTTTCCCCCAAAGTTTATTAAATCCATTGATTGTGAAATATCTGTTCTCCAGCAAAGATTTAAACTGATTAAAATGCACACTATATTGGAGATTAAACCTTTATCTCATGATAAAGTTCCTCTCAATGGAAACATAAATGACTGGATTCTGAAATTCTAAGAAATGGATTTACTCTGAAAAGGGAAAGTGTTTCATTTTATCAACACCAGTGCAAGAAATACAGGACTGCTACTGCTCGGACTTGCAGCTCTTGGCCGGAAACAGTCAAAAGTACTCTTCCCAAAAATCAACGTTTTTCACATCTTTCTGGATTCAAACCCTACTTTTGTAGGGCTAACAGCCCTGTATATTGGTGCAAATTACTGTGTCCTGTCATGCACTCTGGTAGCAACTGCAGCCCACCCCTGGCACTGTGACCCCAAGCGATCAGTTCTGAAGAGAATAATCTGTTCTGCTCTCAAAGCTATTTTTTCAGAGACTCCTAAAAGCTATTCTGATATAATTTATGGGTAGAAATCATTCTGATTATATGAAATACATTTTCTGAAAGTATTACTTTTCATTATAACCTGTTCTTTTACTTGGGTCAGAGGAACTCTTAAAATATTAGCAGAATTGCAGTAAATGTATGTGTTCTTGTTTTCTAACGCCTGCCACACTGGCAAAGGTGGTTGTTATTTCTTGCAGACACTTAACAGCAAAATGGCTGGTTCAGTAAGACATTCTGCACTCTGAGGTTTGCAGATGATAATTTGTGAGGCACACATATCTTGATAACAGTTTCCATTATTTTCAAGGTCCCACATGTGGCATTAACTCTGGCCCCCAGTGTGCACACATTTGTGTTAGATCAGACAGGGGCATTTTTATCAGATCAAGATGTGCAATAGGTATTTCTAGTCTCTTGATCTCTAGTCTCTTGTGTCAAATGCTGTATAAAAGAACCATGCTTGTAAGGACAGTGTGTTCAGACCTTTTTTTTTTTTCAGTAGGGAAAATATATTGTGTATGGTTACTTCCATCCAATAAGGATTATCTTTAAATTACAGAGAGTACAATACATTCAAATTAAATACCGATATTTTCTTGAAAAGTCCAAAGTCTCCCTCTGTACTTGGGCATAGTGACATTTAATGTTTCTTAATAAAAAGGCAACAGTTTTGACTATGCTGTATTAGTATAAAACAGCAAACATTTTTGAGGGATTCTCAGCTACATTTTCTTATTACTTTTATTTTGCTTTGGCCCTCTCCTACAAAGTTTTTCCGATTATTTAGATTCTCGGTGTCTGCTGCTTCATACGTTTGAGCTCCAAGGTGAGCATGCTTTTAATCTAACAGTACACTAATTTTACCTTCTACTGTTGAAATTTTGTCTTCTAAAATACAATTTGCATGTGCACCTAATTTATACATACATTTAACAGAAATAGGCACAATAAACATCAAGAGTTATTCTTTTAGTCATACGTATGCTTTTGTCCTTCCAGTTCTGATTGGATGAGTCTAGGAGCACTTTTTTTACCGATGGCTAAAGTTCAGCTTAAAATGAATGAATGAATGCC
Organism: Calypte anna; assembly: GCF_003957555.1. NCBI lineage: Eukaryota > Metazoa > Chordata > Aves > Apodiformes > Trochilidae > Calypte > Calypte anna. Next base: position 97,295,311 of record NC_044245.1, read on the forward strand.
CCGTTGCAGCCTCTTTATCTTTTGCTTAAACATTGCTTGTCAATAATATCTTAGCATCTCTTCCCACTGTGTAGATAGCCTCAGTTCCATACTCAAGCCTTGTATCATCCCATAAAGCTTAAAAAAACCCAAAAACCCTCTTCATTGATTTAATGTTCCTGTAGACCACAGGAATCTTCAGATATTTCTAGTAGTTTTATAGTAAGTCTATTCTACATGAGTTAAGTGGAAGCTATTAAACACATCAAGAGATTCAGAGCTTGCTATTGTTACAAAGAAGACCACCTTCTGAACCTCTCTGCCTTTTGCTGACACCCATTGCTAGCAGAGGCAGAGTGAAGTGCTGTTTCAAACTCTTCTATTTCCAGAGAGTTCAGCTTTTAACTACCCATTTTTCCACTGCAGGTATTTTCTTTGTTGCTCCTTTTCCTCTGGTAGCATGCAATATCTATTGATCATTCAGTGTCTCGGTGCTGTTTTGCACCATAGCTGCTTCTTACTGCCTCTGTTCAAATCGACCTGGCAAGTCTGGATGATCCAGGCAGACACTAAGGTGAGATTCCTTCCCACCTGCACATCAGAAGACAAGATGACACATCTTCAGTCCAACCAGGTCCTAATAGCCATGTGTCCATCCCTCAGAAAGAACAGAAGTGCCTAACAAGAGTACCAGAATAGAATCATCATTTACTGACCATATACCCTGAGCCTGAACTACTCTCCTAGCCTCCAAACTTTTTTTGCAGCTCAAGTAATTCCTGAACCAGCTATGGCTTTTGTATGTTTAGAAATAGACCCATAAGGGTCTATTTTCCACAACCTTCACCAGCTCTCTCTGGCATCCATGTAAACACAAATAATTGCACCATTTTCTGGCAAGCAGTACCACAACCAAACTACATATTGCAGACTGCTCACATCACCTATATGCTAGCTTCTTTTGGCCCTTTCCTCTCCTGGTCTCCTATAAGGCAACCAGTCCCACTCCCTGCCACCCCAAATCTGCTTGTATCCATGCCTGCTTTTCACCTTTTCAAACATGAGTCCTCTTTTATTTAGGTATTTCTCACATGGATGTTGGTCTTCGTTAATCCCTGTCTTTTCTCAACTCAACTATATACTCTCTGAGATGGAGAGAACCAGAATTGCACATTTAATGCTTAATGACCAGTGGCTTTTCTGATGGGTCACTCCTTAAATTTCTGCCATTTCCACTTAGCAATTCTTCGAAGGCACCCGGTTCAGACTCTGTCAGAGCTCATATGTGCATTCTCCCAAACACTGAAAAAAACATCAGATTTAGATTTCCAGATCAATTCTGCCCAAAACCTGTACAAGAAACCTCTGGAAGAGATAAGTTAACCAAAGAAAACAGATTTTAAATTTTGAGTGTTAAAAACATTGCTCTCCAGTGCAAGTGAGGTATTCTTCAACTTTTTGTGAGCTCTCATGTGTAGAGTTGTAGTAAGCAGAGAAGCTTTCCAGCCCGTAGAGGCAAGGGAGAACCCTGAGAAACAGCACCAGCAGCAGCAGAAGAGGAAATCTCCCTCAGGAAAATGTATCTGCTCTGACTTCAAGTTTTACTAGGACTCTTCATAGTGTATTAATATGCTGATGTCACCCAAAAATACATTTGCATTGTCATTGCCAGTCTTTTATCGATTCCCTTTCCTTTCCCCCTGCCTCTGTTTTTCTTTTTGTTCCCATTTTTCTTCCTGTTGCCTCGGGGATTTTTTGCTGCATTTTTGAAGACTCTTAATGCCTGCAAGACTTAATTGCTTTTGTTTTTTGTGGAAACCCTTCCCTGAGAAGTGATGCTGATGACACTAGAGTCAATGGTGGACTCAATAATCTCTCTACTGAACTATTTAGAATAATTCTTTGTATGCTCTATTAACCTCTTTTTAGAAAGCCAGTGTAAAAATGATTGTTGACTCCTGTTTGAATAAAACTATAACACTGTTAGCCATTCAAAGATAAACAGTCAATATTTACTGTAATGTGCAGCAGCAGCATAAAGTTATAGCTATAAAATAACATGGAAACCACATGAAGATATTGTTAATCAGAGTTTCAGGGAATAGAAAATTACTGTCATTATTGCCCCCCCGTGTTTGAAAATATTGATTTTCTTTAGCAAGATGGCATGGCCTCCTTGCAATTTGATGTTAAAACAGAGTTAACTTTCTTAACCAGCATTTAGCATTTTCCTCAAAAACAAAAGCAAACCAAACAATCCTATCATTTCACTATTTACAAATAATTTATAAATCATTCTCATTCTTGCAGAATTATGATACTCCAAAAGGAAGCCATATTTTGTAAACCTCATCAGTGTCTTTTAGGCTCTGTTGGTGTATTGCCCCTTTGACAAAGACTATTAATTGTGTTATATTCCTTGAAATTAGATTTGTTCTCTTCTTAGTTCTTTCCTGTCATGGTTTGACCTTGCATATCTGAAATTGGCCCTAGAAGTTCATTCTATTGTACCTTTCACAGAGATTTCAAAACACTTGATAAACATTAATTAATTCCGAATACTTGAAGAAATTGAAGGTATTTATTAACAGTCCTTTCCCCCAAATTTTGCTGCATGAATTACAAAAAAAAATATGACATAGCAGACAAGAGAAGAGCTTAAAAAAAAAAAAACCCAAGTGTCCTGCTTCTGAATATAGCTGCAGGAAGAATGTAAATCAACACTGCATTAAAACCAGTGCTTTCCCTGGTGTGGGATCCTTATGAGACCTTGGATGATTAAGCTCAGAGCTTTTATTGCAGAAATCAGTTCTTGGTAGAGGTGTGTCAGGTGCTGGGCTCTGTGTTTGACAAAGACAGTGAATAACTGCAGAGCAGCCAACAGAGTCACTAGCTTTATTTTGGGTTTCCTTGGAGTTTGCCAGTCAAGCACTCAACCTGCCTACCAGAGCATGTAAAATGTAGAGAGATCAGAGGACGAGATGGTATTGCTGGAGGCTGTAAATAGAGGGTTGTATTTTTGTCATGTCTTCAAATGTTTTCTCAAAATACAGGTTTGTCACAAGCCTCGTCCTGCAGTTTGTTTCTATTGAATCCAAAATCTGAAAACAGAGCTGGGAATTGAAGCTTTCTATCATGAAATTCTTGATTTCTTTTTTAATTAAAAAAGAGCAAAGTTGTTCAACACCTGGTCCTATTGTCTTTGCCATTTCTCTATCATTTTGGAAATTCCTCAAAACTGTGGCTTTGAATTTAAGGAGATAAAAGCATTATATATTGCAGGCTACTAGCAGACCACTGGCAGACCACAGGCAAACATTTAGCAGTTTTGGTTATGGACTCCTTCTACTTCCAGGATCTTTCTTTTCTGCTATTAATTAATGTAATTAATATTTTCTTTCCTTCTACAAAAGTGATGACAGGCCCTGGGACTGAGACATACTCTCCTCCATTTGACCTTTCTCTTATTTTTATGCATCTGTCATGTAATAGAAGAAAAATAAACTGACATATAAAGAGATCAGTGGGTCAAACTTCCTTAAGACCAGTGCAAGGAAATGAACATTGCATGAAACTAGCCCTGCAGTTTACTCTTTTCTGGGCATTTTCAGACTTGGTCCACAGCGTCCTTTCATCGGTTCTTAAAATAACTTGAAGAAACTCTCTATTGACCTTGATTAAAAACAAATAGTAGAATAAGGGCACTAAAATTCAATTTCCTGTATCTAGAACACACTGCTTTTGTACAATTAAGGCATTTGGAAGAAGTAACAAGCATCTATCAGAATGCCTATGGAATTAGAAGTCAGAATATCCACAGAATAACATCTTGAGTATATTAAAACAGCATATGAAATAGCTCTCATTCACATGCAGAGCTTCTTACTCTTCCTACATGTGAACGAGAATAAGGTTTGATACAGTTTGTGTCCTGCCATTCCTAGCTGAAATCATCACAGACTCACTACCACTGTCTTCCTAGGCCAAGAAATAGTTTTGGTAAGTTACAATAAGCATGCAGAAATTGAGGTGGTTGCCCAAAAGATTTCATTTCTTTAATGTTCCAACTAGTTGAGTAATTTTAACAACATTCGTTTTCATTGAAATCTTCTGACATTCTTAACTAAAACTAACAGGAAAGTGGTATGAAGTCTTCATTGTTTTATTTAACTCATATCCACCTCTGAAGTGCTCAGACAAAATGAAATAAAGAAGATACAGAGTAGCCATATGTTGGAGAGAAGGAATAGGGTGCTTTAACCCAGAGAAAGAACCCAGTGAGATAGAAATAAGCATTTGCTATTTCATCAACATAGTAAGGAAAAAATCAGTAAATTATTAGGAAAGTTAAGTATCCACTTGTTAAAAAAGTGACACTAAATTCATGAAATAGAACATAAATTAAAAGGTCACTTTTCTTTTGAGGTTATCTGTGTCATACTCTAACTGTGAGTTAGGCTTTTCAGGGTTTTTTTATTTTTTTATGAAACAGATGAGGTTTACTTCTTGAGACTTCCATGACTGCCTTCACACTTAGATCGTACTTGTATATCATGTATATCATGTACATCATCTTATATCTAGGCCACCTGCACATTTCTCTTCCTCCTGAGACTAACAGGGAAACAGCAGAGTCTATGTTTCTCTAAGTAAGCATTGGGAGAGGTAGGGTTGTTCACTGAAGTTTAAATCCCTACTTGCATTACTACATTGCTACATTTCTAGTGATCTGAGATTTCTCAGTTTTACCAGCAGTAATTTTAGCAACTCAGTGTATAATCTCTTTCTTTCCTAGATCCTATTTTAGTGTCCTTTTGCTTCTTTTCCTCCATTCTTCTTGCCTGTGGTAGTATCAAAGTATTTGAAGATGATGAAGTGGAATGTTTTATCTTTTTGTAGCATTTCTGCCTGGATACAGTGCATTATCTTGTGTGTCACTACATAATACTTGAGGAATTAAAAAAAAAACTACCAAAAAAAAAAAAAAAACCACACAAAAAACCTGGAATATATAAAAATAATCATGTATGAAAGGATTTCATTTTGTGTCATCACTTCTGAACAAACTAAAACAGCTGCTGACAGCTAAAAAAATTTTTTTAAAATGTCCTTTTTAGAAACTATTGTTATGTATCATATTTTCTGTTTATTTCACTTCTATTGCTCCTTATTTCTGAAGACATTTGCATGAGAATGTGATATTTGTGTCCAGTAGTCCACTGATCTTGGCTGCCCATGCTGTACAGATTTGGTTCAGGCTGCTTGGTCAAGATTTCTGGTAGAGCCTGTTGTCTTTTTTAACGACTGTAAAGCTTCTGATTAGAAGAAGATGTCTGTGAGGAGGAAGTTTATGTCTTGTTCCTGCAAGTTAGTGATGTGCAGAGCCCATTGCAGTTCCCAAAAGTAGAATTACACTTATGAACTAGACCTGGCTATCTGGACTCTTCACGGTTTGATGGAGGCAAGATCCTCCTAAGTACTTTTGGGGCTCACTTCTGTAAAGCATGCTCTCTGAGCCCCCAGGCTAATGCAGTAAACCATTTACTTTCCCAGTTAGTTCCCAGCATGCTGATTAGCTCCTGGAGATCTGGGCCAAGCACACTTCTCACGCAAGAATGAACACTGACTGTAACAATAAAGTGAACTGTCAAGTGTTGAAATTTCTGATAAGTATGGAAAGTTTTACCCCAATTTAATTTGTCTGTGTCTCTTCATACTTTCTGGTTGATAACCAAAAGGACTGAGAAGCCTCAAGAAAGGCTGCTCCCTTGAGGTTTTCCTAGCTAGGCAAAAATGGGGACTTCTTGTAATGTTTGATATGATGCAAGTTTTTAGTGCAAATTGTTAACACCAGAAAAAGTATAGGTGGTAAAAGAATTAGGGAAGTCAGCAGTACTCACCACTCTCTAAGGTGTTCAAATACTTAGCAAGTCTCCCAGGATTAAAACCTTGCACAAATAATTAAGTCAATTATCTAAACTCTACAGCATCAGCTCAAGCAAAATTGAACCTCTGAACCTTATTATACTTGTCATGTTCAGGGGCAACCTTCCCTGTGATTCAGGGGATGATTGCTGAAAAGCAGCTCCCAGGCTGCTTTCCCAGTTTCACAGATGAGGACACAGGAAGGGTGACTTCCCACGACTGCGTTATTGCTGCTAGAGCACTCCCTTGGTACTCACCAGTCTGTGATGCACTCCAGGGTTAGGTATGCCCAGGTGCAAGACCTTACTCTTGACCACACTGAATTTCATGTGGTTCTTGTTAGCCCACTCTTCCAGTCTATCCAAGTCTTTCTGGAGGGTGGCTCTGCCTTCCTGCAGTGTCTGCTTCCCCACTCACCTCACTGTCACCTGCCAGCTTCGTCAGGGTGCACATGACTCCAACATCCAGATCACTTATGAAGATATTAAACAGCTTTGGGCCCAGTATTGAACTCTGGGGACCTCACTTGTGATCTGTTACCGGTTTGAAAAAGATTTACCACCACCCTCTGAGTGTGGCCTGCCAGCCAGCTCCCCCCACCCACCACACAGTCCACTTTTTTAGGCAGAAATGTGTCAGTTTCACTAAAAGGAGGTTATGAGGCACTGTATCAAAAGCCTTGGAGAACACCAGGTAGACAATGCCCTCCTCTTGCCCTGCATCAGCCAAGCAGTTTACTTTGTCATAGAAGGCAATCAGGCTTGGCAAGCATGATTTGCCCTTGGTAAATCCATGCTGGTTTTTCCCAATCATGTGCTTCATTTTCCTTGTGACAGTCCCTAACAGAATTAGTTCCATAAATTTTCCAGGGACTAGAGTAAGGTTGATGGGTTCAGAAATACCTGCGTCCTCCTCTGAAGCCTTCTTGCAGATAATGGTGACACTAATTGTCTTCCAGTCATCTGGGACTTCCCTGAAACTCCACAATTTCTCAAAGATCATGGACAACATCAGCCAGCTCTTTCAGCACCTTCAGATGGGTCGCATCCAGACCCGTGGATTTGTATGGGTCAAGTACCTTTAATAATTCCATTACCAACTCTTCCATCACTGATGGCAGGCCAGTGTTTGCATCAACCTGGATTTGTGATCCCACAGCTTGGGGTTCAACAGTGCTGCTATAGACAGAGGTGAAAAAAGTGTTTTTCAGTGTTGTTGGTGACTAGTTCACCCCTGCTGTTTAACAGTGGGCCATTCCTTCTGATTATGCTTATTGTTTATGTATTTGAAGAAGACTTTCTTGTAGCTTTTCACATCTCTGGCCAACATCAACTCAAGCAAAGCTTTTGCTTTTCTAACCGCATCTCTGGATGTCCTGGTAATGTCCTTGTAATTCTAGGTCTATCTCTGCTACGCTTCTGTTTTTGTTTTGAGAAGACCCAGAAGCTCCTAGTTAAGCCAAGTGAATCTCTTGCTCCACCTACTTCCCTTGCCTTCAAAAGGGATCAATTAAATGCTCTGAAATCACCAGTATTTTTTTTTAATGTCCTAGGCCCACATGAATTAATTTCAAAAATTTTACTTTCCATATGTAATGCCAAAGCAATGGGGTTGTGCGAACTGTATGAATGTGTGTAAAAACTAATAAGCATACCTGAATTAAATAAACAGTTGGAAACTGTGGGCTCAGGGACTTTGTAATACCATAGGGAGTCTTTCAGATGTAAATTACCAGCTGAAATTCAGCCTGGGTCAGTAGTAACCCAAATTGTTGTGTTCTAATAATTGTTCAGTGGCCTATATGAAATTAGGTGATTGACATGTCTACAAATTACAAACACAATTGCTGCTAATAGAGCCTCTCAGGGAGACTGGGAACTGCATGGGCATGGAGAATGAACTGCCAATTCATCCTCAAGGTGAACTCTTCATGTCAGGAAGAGGAACCTGGGGGAGCTGTGTAGTGCTGCTTTTCATGCTCAGACTGTTCTGATTAATTATTATCATTTATTATTTGTACAGTTCTCTACTGCAGTATCACCTTTAGGCTGAAATCTTAGATCATCCACTTTACCAGGAATGACAAACACACAGTTCCAGCATCAAAACATTTGCACTTAAAAGTCCATCTATAAACTGCTGAAAGCTTGCCAGATCCCTTAGTACAAAGTTAGGTAGGATGACTAGGAGATATGGAGAATGAATTTAAGGACTGCCTGAACTTTAAAACAAGGTCACAGACAAGAACTAATTTTCCTCTGAAGCAGTCTGGTATTTTCCCTGAGTTCTAGCATAGATGTAAGTGTAAGATGCTCTAAGCTATATATGCTACTTTTAGAGGTTACTTACAGGTATGGTGAAGATTTTTGGTAAGAAGTCTCAGATCTTTAATCTCATGTTATTCTGGTAGGAAAAAAAAAACAAACAAGGAAAAAAGAGAGAGCAAGAGGTTTTCAGTGTATATGACCACATGTATATGTTTAGAATTTTTTTGCATGTAAGTAGATTTAAAAAACTGATGCTTAATTTGGATGGCATCAGAAAGTTCAACATAGTAAATGCTGGTGGATCTTCATATGGATGAAAAATATGAGTTCTTTTTGTTGGCTTTTTTTGTTGTTGGTTTTTGGTTTTTATGTTTAAAACAAGCTTAAGACACTACTAAGGAATTAGCTATCTTCTATACCTTTGTTTTACAGATCCTTGTGAAAAATAAAAAAAAATTCCATATTGGAATCACATTTATATTAATATACCCTTTACAAATCTGATAAAATATTTTCAAAGATAATTTCCTCTAGTGGTTCATGCAAGGCCAGAAACAGCTGTCATGGTACAGGTGTTACCTTCATTTTTTACCCAATAGTGTGCTCATTGCTTCACACCATCACACAGCTCTAGCTCCCTTAGCTCTTGTGCTAGATCAGCCCCAGGGAGCAATGTCTTTATTGGAGCAAAACAAAGCAAGAAAAGAGAAGGAGAGGTTAGGATTTGTTTGTTTGTTTCTCAGAACTACCACCATGATGAAGCTGCCATTGAAACACAAATTAACCTCAGTCCTGACAGAGCCTGGGCATTTCTGTAACATTATACCTACCAGAATCTTAAAAAGACCTTATCCATCTTAAAGAGAGGGGAATTCTTGGATGAAAGATGGAGAGTTCCCACACTAGAGCAGGCAGGTTATGAAAGCCACTCTTCCCAAGAACTGATGGCATTAACTAAAAGAAGTCAGGACTTGACCTCTGCCTCTCAGTGGAACAATTTACTGCTTAAGCAGTGGTGAAACATTGCTGGCCAAAGGAAGCTTGATGCCTTCCAAAGCACTCATGCCACAGGCTGCTTTATACTCCAGGATAGACTCCAAACCAGTTCCTCATCATCTCATAGAATCATAGAATCATAGAATCATAGAATAGGCTGGGTTGGAAGGGACCTCAGAGATCATCGAGTCCAACCCTTGATCAACTACCGCCACAGTCACTAGACCATGGCACTGAGTGCCATATCGAGTCGCTTTTTAAATGTCTCCAGGGACGAAGAATCCACCACCTCCCCAGGCAGCCCGTTCCAATGTCTGATCACCCTTTCCGTGAAAAAATTCTTTCTAATATCCAATCTGAACTTCCCCCGGCACAATTTAAGACCATGCCCTCTTGTCTTACTGAGAGTTGCCTGGGAAAAGAGACCAACCCCCGCCTGGCTCCATCCTCCTTTCAGGTAGTTGTAGAGAGCAATGAGGTCTCCCCTGAGCCTCCTCTTCTTCAGGCTGAACAGCCCCAGCTCCCTCAGCCTCTCCTCATAGGATCTGTGTTCGAGTCCCTTCACCAGCTTGGTTGCCCTCCTTTGGACCTGTTCGAGGACCTCAATATCCTTCTTGAACTGAGGGGCCCAGAACTGAACACAGTACTCAAGGTGTGGCCTTACCAGGGCTGAGTATAGGGGCAGTGTTGTTACAAACACCTAAAAGTTTGAAACATGTCTTTACTGAACACTGCCTTATTTAGTAGCATAATGATTTATACCAAATATTCCTTTTTTTGTTCCTGCATTTTTCAGGTCACTCAGATTTCATTCTTTCATGTAGCTTGCAAAAGAGACTCAGGAACTCTGCAGTTCTGTCAGTTTACTGTCTCAATTTCTGCTGGCCACACTGTTCTTTCTAACAAATCCAGTAGCCTTCTATGCAGAATTATATAAATTAGAATTTGATTTGTCAGGGGGCTCTTTGAGCCAATAGATTACATTCATCTGGAATATAATCACAGTTTAGTTTAAAAAATTACACAATCACCTTATACAATATGCTGAAATGATCCTATCATTTATGACTCTGCAACAGAATTGCTAGGAAGAAAATCATAATTAGTGACAAGAAGGTATGTTCCTCTGGAGGTATGTTAATCATCCTAAATTTCCACTGAAAGTAGCACAAGACAAAATCTAAGTGTTGGCTTTCACATCAAAATGTGAACATTTATCAGAAACAAAGCCAGATAATATTCAATACTTTGTCTAAAATATGGGGGACTGAGAAGGGAGAGTCATCAAATCTGGAACCACTGGTAAAAGTTAAATGATTTCCATTCTTACTGTTTGCATAAAACAACGCTTAGAGGAAAAGGAAATATCTTCTCCCTTATGAAAGTGTTTCCAGACAATGCACTTTTGAAGGCATAAAATTTGTCTTATGGCATATAAATCACATTATTCCAAATATCTCTTGCACATCTTTTAATAGAAAAATTATCAGGAAACCTATCTGAGGTGCAGATTCAGCTAGATGATAAAAGTCCCCATTCAGAAAGGTGTGGAACTCTGTGTCAAGGGCCTCTTTATGTTACTTCAAGTTAGGCATATAATTATGGTGATCTACCAAGTATTGACATCCACCCAATTCTTGATTTCCTATGCAGTACTTTTGACCTGTTCTCACTCTCTTTCCACAAAAAGCACTCATATTTTAAAGAAAAACAAGCAAATAACTTCATACATGCACTCCTTGTTTCCCATAAGCCATTAAAAATATTTCTGAACACAAGTTTTGTAAAAGGTCTGTTATATTCTGTTTAGCTTCCTGTGCTCAGTCTTTGAATGCCCTGAGCTGTACTTTAGGGGTGTGCACAAGGGGCACTAGTCTTTATCAATACTGAAAAACTTTTTGCCCTCAGTAAAATAATGCCAATAATGAAAGTCTTCACAACCACAGAGAAAAAAAAAAAAAAAAAACCAAAACCAACCCAAAGCCCCTAACTTATTTTCCCTTTCATTTTCTTTTAGACTCCTGCTACCAAAGCCAGTGCCTATTAGGTTTCCAACTGACAGGACAAAAATATAACATAAAACTGGAATTTTCAGGTTTGATTTTATTATACTCTTATAGTTTAGGGCTTCTGCCACATAAAAAGCTGAGATTTTCTATTTATTTGATAAAAGAAATGCATTTGCTTTAAGATGTGTTCTTGTATTTTACATTTGCTGGATCATAAGCCACCTCAAATTCTTGAAGATGAAAACATAAATTGAAGTGCTGAACAAGGTCATTCCTCTGGCAGTCTTGCCAGATCCAAATCATGTGGCTAAATTATTATAGTAAGAAGTAGGAAACATTTTTTCTTAAAGGAAATGTTTTGTCATTCTTGTTTCAGTAATGTTTCACTTGTTTTGATTTACTGCAATAAGAGAAATATGCAGAATGGCTGTTCATTAGAGGAAAAAAAAAACCAAACAAAAGAAAACAACCAAAAAAACAACCAACAAGAAACAAAAACAAAACAAAAAAACCAAACAAAACAACAACAACAAAACAAAAAAAACACAAAACAAAAAAAAAAAAAAAAAAAAAAAAAAAAACACAAAAAAAAAAAAAAAAAAAACACAAAAAAAAAAAAAAACCAAAAAAAAAAAACCAGAAAACCTGAGTCTGAAGATAACAAAAAAATCAAAGACAATGTCTTGGGTTTTTTGGATTTTAGATTCTATTCTTTACTCTTCTGCTATTCCATAAAAGCACTTTTTGAAGGTGTACCCAGAAAAACAGTGCTTGCAGGTATTTTTACCATTCCAACTGGCTATTCTGCATTTATTTTCAGACATGTTCAAATCAAAGAGTTTTCTCTGTTCAAGTGTTAGCAGCCTAGCCCTAGTCTGATGTTGGGAAAAATGTGAAAGCTTTCTTTTACAGATGGCCAAGGCATGAGATATTTCTAGAGATGCTTTTAGATGGAGTGGAAACCATTTCTGTCAAATCTGAGAATGTTAAAAGCAAGCAAGCCCCTTCATCCTTAGATGTCTCTGCTAAAACATCTTGGAAGAAAAACCTCATTAGTATGATTCAATGGCAATAGCGTTAACCTCAGGCATGGATGGTGCAACCAGTTTCTTACTTAGCTTGTAGTACCATGACAAAATCAGAAAGACCCTGATCCAGAAAGAACCCTAACAGGGCTGTAGGTACTTAACTACCACTTAAAAAAATTCATCGGGAGTTAAGTGTCATGTAAACTCTGAGGAGCTGCATTTTAATTTTCACATCTCAAGTTGCAACCACATCATAACTTAGAATTAAGACCACTCCAACTAGAATCAGGAATAAAAACATAAAAGAGTCCTGGATATTGCCTCCACACCAGATAACCCTATGATGGTTAATAGAATAAATATTTGGTTCTGCAAGTCCAAGTACCTGCTCTAGGAACAACCAGATAGCCCTTCATGGTGTTTCTTGTAGAAGTACAATGAAATCAGGGTCTTGCAATGTGGTCTGAATGTATTATGTGTGTGCCTTTTTCCACCCATAAAATGGACCAAGATTATTTGTTCCACAAGGACATTGTGAGAACAATGTACTTACAAGCGTGAAACTCTGGATAGCTATGATTTTAAAACTGAGTCAGTAATCCTCATCAATTTAAAATTTATACAGTGAAAAAAAAAAAATTATGAACGGAAAGTATTGGACAAGCCTGGAAAAATGAGGTGGTAAAACTGAACTGTGAGAACACTTGTTGGGAAAAGAGTTCCAATATAAGTTTACTAAAAGAAAAAAGTTTTCAGGGAAAAAGCTGGTAGTAAATGATTATTTAGTTAGACTTCTTCCCTTTGCAGACTGCTTTCTATTCTACAGGTTCAACAAAGAGCATGTGAAAAATGAAGCTTTCTTTATGCCCACATGGAAGAATGAAAAAAGCCAGTGCAATAATCACCCATAAGTCTCCTCAGGGTTTTTCCTTACATAAAGTTCTTCAGTCATAAAATTCAAAAGCTAAAATTTGATTAGGATACTTCCAAAAGTATTTGTCACTTCTTTTTACTAAGGCCTTTTTCTGTCCTTTTCTTTTTTCTTTTTTTTTTTTCTTTTTTATGAATGTGCAGAGGCATTGCTCTTAAAGACAGATGTTCTAAATTAATTCAGCAGTGCCAGACACCATGCAATTGATAGTGTTTAAGGAAGCATATTGCAGGGCCAAACTCAAGTCTTGACATACTGCATGGAACAAAGATAAAGTAATAATAAGCAAGGCCTTTCATCCAAGGCTCACAAAGCATTGATAGAAGTGCATAAATTGGTAATATGATTTCTATTTTACAGCAGAGGAAATTGTGCCTAGATATCTGCATTTTTTTAATTCACACAGAACATGAGCTTCTTGTAGCAATTGCCAGAGTCACTTACTTACTACTCTGAAGTAGACCAGAGCATTGCCTGGAGCTAGAAAGTCCATCTTAATAAAAAATAACAGGTTTTTGGCTCCATTTGTGAAAGGAGTCTAAAAGTCTTTAGCCTGCAGGCTAGAGTCAGTACAAGGATACCCCAGGTTTAAGCTGGATTTTGTGTCAGCTGCATGGCAACTTATCTGGGAGTCACTGATCAATAAAACTACCACAGATCATGGAAGATCCCTGATGCTCAGGCCTGATGCCATTTTCAGGGGAGGGAGCTCCAGGGTGTCAGCTAACTCCTATATCACTGCTGTAGGTTTGTACTTTGCTGCCTCCCCCAGTATACCTTGCAGGGCTACCAGGGAATCCTGCCTCTTATTTCTTGAAAGATCACTGAGTTGAAATGTCAAAATAATTTTGAGTTCAACTAATATCTATTCTCCAGCAAAATTTGTTTTCCCTGGGTTAGCTTCCAAGCAGTTTTATGTTTTTGTGCTCCCCTTGACAAATGTTGAGCAAAACAACTTAGCACACATCTGCATATTCATAAAACCACTGTGCAGGAAAGACAAAAGTCTCAATAGAAACCTGAAAGAAAGGCATAGTGGTTATGCCTGCTGACTTCTCCCAGAGATTTGCTGATCCTCTCAGTCTTTATCAAATAATCAGCCAAGTGCTTTCAAAAGTGTTTGATTAGCAAGGGTCCTTAGTGTAGAGACAATTAAACACTGCTCTATCTGTTGAAATAATGACATTTGGTGAGAAAAGGTAGATAATTCTGCCCCAGTGGAGGGCTGTAAAATTACCTTGTGAAGCGACAAGATTATTTTGGGAAAGAGTTGTCTGAAGTTTATGGAAGATATACAAAAGACAGACCTATGCAAAATACTAATGATATTTTCCAAGGGGTAAAAGAATATGGAAAAAGCCACCTTGACTTCCTGAGTGGAATTTTCAGCTTGGAAAGTCTGTGAACGACTTAAACCAAGGTAAGCTTCAAAATTCCTGGGATTGAGCTGAATTCTTATAAGTCCTATAAATAATTACGTAAAAGTCCTGACATATCCACTTCCTAATATTTCTTGTACGTTGCTAACATCCCAAGCTGTGATTTTCTAGGCTGTCTAAAAGAATAACACACCACTCCAGTCTGAGAATCCATGTTTGAGTCATAAGCTGACTCAAAAAGGTGACATAAGGTGTACTAAGATTACCTATTTTTTCTACTGGCAAATAAGCAATACTTTGAAATACCTCAGTTGTGTTGCAATATGAATTATTTCTGTGTCTTGCGTTGAACTAAAGAAAACTGCTAAAAAAAACCCCAAAGAATGTAATAGCATGTGCTTAAGGACACCTGTTTGTAAGCAGTCATCTCACTGCAATGAAGAGAACAGTGCCTAGGACCTTTGATGACATGGGTTTAAGTGACTTGTTTTCCACCTCTGCCATTTCAAGATACAAAGAGACATCAAGTCCCAGCTGAACTGGACAAGGAAATAAAAATAGTGTCTGTATAAACCCTGTGATAAAAGAGAAAAAGAAAGATTGGGTTTTGAATCCTCTTTCACTGTTCCCTTATAATATAGGAAACCCATGCTGATACACACGTTCAATTTTGTTTCCTGGTTTCATCATATTATATGTCCAGACAAGGAAATGGCAATAATATTTCTTCCATGAAAAAAGCTATTCTCCAGACTTGCTCCTGTCTATCTGAACCTTGTCTCTACTTGATTAAAAGGAAACAGTACTGGCAGTTCACACCTTCTCTTTTTTACACAGAGGCATCCTGTCTGCTCTCCTTTCCTCACTCTTCTGAAAGATAAGCAAACTAAGTGCCTAGTTAAAAAATAATAATTTCTGCAGTAAAAGGAAGGTAATGAGTTACCAGGTCTACCTATTTGCAGCTTTGTGACAATTCAGGGAGTTTACCTCAGGTTTAGCATTATCACAGCACAGACTAAAATCTTCCTATTACAGATGTGGGTGGGAGGAAAAGGGGGAGGGCAATTCATGACACAGGAGACAGGAGGTTTTTTTCTCATATAGTTTATGCTAAGTCCTCAAGAGTTTATTTAATGCTATAGGAGTGCAGCAATGTTGTCACAAAATCAGTCTGTAAAAAACAGAAACAGAACAGTTGCTGTTGTGGGCTATCAAGGTTTAAGGCTGGGCTGGCAATAGATACTCTCTGTTAACCCTTTCCCATTCTGGGAAGGGAGAGAGAAAAGGGAGAGAGAATTATGGCTTGGAAGAAATTAAGACAACTTTAATGAAACAATAAAACAACAAGATATAATAATAGGAAAAATAATGAGATATATACAAATATGTACAAAACCAGAATTGCTCTCCCTCTCAGTAACTCTCACAACACTACCAAGGCTGAGAGGGAGACCCTGGGAAATTCCTGTCCAGGACTCAGCATCAAGCAGAAACTGTATTCAGGAACATATGGACCAGGATCAAAGGCAGAAGAACAGATGGAGTCCTCACAGGATGCTGGCCATGGACAAAAAGAGCTTAACCCTCATGATCCCTCAGATTTGTACCAATTATGAAGCTTATGGGATGGCATACTTCGATAGCAATTTTGGCTCACCTGTCCAGAGCACTTCTCCCCAGGGGAGGGTTTCAGATGCGATGCCTTTTCCTCCCTTTGATTCTGGCGCATACGAAGTTTAGCAGAATCAGTTGGTTTCTTTATAAATAATTACAATTGAAAGCTTTTCTGCCTACCATCAGTACTCTTACCTCTGCATTAACTGTAAACACCAAGCATTATCTTTCCTAGAATCAGATTCTGTCTGAAACACATGCTATTAATTTCAGAAAGAGCAGTCACTTAGCATATATTTAACTGAAAAGTAAAATAAATTAAAAAAAAGGTAGTAAAAAAAATCATGGGCTTTACTTCAGAAACCTATATTCCTTTATTTAATGAGCCTACATTAACATCTTAACTCAGAGAACTTCATTTTCTATATTATCACAAAGTTTAGAATCAGGCACCATCTTTCAGTCCCCGAAAATCCTTAAATCCCACTGTAAGGAGTCGGGTTTCTTGGTGTTCCCTCAAAACAGAGATTTTCAAAAGCAAAGCAGAAAGAACAACTGACAGCAATTTCCTGCTTCATTCTGCCAGAAGTGATGAACAAGCACCCAGACTGTCCAGTTAATAAATTATGTGCAGCAATAAGTGATATACATTGAATACACTTTCTGTAACTTGCATGTTGCAAAATTCATCAGTCTCTGAAATAGTTTCCTCCCCCCTTGAAGAAACAGACTTATTTTAAATAAGGAAATCCCTTTGAAGTACACCTTGAGTTGTTGAAATGTGCTTGTTCAGCGAAATAATACCTGTGGTAAAATATAGCTTCTACATTTCTGAATTTTATAGTGTGACATGTCTTCATAGCTTCAAAAATAAATACCCATCACACACTGGTAGCAATCAGATTTCTGTCACACACATGGCTGCCCATACAGTTCCTTTCCCATTCATAGGTATAGCTATTCATATAGAAATAAGTAATATTCTGCTAGCAGCCACCTTATTTACAGGAAGTAGGGTTTGATAAGAAAAACTTTGGCAAAAAGAAAAATATTACACAACATTTCTGAGACAACAAAGTGCAGTTCAGAGGATGGTACTTTGCAGGGCACACTAGAAAGACCAAATGCTCATGCACGCACTACAAGACTGACTTGCCAGCTTTTAGAATTTGTAAAAGCTCTGTCCCACTTAAATATTTGCAATATTTTTAAATGTTACAGCCCCATAGATTTACATGAAAAAAATGGACAGTTTAGACATGGTGAGACTGATTTAAGAAGCAAGGATGATCTGGCTTTTCTGGTACATATCACACACAAAGTGGCTCATGGAAGATTTATGAAGATGTTCCTCAGTGGTCAGAACCCCACTGAGTTACCAGAGGGCTCTCCTGTATGGGGCACTATAGCATTGGTTATCCAAATAATGTACCCATTTTTCTAGGGTTTTATGAATCTGAGCAAGCAAAAAAAGCTTTGGTTGGAGTCAATGGTGTCTCAAAAACATGGCCCTGGTACTGTGGCCTCTATAGAGCCATGTGTGTGTAATCAATAGTGACAGAGTAAATATAGTGTCTCAGTGCCACTTTTAATGACATGGACATTAAAATGGCTGTCAATAGCTGTAACATCTGTCTGTAAACATTTTAGTGTTAGCATTAAGCAACAGGGACCGTATCAAAAAATCTGCATTTGTCTTCAGAAAAAATCGAGTTTAGATTAGACACACCAAGTTTTAGGTTCTTAAAAATTATATGGAATTTACATACAAGGCTGATCAGACATCCTCATGTTACCTATTTTCCAATCTCTTCAAAACAGATTGTTCTCTAGTATTTCCTTCTTTGTATTTTCCTTCTTAAGCTTGCCTTCTGAGTGCTTCTGTTTCTATCCTTTATGGGGGCTGCCTCAAATGAGTAAGGAGCACACTCACAAATTAATCCTGATCATAATATGGAAAGCCTGACTCAGATGTACTGTATGATGATCATTAGATCATGCTGTGTATCAAGTAACCTACCTGTCTGTACAGGGAAAAAAGTAAGATTATTAACAAGTGAATGTAAAATAGATGCATACATAGACCATTAAGAACTATTTCAATCAAGCAAGCTAACCATGTATAGTACTCAACCTCTGTTATGATTTAAGAAATAATTGCAGTTAAGAAAAAAATTGCATTGTTTAACCATTTTCCCAAATTTTTTGTCTTCCCTGAGAAGTAGTTGCATAGACAGACTTTACAGTGTCTGCTGATGATTTACCATCATTCAGGTATTCTTCAGGTACTTCACTGGGCTATGTGAAAAGGTTGAAGAAGAGAAGATATTCAGGAAGGTACATTCATTGTGCATTGACCTCTCCTTAAAAAAAAGAACAAGGAAAAGTGAGCTTCAAACATGCAAACATGTATTCCATTTCATTTTGTAATACATTAGCAGGTTTTTGTATGCATTCCTCTGCCTCTGTGGAAAGCTTATTCTCTTGTTTGTTTTCTGCTGGCTTCCCCTTCATTCAGTTCCTCTTGCTTGACCTTGACTGCTGTCTACTGGCAGTCACTAGATGTTCAGCTTTTGCTAATCTCTTGTCAGCTGCTCAGTCAGACAGCACTATTCAGCTTTGTTTCTCTGCATCAAGAGGATGATTTTATGCCTTCAAATAAACTCCTTCTTGCCTTTAAAGTGGCCACACTTTCTGCCACCTAGAGAAGGAATATTTCATTTCCACTCTAATGCAGCTACATCAAAGGGGAAAAGCGTAAGACAATGAACTGATGTAATACCAAATTAACTATTGATGTGATTTCTTTTTCTTCCTGTTTTTTCTTGATGCTAAGAAAGGTGTTCCTACATGAAGTATGAATATAAAAGTGGAAATTATATAACTGTATCAGATAAATTCTGAACACAGAAGATTGTTTCCATGTGCTCTACTAGAGCACACTAGAACAAAAACCAATTGGCCCAGTTATGTCAATTACTCTCTCAACTGTCCTTTTACAAGGTAAGGTGTTTGGTCTTTGCACCAAATAATACAAATAGAGCATAAAAATATCCTAGCCTCTAATAGATCCTTATTTACCAGGCTCACACAAGAACAATAAGGGTTGGTGAGTCTTTTTTTCTTATAACCTTTTTATTACCATCAGGGTCAATCTAGACATCTGTAGGATATTACAAAAAGTGTTATTTTTTTATTTTTCTCTCTGTGAAGCTACAGTAGTTACTCAGAAAACAGGGAATAGAATTTTAAAAAATGCTAGAATACAGGGGCAAAGTTTCTTTTCAATTAATTCTACCTTTGGAGAAGGTGGAAGCACTTTATCTCTTTTTGCTACTTGCTGCATTTTCTCAGCTACAGTTTTAACAACGTGCTCTTGCTGATAATTGCTGATAACTTCAGACATAGTTCATTCACAATGCAACTGGTTCAGATAGTAAATTATAGCAGGTGGGAGTTTAATTCAGTAGATTCTACCACTTTTCTGCAGGGTGAGATTCCTGAGAAACAAGTAAATATGTAAAACAAGTAATCATAACAAATATGGGATCAGAATAAGCAGCACCTGGGACAGACAATGAATGGGTTTTAATGTTAAAGGAATGATAAATAAATATCCATACGACCTTACCAGCTTTCAAACACAAATCTTATTGTCCTTGTCCTGCACACTTGTGTATTACTTTTCAGAGAAACCAAGGTGCACACTCATGGCAATCAGTCTTACAATCAAAAACTTGCTCTGGGAAAAAAGGAGCCACAACTTATAAGAAGAGCCAAGAATATGTTGTTAGTCTAATTAAAGTCTTAACAGCCTAATGAAACACAATAAACAGTGATTATTGCAGTTGCAATTAAAAAAAAAGTCATAGTCCAAATTACTTATTACTGGAAAAATTCCTTAATCATACTGCTACAGGTATTACCTATACATACCTTTTCTCTGGTTCACTTTCCAGTGCCCTACTGGCTTCCTCATGAAAATCAGGGGAGGGAGGTACAATGATTCTTCAGTGTCCTGGTTTGGGCGATTTTCTGTCTTTTACAGGAAGACTGTGAAAATGATGCTGTGGGTACCTCTCTTCTCAAGTCTGGGTCCACTTGGCATTCATTTTTTTTACCTTATTTAAGAGAATGTGCTTTCTCTCACTCTCTTCCTTTCTTCTGAATTCCACATTATGCTTGTTTTTCTGTTCTTTTGTAACCCTAGGACTGATTTACCTGTCTCTCAGGGTCTCATCCCTTTAGCAATCACTGACTGATTATAAGGATCTATGGGTTTTTACAGTCTGAAGCCTCTGTATTATCCTATGCGTTTACTTTCTTCAGTAAATTTTTTATTCTAGGGTCATAAAGCGTTCAGTCGGCATAGAATTGCTAGTTATTATATACTGTCTCTTAACTAACATTATGGAGTATACTGTGCAATAGTGCAAAACTTAGCTAAGGCAAATTTAGGCAGTAATGTCTACCTGGATGGTAGACAATTGCTATTATACCTAAAACAAGCTAAAAATTCATCTTAGATCAAAGCAAGACAAGCCAAGTCCTGAAGCAATTTACTATTAGTTCAGTACAAATCTCAATTATGTTTGTTGGTCTGCAGCACTGAGATAGTGATAAATTGTCAGGTGATCTGGCTTTGCCACAGACCCACAGACTGGAGAATTCAGAAAGCCTTCCTGGGTCTGAGATTCCAGATGCAGCCTCCTGGTTTAAGTCTTTGCAAAACCTGAGCTTATAGCTGGGAGCAAGGCTATAAAATTATGTTGTCCTTGGAGAAACTGTCACATTTCAGTCAGTTTCTTTATGCTGCTCAGCTGTGATGTTTCAGACTAATTACAAATAGCAAACAAAGATGACTTTTACTATTTCTTAGTCTTACTTTCACTTTATCTACTTAAATACAGAAGTTGAAAGAAACAGCATTTCATGCAGCAGGAGTATATGTGGTGAGGTTTCTTAGTGAAAGGGAACAGCCTGACAGAACTGGCTTTATGATATGGGGGTAGGATGTAGGGTGGGCTGTTTTGCATGAACTAGAAGTTTCCCAAGGTGAAGATTTTCTATTAAATCTGTGAAAACTGTGTTTTCTCTACATGACTTCCTTGACTACTTTTGGCCTCTTGACAATGTAATGTTATCCTGGGATTTGTTCCTGTCTTAACAGCCTTGGTAGAAGTCATTTAACTATATTTGTTGCCTACCCGTATGACCTACATTTATCAAGAACAGAATTCCAAGAGATCATGCAAACAATCTGAAGGGAGGAAGATTTTTTTAATCTACCAATTTGTAGCTATAGATAATAAATGATCTTTTTTTAGTAGACCTGGATCAGAGTTTTTATTCAGTTTCAAAGGCTCAAATAGTGCAGTTGGTTCCTGGGATGAAATTCTCTCTTTCAGATCCCTCTGCATGGAGGAGTCTGCAGGGCTGGTGCCCCAAAACAATAATTCCTTCTTTCTGTACAGCAAGATGCCTTGGTCTGCAGTCCCTGATTTTACTGTTACATGAAGAGTGCAGTCAGACTTCTCCACTGGTTTATTGGTGATGCTCTCTGATCCCATTGCCTACCAACAAATTGCTAGCAGAGGTACTATTGTGGCTGTCTGACACGCTGGCCTAATTAATAACCAAGATGTGGAAAAAAAAATAAGGGAGTTCTCTGGTGAGTCTTTGCAGCCTGCTGTGTGAGGAAACATCGACTAATAAGCGACAGTACCCACACCGCCCTCTTCAAAACACTGGCCTTGGGCATGTGAGAAAAAAATTATTCCATTTTCTAGCACAGCAATGTCTCACCTTTATGGGCGTAAACCAAAGAGGAATAGAAAATAAATAGCACATAATTTTGCATTTTTATAATAAGTTTGAAACTAAACACTAGGAAACCTTGTCAGCTCCTGCTAAGCTGATTCCAATTAAAGCTTCTGGCAGAGTTCCAGCTGTTTTACTACCTCAAATAGCACTGAACATAACAAGGTTTATGAAGCATTCAAAAGTCAAATACCCTATTAACATAAACATGTAGTGAAATCAACTCTTTTACAATTTTCAGCTTGCTTTCTTTCTTTCATTTACGTTGAACTAATCTAAGATGATGTCTGTTTTCTTTGT
Organism: Calypte anna; assembly: GCF_003957555.1. Lineage (NCBI taxonomy): Eukaryota > Metazoa > Chordata > Aves > Apodiformes > Trochilidae > Calypte > Calypte anna. Next base: position 97,317,559 of record NC_044245.1, read on the forward strand.
TGTGTCTCCCTTTTTTTCTGCTTGCTGGAAAGCAAAACAAGATTTAGTATTTGAATGGCGTATGATTTGCCCTGAGAACTTACTCCCTTTGGCAATTTTATTACAATACTTTCTAGCCCACTCTATTTCAACAGCAACATCCTGAAGGTTGTTTTCTTATGCTGCTTTTAACTCCAAAATAGCAAGTGGTATGTGTTTGCATTTTTCTGTTGTAGACCATTTGGGAAGCTTTCTGAGTGCTAATGCAAACACTTTAAGGAGAATTGTGTGATTCAATTCACTTACAACTAACAAGCAAAAAAACCCCTAAAAAGTAAAAGTAGTGTAATGTTCTGTTACCATTTCACCATTGTTTAAGATTAAGCCATTCCTATTTAAACTGAATGAAAATTAAAATGTCTGCTATGTTAAAAAATATTTATTGTTTTTTGCCAGGATGATGAGTAAGGACAGAAGACAGTCAATATATTGGAAATGAAACATGCTTAGATCCTCATAGGTATATATATATTTAAATAATTGTAGGCATCTGGAAGGAGGGGAATACACTAATAACATTGTATGCAATATATCAAGTAAACCCACCTATAATTATATAATCTATATTATTATATTGGCATCAAAGAACTTTTTAATAAACAGGAATAAAAATATAGCATTAAAGTAGAATCATCATAAGTCTGCTACTGGCCACTATCTTACACTTTGTAAACATACTGAGTTAAGATAAAGCTTTTTATTAATTGTTAAGTCTCACTTCTATGTTCATTTTTAGTACAGCATTGGAAAAGTCAGCTTCATATTTTCAACATATAAATTAATGTCTCTCTGTTTATCATCTTGCTGTTAGTGCAAACCTGCAAGACTTCCAGTAATATTTAATGCATTTGTTTTTCTTGGAGTCAGAAGCATTTTCTTACTTCATAAATGGCCTGATCCAAAGCCCATGCAAGTTTACTGAATGGCTGACTTCCACAAACTCTGTATCTGATCTATAATGGAATAGATACAGTTTTTGCTTTATGTTTTGTCGGATATAAAGCCAATTAACCAACAATAATCTCCTGAGACAAAATTAAAGCCATACTAGAACTTGGTTTTCAACACAGAAATTAATCCGTTACTCTGAAGCCAGATAGATTTTTACTTTCTCTTTTATTTTACACTTAATTAGTTTAAGGAACATGTAGTTTAGGAATTTCCAAGCCACTTGTCATGTAATCTTATGTTCCTGTTGCCTGCTACTGCAGTTGTTAATCAGCTAAAATCTGAGTCCAGGAGAACGATCACATTTGAAATTTCTGTTGTTTTGTAAAGGATATTTCTGTGAAGTATGTGTGATCTGTCCATGTTCAAAATACAGTATTCTTTTCATAATCTTTATCCATCCTGATATTTGTTTTTTAGGGACAGTCTTTTTTAAACAACAACTACAAACAAGAAATGGTCAGTTCTAAGACAGTTCAAAAACCTGGCAAATACTTGATGAGAATACCTATTGCATAGTATCTTTTAATATTCATTAGTACTCTGACACACAAATATTAAGTTTCTTTCTATTGTTCAAAGTGAAAAAAAATTTTAATTATATTTTTTAAACATTGCACTGCATGCTTTAGTTTGGTAAGACCTTTCTGATTCTTACCACCCAATATTCTTTATGATCCTCTTTGATACATATAAGTGGGGTTTAAGAATCCTAATCTTTCAGTTTTTACACTATTTAATATCTCTTAAAGGTTTAATATTATTATAAGACGTGTCATGGTAAAGTGTTGTGTATTATTCTGAGAGAAAATTTGTAATTCAAAGTAAATATTATAATAGACCATTGCAGCATTCAAAAATCAGTGAGATGATAGTTCACTGTGTAAGAGTTTCCCTGCTGCCTTCTCTTTCTTGCTTTTTCCTTGATGGCAGCCTTCAAGGTGATACTCAGTGCAAAGCACTCTATTTAGTTTGCATTTAGGATATAAGAAAAGCTAATGAAATCCTATTGGGAAGCTCTACAGTGTAACTCCCATGCCATTTTATATAGGTTATTGCAAAGCTACCCAGCATTCCTTTTTGAGACTACCATACAGTGCTTCGCACAAAGAGACTGATCACTAAAACAGATCTTGTTATTCATGAGTTTTGACTGCAGAAAGCATCCGTCATTTAGGAATGGTAATATTTTAGCTAGAGCACCACGCAAATGCCAAAACAAACCCAAACACATTGTTGTTTAAAAATTGGATCGAAACATCTTGTCCTTAAAATGTTCCCCAACAGTCTTTTAAGAATATATTGATCCTATTCAAAAGGGCAAGTTACTCTTGGATTTGCATTCTCATTTTGACCAGATTGCAAATTCTTTCTTAATTGGTTCTAAATTTGCCAGTGTACCATTTTAGATTTGTTCCATGCCTTCTGCACATTGCATTTATCAGAGATTTTCATTCACATCTGCTCAGTTACTTAGGCTCCTACCCTAACGTTTGCCACATATCAGATAGCATGGATTTGAAAATAAATAAAAATTTAAAATTCCAAGTAAAAAACACAAACATGAAGTCAGAAGAGAGCAGCAGGACCTCTGATAATTTTGAGCCCTGTGTACGAAGGCTGATTAACCATGAGTAGCTCCAAATTAAATATCTTTTATTTACAGAGGAACACAGAAAACGATATTCTCAACATTTCTATTATTTTTAATGATCAAGATACATTACTGTGTGAACACATCACTTTCTTGAAAGATTCCCTTCCGATTTTATTGGTTTTGTTGGGTTTATTTCTTATTGAGACTCCTGATAATGCGAGGCATGTCATTTTAAGATTAATAGACACAGGAATCAAGAGATGCAGCATTCAGAGCATGAAGAATCATTAACTAGCAACGACGTCTGAGGGATGTTCCTGCTTTTCAAATGCTTCATTGCTTCATTGAGTAGTGAACACAGCAACTCACTCTGAGGCAGATGTTATGCCCGCACACATTGCAAATGCAAACAATTATCTCCAAAGCGTGCAGAGAAAAATCAGACAAACTATGTAATATTCTGGAAAACAAAACAAAACAAAGCTAAAACCAAACCAAACCAAAAACCAAACCAAAAGGGAAAAAAAAAAAAAAAAAAAAAAAAAAAAGAAAACCAACCTGAAAAAAACCAACCTGAAACCTGAAAGCTTTATGTCAAAAGTGTTACATATATGGACACCTGTAATCCATAATAATGTGTATTGAAAACAAGGAAAGGTCTTTATGTAAAGTCAGATTCAGTATTTCAGGCAAGAAGAGATGTTCTGGTTTGAATGATTTGAGGAGAACAGGAAGCTTTCTGCTGTGCTGAATCTATGATAATTTTTAAATGACTGGTGATCGTGGGATCATTCTTTAATGTGATTCATTGCTGTGTAGGTATCTGATGTTTACCATTGGATATTTCCTGACCTAGCTGAGACAAATACAGTCAAAGGTGTAATACTATAGTAAACAGATCAGCATCTTAGACTGGCATGGAAGTTTTGTAAGCTAGAGATGTCAAAAAGCTCACTTCAGAAGTATCTCAGAATCATAAGTTCTCAAATATTTGGTGCAACGCATCTCTAAAGCTAGTGAGGGGAACTAGAATGGAGAGGGGATAACACAAAGATATCCTGGGAAGTGGGGAGGGCGAAAAGACAGCAGGAGTTTGGCTTTCTGCTGTGCTTAACACCTAAAACTATGAGGTCCAGTTCTGCTTTACCAAGGTGCTAAATGTTGTGGTATCACAATCTCTTTAACTATTATTGCCATTCACAAGAGAACAAAGAGATCAGTCAGGAGCTAGGAGGAAAGATAATGTGTTTTCTGCAGTGCATCTTACCTGTACAACCATTTTCATCAAGAGTAGTATGCATAAGCACTTGAAATTTTCTTCCTATGGTGCTCAAAGACATCTTACGTAGGCCAAACAGAATAAAAAAAAAAATGTTGCAATGTTAAACTGTGCATTCAAGATACACAGTGCCAAAGTTATTGTAGTTATAAATGTGAGGGTTTAAATTTCATAGTAATGTGGCATCTTAGATGACCATCATAAATGTCATGTTGAAACTCAAAGGGAGTACACAAGAATCTTTACACCTGCCATAAAATTTAAGTGACTCCAGAGATAAAGTGGTATCTTTTAATAACTTGCACTGATAATCTGTAAAAGTAAGAAAATAAGCAAATGGAAACAATTAGAGGTTGAAACTACAGTAACATTTTCCTCTCATTCTATCCAGGAGAAGAGAAGTTGTGCTTTGCTTTTGAAGCAGACTGGAATTACCCTCAAATTACCCTCAAACATCCCTCAAATTTTAGGAGTAATCCCCCTGGTCTGTCTCCAAAGCCTCTCCCCCATACCCTACAAAAGCCATAAAGTTTGCTCTTACTATAACATGGCATTTAGTTTCTGGGGAAGGTGATGGGAAAGAAGAAGAGGACAACTCATGAACTGGAAAAGACAGCTCTGAAAGAATTCAGAGAGACAGAAGCCTTGCTCTGTTGTTAAGGGAAAAACAAATCTGTAAACAGTATTAAAAACAAAAGTGAAGGTGAAGATGTTCTGACCTTAGAACTCTGATTTCCTCTCTAGGTGTCTGATGGGCCTCTAATGTTTTTTCTAATATTGAATATATGTCAGGCATGTTAAAGGAAGGAATTTCACAGGTTTGTAAAATCTTGAGTGCTGTCAATCGGTATAGATGAGTAGTAGGTTTAAAATATCTGCTCTAAGTACCTTCAGTCCCACAGGAATATGTTGAATCATTTAATGAAAATTCAGACTTTGCATCTTTTCCATCTTTCATCTGACTATGAAAGACATTTCTTGTAGCAAGTCCAAGCTCTCTGTGAGTCTGATGACACAGGAAAAATCTGAGATATATACCACAGCTCAGAATAAATGAATGTAGCATTTGTTTTAAGACACATTTTTTCACCCTGAGAATCATTTTGAGAGGTGAAATAGCCCTTGGTAACCCCTTATGATAAAAAGGGTCATTAGATTTCCAGCAACTCCACGTGTCTGTCATAGTCTAGATTCCCTCTAATGTTAAATAATGGTGGCATATACTTCCTTTGTACTTCTAGATATACCCCCAGTACACTACTTTTTTTTCCCAAGTTTAAAAAATAGGAATAGACCATGATTACTTATTCCTGCCCAAGCTGAATGCCAAGTATTCACTCCAGCCTGCTTCTTTCATTGTTGCTTTATGCTGTCAGGACAGAGCATAGGCTTAACCTCAGAAATCATTGTTTACCTTGCCAAATGAACTTGGATCATGGTATCTTAAATCAAGGCTCCCTGGAATACTGCAGGTCTGGTTCTCAAACTTCTGTACACACTTTTACCCTCTTTTCTTCTGGAAATCCCGATCATTGAATTTCAGTTTACACCTCTGTCTCAAATGTCCAGAACGCCAGTTAAAATTATCCCCACCTCTCTGGGTCTTAGGCTATTCTAAAGATTTGACCACTAAACAGGCCACTAAATTAAAAGGAAAAATGCTTCTTTACTTGTAAAATCTTAGGCAGATGACAAAGTTGAAAAATTCATAAAGACGCAAATAAAAGAAAAGAAAGAAAATAAAATTAAATATAAGATAAAATTCTGTCTTCCATTCTTTTGAACTGTCTTCCATTCTTTTTAAGCTAGATGTGCTTATCTGAGCTGCACAGTCAAAACCCTTTGAATGCTGTATATTTTCAATCTGCCTTCTCTGACAAAAAAAGGCATAACAGCTTTGATACATGTTCCCTTTCAGGAGTCTCTTAGAGACTCTCATATTCTCCAACCTTACAAATATTACTGATCCAGACCTTATTCAGGAAGCACTTTTTATTTTCCCTCTCTTACACTGTTCAGTTCGCTCTCCATTTTGAAAGTGTTGATGCTATTTTGCTGGAGGAAGTATTATCTCCTTCACTTGACTTGGAAAATCACTGGTCTGCTGACTGAAAAAAATATCTTTTTAGATCTGGGTCCTACATGCCTATTTCATTATGGAACCTTTCCACACAATGAATGATATATTTCACACATTGCCAAGATTTGTTCATATATAAACACTCCTGCATCATAAGATTTTCCATTTTTCTAATGTATGGGTATACATTAAAATAACAGATTTGCAATCCTCAAAATCTGCTGTAAAACAGAGTTATTATTTAGGATTAAGTTAATGCTTGCTGGCAAGCACCTGCAACAGAAAAAATTATTGCTCTTTAGCATTAGGTAAATCATGACAGGAAGACAGATCATTGAGGTCTGCAGAAGCTCAGGGTTACATTCATCATGCAGAATTACTCTTTTGTGTTGGTTAAAGCATTTTGGTGCTCAGTGTAATGGTAAGGTTTTACACCACACTACATACACAATAAAAGGAAAAAAAAAAAAAAGCTCAGAAATATCACTACAGCAATATCCTCTTATGGGGTACCATAGCTGCCCTGTGAATTTCTTTGCAGCAGCATCATTCATGGTCTGATAGGCTCCAGTCATATTTTGCAATGTTTTGATGTCAAAGTGTTGCACTTGACCATGGTTGCAGTGTCTCAGTTGCATTTGCCATTATGAAACAGCAATGTAAAGGAAATGTGTGGCACACAGTGGTTCCACATCACCCAAGTTATTTACTGTCAATACCAACTCAGCAACTCAGATAATACCACATTTAACAGCTTCAGCAGGCTCCTTAGAATAAAATTATGGAAAGTACTTTGAGGTGACTCATAATAGGTTAAAACTCCACTGGTTATATCTCAACTTCTGCATCACTATTTCTAGAGGCAGCAGCAGAACTGGGAAATCTTACTTTTTGACTCTGGGGAACCTAAAGACAAAAACCCTGGCAGCAGCCCCCTCCACATAAAGCCTGCTAACCACCTTCCCTTCTCTCCACACCTGTCACAGTTTAATACTGGCCAGGCAATTAAATTAGACAGATGCTTTTTATTAATCCCCCTCCCTTCCCTGATCAAGGAAAGGAGAGAGAATAAGGGAGACTTATGGGTTGGAAACTAAACTACACAGCTTTAATGAAACATTAATGATAGATAGGAAAAATTATTAAATATATACAAATATACAGGAAAATTGATACTATGATCTTCCTCCTTTTCCCCAATAACTCTCACATCACCACCGAGGCTGCAGGGCAGCCCTGGGAAAGTCCAGGCTGTACTCCTGGAGTCAGCAGCACTCAGGAGCTGGAGGCAGGAACACACGGATTCAGGCTGGCATGGATCAGGACCACAGGTAGAGGAAGAGATGGAATCCTCTCAGGATGCTGAAGCAAACAGGGACAGGTGAAGAAAGGGAAGCAGAAAGGGCAGGAATGGACTTGACCCTTGTGATCCCTCAAATTTATACTGAATATGATGTGTATGGGATGGAATACTCTGATCAATTCTGGCATCTATCTTGTCCATTTCTCCCCAAAGAAGGGCTGCAGGTGGGGCCTCTTTACTCCTTTTGGAGGGTAAAATGTTCCTCAGAGCTGAGCAGTGTCCTTGGCTCTGCACACCAGTCTCTGGCTGCAACTATAAACATCGAGTGTTATCAGTCCCAGAAGCAGACACTGACTGAGAAACTTGCTGTTAATTTCAGCAAGTGCAGCTGCTTACAAGAGACTTAGCTGAAAGCAAAAGTACAAGACAGAAAATTACCTTTATCCTGGCCCAAACCAGGACAACACCTCTGTAAGAACAGCATGCATTGCTTACAAACAGCACTTGAGGAAAATGTGCTACCAAGGTAATAATGCCTGGAAGGCATTTGTAACTCTCTGACTTACTTCTTTTTCAAGAGGGCTTTGGTGGCTTTTGCATGTTTCTGAGGGCTGGGGGACAGAGAGCAAGGGGCAAGGGTGTGTGTGTATTTGTAGGTAAGTATGAAGGAGAGAAAGACACACGCACATGATGTTTTGGTCAGATCTACAGGCACAGCAGAACACTTCTGAAGTCCATCCTCTAATCAGCCCAGACACAAAACTGTCTAGTCTGAGCCTCTGGATAAGCAAGATATTCAGAAACCATTGCAAAAAAAGAAGAAAAGCATCTGTAACAAAGTGGATTTTTTTATCTTTCCATTCATCTGAAGTAGCAGCTCCACAGATTTCAGATTTACTTTGGTAATAGTGACAGAAAAGTCTGGTTACTGAGTTTAATTTGTTTACTTTTCTCTGGGAAAGAGAAGAAATTTAACCTACCCCACAAAATCAGTTACCTGCAAAAGCAATTAAATAATTACTGCTATATTTCATACTGCTGTTCATAGTAGATAACAAATACCAAATTTTAGAAAAATATCTTTATGTGGGAATGGCAATTCATGTGTGATTTTATAATGTGAATGTCTCAGTCAGGTAAGTACTCATCTAAACATTTCCACTATTTCTTTTTTATAACTATAACCAATAATATCTAGCCCAGACCTATATAGCTGGGGATAATATTGATAACAAAAAAAATTATATTTATTTTAATCATTCAAGTAAAATTTTTCTAAGCATAGTAGTAGAAAGAAAGACTCATATTTGTTGATATCTATTTTCTTTCAAAAAAATTTCTGGATAACTGAATACACAAAGGGCAATAGTGATAAATAAGTTGAAACAAATGGGTCCTTGGAGCTCCTATCTTTCAGGAAGATTATGACAGCAAGGGACAATCAAAAGCAGCATTGTTGATATTACACACTGTCTTTGATTTTAGGAGCTTGCCTCCCCAGAAAAAAAGAGAATTTAAATTTCATCCTAAAATCTTGGCACATCTTAATATATCCCTTCTAGTTTAATGTATATGCACAGCAGTAATAGCAGCATCTCAGCATGTGCTAGCAACCAGAGATGTCAAAGTCACTTGGCTTAAAGCAGAGCTTGGGCCTCAGCATGGTGACTTCTGTGGGTATCAGTTGGCTTCAATATTTAGACTGCTCTCTTCTGTTTGAGAGGGTGAAGTTTGCCTTCCACACTGGAGAATGAAGAATCCCCTCTGCACCTGAATGGGAATGCTGGAAATATGTTGGACTGAGAAATACTAGAAATCTCTGTGTATTTTGCATATTGTCTGCCCTTCAAGTATGCATTTCTGAGTTTGCACCAAGGTGCTCGCCTGTTGTCTCTCAGTCCCTGCACAAAGAAACAAAAAAAACCAGCCTTGAATGCATATGGATTAATAAATCAAAGACAATCACAGTCCTGCATCTAATATGCAAATGTCAATTTTTCATGCATATTATATTATGAAAAAGAATTCCTTGGATTACTTTGCTATGATAAAATTTGCCCTGTATATAAATTTTACCTTGAAACGCTGAGAAATCATTCAAATACAAGACAGAACCTTAAGGTCTCAGTAGAAATAATTTATTAAGAGTTCATCCTCACAGAATTGTAAGATGTGCTTTTCCAGACAGTACTAAAACCACAACTGTCACGTAAATACACGCTTCAGGAAAATTGGAAGGCCAGTAGTGCTATCAGTCAAAGAACTTATAAGTCTCAAGTAGCCCATGTAAAGGTCAATTAGTATAGGAAAAAGGATTAATAAAGAACATCTGAAGCATAAGAAACTTAGGAACTAAGCTGGGGAAAAGTATGCTAATTGTCTCACCCATAGCCCAGTTCAAAAATAAGTTTATTCATAATAAAGAACAGGTTGAATAATGCCTCAATGCTGCCTGAGAAAAACACCTCTACCTTCTGAAAGAGAACATCATTCCGTTTCCCTGGTGTATTTCTTCATTTATAGGCTGTCTGAATTGAAAAGGCAGATGTTTTATTCTGGGAATTGAGTGCAGGGGTGATTGCTTTCAGGTGAAACACTTAATAAATTAAAATTTAGGCAAGATAACCTTACTTAGGGAGAAGAGCTGAAATAAGTAAATGTGAAAAGAAAAAAAAATTTAAAAGCCTGGTGGTTTGTGTTACATTTCTGTGCCTAATTAGATAATTAGAAGGTGGGAACTAGAGGGCCCAATATTGATTGGTTTTCTGAAAACATCTTGACTGAGAATAAGGACACAAATAGGGACTGAAAGCATTTTGGTGTGAAACCTATAATGGTCACCTTTAAGAGCTTCATGGTTGCTTTAGATAACAAAACCATGTTGTCTCTGAATTTGCAGTTCTCTGTAGAGATTGGCAGAGAGATTGGTGCAAATACAAATTAGCATTATCTAGATATCCACTTAAAATGAATAGTTTATGAGGGTGGTCCTTGGGGGACCAGAAGCAGTAAGCAGATGTTCTTTTTTTCTTAAATAAATCCAGTATGAAGAAGACAGGCAGTCACTGAGCCAAGGTAACTCAGGAAGTACTCAGGTGACTCATTAAGACAAGTGTATATGATGAAAAACAGATAAATCATTTCACAGTCTTGGCTACTCAGATTAGCTTTACACCCATGTTCTTTCCTGATTTTATTAATTTATTTATTTATTGAGCAAGAGGAGGTTTGCAGTGCATAGATTTTTTTTTTAAGCATCAATTTGCAGGTCTCTCTGTAGATGTTTTAGACCCTATAAACTTTTAGAAGTGAAGTAACGAAGTAAATTCTCATTACAAAACAAAAAATCATCATTTGCAGTGGTCAAGAACAAATTCACCAATCTGCAATTCTGTTCTTCAATATGCATAAAGTGAGGATGCTGTGATTCTTTCGAAGTTTCTCTTAAACTAGAAGAAATTTCAGAACAGCTGTGCTGTACATTTGAGCAATCAAAATGTCTGTATGCATCCATTACCTTCCTAATTGTATATTCTGGTACAACCATACAATCCTAGTTCTTCTTCAAAGGATGTTATGATGAGTGCTCCAAAGAATGTGATACCTGAGCATTAAGATACAGACTTTTACCACCAAAATTCCAGGGGATGAAAGTGTAACAAGGGAGAGCTTTTATAGAACAAAATTTTCCAGGATCCTATTCCTCAAAATCAGTGGGATTTACAGCTGACTTTTCTCCATACAACTGCTTGACTTTCTGATTTTTTTTCCTTACTCTTAAAAAGACACATGAGCCACAAACAAACATCTTTTTACACAGTTAAAACATATTATAAATTTGTTTCTGTTTAATTTAATAAAAATTAGTATTGTAATTTTTATTAAACATTAGTATGCCTGAGTATTCCTCTAATAACTAAATTCCATAATAATTAAACTTGTAAATATATATATATATAATTCCACATTCTTCCTTTTTGTTGAGCTGCCTTGAAACTAGCAAATGGCACAGATTTGTAGGCAAGATTCAAGAGCAAAAAAATAAAGGTGAAAAATTACCTACACTTCATTAAGTTAAAAGGAAGCTGAGAAAAAATGCATATAGGGAAAAAGGCTCATCTGGTACTTAGAAGCATATTTCTTTTCCTTTTTTTATTCCTGCTGCAGACAGCAGCTATTAATATTATATATTAACTTCCTGCAACTTGAAAACTAGTATTAATATAGAATTGAAGTTGGAATGGCAGTCATCAAGTCTTTGTTCCTCTTGAGAAGATCTTTAATAAACCCACAGGAACATTTACTTGAAGGACATCAAAATAAAACTTTCTGCTTTGTCTTTGACTTCCACCAAACTATTGATCTCTGGACAGATTGAAATCTAGTAAGCTTTGCCAAAATGAATCATCTTTCTGTTCAACTCTTTTGCTTTGAAGGTGTAGATACCAGAGCTAGATACAATGAAATTAAATCTCTCCTTATTACACATCAGCTATTTTTGTCAATTTCTATTGCCTAAAACCCCTCTTGATACTCCCAGTGTATCCATGAAAGGCAGCACTGACTATAGGTAAGACTTCTAGTGGAATTTTTTCATAAAAGCACAGAAATTTCATTAAAGAACAGCACACAAGAACCAGAATTACAGAATTCCTTCCACAAATGACAGCTCTCCTCAAAAATATTTGCATGAGATAACAGCTGAGGATTCTTATTTTGCCTCTAAGTTACATTAATACAGCTATTTTTTGCTCAAAATATGTTGACCTAATATTACATTTTTCTGGCAAAATTCCCCTCTCCCTTTAGATTCTCCTGGCTTACAAAGGAAAAAATAACTTTTTTTTTTTTTCTAATTTTTTTCAGGACTGTCATGAGAAACAATCTGACCAATAATTCCTCCTTCTGTTGGATTAATTACAAGAATCATTCCCATGGTTTTACAGAAACTACAGCCTAGAAATACAACAGCTCAATAGGTGAAGGGAAGAATGGAACAACCTATGGCCTGTGGTCCATAGCTTGTAATCACACAGTAAATAAAATTACAGGGGACATGTGGGTGTTATCTGGTCTAATTCCCTACTCAAGGAAAATTTGAAATTAAATGTGAATTTTCAAAAGCTTTATTTAAACTTAAATTTGTTTAAAAGACACCATTTCAATAGACAAAATGTAACACATTCCATTACTTTCATCAGAGCTAGTTCAGACTTGTTCTACCTTTCACAGCTTCCACTGATCATTCCTAGAAACTTTCCTTAGTATTGGCGGGTAGCAACATACATTTAGCAATGTAAGTATGATGAATTTCCACAGATGGTTTCCTGATTATTTTTGCGCCTTGCCTTGGATTTTTTGCCCTCAAAAAATGAAGCCATCTTTGACTTCAACTTTAAAATTCCATTGTCTTTCTATTTCAGTATACTTTTTATATGAGCATTATGAATGATTCAACACTTGTTGCCCATAAACCATTCACCATTAAACAAAATTCAATTAAAATGAAGACAATACTGAAACTGTTTGGCTGGAGATTTAATCAGTTTTGTGTGTACAAGTAGGATGACACAGAATAGCTAATAGCATTTATGACACTTATACAAGATGTGGATCATGTTCCTTGTGTCTATTTGAATAAAAAACTATCTAGAACTCTTTAAAGCTGATACAAATACTTCCTCTGACTAACAATGTACTGTTGAAGACCTATTACTTGGCCACCACTTCAAAAACTAATTAAAATATATTAATGAATAATTTTATGCAGATGAAGGAAAACTAACATAATAGGTAATGTATTTCTTTTTCCTCAGAGAAGGTTAGGAAAAAGTTCACATCATTCAAGTAATTGGTACTCTTGGAACGAATGGCTATAAGAAAACATATTAGTCTCAACTCCCATAAAATTCTTTAAAAAGTTCTAACTTTCTTTCATCCCAATTCCTAACTAGATGCAAAATTCAATTGCTCCAGTATGATAAATTTGATTATTTCTGAGTGGCATAATCCACTTAAATTACTCAAAGTGTTGCTTATAAAACCTACAAGCCTGAAGTAGCTGTAGTTTGGATGACAGTCAGAATTTGAAATGAGGCTTTATAGATGACGAAATGGTCTGGTGTCTGGTGAAACTTGATGAAATTGGTAACATGCAAACATGACTGATAGAGTAGCAGCTAAATCAATGTAAAAAGAATGTAGACCTACAAAAAAAGTCCATAGCTGTAGAGAAGATCCCAGAATTAATAAGAATCAGCCGTGTTATCCTGTTGCAAGCAAAAAAAAAAAAAAGCCAAATGTCATTCTCAGATGTATCCTATCAGCCAGACAACCCAGAAAAAGGAATGAGAAATATTTTTTATTAATCTAAAATTTTGTATATCTTTAGTTAGTTTGTATCAGTATCAACATTAGGAACTTAGCTTGAAAAGTCTACCCAACACTAGGTCTTTACAAAAGCTGTAGAAAAGTTGAAGAATTCTTGCAGACAAAAATTATAGAAGACATGGAGTTTGGAAAAATATAAAAGGCTGACACTATTGGCACTGTTCAAAATAAAGAAGAAACCCAGTATAACTCTTTAGATGTTTAGAATTTGTGTAAAAACATGCACTCTTTTAATCTTTAAAAAAATCACTGCAGCCACCCTGTCTCATATCATCCGACAATACTCCTCCAATTCTGGTAAGGCAGAATTCTGTGATGTTCAATTGGAGAGCAGACATTGTGTTACAGACATCAGTCAACATTTTATGTCTGTTCAGTGTTCTTGTTCTTCAGTAACCAAAGGGTTTTGCAACATCAGAAGTCCTCCAGGGGTCTCTCTTGTCTGTCAGGACTTGCATCCACTTCCGTGTGTGATACTGTATAACTGAATTTGGCTTTAAGAATATTCTAAGCAATTTACCATGGATGTCTTACTTCATCATGCTTGATCTTCGGTATATAATTTTGCAAATTGTTGTTAAAATGATATGTCATTTTCCTAACTACTACTTTGAAAGCTATTCAGCTTAAGGTTTCATTAGAGGCTACCAATGCAAGACACTGGGATCATTTTAAGTTCATAGCCCTCCTATGAAAGACAGACCCATTTAAACTTGGTTCTCTATATGTTAAATTGAAACATCTTTAATCACAGAATCACAGAAAGTTAGGGGTTGGAAGGGACCTCAGAAGACCATTGCGTCCAACGCACCTGCCAGAGCAGGGTCACCTACAGCAGGTCGTACAAGAACGCATCCAGGCAGGTTTTGAATGACTCCAGAGGAGTCTCCACAGCCTCACTGGGCAGCCTGTTCCACTGTTCTGTCATCCTAGTCAGTTATTCAAAGTGAATCCTCATGTCCTCTATTGCTTCTGTTTAATTGTTTGTCTTACCCTATTGTTTCATTCTGTTAATAAGGGCTGTGTGACAGTTGTCTCTCATTTGTTCACTAAGTGCTTCACGTTTGTTACTGTCTACACATAACCAGGGTATGCTGGTTCTCTTTGCCTCTGTTTCTCTCATTATTACATTTTAAATTACACTTAACATATACAATCTAAGGCTTTAGGGAAAATCATCATCCTGGGGAAAAAATCAGGCCTTCTAAATGTATGCTCTTTCCTTGAAGAGAACGGGTTGGAACATTTGTTAAAGACAGCATATTTGTTTCAGATCTACATGGCTGATCTTAACTCTATTACCCTGCTCACCTTATGTGCACAGATCTCTGAGCATGAAAGGTAAACAGAACAGGCTATCAAAGGTGAGATCTGCTTGGTAGGATCTGAAAGAAGAATATTTGTTTAAAACAACTGTCCAAAGATTCAAGATCTGAATGTAAAATAAAGCTCCATTTTAGGTAAGCTAGGAAAATATTTCCCACTTATGGCTTAGAGGAATGAGTCATTGGCAGTTCTTCAGTCTTGTGAACTGGCAAATTAGTCAATATTCTTAAAGAGTGCATAGGTCTTTTTCTTTTTCCTACACTCAAGTTGTGCTATCCAAAAATAAACGGACCAGGAGGAAAATTTTCACTTTCCATCAGTACTACTTCTTAATTCTAGACTAAACAAAAGAAAGGCCAAGAATACCCAAGTGCTGTTTCCAAATATTACCTTGTCTCACCAAATACTGATTGTAGCTCCATCACAGAGAATCGTCACAGCATCTTACAGTCTCAAGTATGATTCAAAAGTTCAGTAGTTGCTGTAAGACCACCACTGAACTTCTGTATTTCCAGTATGCCTTTATCCCTTTTCCACTCATATGGAAAAATAAAACCTTAACACATGTGACTTGTGTGCATATTTACTGATGAAGAGCAGCTATAGGCAGAAAAGGCATGTAGGCAATTCATGGTGCTGTGATACATCCCTAAAGAGCTGACTGAGGAGCTGAAGGGTCAGAACATGGACTGCAAAGTAAAGAGACTATCACTGTAATAGGTATGTTTTGACTGAAGAGATTTAAGTGCAGAAATGACTACATGATGATGATGCACATAGTACATCATGCTTATTGGGTAGGAATGGTGAAACATTTGTTTCCTGAGAGATGTTTTCATTAATTTTGATAGACATTCTGGCTGCTTAATGTCTTAAAAATTGGCCCCAAAAAAGCAACTAGTTCTGTATTTAGATCTACAAACTTAAGTGCCATTGCTTAAGTACATGATACAAGCTTTCTACTTTGGTGACAAAGTAGAGAAATGGAAATTCATAGTACTGCAATAAGACGGTGATTTTAAGATTCTCAAGCTTTGGTACATAACCTAGAAAGGCTCCTTTTTCCCTCTCTCCTTTACATTACCAGTAAAAAGTAGGAAAATACAATTTAAAAGCACCATCAGCCCTAAAATACATTCATTCACTTTCCCAGTCCTACTTGTGTGTACTACTAAAATGCATTTCCAAAGCAGAGTGCGACAGTAGTTTGGGACATTGAAGAAGGAAGGAGGCTGCTGCATGCTGACCCCAGGAGAAAGCTAATGGTAATGAAAAGCAATTATGAATTTTTATTAGTTACATGGGTAAAGGGAAAGCTTTTTTCTGATTTTGTTTCACCAAATGTTATTGAGAAAGCTAGTTTTAGTCTGTCTATAGGGGGTGGCTTTACCACCAACAAATATCCATATTTCCAAGGATTGTAGAGATAGGGAAACTAACTTAGTTTTTCAAAAGTACAACAACGAAAAGAACAAGTGTGAAAGTTTCATCATCTTGTGAATATACAAAAATGAGTGTGTAACATTTTAAATACAGAACTCTGTTATAGTGACATACTGGCCATTCTGCTGTTGTTATCTCATCCTAGAAGAATGGATGTGGTAGCAGATAAGAAACAAGAATACATTCTGAAAAAAAAAAATACAATGATGATTTGTGGGTCTCAAAATTGCCTGTCTTTTCACATCAATTTTAATTGTCCAAATTTTCCAACAGTACCTTTGAGACAATTGCTGTAAACCAACATGATAAAAAGCATATCTTTATGTTTGTAAAAGAATGTGTCAAAATGCCTAATTCTGATAATGAAGTTGGCTTGAATAAAACATTTCCATTTATATGAAGTGTGAAGTATAAACAAAGTAGAGACAAAACTATCTCACTAATACAAATAGTGGTTTGTGTATAATTCAATCCAATTTATAAAGTCCCTTGTCATGGAAGCATATTAAGGCACTTTACACCCTGAAAGGAATTATACATCAGCTCAGTAAAAAGCCATCTTAAAAAGAGTCTTTAATCTTACTTTAAAACATTTAGCAAGGGAATGAAATAAATGGCTTGTAATACAGTCAGTCTCAGAAGTCTTGCATATATTTATCTTTTGAATACACAATAAGGGTGAACACAGTAGGGCAACTTCAGTGTCACAGTATTTGTTCAAAGCCTCTGCTGAATATCATGAATTAGTCCCTCTTTCCTTTCTGTTGATCTTACATTCATTTATTGCTACATAAGGTTACAAGACTGACAACCCAGATCAGACTAAAGCTCTTTTAAGTCTTCACAGAGTAAATCCCAAGTCTTTCAGCATTCTCTGCATCCTCCAAGCTCCAGCAACCCTATTTCAGAAGGGATATGCAAAGTGGAGTGTTGGGAACCCTGTGTTCAAGATACATTCCATCATTAATCCTTGCTAGGCTATGGAACAGTCTGCCAGTCATGCCACTCATATTTGCTAAGGCTTATTAACTGGGAATCAAACAGACCACTGAGGTAAAATTTTGGCTCCAGTGAAATCCATCTTCTTCACCTGAGTATTCCTGCTACAGGTTCTCCAAATGAGCCTTATTACTGATATTCTGCTTTCTATAATGTTGTGTTTACTTGGCAGTGCAACATAAAAATTCCCAGACCAGTTTGGAGGTGAGCAGCCACAATGCCCCAGCTGCACCAGTTCAGTCAACAATATTCCACTGCACTTCCCTTTGAAGAAAATTACCTGACACTGCCTCACATTGCCATAGTTAAAACCTGGCTATGGGAACCAGCCCACCTAAGACAATCTGAAGTAGCACTGCAGCATTCTGCAGTTTGCTGTGCTGATGAGCCCACAGTCTTGACTGTCATATACCCACACATCTCAGCCTTCCTCCTTTGAGAAAAGTAAACAGTAAAATGGGTTGTTGCAAGCTGTCCATCAAAATCACTAAAAAAACCTGGTTCCATATGTTCCATTATCTTTTTATGGCTAGATGAGACATTCTTACAAGGTCCTAAAAGCATGAGTAATGAAAGAAATTCTATATTAAGACAAAAAGCTGTCATGCTAAAAAGACCTGAACTCATGCTTCTGAGACCCAGAAATGAATGGGCACTGGACCAGCATCCAGGTACTTTTGCAAACTTGGAAAGATGTATAGCCACTGAGAAGTGCCAGATCACAGGAGCAACTTTGTCCATGAAAGTAACCCTGACCATAAAAGACAAGGCAGCACCAGTTTCTTGCCACTATCTAGAAAAGCAAGGAGGTTACACAGCACAGAGAGCTGATACTGAGATGTTAGGCTGGCCACAGGACATGATCTGTAGAGTAACTACCTCATCACTACAGTTCTGTACATAGTCTGTGCCTCATCACCGAAGCACCTGCACCCTTTCTAGTTTTATAGACAGATTTTTAACACCAGCTCTTATACCTCTGCGTGGTTCTGATCCCTGTGGCTTCAGCATTGTGCAAAGCTGGTGTTAGGCCTGTTTCTGGGGCTCTGTGCCACCTTTAGAGGTCACTTTTCTGTGGTAAATTTCAGAGGTACAGCAACACCTGCAGCATAACTTTTAGAGAAGGAGAATAAGTCTCCTGAACCCAGAGGTGATGGAAGTTTCAAACTGTGTAGCAGTGATCCAACATTTTTCTCCTCTGCCCACACAGCCAAAACTTTATAAGACTGTTTTTTCTCTCTTATACAAATTCTATCATTTCAGGATCAAACCATTGTAATAACACTGTGAAAACAAGATATGAGCAACTGCTTCCTGACAGCATAGGGAGAAAGAAAAGGAGGTATCAGTTACCTGTCTTTAGCACTGTCAACCTTTAGCATCTCTTTTCCCATCACAACAGAGCTGAGTGAGCCACATTTAAGAATTTCTTTAATTTGAGTTTATTTCCCAAGTCAATGTGTTAAATTTTTCTCCACCTATTATGCATGCTTCTTACTCTTATGTTTATTTTTTTTAACCTGCCACATCTCTTTCATGCTTACTGGGTTTTGGTTTTCTTTTTTCATCTCATTCTGCTTTTCCTCATATTTTGTAGATGTTGTTGTTGTCATTGCCTGTAGAGCTGCTGATGCTTAACTTTACCCTTAATTTGAGACAAACAGAGGAAAATGAATTATGTTCAATGTTGAACATATGCACACAATAAACACATGACTTTTAAAAGATGTCATAGAAGCATCTGCTATGCTATATTTTTATGACTGGTATAAAACTGAAATAATTGGTATTTACTTTTTATTTTCAACTTCAGATGTCATTTCTGCCCACCCCCTCTATACCCACTTAAAAATATAGCACTATATTAAAGTTAAATCCACACTCAAAAAAAAGTAAATTTAAAAGCATTTTTGAACTTCTGAAATTAAAATATTCCCAGAGTAAAAATAATCTTAACTACTGTGAAGTTTTATGCCCTCTCTTGCACTCTACACTCATTACTGACTACAGTTTAAAATCTATGCTCATTAAGGCTTTTACTACCTGTTGGAGTGCATGTAAGTGAAAGGCATTTTTGTCTGATTGCTTAAACTGAACTGACATACCTAATAGAACAGGTATTGAAAACTCAGTAAAAGGTTTTTTGAACCCTAGGAAGCAAATGGGGTCATAACATAATTAAAATATATAGAAGACAACTTTAAGTCAGCAAGACAGCTACAGTAACTGTCACTTGATTACTCCTGAAAGCTCATAAAAATCAGAAATAGTGATTGTCCACCACAGGCATAAGATACCCTTGCTGCTTTAGAAACATAATCACTGTTTTGCAGGAGGTCTAATCAACAGCTACCCATAATCTCTCTGATAGCTGTAAAAATGTGTTGATGAAATATTCATGTAGGTAAGTGTCATATAGACATAAAACATCATAACATGCTTCTTTTTACTAATGAATACTTGTTCCAACTTAGTTTCTTACAAAAGAAATGTAAGTTCCACTGCTCATTCTTCCTAGACACTGCGAGCAGCATCTCACTAAAAATGTAAGTCTTGAACCGAACACCTAAAGAAGCAAGGATCAGATATTGGAGCCTATTCCTTCCTCAACAAGATGGGATGATTTCATACCCTGAGTGCAATTCTGCATTTTAGAAATAGTTCCTTTTGTTTATAGCCCATTGGCAAAGTTTTCATTTTGGAAAGGCAAGATGGATATATCTAATTCATTCTTGCTCCTACTTTCACAGCTCAGAAAAACATCAAAGATAGAGGGGGGGTTTTAGCTAATTCATTAGGCTTGACATAAAAACCACCTTTCAATCTTGGAAGGTTATTTGTTCTCTCTATATATCACTTCAGGACCATAAGAAGCCAACATTTCCTTTCTGCTTTGTTTATAGACATAGAAATTATTAAAATAGACCCATCACTATGTGGTTGTGAAGTAACCAGGCAATGTTATGGAACTAATAAGTTGTTTAAAATAATTTATGCAAAAGTATGCAGTTAGCAATGTATAGCACAGTATCTGTGAAACCTATCTATAAAATTGACCAATTTTATTGGTATTGCCTAATTATGAGACTTTACAACAGTTGACATAACTGTCAGTATTCAGAATCAAAAATCCCACCCACCTCCAGACCATGGAAGGTTCCTAAAAGACTGCAAAAAATGAGAAAGTTAGATAGTTATTTGGGAAATACAGCCCATAATCATTCTACAAGGATAGAGATTATTTTTGTAGGATAATAAAAAACTTTGCTTATATAGCATTGCATATGAAATTTTATGCCATTTTCCTGTGACTAGAACATTAAACTTTTTATCTTTAAAGCCTGAAGTGATCACTTCCTTGATAGAAAGAATTTTCAACTCCTTCTTGAATTTCATGTGCCAATTCAGTACTGTTAAAACTTTCAGTGTACTAAATGTGTCAATGTGGAAAATGCTTTTAAAGACAAGGAATCTTCTAGATAAAATGACCAATGATGTTATCAAATATCATTTTAAATATACCTCTTGATTCACAATTTAACAACCCACAGTTCTACTGTCATTTTCATAGCTTTACCAGAATGATAGTAAGACATTCATCTGAAAGAAAATCTAAGCTCCCCTTAGAGTATCTTAAAATATAAAATAACAAACATAGCTGAGGAGAACTAAAAGACAGATGCAAGAAATAAATCTAGTTGCTCCAAGCAAAATTTGCAACCTTGCTCAAAAAAACCTTCTCAGCTACTGCCTGCTCTTGAGACACCTGCACGTGATAGATTTTTACCATTAAAAGTTGCCACACTACCTGGAGCCACTTAAGAGTTGTGCCCTGAGTGTTTCAAATCACTGCAACCATAAATCATGGGCTCCCAGTCCAAAAGGGGTCCCATGGCCAGAATGCAATAGCTCACTTCTTGCCACATCAGAGCTACTACAAATGCACTGCACAGGAGCTCCAGATATATGCAGAGCCACTTAAAATGTACCTAAGATCATGATCAAGTCCTAACTCTACAACACGGTCACAGTCAGAGCAGATTGATCCCAGTGATGACATGAATATCTGCTCCAGATATTCATGCAGGGTGAACAAGGCACCTCCAACACCCTTTTGACTCTGCCATGCTTCAGCCGTAACTACTGGGTGACTCAGAAGTCTCACACTCCATATTTCAGGATTCACAGATGAAGTATCAGTGTACTCCTCTTCTGCTTGAAGATCAGCTTGATGTGATGAGCCTGCTCTGAAAATATTTACCACATTATATCAGTGTGAGCATCACATATGACACAGAAAACAGGCAAAAGTGGCATTTCAGCTCTTCTCCATAAGCTACTGTTAAGTGCCACAGGTCAGGATAGGTGGGTAGAATTTTCCTTCTTTTCAAAACCAACTGTCTTCCCTCCTTGGTGAATTCCTAAAAACTATTAATACAGAGTTAGCTTTGTTGATGCTGTTCTCTCAACTGTTCACCTTTCTTTTCCAGAGGATTCTGAACTATTAGTGTGCCAAAGCATAAATCCATCAGGAGCAGCTGGTCTTATCCACATACAAAATAGCTGCCAGAATGAAAGCTGTACTTTTCCCAAGGATTTGAGGGTTTGACTGTCCCTGGGCAGAGAGAATAATAAGTTTCAATTTTTTACATCCTATTTGAGTAATGTAAACAATTGGCATAGTAGCTAATAAATAGGTCTTCACTGTACTACCTCTTAAAAGAAAACTTTGTGCACTAAATCCATCCAATAAAAAAAAAATTTACAGACATGAAAAACAAGTTTCAGACTGTGAATCCCAAGAGGTGTAACTCAGAATACACCTGCTGGCCTGTCAATGGTCTTAGTTATATTCTGAAAGCCCTTCTTTCTCATAAGGCATGGATTAACAAGAAAAGCTGCAGTATCCAAGGGTACTGAAAATGCCAAGTTTCTGTGTTGATGCCCTACAACAAACACAGCTAAATTCAGATGTTCATGTACTTATCTGTATTCAAAAGTAGCCATATGTCCTGTCTCTCGTATTCAGTCCTGATTTGTATGTAAGTCAGAAAAAGCCCTTTAGCCGATTAACTCTAGTTTTATACCCTTTAAAAAAAAATAATCTAGAGTAAGATTTCTCAGTGCTCTCCAAATAGAATCTCTACATGGGCCATTGGTAATACGATAATATAAATACAATAATCACCTCATTTATGCTTTCAGCAGAGCACCATGCAAACATCTACTAATAATTGTTAATTAAAAATTATCTAATGTGTAAGAACCAGTGATTTGATTTTATAATGATGGAATTATGATTTTTTTTCAAAGAATAAATGAAGTAACAGGGTATAAAATACTGAAAGAGGTGTAAAACCATTATGTTGGACAATATATTATGTGATCATAAAACAGTCAGAGCCAAGGGATAATGTGAATGGAGATTCAGTATTTTATTACTTTCAAAACCTTTCTGCTTAGTGTCAGCACTGTAGCCTGAAAACATTCAATTTCCAGAGAGCCAAATTTATGTAATGATAACCATGGACTGTGGAGGCAGTCTCTGTAGTAGTACATCTAGGTTTCAGTGCAAGCTCAAAAAATTTTGCTCTTTGTTCTGAAGAAATATGTGAGTAATAATCAAATTTTTCTGGGCAGTCTAGGAACTTAGGACATCTGATGCATGGCTCACATGTGACATGTACTGTCACAAGTCCTGATAAAAGGAATAATTCTTTTATGTACTTTATATTAGGTATGTGGAAAGTCTGGAAATGGTATTTTTCTGGCATGTCTTCTGTAAAATTAAACTTTCTGTCACCTTTTCAAACACCTTTTTCTCTCTTAAACCAAAATGTAATAGGTAGGTAGGTAAGTAGGTAGGCACTTTAGAGATATTAAACGTTTTGGAGAGGAAGCCATTTGTCACAATTTAGGTTTGCCAGTACCTACCAGGCCGCCACTCACTCACCCTCCCCCTGTGTGGGACAGGGAGGAGAAAATCCACCCAAAGGCTCCCAAAGACAGACAAGGACAGAGAGGTTTTCACGTTCCACTTACGGTAATGGGCAAAACTAGACAGACTCAGCTTCAGAAGAAAAAGAACTCATTTAATCTACGAGGAGAAAAAGAAAACATGGCCAGATCATAATACCTTCTCCCCCCACCCCTCCCTTCTCCCCAGTCCCGGATCCCTTCCCCGCTGCCTCCCCCTCAGGGCACAGGGGAGGGGCAGGGGGGTTTAGCGTCAGTTCTTCACACGGTGTTTCTGCCGCTCCTTCCTCCTCAGGGGGAGGACTCCTCACAGCCTTCCCCTGCTCCATCGCAGGGTCCCTCTCATGGCAGAGAGTCCTTCACAACCCCTCCGACATGAGTCCCTCCCACAGGTGCAGTCCCTCAGGCACAGACTGCTCCAGCCTGGGCTGCACAGAGTCGCGGCTGCTTCGGGAGCAGTCACCTGCCCTGGCACAGTGTCCTCCATGGCTGCAGATCCACATCTGCCCCTCTCTGTGACCCTGCACAGGCTGGGGCTCTGTGTCTGCCCGTCTGTGACACTTGAGGGGCTGCAGATCCACGTCTGGCCCACCATACTTCTTCCATATGCTGCAGGGGGACAGTCTGCCGTCTCACCACCGGCTTTGGGGATATGTCCATTTGCCCAGTGGAAGAGATTAAATGAAGGCCAGGATCAAAATATATGTAGGGGGCGTCACAGATTTCTCTCTGTGCTCAGAAATAAACCAAAAAAAGTCCAGAAGGAGGAGCATCAAAGGAAAACACTAGTGGCTTTTTTACTACCGGCATCAATCATACTCTTTATTATTTGCAATTATTTGTTCGTTACAAGTGAAAGTGGGCTCTCCCAATTCAGAATTACCAGGTTTCACTGGAAAACATTGTTGCAATCTCCTTTTCTACTGTGTCCCTAGTCAATACCAAATAAGATTTTACTTCACATAAAAATAATACTGGAATATATATTTATAATGTGTTGATGCTCAGGCAGTGTAAAAACACAACCTTGTTTCTGTAAACCTTGTCCTTCCCTTCCACGTTGGTTCTAAAAATAGTTTATCCAATCTCCAAACCAATACAATTTTCCTCCTTGCTTTCCCTCAGTTCACAGAATAGCTGAAAACAACAAGGCAGAATGCTGCAACCTCTTTAGAGTCATCATGCCAGCTCCTCAAGCAACAAGAGAAAGATGAGACAGCACCAGACATTTAGCCTACATGGACATGCATAATCCTGTGTCTTTATCTCCACACTTTTGGGGGCCTTTTTTTTTTTCAAAGGGGAAGATTTTTCCACCCTCAATCTGCTGGGCTGAATCTAAAAGTCTAGCTGGGTTTTGGTTAGATTTAGATCTTGCTTTGGAAATAGAGATACTGAAAAATACATATATGGGAAATATATATGGGAAGATAAGTTCTGCTCTTTGTCTCTCACACAGACATCATCTCCCACTTGGCTAGTGCAGACTGTGAGTAGGAAAGGAAAAGGTTCTGGTTTTAATGGTCTTAATTCACCTCTTTCTCTCTGATTTAGCAGAAGAAGCTTTAGCCTTTTCATGCCCTCAGTCAAAGGGTAAGCGCAATAATTCTGACCCATCCAAGAAGGAAACTGGCTGAAAAACCTTGATTATTTTAGCCTTTCGTTGAGCAGGAGAGCAGTAATCACACCAGAATTTTCACCCAAAAATGGTACCTAAGGCACAGTAAATTGCTCACTGATATGTGCCCTAATGAAAACTCTTGAGAGTCATTACCATTTACTCCCTTGCTGTTGAAAGGGCTTCCAAAACTACTTCTGCCTACCTTTTCTCCTCATAAGTCATTACTTGTTTTATTTCCTCTGCAAATGTCCTTGGCAAGTTAGGTGAAATTAAAACAGACTGACAGAATAAATATGGCCAAAACGTATTACTGCATTCACTTAAGAACAATATCAGGTTTTAGCTTGTCCTGAGATTTAATTTGTCCTTTCACTGAGCACCACTGAAAAAAAAAGATTAGCCCCCTCCTCCTGACACCCGACCTTTAAGTATTTTTAAGCACTGAGAAGATCCCCCCCTCAGTCTTTTCTCTCAACTAAGAAAATCCAAGTCCCTCAGCCTATCCCTGTAAGAGAGTTGTCCTAGTCCCCTAATCATCTTTGTTTTCTGTGCCCTCTTCAGCTGTCTATCCTTCTTGAACCAAGGACTGGACACAGTACTCCAGATAGGGCCTCACCAGGGCAGAGAAGAGGGGGAGGATAATATCTCTCGACCTACTTTCCACTCTCTTCTGGATGCACCTCAGAATGCCATTGGCCTTCTTGCCTCACAGGAACGTTGCTGGCTCATGGTCAGCCCTAACCTACACTGATAGGTTATTCCTCCTTAGGTGCAATACCCTATATCTGCCCTTGTTGAATTTCATAAGGTTTCTCTCTGCCCAGCTCCCCAGCCTGTCCAGGTCATGCTGGATGGCAACACAGCCCTCTGGTCTGTCAGCCACCCCTCCCAGGTTTGTGTCATCAGCAAATCTACTGAGGGTACACTCTCTCCCTTCACCCAGGTCACTGATTAATATATTGAACAGGACTGGACTTAGAACTGATACTTAGGAAACACCACTCCTTTGACTCATATGAGTCAAAGCAATGCCATGTGCTAAAACAACAATTTTCCATGCCCTAATATACAACAGAATTTCTGACATCACTTCAGGGTAGTCTAGAGATATCTTCTGCCAAATAGCACACCTCTCACTTTTCAGATATAGTGTTCTGGTCTGTGTCCTCAATCATTTTGATCGTCTGCTGAATGCTAATGTACATTGAATCCAGCTGTTACCTTTTTTTTTCTATACAAGTTAATGAACTTTGTTTTTCAAGTCGCATTTCAATTGCCTGTGTGTGACCCAGCAGTTTGGTGCTGGAGAAAGTAGCTGTCTCCTAGAACCCAAAGGCAGAGTTGGATTTTAACACTCTGCAGCCATGGTGACATCCACTGTACTTTCCTGAATTTCACATAATTGGATAACTGGCTTAGCACTGTTGAAGCAAGAAAGGATATTCATTCACTTCATCCTTCCATGTGGTAGTCCTTTCTGTTAGCTCTTTGTTCAAAACAGCTCAAACAGTGAAACAGGTCATGAACATTTCTGTGGGGATTTGAGCTATATTTTCTTTAATTGATATTAGAGGAAATAAAAGCTCATTCCTAAGTGTGTATCTCTGTTTGGGCTAATTTAAATTTAATTTCTGAGATCTTTTTGTATTATATTTGTAATATAAATATGATTTCTTTTTTGTTTTGTGTTTACTGGTTCTTATAACCTAAGAATTTACATTTTGAACAGGAAATGATACAATAACTCAACAAGGAAAGTAGAAAGAGAAACCAAGGGAACCACTTGACCCCCAGCCAGAAATAGTGGTTGCAAACCTTCCATTTGCTTTTAAGGCTCATAAAGCATCCACAGGCCAGAGGGAAAAATGGAAGATTATAGGCACAGATGGTCTGAAGCTGAACGAGGTAAAGATAACTGAGGAAACTCTTAAGTAACTGAAACAACATCATTTATGTTCTGGCTTTGTTTGCCTCTGGGCAGTTAAGAGCATCTGATTCTGAAAACTAAGCTTTATTTTGGAATTGTATATGTTGAGAGGAGGTATACCTTTGCAGTATTTTATGATTGGTAATTTTAGAGCTCAATAAGGTCTAGGACAGACCCAGATTAAAAGAATTGCAGATTCAGTCTACAATTTTGTAATTGCAACTCATTGCTATTTTAAAATGCAATACCACAGCTATAGCTCAAGCTCAAAGTGCTGAATTTCTCTTTTCAGGCATTTCTACTTTTTACTAACTACTTTTTATCAGAGACTAGAAAGACAGATTTTCCACAGATTTGCAGCACCCTAGGATTTCTGCTGGGAAGTGTACAATGTCTGCAATGCAGTTTTCTTCCTCCTCAGTCTTGGAACCTCTTTGGGTTTCTTTTCAATTGTTTTTCACCCGTAGCCCCAGCTTCAAGCTCTTCCCTCTCAGGGGCTCCCTGCAAAAGCCAGAGGGTGGCACAGTTGCCTTTCCCAGCCCCAGCTGCCCTCAAGTGCTTCTGTTTGTCACCGTCTGACACCCACCCAGCCTTGGTCAGGATGGCACCATATCAGGGATCACAGGGTGAAGATAAAACAGGAGAGCCCACAGCACCATCCCTCTTGGCAACCTCTAAAGCCATCTGAACACAGCCATGGGCACAGCAAGAATGGGAAAGCCCTGAGAGGCTGATGGAGCAGTACAAAGCCTGGAACCTGGTACAACTCATGACAAAATCATATTCTTTAAATACATTTATGTTGATTCTCACCTCTCAGTGCTGCACTTACGTTCATCACAAGGTAATACAGAACATTTTTTCTGAGTATTGACTGTATGAGCCTGTGCAGCCCTGGTGAGTGTCTAAGATGTGCTGTAGTTCACATAAGAAATTATCATCGTGAGAAATTATTAGTATGATTCCAGAATCGACCTTGATAAGAATGAAAATCTGAAGAAAAAAAAGGTTGCATGTTTGTTTACAGTGCATCACATAAAATTTTAAGAGGAAACTTTGGCCATGAAATGTTTCTTTTAAGTGGAAGTATTTACTACTGCCAACAAATATCAGTTAGCATGCTACCTGAGTTGTTCTTTTACTGTGAGCAGTATGAAAGTGATCTATGCCATTGATGTGCTTTTTTTTTTTCAAAAAAAAGAGAAGTGAATTGTCCATTTACTGTGTCAAAATTTTATAAAACTGTTTCTGCTAAAGAGATTTGGAGTGTTGCTGCTTTCAGATACTTTATCTGTCACAGAAAGAATGATGCAACACTTAGTAATGTAAAATAACTTGGAGAATAACCAGAAATAAAGTCACTAAAATTATGAGAACATCTGTTCAGCATCTGTTGTTTAACTTAATTTCATAGACCTGAGTACAGGAAAAGACAGTGTTCTCATTACTGGTCCATTGACAAATAAAGTAATGAGAAATTGATTGGAATTATTAGTTGCAGCATTTCAGCTTAATGTGCATAAGCTGTCACTTAAGACTGACATGATTTTTTGTTTTATTCAGTATTTCATCATAAAAAATCTTGCTTTTCAGCCATTTCTGCTGGCAGCATTTTGAACATAAGAAGCTTCCTTGAAGAACACAAGAAAATGTTTAACTTGTTTGAAGTGAGCTGGATGTAACAAAACTCTTATTTAACTTCCTTACCACTGTAGCTGTTTGAGTTCATTATGAAATATTGTCTTTTTTTTTATTTCCTGATATGGTTCTGTGGAACTGAATGCAACCTACCATAGCACAGATCTCTGCTAAAGAAACAATTTCATCTCACTTACAGGTCTAAGGAAATGTATAAAAATCTTCAATAGTCTTATGTTTTAATCCACTTCATCCACCTTAGTTTCAACTTTTTGAAGCATGCAAGTGCTGTTTTTCCTTTAAGATATTAAATATAGACTATATACAATATAATAATAATATTTGTGCTGCAGTAGTGTAAATATTTATAAGCTTTACATGAAACATAGTCAGCATTTATTGCTGAGGTAGCTATTGATTAGCAAAATCTCAAGAGAAAAAGGTTACATTGCTCTTGCATTGAAACACTTTGAAATGAACCTTGTTTGACATTTTATCACCTTTTTTTTTTCCTCTAGTGGGAGAGTTTTGCAAACCATTTAAATTTATATGCTATACCTTGAAGATTTTTAATCACTTCCTTTTCTCTTATGAAATAATTCATAACTCGTTCATATTTACTGGAATAGGACCTACTCATCCTACTAGAAAAGTAGACTTTTAACCTAAGGTTCTTATGGGGACAAAGAAAACCCCACACTCTGCAGAGGTTTTTGTTCACTTGAATTTAAGTGTTGTTCTCTGTGGAGGTGGAATGGGGGAAGAAGAGGATGTTTAGACATCAGTAATATATACAGGGAGTAATCTTGTAAGTCTATGCCCCCTTTTCCCTAACAATGGTTCCGACAAACTTGATCAAGAAAGGTCAGACACCTGAGGGCAAATTAGAACTTGCATAAATGATGAGAGCAATCGATTTCACGTAAGCAAGTGATTTAAGGATCCTGATAAAAAGTGTAGGAAATCCAACAGGTTTAAGCACAAAATGTGGGAAAAGCAAATAATTTCCTAATGTCTCAACCATCTAATGGAAAGAATTCAGTGGCCCTCACTAAGTCTCTGCTCAGTGTACACAGAGTTTAGCACTGCATTTATTGTGCAGATACATAATAGTATTACCAGAATGCAGCTGACTTCCAAGTATTGTTGATATGCATGATTTTTTTCCTATTTGATTATAGACTAATCTACATCAAACTATCAAGCATTACCATGTCTTGAGAACATTGAAACTGGTAAGTGCTGCGGTTCAGCTGCCAAACTCGTAATGCTGTCGTAACTTGTTTTTATGTTTGTTTGTTTCCCATTGATTCATGTGTCAGTGTTCTTGACATACCAATACACAAAATAAGCCAGATCAGTATAGGTGGATATTTTGCAAGGAAGCAAAGAATTAGCTCCCATCTGTTTCCCTTTCTCAGTGCTATTCCTCTCTGACACCCTGACTCAACCAACCCATCAGGCTCATAGGAGCAGGAGGAGCTGCTATGCAGCACTGGGACATCAGGGAAGAGAGGGGAAGCCCCAGGCGTTCTCCCTGGCTTGCACATTAGCTAAGGAAGCACCATATTGACTTCTGGAAGGACAAACACACCCCTGCCATATGGCCTGACACAGAATTTAGAGAGGCATCAGGGCTTCCATTCACCTCAGGGCTGCACCTATGCTCTGTGTTTCCTCTACAACTTTGAGATTAAAAATCTCTGAATTTATTTTGAATGGAGAAAATCGAGAGCAGAAACCGGACTTCCAGTTTTGGAAGCTGTGGTAGAAGTATTGACTGACTTACATGTAATTGAGGTGCTATCTTTCTGATCACTGTTAATCACAGAAACAAGATTGTGTGGTACCTGCTGCATGTTGTGCCTGGCTCCAGGTTGTGCTATAACCCATGCACTTCATCAGAAACATGCAAAATAGGAGACAAAGTGATGCAAGATGGAGGAAGAGCTCAAGACCATCATTTGCAAAAAAGAATCCTGGTCTGCTTTTAAAAAAGCGGCAAGAGTTTATTTCAAAGTCTTCTTTTAATACTAATTCTTGTCATGACCACATTGAATTTCTACATTTCAGATTACTTTTGGTTTCTCTGAGGCAGATGGAGTTTGCCTTTCACATGATGTCCTAAGGGTGAAGGTTCGGTAAGGATGAACTATGCAATCTGCTTCACTATAACACATGACATACTGTTGATCAAAGAAGAATGTGTTAGGGACCAGATGTTGCAAGTAATAATAACATGTCCCAAGCCTTGCTTTCACCTAATGCATGACATAGTGGAGCTAAAAGTACTTGTAAAATATGATCAATAGGGAAAACGTAAGTGAATACCACAGAAGAAATATCTCAGTTAATATTTTTTTTTTCTCATTAATTCTTCCCTTCCCTATTTTAATATTCTGCTGTAATTTCCCTCTTGTGTTTAATTTTCTTCATAGCATCCTTGCTCTTTTGGGATATTTCATTTAAAATTGGATTGGTACATGCTTTTAATTTATTCTTTTCACTTAAAATGCAGGGGTCTACTTTTCTCCCAAGAGGTACAACACTACTGAGGATTATTTCAAATCCTAAGGGAAAGAAACATGCTCCAATTAGTCAAATTCTTACCCTCTCTCTCAGAAAGGTGGTTTAATTCTATTTGTTCTGTTAGATATTTAATGTAGAATAGCCACTTAAATAGGTATGCTGCAATATTTTTGAATCTGTTGGGGAATCTTGAATTTAAGAAATGGAACAAAGAAACTAATCATTGTTTCATTTCCAGATTTGACAAATATTTCATATGTAATGTAATACAATTTTTTTTTCTTACCTGCTGTAGGTGACCCTGCTCTGGCAGGGGGATTGGTCTAGAAGATCTTTTAAGGTACCTTCCAACCCCTGACTTTCTGTGATTTCTGTGTCACACTCTCTGATTAAACAAATGAGTTAGTGCAGAAGACCAGCAGAGCATGATCCAGCAATGTCATGTGTTTTCAAAATAAACAAAAAACCCTAAACATACTAAAGGGACATTTCTTTTGCCAGTTGTCTAAAATGTTCCTTCAACTTCCTTCTTTTTCCTTGTGTCCTTAGTTGAGATGCAGTGCAGAGGATTAGAATAATCTTTATAAAATAAAAGAAAAATTAAAAAAAGTAAAAAATCGTGATCCATGAGGATCCATAGATTTTTTTCAAACTAAAGAAGAAAAGACTAGTGGGAGAGTATATTAATGGTTTCCAGATGCACATATTTAGGCTGAGTGTGCATTAATCTGTATTAATTTACTAACCTTTGCATTAATTTAATAATGTCAATGTTGAATAAAATAAGAAAGAATGGATTTACATTTCTGAAAGAAAAGTGGGGTTAGTCATTAGGACAAAATTTCTAATGAAAAGGACAGTGAAGCCTCGGATATTATAGAGCTTTTAAGTTCAATTTAGATAAACATCTGTCATACATATTAACACTTTGGAGAACAGGTTTATGGACAAGCTAATCTCTCCAGTCCTCCAAATGCCAGACACATTTTCTAAAATTCTATTTCTTTTCCTGAATCCTTTGTTATCCTGTCCTATCCGTAACATGAAAAAGTTACTTTTTCTGAACAAGCATTGTGCCTGTCAGAACAGAACAGGTGGACCCATGTATCTCTCACTGCATATGTTACTGTAATACAACTAATTTATGCAGTACATCCTTTTATAGGTAGTTTATTGCCAATTCCTATCTCTAAAACTTGCTAACATTAAAAAAATATATATTAAAAAAGTCCATCTGTTAACTATTCAGTTCATCAAATCGTTGCCTTTCACTGGAATCTAATTCAAGCTTGCTTTATATTCTAATTCAAACCACAATATAATTTCATATTTTATGATCACAGTCTTTCAATACAGTCTTCTAACTATCTCATTAAAGGTCTCAGGATCATTAAGAGTTCTTTTTTCATTTCTGCTGTGATTTTTCCTTTTTAAGACAGAAGGCCATCTTGGCCTGCAAGATAGAATCTAATTTGACTTCCTCAATTTCACAAAGTCTGTTTGCAAACTTCCCTTGCAACTGAGGCAGGACTGACAGTCTCCCTCTCTAACACCATCCTGCAGCTATTTTCATAACTACTCTCCTGTCTGACATGTCTGGACACGCTTGTCCCTAGGCAGGAACATGTTACCATTTTCAAATCATCCCACTTCTCAAAAGGACAATTTTAAATGCTGCTGCAAGAAACCTTTCCACTTATTCACTGGGAAATTCTAAGGGCATGTACAGACTCAGACCTAAAGCTGCATTCTCTGCTGCTTGCTTGATAGTGTCCTGGAAACTGGAATAGAAGAAAAACCCCAACAGCTGAAACACCTCTTTTACACTGTGTGCAAAGAGTACACACGGAAAAGGGAAAGCAATGCTCAGTGCATCAGCATCTTTTGCCTGTGTAGCTATGGGGATTACTGCTTTTTTGGAGCTGAGTTATTTGTTATATAGCACTTGCTGAACCAACTCTCAGTAGAAGCCATTGCTTGCAAACTGCTTTGGAGAATCTAGGCACTCAGATAACATGTTAATGAGTCTGGTAGAAATAGATAAATAGATTTGGCTGCTGAACATCTTTTTAATTTTTGAAAAGTAATGATGTTCTAAGACACTATCAATTAATGAAAATAAATAGTGTGTCAATTAATGAAAATAGTGTGTGCTTAACATACAATTAAAGAAAGTAGTTCATATTGGTATCAACTTTTAGTTAAAAGCATATTTGTTTAGGAAAAAATATGAAAGGTGTGTCATAGGAACATTATTAAACTCTGTGGGGTTAAACCCCTTAATAGGGTTTAAACCCTTTGTCTTGATATATTTATACAAGGCTAACTTGAACTTCCCAGTACAGCCTTGATGAAGGTAGTATATTTGTATCTAAGAGAAATAACACTGTAATAGCTCATCTACTTGACTTCCTTTTAATTTGAGTAGACAGTTGTTTCTGCTTTTTACTATAGTGACACAATAATACAGTGCCTGTTATGCTGACCTGTCTGAGTAGAAACATTTAGTATTTGAGTTTATTTTCCTTTCCAATGCCTCCGTTGTGCTTGTAATAGAGGAGAGTGTGTCCTTTGTCTCTGCACAGATGAATCCCCTCAGTTTGGATATCTCATAAAGAAGAATAAACCAAATTCCGTTTCATCTGTGAGTTGCACAGTCTAAATTTACTCTTTTAAAGACTTTATTAATACTGATTAACCTCCTTAGTAAGGTAAGGACAGTCTGTATGATCCACGTTGCATCAAAAATGAGAAGAAACAGTAAGATGGTAACTTGCTCCGTGACATTAGTACAAATCAGTCTGGTTTACCAGTTTAGATCCCAGTAGTTCATTGCCCTACTGTTCCTTAGCATCTTTTATACAGTACAAAGTAGATATTTTTTTGTGCCCACTGCAATCTTTGCCACTTTAGTACCTCATCCCACTTGGGGCCAGAAAAATTTTTGTTATTCCCAACATGAAACTTCTCTGCAAGCTAAACCTGTTACTTCCTAGTCTTTTCATTAGGTTCTGCTCCAGTTCAGCATCACAGCCAGTTAGAAAATTTCTATTAAAACCCAATTTTGCCTACAAGATGAGAAAATTGATCATCAATATTTTTCAAATAAATTTTAGCTATCGGCTTTTTCTGAGACCATTTTCTAAGCCTGGGAAAATGTTTAATAGCTAATTGACATTAAGCAATATGCAAAAATATCTTAATGATCTAGCATTGCATTTAATTGAAGATTTTAATAAAAACTTAATTAAGGTTCCCACATTTGTACTTGGGGTTTATACTGAACTCAATGCCATTCAAATCCCATTAGTACTAATGGGTTAATGCCAAAATGGAGAATATAAAACACATAAAATTTACTTTTAATAAAGTCATTCATCCTATATTAAATATAAAACTATTATTAAAACCACATTTGGGAGGATTAACCAGTATTATTAAAATTAATCTTTTTAATAATCAGTTGATATTTATTTAGTTTATAGTACTGTCTAGTTATTGCACAATTATGGCTTTTTAATGTCCTTGTAAATCTTCAGCAAATGAAATGTCTGTCTGGAAACATTAATTTTGAATGTTACCAAAATACATATTTTAATGTCATTGGTTCCATTTCATTAAAAAAAAAAAAAAAAAAAAAAAAAAAAAAAAGAGAGAGAGAGAGAAGGGGAAAAGTTTTATTGAAAGAACACTTAGGCAAGAAAACTTCAGAGAAGCAAGACAGTACAAAAAATACTTTTCAAGTCCTCAAAAAAAAAATCTTGCATTTTAAAATTTTTTTGTCCATTTAAGAAGTTTATAAGTATGGGAGATGTACTCCAAACATAAAAAGAGGATTACTGAAGGAGAGTGACTTACCACTAACCAAGTGTAGACCATTTCTACTCTATTTGTTACACATCTGCTCCCAACAATTTTCGGAGTGTCCCCTATATGTCCCTTATTTTAATTTCCTCACACTGTCTCACTCAAAACCACATGCTGTCAAGTCTTTTGCCTTGACAGACAGGACTGGGACATAATTCTTAGGAATTAAAACAGCTTGTTTGGTGGAGACCAAGAGTATTCCTTAAAGTGGACATAGATTGCTTCGTGAAGTAAAAACATTATTTAGAGAACCATAAACCACTGTGTCCATATTTTATCCTGAACATGAGTTAACATACACAGGGAACCTGTAGCAGATACAGCCCCAAAACAAATGTTGAAGGCTCTACTCCATCGTGTGATAAGCAAGTGCACACAGGACTAACTAGAGCTAATGGAAGTGCTTATATATTGGTCTATAAATATCCTTGTAAATCCACATCTGCTAAAAGACAGAAAGTTTCTGAGAGTAGACTTGGTGTATACAAGGAGATAAGCCTTCAAAACATTTATCTGACCTTAAGTTTACTGAAGTCAATGCACAACTCTTCACTGACATGAAAAGAGTATGAGTCACAAATAATGCCATATGCCTGTTTAGTATTCATCAGTTTAATGAGCTAAGGTTGTATGTAAAAGAAGAAAAATATGAAAAATGAAAGAAAAGGTCTCCTTTGATTGAAATCCTTTGATTCCACTGATTTTTGTCCTAGCATTAAAGTTATTTAAGCATGCTTTAATTGCCTATACTACAACCACATAAGACTTTTAAATGCAGAATGTTAACGAGAGTTTTACTATTTGGGCACAGTGTCTTATAAAATTTAGCTATGTTTGGTGAAAAAGCTTTAAGACAAATGAAAATATTTCATTTAACTTTTTTATTTATGTGAAATTCTATGCAGACTGCTCAAGGCTCATTTATAATCCAATGATTATAGCTGAATCTCAAATCATTGAGAGATCTCAATTTCACTTTGTAATGTGGGTATTATTTCAACTAAATAGTATTGCTTTTATACAGTAAATTCTCAGAGATTGTTCTGTTCTTTTCTTACAGAATCCAAATCATTCCTTTCAGTAATGATGTTTCTTGCTTTTGTGATACCATTTTCATCTCTGTCATGATCAGAGCTTCATAGATCTCTTCATACAATTAACCATTAAAATGTCACTTGGCATCACACTTTCACTATGTTTCAGATTGCTGTTCTGCCAAAATATCCAAACACAGCTGAGTGCTAAATCAGGGAAGGCTTTATGTATGCTATGAGTTGCCAGTGATATTTTATGTGCAAATCAGCAAATTCTGAACAATACAAAAGTAATTTTTAAAAAATAGACATTGGTATCTACTGTCTTCAAGCAGTGGACACAAGAAAGGGAAGAAGGACTGATAATCAGGGAAGACACCACAAGTCTTTCAAAATCTATATCCTATTATGGAACAACAGTTCAGACGCATTCCTTCATTCTATAATGCCTGGTCATGGGATCCTCTATTTGGCTTTAAAAGACTTTTGTGCTTTTCTCTCTTTGTGGGGTTGAACCTCTGTGTCTTAGAAGAGAAGGAAATGCTTCAACAGATGACAGGCACTCAGTGCCATAGTCTAGCAACTGCAACGGTGGTTCAAGGGTTGGACTCGATGATCTCTGAGGTCCCTTCCAACCCAGCCAATTCTATGATTCTATGATTCTATGACACAAGGATCAAAAAAGATGACAGAAATCAAAATTTTTAATGCCTTTAAGTGATAGTCTTCATTAAAAATTCTCAGTTGAAAGTAGTTAACTATCAGAAAAGGATAAAACAATATTAAAAAAAAACAAACCCACAAAAGAAAAAAAAATTAGGAATACTAAGTTAAATCTTTTGTAATCAACTGTGTTTAGTACATTTAACTCCTAGATACTTAAAAAAATTTGCCTGAGGCAAGCTCAAAACTATTACTGTCATCTTTGAGAACTGGCACTAGGAAGCTGTGAGCTGTCAAATTTAAGTGCTAGTCTTTAAGGGGGAGAAGAAGAGCATCACATCAAGGCCTAGTGAGGGCCAGTGTCTCTGGGGAGTGTTCTTATATTGATAGATACCCTAAATAACATTTTGCAGGCCAGGCAAAACCAGTCTGGAATCAGATTGGAATGTGTGGGCCACTATAGATGGATAAAAATATTGAGGATGTAATTTCTGTGGCTCAAGGACTGTTTCATGAGGACAGACTGAATATTTTTATAAGGAGTAGGACTATAACATGGTAAATATACTGATGAAGCACAGAAACAGGAGAACCCACTAGTATGTTAGAGGAATGGTTACAAACATAAGCAATCTTCAGAAACAGTAGAAAGGGTATGAAAACTACAGATCATATTGAAAAAGAATGTCTGCAGTGTACAGCACTGAAACAACAATGTGCCCACTATTGCAAAACAGAGATATACATCATTCTAGGTTTTATAAATAAGTCTTTAGTCCATGAGACACCTGAAATAATTCTTTGTGATGTGTTCAGAATTCATATCATGTCTGATGGAGCTATGTAATTCGGGTAGAGTTTTCAGGACCAACAAAAGTAAGTCCAGAGTAAAGCAACAGGAATGATCAGACATTGAGAGAAAAATGACTTCCAGGAAAAAGTTCAAGAATTACTTAAAAGATTGGAGAACGAGCATGCAAAGCCTTCAAATGCATAAATGACCTTTGGAAAACAGAGCAAATAATATAATCTCCAGGATTAAGTGAATGGGGAAAATATGAAGTTAATACAGGGAAAAAAAAATTGGTCAAGTACTGGTTAAAAAAATTCTAATAATAGCTCTCATGAAGAGCAGAAAAAATATTATCTGGAGGATGATATGTGGTCTCTATAATTCAAAGTTTTCAAGATCACTTCAAGACAGACCTTTAACACAGAAAACAAAGACATAGTTGACCCAACCTTGGGCCTGGGATGTACTGTGGAGTACTGTGATTATGTGCTAAGTCAGAAAGACCTGGAAAAATGCAAGGAAAAAATGAGAAAAAGCCTTCCTGTGTTGTCATGCCAGTTAGACACAATCTACAAAATGAGAGGGAATTGCCATGATATAAATTAAGGAGTTTCATGACACAGATAGGTTCTTATATCCTTCCCATCAAGTTCCTCTCTCTGAATAATTTCTGCTTTGAAACTTTGGGACCATATTTTGGTCATTGCTAGAATTCACGAGGCTTTTTTGTGTGTCTGTGTGTGTGTTTCAGACATACAAAAATAAAGCATTTTGTTGGGTTTTGGCACAAATATTTTGACTGCTGACTTTTGGAAGATACTGTTCTGCTGCCACTCAGATGGGTCTGCCAATCCTAAGGACTTTGCTGGTGAGCTGGAACAAGCCTATAGTGGTTTGTCTGCCACATGCTGGCTCTTCATGATTTTTTTAAAATTCTCTTTTATATTTGGCCCTCACATCATATGTAAATCTAATGAACTTCCACCCTAGTCTCTACGGAATGTGAGCAGGTCTGATAGCTGTATACTGTCTTTGTGGATAAAAAAGAACTAAACATGAAGACAAATTGAAATATAATAAGCATAAACAAAGGTTTTGTTAGCTACTGCCTAGAAGAACTAGTCATGGTTGAGAGTTATAATTTAAAACCAGCCAAAGGAAAAAAAGGCTTTTGGAGAAAAGTGTGCAGAAAAATCCTGCATAAAATTAAGGAAGTTTTACCTTCAGACATGCCAAGAAACTAATTAAAAAAGAAATTGCAGACCAACAGTGGAATCACTATGAAAAGAAAATTAATATGGGAAAATAAGATTACTGTTGAATATTCTATGTCAGAGGCCAAGACCTGGGTTCAATATTGGTTCTAACAAAAGAAGGATCTATTTTCCACTTCATAACTCTGTTACTGGTGTTTAATAAAACTCCAGCGTAGAATGCAATTAAATGAAACTATTTGGGTATTATAGAACATAAATTAGATTCTATGTAATTTCATATTCTATTTTTTAAACAAATTGATAAGCAAATAATAATTGGCATCTATAGCCAGATAAAAGATATCATTCTTTAGAATTCCTTGGTAATTTTTGAAGTGCATTCCATACGCTTGTAGGAAATGGCAGAATTCTTCTGAGATGCTCAGGAAAAAAAGTGTATAGTTGTATGAATAAACACTTGCTGTGTAAAGTTAACTCATTAATTCCAACTTGATAGAAGGAGAAAGATTCTGGGTTCTAAGTCATGGATTTCCAGCAAAGTATCATCCAACACTCACACATCTTGAATTTTGTATTGTGGTGATATTCATCTCACTAGGAGAGTCATTTTTCAGATATAAGATTTCAGGGGTTATATGAAGTCCTGAGAATAATTCCTACTCAACCATTGAGAATATTGGCTGTTCAACTGTGAATGTTTCAGAAGTTGTACTAGCCATGACCAAATCAGATTTTATAAGAATCTTCTCTGGAAACAAGTACTTCTGAGGTTTTTCTTTATATCTCCATTTATCTACTCCCTAAAGGAGAAGTAAGAGTGTTATGAAAAAGCCTGTACTCAGAAATTTCTACTCCCAAGAACTGAGTGAGTAAAAACTGACATTTTCTGCTATCTGGACATAATAAAATTTCCATATCTTATTATACCAAAACTTCTTGCCACATAAAGCCCACACTTGCTTTTAATAAGGTGTTGTTCATTTAAGTGAATTTTCATCAAATCACAGTACATCTCCCACATGAAATATTTTGGGTGTCCTACAGGGACACATTCCATAACAGGAGGAGTAAATATAAAGCAGATGAAATTCTGCAAACATGTTTCAGCAGTGAGTCTGACCTTCAAGCCCCTGGGAAAGGCACACTGCTGGGATGTGAAAGATAGATTTCAAGTTCCTTCTCTGTGTGCTTCCAGAGAGGAGCTAGAGCCTTTGTTTCCTACATGCCACAGAAATATCTTACCCACCAGGCTTTTAGCTATTCTGGATGTAGTTTGCACCCAAAATGCCATTAACTGATCATTTTAATGATACTCCATTTTTCTAATGAAAGACAGTCATTGCAGAGATGCTTTATAAAGAGAATTTCATGTAAAGAACACTTCTAGCCCCCTGCTCAGCTGCTGTTTTACTGACTTCATTACTACTGTGACTCTGCTGAGTAGAGGGTAGATAATCCTGTCCACCTGTCAGAAAGTATAAACTATCCTGCTTTCTTTAGCCCTAGTTATATGGGGCGAGGCAGAACCTTGTCTCTTTAAACAGGAAATATATTAACTGCCAGGAATACAGATATTTATTCACCATTCACCTCCCTGTGCCACCCTGCCCTCCCTTGTTGCTGAACACCTGACAACCCCAACTTCCAGTGCAGCAGTGGTCTCACAGCTTGGCAGTTTGGGTGTCCTACAAACCTAGGACAGAAGTCCTCTCTGTTCTGAACCCCACAAAGGGAAGAAAAAAGGGGAATAAAGACTGGAGGCTTTAAGTTGGAAACTGAAAATAATTGGATGCAGTTTTTACTAAAACAAGGGAAAGGTAAATACATAAAGGGTAAAGTAACTATATATATATATATATATACACACATATATATGATATATATACATATGATATATGTATATCATATATATATGATATATATATGAGATATATATGTGTATGTATGTGTATGATATATATATGATATATATACGTGTATGTATATCATATATATACGATATACATATATCATATGTATATATATCATATATATATGTGTGTGTATATATATATATATATATATATATACATACAACCCCATAGTGAGTGGCAAGCTGGTGGTAATGAACATCATCACAGCCAGCAGGAAGCAGGAGGAGAAAGGGGGAGAAGCTGCTGGCTTTCGGATCTTTTATTGAGTATGGCAGGAAATGAGAGGGAATAGATCCTCCCTTTGCATTCCACCCCTTTTAGAGTCTGAAAGGCCTCCCTCCCTCTGTAGTTCCTCCTGTTCAAACAGTGACAAGTGGCCACCACGCAGCCCTTCAGAGTGTTGTGCTGAGGCAAGCGACTGCCAGTACTGCTGTCCACTTGTTGGTTCTGCCTGTAAGCTGCCAGAGAGTTTAAAAAGTGAGTTACCTTCCCTGTCATCTGATACCATGGCAACCACTCCTCTGCTTTTTATCACTAAGCATCTGTTAGTGTTTTCACTGTAAACCTATGTTTTCAAGAGTTTAGAGCTCGGCATAAATCCTTGCTTCTGGATTGTGTTTGAAAAATAAAAAAACCTGTCTTGCTCTCATCTGCTGCTTAAAAAAAATAGCAAAGTTCTCCAACATTCAACGCAAAGCAAAGTAAAAACAATTAAAGTTATTACATATTGCCATGGAACTAGGTGTGACACTTCAGCTCCAGCTTGAACCCTTCTGAGACCTCAGAAGGGAAAGATAATTGAAGTATATGTCTGATTTAGTGAAGCCGTGCAGCATCTCAGCTGCTCACCTCATTCCTTCTTTTATCTGACGCTGCAGCAGGAGATAGAAATTGCACTTCTGAGATGTAGAAAGCTGTGCACACTGGCTAGAGAGAGAGGTAATCAAGGTAACAGGTGATGGACTAAGAGGTAAATGGGAAATGAATGAAGAAGAAGAAAACATCACATGTTGAGTACAAAGGCAGCAAGGTGAAGAGCTGAATCAGAAAAAAGAGATGAGGGTGGATAGTAACAAGTAGGAAGAAAGGAAATTGTCAGTAGTGACAGATAATGGTACCAAAAGGGGATCATGGAATGTTACCAGGATTTCATTTTTGATGGCATTAGTCTGAAGTTTTCTGTAGGAACACAAACTAGAGACAAGGACTGAAATTCTGGATTAGATAAAAGGAAGATGGGATTAGTAAAGTAGTTTTTACTGTTCCTGAAATGATATTACTCTTCTTGATTTCTTTCCATTCTAGTCTCTAGAAAGAAGGTAAGTTTGAGGATAAGAAAGTTTAGAAAGGACACCATGAAGGCTTATCTGTCCTCACAGGTAAATCAAAAAGATTTTCACTCAGAATAGGAAAGACAGGAAAAAGAAGACCTTTGAAAATCAGATTGGTGCAATGAGCTGAAGGATTTTGCCTCTGAGATTATGTGAAATGGTTTCTCCAGTAACTCCTAGCCACCAGTATCTCCCCTCATTCCTATCACAGAGAACAAACAAATTACAACTTTATTTATAATGTCTGTAAATAAATCCTTGGTTCAGAAAACACAGCATATCCAACCAAGCTGAGGGACACTATCTCTCTCTTTATTCTCCGTTTAGGACTGGACCCAAGAGAATACCTATAAAGAGCTGGTACTTACTCAAGATCAATGTCTCCCATCTTCCAGGGATATCTGACTCCTTTAGCCATACATCAGCTCAGTTCCAGCACTATTCATCAGGAGTCTTCAAGTGCAGAGTAGCAGACATCAAGAAAACAGTCTACACTCACAATAAAACAGCTTTGTGGTGAAAAGGCCATCATGTCCTAGATGCATGCCAAGACCAGAACAGCAGATATGGTCACAATATTCACCTTTGATCATGACACCTATTACATCCCACTGTAAACAGAGGAGGAAGGTAATTAGTAAATCTGATTAGTAAATCCCCTTGGTTGGATTAAAGTGAAACAACAAACAAGGTCCAGATTTAAATAT
Organism: Calypte anna; assembly: GCF_003957555.1. Taxonomy (NCBI): domain Eukaryota; kingdom Metazoa; phylum Chordata; class Aves; order Apodiformes; family Trochilidae; genus Calypte; species Calypte anna. The sequence goes on from NC_044245.1 coordinate 97,360,179, forward strand.
TAACTCTAATTGAAACTACAGAAAGAATAATTCATAAAGGCTGATATTATATATCCGTAGGCTGTATGATCATAAAAGCTGATATATTTATTGTAAAAGTGATGATACATATAAACTCAAGCTGCTCCCCCACCCTTGCTCTCAGCCAGTTCCATCTCTTATCACCACACAGACCCTTCCTAGTAAATGGTTCCCTGTCTCAGGGGACCACAAGTCCATAGCAATGTCAAGACAGATGGACTTGTCCCTTAATTTGGTCTTTCAAACTACCAAATTTCAGTATTTTGATTTTCAGCAGGAAAAATTACTGACAAGACTGTTCAACAAGCCAGATAAAAATATGTAAATACCTGAATGGAGATGCAAGCAAGACAAAGCCAGGCCTTTTCAATGCTGTCCAGTGAGAGGAAAAATGCAATTGGCATTCATTGAAACACTGGAGGTTTATTCTTAACATGAGGAAACATTTCTTCACTGTGCAAGTGACCAAGCACTGGCACAGTTTGTCCAGAGAGATTGTAGATTCTTGTACCTTGGAAATATTAAAAGACCATCTGGCCATGGTCCTTGGCAATGAGATCTGGTTGGCCCTGCTTGAGCAGGAATTCAGATGAGGTAACCTCCAGACAACCCTTCCAACCTCAGCTGTTCTGCAATTCTGTGACAAAATAATGAGTTCTTTTGAGCAAGCTTTGAAGAGCAGCCCAAAGTTCTTATGACAAGATGTTCAATACTGCTAAACAAAGAGAAATTGGAAAAATTTCTGAACACTTTCTGGTGTTTTCTGTTGGACAATAATTCTAAAGTAGCAGAAGCCAGACTGAGCCATCAACCAGGGAAACATTTCAATCTTCAGGCACTTGTTCCAACCCCTGCACCTTCCCTGCCTTGAGTAACTATAAAGCATTCATGCAGATATGGAGTCAGAAATTATTTGGAAATATTTTTAGAAACATTTTTGGTTTGGCAGCAGCAGTTTTCAACCCAAAACAGGGTTCTGAGAAATTTTAGGAGAGAATTATGGGTAGAAAAAGGCCCTTCTACTTTCAGTATGAAGTCATTTCTAAGTCACTCCTCAATTACCTTCAAGAGTGCTGATCAGCTTACAAATCAGTACCTGCCAGCAGCTCTCCATTGTAGCTGTTAATTCATGCTTTCACATCTGTTACATTAGCATGCCAAAAGAACTTACAACCTCCTTGAAATTTCCTTCAGCATAGTTTGAGCATAATTGAATATTAAGAGATCAAAATTTAATTTTTCTATTTTCTTAACCAAATCTATTCAAATATGCCCTATGCAATAGCTCCCTTGGAGTATTAGGTGCAAAATAAGGTCAGAACTTTTACAGCCAACCATTTCTGAGTGACATATAAACAAAGAAAGGTTGGAACCTTTCCTTTCTTTTTAAAACATGAGAAGCCCAAAATGTTTCTAAGCAATTTAACATCCATTGGGCCATGCTGCCACCTGTCAGTCTGGTAGCCCCTTCTTAGATTTATAAGGATAGCCAGAGAATAGCTGAGTTTAAAATATCCTTCATCTAACTACTTTTCATTCTAATTAGAACAAGTAATCTAAATTTTTTCAAAGGGTAAAAAAAGAAACCCTTAGAATAAGTACCTGAAGAGGCAGTAAAGCAGTCTGTGCTGCCTAGGTGTACATTTATAAGAGCTTTCATTGTATGGGAAGCAAATCCTTTCCTTTAATATACTCACTTAAAACCAATTTCCATAAATAAGAGTTCATTTCTCAAAGAGCACACACATTCAAAGAAAATTAGAATTCTCTTGGAAATGCACACAACTCCAAATCTCTCATCATGCTCTCAGGCTGCACAAAACGTGCTCATTTCCAAATGTGTCCTGTATTGGCTTGGAACCATTTTCCTCCCAGTCTCAGCAGAAGCTGTTCCACACCAGAGCCTCTCTGAGCATGCCAGTAGGTGCATCAGCTTGCTGTCCCAAAGCAAGACCTTGGCATGCACCAATTCCTGCCTTGCTTTCCAGCATATTTGCTGTCCAGAGGGGAGCTTTGATATGGATGCTTCAGGCCTGTTCCTCATGATGGGACAATTTGGGTTTGAGTCCCTCTGTTTCCTTCTTCACCTTTCTGCACCAGCTTCTGCACAAACTTCTGTGTATGGGAAAGCTGTTCTGCTCACCTTCTTAAGATATTCTGATTGCTCTCCCTGCTTCTCAGGTATGCTTAGGGCTACCCATGAAATCTTTATTCAGTGGTGTTGGCATCAAAGGAAAGTATTAAGTAAATTGTTTGCAAGCATTCAGTTTATGTTCTTGTGCCATTTAGATTTTTTTTAATTCTTTAAAGATTGTGTCTCAGCAGGGGCCAGGTTCTGTCATTGATTCATCCAAAACAGTCTCCCCTGAGGTTAATAATGGCCCTTACAGTTAAGGTAAATCAGAGGCATTCATTGAATCTGAACCTGGTCTGGCATTTTTCCATCTGACCAAAATGCTAATGCAGCTTTAAACTTTGGGAAAGTTTCAGATTTCCCAGAACTGCAGCTCTAGTGTATTCTCAGCTACAGCTGATACTGTATTCATCAAGGAACCCCATAACCAAATCAGTTTTATAGGCACTGTTTTGAGCATCACTTAAAGATGTAGACAATGGATTGAGAACAGCTCTGAGGACTTGGGGGTCTTGGTTGATAAGAAGCTCAACATGAGCAATGTGTGCTTGCAGCCCAGAAAGCCAACCGTAGTCTGGACTGCATCAGAAGAAGCTAGGCCAGCAGGTCAAGGGAGGTGATTCTCCCCTTTACTACACTATCATAAGACCCCACCTGAGTATCAGTTCCAGTTCTGGAACCCCCCAGCATTAGAAGAGTGTGGAGGTCTTGGAGCAAGTCTACGGAATTGGAACTGGATGATCTTTAAGGTCCCTTTCAAACCAAGACATTCTGTGATTCATCCTGTAACATCTCTGCAATGGCTATAAACACAGATTGGTACTACTAAGTGCCACGAATTTTCTTTCAAAAATTTTCTAGTTTTTTTTTTGAAAATGAAGTTTTATCAAATTCTGAAACCACAAACAGATAAACTTTTTCTCATGTTGGCAGAATTCCTCCAGCAAAATTATCTTCAAAATGATAATTCCATTTTAAGCATCCTGTATGTACCATATGTATGTACATAGGTATGTACCATATCATCTGGCTTGGATAGCTGATTAATTGGGTGATGAGATTTGTTTGTTGGTTTGGTTGGTTTGTTTGAAAATTAATATACATCATTGCCTTGGGCTTGTGAAATTAGGTGGCAAATGTTTGTAGGTTTAGACTTGTTTCACATTGACCAAGACATTCATATTAACAGAAATATTTGAACTCCATCATCTACATGATTTAGCTTTTATACTGTGACTAAAATATATCAATAAGAAACCAGGAAATAAAAATACTTTGGTGATTTATATCAGCTTTGTAATCAACTACAGTTACAATTCTTAAAAGTTTTTGTCTAGTTTATGAGATGTTTAATATAATCTAAGTATCTAATTATGACATTAAAATTACTTTGCTATCTCTCATGACATATTTACAACACATAATAAGCTTAGATTTGATTTAAAATACTTTATTTGCAGTGATTTTCACTAAATACAATTCTTGTCATGCTTTTTCTTAACGAATTTGCTTTCTTCTGTTTACTAACTGAATAATTGTCACAGTATAATTAACACAGATGTCATATGTGCCTGGTTTTCAGGTTCAGGTTAAATTTATACTACCACATATGGAAGTGTCTAATTAGATTGTCATCTGAAATGGTGAAGGAGTTACTATATTTTCAGTAAAACCTTTTTCACAGACTTTTATCTTATTCAGTGGAACTATAATGTTTTCATTAATTGGCAGTTTCAAAAATGAGGCTTTCATATTAAGTGCTCACACACATTGGTGTTTACCAAAGTAGAAATATTTGTAAAAAATATTAGACACTAATAAATTAGACACTAATCCACAAAATATTTTGATAAATTCTAAATTCTGTAGGCAAAATTTTGTAGTGGACTAATTGATATCATGATCCTAAATTCTTCAACTCTGTGAGGTTCTGAGACCCAAATTTATTCTACAGTCTAGTGATTTATTTTCCAGGGATTTATTTTTCAGTGACTTTTTTCTGTTTTTTCATTGCTTGCAGACCTTGAAGAATTGGAACTTATGATTCAAAAAAATTGGCAACACAACAGAATTGTTTGTTAGCAATATTCTCTGATAGCTTTATGTGATTGTGTACTACTCTAAATGACAAAATGTGTACCAAGTGTGACTTTCATACTTCATTTCAAACCAGTTATGAAGAACTAGGTATGGTTCTAACTATAACATTTAATTTATTGTGACATTTTACATTTAATGCCAACAAAGTAGATCATGTGGAATAGAGAATATAAAATGATGGTAACGGTCAGTTAGATAGTTAACTGTTGCTATACAAAAAGTGTCATTGTGCACATCTTTCACAACCAATGACATTAAACAGTGAAAATGAAAGTCATACTGATAAGTTTTAGCACAGAGAATCATTAAAATAGAATGTATTTATCCTAGTAGAAAATACAAAGTTAGTAGGTCAATGCAATTGCATCGCTGCTTTGCTTAATATAGGTTGATAATGCACCCCTTACCTCTTCATGTCTTTTTCATTATTTCAATAAATTATTAAAGTGCTGATTATGTTCTATAATCCAAATTACAGTACGTGAGGTAAAGAGGCATTTACAGATCTAGTTTACAAAGCACTTCTTAATTCAAAATTGCCACTTCAAAATTATAAGCAGTGATATTAAGTATGTTGTTCACATTAATTCTGATTTATAATCTGATATAATAACTAAATCACAAAAATGGATTAAGTGTCATGGACATTTTTAATTGAAAAAAAATCCCACCATACATTGTTGAGAACAACTGACACTGCAATTAGACTGAGATTTCAATTGAATCTTCAAGGTCTGTTGTCTTTACTTGCCGGTGTTTCACTACAGAATAACAAATATCAGGTACTTTTAATCAAGCAAAATGCACATTGAAATAATAGCATTTTGTAAATTGAGATTCCAGACCAAATAATCTGTTTCTCTGTATGCATTTCTTAGGGAAGCAAATAGCTGGTCTCACACATCTAAGAAGATATTCTCTATACATGACTAGGGAATTGGTGGAGCAGATAATTACTTACACCCAAACAAATGTTTAACAAGACAGAACTCCACAGTACTATTTCAGTATTCAAAATCATCCTTTTTAAACCCACATTGTGAATTTCAAGTATGGAAGTTTATCATTACTCTGGAACTGAGTAACAGGAACATTGCCTATACGACTCATGATGAGTGGGTTTTAAATGTAGCTATCTCTCAGAAATTTAGATTCTCTTTTAAAATAAACAAACATACAAACCAAGGCATTTATTAAACAATTGTTCATCTGTTCTTCTGAAACAGCTTCTTCCAATATGTTTGTTTTTTCCTTTTCAGTATGTTCCACAGTAGTTCTGGATGCTTCTTTTGCAATGCTTTGCTTACTGCCACTTTTTTCATGTTTCCTTTCTTCCTGATAATGAGTCTCTTAAAAGCAAATTTAACTGGGGTTTTTTTTCTTTATTTAAAGGACAAAATACTTCAAGAAAGTCTTGTACTTGGTTTTATGAACCACTAAATCAGTTGTGCCATTGGGATTTCTCCTGAGATTTTCCCGAGGCCAGAGCCCTCAGCATATCTCACAACACCATAGCAATGTCAGTAAATGTTACTTAAGGCATTGTACTAATAATTTCAGTGTACACAGTGATGTGTTAGAGAAGTTTGGTACTTTCATCCCAACTTTCTCTTGCTAAATTTTAGAATTTTAGGGAGCAAATCTGAAAAAATAACTGGGATTTAACTGTTCTGCTCAGCAGGGCTTTTTAGCTAACAAAACATCTCAGTATTATGTTCATACCTTTTTCAGTAGCTCAAGCTGCATATGAATCTCTCTACATATCACATTACAATATTATGCTGCAGTGAAGTACTTTCTAACAAATGAAATATTGGAGGGATATACTGTGAAAGAGTATTTATGGGAGATAATGTACATCTGTTTAGATTTTCCCAAAGAAATGTTAGATTTTGGCTTGAAATTCCGCAAAACTAAGGTACATTTGGGTTTGGAAATTTTGCCAAGCACCTTCTGTGTATGCTAAACACCTCTGTGACACCAGTTCCATCTAGTTTTATTGACTTCTTCCCATTCATCAAGGTGCTACAATTTCCCCATTTGGTAATGAGCTGTCATAGTACAGCAACAAAGATGGGAAAAAAGCATCTATCATGCCTGTGATTTTTTTCCTTTATATCAGTTAATTAGACAGAACCACAGCCTGCAGTAAAAATGTTTAGAACTGAAGATTTCTAAATGATCTCATCAGTGGAAAGTTGGATCCTTTGGTTGATGGTTTCTAATTTACACTGTAGCAGATGGATGGTGGTGAAGGTCACAATTACTGTAGAAGGCCAACTTGTCTCTGTGGTTTGAGCTCCATGTAGATAACTGCCTCATTTATACAGAGTGTTTGTAGTGAAAACCTTTTCTTCTTCTTTTAAATCTCCATTTCATGTTGGTAAGTTACATCTCTGTCATGAAACAAAGTCAGATTTCAGGTGATTCTCCATTTCATTCTTCATACAGAAACTGGAGCTCTCTAATTAGACTGAATAATTTCTTTTTGTCATCAAAGAAGCAAAAGGGTTCTTGCTATTCCCTTAGTTGTGAAAGATCTGAACTGAAAATTTTTAGACATTCTGCATAATAACAATAAAAGTAGAATACAACTCTATATTAAGTGATAGATAAGAAACATCTTCACAGCAGGAAAAAATAAGGTCAATTTATTTTTAAAGTAGAACAAGTTAAATTTTCAGAAATGTACAACTCACAAAAGTGACAGGAGCAAAAGTCTGTTAAAAATCAGTGAAATTACTGTCTTCTGCAGAGTGGCCATTTAACACAAATTGTGGATGGATGTTTTCCCACAATCGGCTATTCAGAAATACAGCTATTGCACAATCCTTCTGCAAAAATAAATTGCAAGGTAGAATTTTTCGTGTTCGTCAAGGAATAAAATATTGTGTGTATTGCAGGATAAAATCATGGAAATTAGTACAAGCTAAATGGCACTCAACAAGCTGAAAATCCACACATTAACTTCCTTTGTGCTAATTTGTTTGTGCAGCTATACTCTGTCATTCATGAGGCAGATTCCTGAATGAAAACACTTCAAAAACAAAAATCAAAACCAACTTCAAATAATGAAAATCTTTCATTTGAAAATTAAAGACTGAACTACTTGGGCAACTTTTTGTCCTGTAAAATTAAGTTGTTGGGAGCATCAAGCTGAGGAGCAATAGAATTTTGTGCTCTGTCTCCCTTGGGATGGGAAGGTAGCTGAATATTTTTCCATCTGATTGATAGTCACCGATTTATTTGTTAAAAAAAATTGAATTTAATTCATAAATATCTAATATTTAATTCATTAATATCTGTCTACCTCGTGTTCTGTATTCCCTTACAGATCATGAAAATACATTGTCTCCTAAGTCCCCCTGTCCTTTTATTTCATCTGTGTAGGTCTGGTTATTTCTTCTAAGGTAATTACTCTCCTGAAGTTTAGAAAACTCTAAAACTATGCTACTGATAGAATCAAAATAATTCATCCTAGGGCCCTTTCAACAAGGCAAGTGCAATCAGTTGAAAAGTAACCTGAGAGCAAATGTAAACACACAGAGGATGGTGCAGCTGAACCCTCACCAAGGAACATTCAAAACCAGAAGCGTAACTGTAGAGACTGCTCTGTGCCTTTTTGGATCTAACACATGGACTTGAAAAGACTGAGGCCTGATTCTCGGAAAAGTTCTTTCATTTCCTAGGCACTGAGATTGAGTAAACCAGTATTAAATAAGCTAATTTCTGAGACAACCTACTACTTTCATTGCTTAGCTTAGATTTTGCAATAGTGCCACAGATTTTCAAGTGTCACAGAGTTGCAGCAAATCAGTGACTGTGGAACAGGGCTGAATGATTCTCAGGCTGTTGTCTCTCAACTTGGGTGTGGGTAAGAGATGACAATCTAGGCTTAAGATACAAGGGTGACTGTGTAAATATATAGGCATCATTAAGACAGTACAGTGAAAGACAGAAAGATAGAAATGCACTATTCCTACTGTTAAGTATAATACACCTGATGTGTCATCATCAGATTGAATCTTGCCTGTGTCAGTATCCAAATCACCTGTGAGATGTTACTATCTCTTCTTCATTCTTAGCTATCAATGAATGATGGTCTTTTCCTCCTTTTTTTCCTGCATTCTCTGTGTCCTCAGTAAATCTCATTTGAGCAGCCTGCAGTTTTCTTTTTGCCTTCCTCACAGATGTCTACTAGCATTACAGAAATGACCTCCCTGCTTCTCTACTCAAGCCCTGCATACCAGCTCAGGATAATTAAAGATTTAATCCTGAGTTGGTCACCATGACTCATCCAGACTCCTGCTCAGAATAGCAATGTGTTTGTGTTAGAGATTCCTTTTTTACCTCATAGTTACTTGCTGTTACATCATCATGAGAATCATCAGCAATGTTCTGCTACAATCCAATTCCATTTTTATTCCTTCACCAGTGTCCTACCAAATGAACTAATAATTGTATACTGCCCATAAAAAATTTACTGCCACTTTTCATTTATGTCAGAAAGAACTTAAATTCACATTAGTGGATTTTGTCGCTTCTGTGTGACTAGCTGAGCTATGTGGCATTTTAAGTATAGCTTGTCCCAAACATAGAATTTAACATCTATTTTAGGGTAGACGTGGTGCCATTTTAAGAAAATAAATCTAACTCACTTGTGCAACTTGTGTACCCACATGTGCATGCATTTTCTAAAGATTAGTGCAAATTGCTAAGAATTTGTATCTATTTTAGGAGAAAATACTAGGAGCAAGTGCTGGATTTAAGTCTGTAATTGTGATAGAGGACTAAACAACATGCAAATTTGATTAGAAAAAATGTAGGCATAAGTTGGCATCTGCTCTTCAAGTATCAGAACTTCGTTCAAACATTTCATATGTCAAAAACCACTAAAAAATTGTTTTCAGTAACTCAACCCAGACTGGAACACTGGGGGTGGCAGAACTTTTATACATATCTATGCTAATGGAATATGTCACATATTTGTGGTGACTGTGAAATTAGAAATAATTTTTGAAAACAGTGAATTTTCTCATCGTGAGTACTGGAAGCAAAAATTAGATTACAGTGTGGGATTCGAAACATAAACTGCCTGACTGGGTAGGACCAAAGTCTGCACCAGATTTTCATCCAGAGATTCATAGGTACATAAAGGCCTGTGAGCTAGAGGACAGCTGAGACAGGTCTCCTCATACAGGCAATCAGAGAGGCACAGGAACCATAACACATACTTCTAAGTGTTCTGCTCCCACTATAAACAGAGAGCCATATGAGGTGCCTGTATCATAGCATACAACATCTAGAAAATGTAAAATTAGTAAGACCTCTTGTATTCAGTGCTATCCACAGTTCTGCTAACTGCTTCCAAGCTTTTCCTCATGGAAAAGTCCTGACTGTAAGCCTGAAATGTGGAGTGGTTTGTATTCAAGGGCTCTCAGGCAGTAAATTCTAGGGCTACATACATAATTATAGGAATACACTTTGTCAGGTGCTTTTGGTGAAATGAACCATGAAATGAGCCATCTAATACATGGCTTTAACACATTCAGATATGAGCTTTGTGAAAAAAAGGCAAACCGTCATATTTTTAATTTGTTACAGAGAAGTATCCATATAATTAGCATTGACTTCCTCGGAATATTGTCTTCCACAGTGTTATGCAGGAACAGATCTCCACCAGAATACTCTTTGCACAGTTTTAGTGCTATTCAAAGTGCAAGTAACTGTGTACTCAGGAGCTATGCTTCCTGCCATGCAGATCAGGTTCAGGTATCCTGAATCCTGGAAAGGAAGAGCAGCCAAGGTGCATAAATGTCAAAACAGCTGCTCAGAAGCCCACTGCCCCAAGCATACACAACTACATGCTACCACATGTAGTGGGACAACTACATACTACCACAGATTACCCACACCAAGCAGAACTGGGAGGGTGTTGGATTTAACACACCACAGGTTCCCAGAAATACTGGAATTCACTGACAGAAGCAGCCCCCAGATAAGTGAAATCTCTTTAAAATGAGTATAGCAGCGGTCATGGAACTCGTTCTCATTGTTTTTCTATTTACAGCCTAGCACAATTTTACATTTCATTTATTTGTTTATTTATTTTAGATTCAAAAGTACTCAGAAAGGGTGCCAAGAGTTCTTGAATGAGCTGTTCCTTATTTTAGCATATCTTATGCAAGCTAGAGCCCAATAGGCATTACAGAGTTAACAAAAAAGCAACAGCAAAGGGAAAAACGATGTAGTAATAGACGAGGGAGAAAGGACAGAGATTTGAACAGAGACAGAGGGGCAATGAAGCAGTGAGATATAGGAAGGCTGTTCCAGATGGCAGAAGCAGCAGTTGGGAAGGCTCTGGCACCAGCAGTGGCAAGATTGCGGGCAGGGACACTGAAGAACCTTGCACTCTGCAGGGAGAGGAGGAAGAGAGAAATACAAGGTCAGGGAGGCAGTCTGGCTCAGCTGCATGGAAAATTATAAAACCCAGGCTGCTGATACTCTGTCAGTAAATCTGGTGCAGCTGATTTACGCCTCTGCAGAACTATGTAATATGGCGACTGAAATCTTGCAATCTTTCACCCGCATAGCAGGCATCCTCACTGGTCAGTGGAGGATGAGCGGGGCAGGGGTCACTCAAGCCTGAGAGATGCAGCCAGAGCAGGTCCTTGGGGGAGGCATCTGCTCTTTTTGTCTGTGGGCAGAATGAGATGAAACCTCTAAACTTAACTAAAGATGTTTATGGAGATTTTTGAAGATAGTAATTGCCTTTTCAGGGAATCAGCTTTGATGTTTACTCTCACATAAATGGCTTCCACAAGACCACCATTGTGTTACACAGGTGATGGGGCCAACCCTCTGCTAGCATCATTTCCTCTTGGATGCTGTAAAAATACTCTGTCTTGATGATGAAGGACAGCTTTTTTAATTGGTTTTTTTTGTGGCTCAGAAAATTGTAAAAGGCTTTTCAAATGTGCATATAACAAGTTCCCTTATGTGAATTAAACAAGTGGTGTATTGTGCACAAAAGTATGGAAAAAATCTCTTTGAAATGCCTGTGGAGGATTTTATGATGATAGTTTTATTGTATGTGGCACGGTTTCACATAGATTAATCTGTGCACTCTGGCTCCTTCACTTATGGCTTTTTCCAGAATATTGCCACAAACCTTTGAATGGAATCTGAGGTCAAGCTCTGCTGGGATCTTCACTCCTCCACCAGTGACCTGAGCAACCATGAATCCAGATCTGGATGCCCAGCACATACAAACAGACCCATTATGTGCTATCCTCTCCCAGCTGAAAAACAGAAGCACTGACTATGCTGTTCAAATGCCAAGACCATGAAATGTGTTGAGGCTCTGTCCTGTGCCGTAAGCCCTGTCAGGCAGATGTCAGGCAGGGATGTGTGCCGAGCAGATGGACCCTTCCTCCCCTGGCAAGACAGACTTGGGACTGAGAGCGAGCCTCAAAGTGCTAACGCCTCAAAGTGTTTAAAATTAACATCATAATGTAGTCAGTGCCATTCTCCTCTTGACCAACATGGTAACCGATTTTACTGTCCTGATATGTCTGACTGTGCCTAATAAAAGATATTTCAAAGAAGGTACTTTGTAGTAAGCAACTGTGAAACAAGCCACCAAGAGAAAAAAATCTCTTCTTAGACTTCTGTTAATTTTTTTGTATGATTCTGAAACTCATGATTACTTGGGAGAACTGGATCCTACAACACCCCAGATACTGAAAGCTTTTTACATGTTTTAAAATAAAGTTGGAGCGACTGATACATCTTTTTCCTCCTGGTTTAGGATACTCTTACTTGCACATCTGTCAAATCATGTTGCATAGCATGCTTAAGAGCACAGAAGAGAAAGAGAATGAAAGGTTGAAAATGTTGATTTTGAACTTAATTATATCTAAATATTGAGAAACTATTTCTTACAAGGCAGACTTTTGCATGTGGTGTTTTTCATGTAGTCTTCATGGTGTAAGTCAGCCCAGAATCTTGGGACTGGTTATCAGTTACTCAAACATTATTCCCATATTTTATTATTATGGCAGTTCATTAACAGCAGTGATAAGAGGCATCCAAAAGCCTCAGTCTGATTTGTGATGTCAATTCTGGTTTTTTAAATAAGAAAGCTTCTTATATAGAGAGAACATCATCACGTACTTACATATCCCATATGAATACACAAGTGTGTTACTAGTGATGTACTTGGAAGGGAGGAAAACTATTGTTTGGTGTTTGGTAATTTTCTTTTGGTCTAAACTACAGTTAAGTATGGGTCAGAGATGTATTTACACTTAAATAAAAGCATGTAGAACAGGAAAAGTTTATAAAATACCAAGAAGAAATTGTTACTTGAAGATGACTGCATGTAGTTCATTCGCCAAACCTTGATAATGAGTTTGGCTATTCATGTCCATGAGAACTGGCATTCCTCATTGATGTGACTGGCCCAAATAATATTACCATCCTTCATATGAAAACTGTAGGATAAATGATGGCACATTTTCCCTCAATTCTCAGAGAATCAATTAAGCAGCATGGAACACCACCCAGCACAAAACATGGCCAGTAATGACTGCAGCACACCATGCATTTCATACTTCCATTTAATTCCCTTTGCCACTGTAATTTAATTAATTTCACTCAGTCTTATTAATCTTCAGATAACATCTTGATATGGACAAGTGTACAGCTTCAGCACATGCAACAGACTTGTTCTAAGTGCCCCTTTGTGAACAGTTTTTGTCTCTTTCCCATGCTGGTCGTGTATGTTAACAGGTGACGTTTATATGTCTGAATTAATAATTATTAATGTTATTTTTATAATATTGCCTTGTGAAAAATCGCATTCATAGTTCTTTAAAGTATCATGCAAAGTCTAATGCTGCTTTTTCTCTGATTTTGAGGTTGACTTCGGCGTTATCCACGGAGCTGCACGGCTGCCTGCAGGCAGCGGCTCAGTCCCTTTTCAGCTTGAGGGGTTTGAGAGCTGTTGCTGTGTAAGAGCGCTCTCTACTGATGGAAAGTAGAAAAAAAATAAATTCGGTTTTGTGCTTTTTCTATATGCTCTTAATTTCTTTCAGAAACAACTGAACTGAACTAAAAGAAGGACTTTAAACATTGTGAGGAACTAACAGCTTCAAGATCTGTACAGCTTTTTTGATATTTCTCATTTAACTTCACATTACTTAGTTTTTTCTGTAACTTGTACGAGGGTCACAATTATATATACTAATATTGAGATATGTCCAGGCAGAACCTGAGTATTCAGAAAGAGCAGATTTGCCACAGGCTGTTCTTCCTAAACCTTGGAGGCTTTCTAGACAATGCTTTGCCATCATTTCAAATTTGACAGCAGAGATTAATCAAATATTAGACAGCATTCTCACTTTGCAAATTATCGTATCATAGCATGCACAAAAAAATATGGCTGCTGAAAGCTACAAAAGTGGCTGACTTAATTTTTCAAGTCCTTACTGTATGTCATCTGTATAAAGGCTCCAGAATTAGGGTCACCTTTTGGCTTTAAGTAATCATACATGAAGTCAAATAGGAAGAACTGTTGCAAAAAAAATACTGCTTTGGCCCTTTATTATATGAATGGGGCCTTTAAGAAAGTTGGAGAAAGGCTTTTTACCAGGACCTGTAGTGATAGGAAAGGAGGTAATCTAAGACTGAATAAGGAACTACTTTTTTATGGTGAGAGTGTAGAGATATTGGACCAGGTTCCACATAGAAGTTGTGGATGTCCCATCGCTGCAGTGTTCACAGTCAGATTGGATGGGGCTTTTAGCCACCTCTTCTAGTGGAATATCACTGTGTGTAGTGAAGAGGGTTGGGCTAGATCATCTTTAGAGATCAATCTAATCCAAACCAGTGTTATATGAAGGAAGAAAGAGATGGAAAGTGTAGGACATTCAATATAAATACATAACATCACTGTTTGTAGCATCTATTTATAAAGGAGATAATAAGGTTTTCTAGGTTGCACTGATTTGCACACCCTGAACTTGGCAGGTTACAGCAGCAATCCCAAAATAACCCTTACTGTGATTGTGGGGACCTTTTCACAGTGCTCCACAGCACACTGAAAGTCTCTGTTATTATATTCTACACTCTCCCTGTCACATTAATAGCGTGTGGAACTTCTTTCCAGGCAATGTTATTTCTACAGCTTCCTGCTGCTTTTATTTCAGACATACTTTGTGTGTCCATCGCATACGAACCTTGATTAGTCTACTAGGAGACTTTCCACCATCTTCTGTGAGGTTGTATGAAAATCAACTGTCAGCTTGAGGCCAGAGCAGTAACAACACGAGTATTCAATTTCATTTCTTCAGTTGAAATTTTTATTGTCTGATTATGACAATAATAACCTTATAGTCTTCCTCTAACCAGACTGAAATCGAGTGTAGAAAAAAAGCCCTACACAAATTCTGCCTTATTTGCAGTACTGATGCTGTTTGAATGTGTATTGTAATTATCTCTTTGGATTGATTTTTGTTGTTTTAATTTATATCTCTGTTTAAGTCAATACAGAAAAAAGAGCCGGATCATAATCTCTTTCCTTGAGTAAACTACAATCACACCAATACTGAGACTTCTCCTCCCTTCTCTTTCCACTTCTGGCAATGAATTTAGTCTTGAACTCACACAAATTGTTTGGTCCATTTGGAATTCATGTGATATTTGCATGAAAAACAGTGTGAAATGCTGTTTTCTCTGCTCCTATGATATGAATTATTCATCTTTGGAATTTATCAGACAGCTTTTTATTGTAGATAGGAAGTCACCTTTCATTTGCTCTACAGATCACATAGCCTAAACAACAGAAAATGGGTTGAATCCAGCTGAAAAAAAAAATAGAAAAAAAAAGTATCTATGGTTTATGTTAGGATTAAAAGAAAATGCTGAGGCTTGAAACCTGCTTAACTTTGAATGAAGTTGATTTTGCATGAATTAAGTTATCCAGTTCAATCAAAACACAGGTAGTGCAGAAGTAGATATATGGGTCTGAAGTGTAGCTGAAGGAGTTATCCTAATTCATAGGGAAATAATTATTAAGCACATTGTATTATATATATATATATATATATAATATGATATGCACACATATATATTATATATATATATTATTAATACTTATTAACTGCATTGAGGTAGAGAAATGACAGGAGAGCAAATCACTGTTCTCTGGCCTCAGTGGCAAATGGCACTTCCTTGGGAAGCTTAAATCTCTTGTCCCCCAAGTAGTTTGACATGAATGATCTCTGGCCCACTCAATGATCCATTCAAGCTACTACCAACTTCCACAGAAATTTCCATTTTGACTGAAAAGAGTAAACTTCATGCAAGCTGCCTGAGGAGATCACTTACAAGAGGAAAAATACACAGTCCAAGGCGTGGGTGAAAGCTTAGCAAATTTTTTTTCCTCTGAGAAAAATACCCCAAAATATTTTTATATACCTTTCCAACTGTTCTTTTTTTTCCCCATCTGTGAATTGTTGAGGCATGTAAATCTTGCCTCAGTTTTAAAACCAAGAAAAACACAGTGTCAGTCAGTAGACAAGGGAAGTGTCCTCATGTACATTTCACATGGATAGTTTAGTGACACCCAAGACAAGTCAGAGGCAACGACTCAGAGATAATAAGCTTTGATTAGTGGCAATAACAAGCTATCAAACTTCAGTGTGTGTAGAAGCCTACTTTTGCCAAGGATTTTCTCTATTATTCTTAATTTGCACACATAAACTGGATGAAATCAAGAGCCTGTGAGACAAGACCTTGGCATCTAAAGCTGCAAACAGAGGGCAGAGGGTCGAGTGTGGATTCCCAGATCTGACTGAACTTGCAAAATGCATGCATGGGAAAGGGCTGAATTAACTACAGGTAAAAGAAAGTGTAATCAGGCTTTGTCTCACTGACAGTTCCGCAATATCATAGACAGAAATAATTTTACAGTTACCCTCAGACACACCATTTTTAAATTCTCTTTCCCATTCCTTATCACTCTGATAAATTTTAATTCCTTTAGGGAGAAATTTTCCATGCCATGTGTTTGCCTGAGGACACATTTTTAATTGATCTTGAAGTAGATTAAAGCAGGTTTTTGGCTTTAAAAACTTGGCTATTTCTCAGAATGAATCACAAGCAAAATATG
The DNA here is from genome assembly GCF_003957555.1 of Calypte anna. Classification (NCBI taxonomy): domain Eukaryota; kingdom Metazoa; phylum Chordata; class Aves; order Apodiformes; family Trochilidae; genus Calypte; species Calypte anna. Next base: position 97,376,609 of record NC_044245.1, read on the forward strand.
TTTTACTTACATTAAAAAAAATTACAGAGAGAGAAGTGCCAGCACCTCCATAGTTAGGCTGATGACTTGGACAGCCTAGCAATGGAACCCTTTCAGAGATGCATATCGTCCTGCAAGGCATTATCTGAAAAGTTACTACAAACTCAGCAGTGTGGCACTTACATTTTACAAAGATTTTGTTTACTTCAAATTAATTCCATCTTGTGGCCTTCGGGGTCAACCTGACTAATTCTTTTTCTTCAGGGCCATTTAGAGTTTCCTGCCTGAGGACAATGAGAACTGAACAGAGTTTCTCTGACATGAATCTCTGCAGTTTCCAGGAGCAATACAAATGCAGTAATGAATAGATGGGCTACAGTCTCCCCTGTTCTCTAAACACAACCCTAAGCAAAAAGCACCTGAATAATATTGTTATAAGTGTAATGGATAAGGAACTTTAAAAAGGCAGAGCAAAGAAAAAAATTGGAGATACAAAATTTGACAGTGATCAATTGATAAAAAGGACAATGGTAAAAAATATATTGAGCACTCAGGACAGAGTGGCAAGACAAGAACAATCAGGAGAAAAGAATGCACTGATTTTGCTGCTGTATCTAAGGTAAAATGAAGAAAAACCCAGTTTGTAGTTATTTTCCTGAATGGTGCTTGGGGTGTGCTTTACTTTTAGATCAAGCCCTTGCAGACACAAAGTAGAGAAGTAATCACCTATCAATAAAAAAAGGCATATTCTGTAGAGAAGGTCTCAGAAAAGTCTAAAGTGCTGAAGAGAGCAGCCCACACCCTGAGGACAAATAGATAACCAGCTTGCAATTTTACCTGCCTATTACCTCACCAATTTATTCCCTGCTGAGATAGGGTCTTATACATAAGGGTACAGTCCTGTGAAAAGATCTCATATGCTTGTGTTTACAGGCTAAATAAACTCAGCCATGCAGCCTTATTCTACATTTGCTATTCTAAATTCTGCTATTTAAAGCCTAAGCCTTCAGACAGGAGGATGCAAGGGTATTACTTGTTTTTAGACTACATGACTAGTTAGGTCTCTATATATACAAGAAACACAAGAAACATTTGTAAAGCACACTGTGATACTTCATAGTGATTAGGCAGCATGGCAGTTTCAACAGAGTTCCTAGATCTTAATAAGTGTTTTATATCACTGAATCCATCTCAGCTCTTAACCTTTTGAATGGCCACAGAAATAGGCTGTTCAAAGGCAGATGAGGGGCAGCAAAGCTTGAATGTTACAATAGGTGAATGTATCAATATGACTGTGGTTTCACATTCCGGGTTATATAGACCAAAAAGTTTGCAGTGTCACTTCATTTATTTTCTTAGTGCATTGTATTTTCAAAAGCAGAGCAGCACGTAGCAGATGGTTGTGTTAGTTCCAGTTGGTGGTACCCTGAGCAGGCAAAGGAGAAACAAAATTGCATCACCAGATCAGTGAACACAAGGGCATCCCAGGGTGCCGAGGCAGGAATACAAAACTGACTGTCCCTGCAATTCAGTAGCCAGGATTTTGTACTCCACATGTTCTTCCCGAGTGACAGGGAGAAATGTTTAGCATTTAGTCTCGAAAAGACTGAGAAAGAGGGGAAGTTTGAGAAAGTAAACACGAGCTGGAGTGGTTTTTGAAAGGTGTGGATAATAGAACAGGTTTGGGATAATTATTAGCAATAAGTGTTCTTTAAAATGAAGTAGAAAGTCACCTACACAAAAGAGTTTAGTGCAAATATAGAAGAAGAAGAAGGCAGATTATTTGTTGATTATCTTATTTTACCTATTCAGCTTCTGCATCTTGACAGTGTGAGCTCAGCAAAACAAAGACATTGCTCTCTTGGATTTCTTAAGCATTTTTGTTCCTCCTGTCAGTGAAATGCATGTAGAATGAGTCACAATGTCTTCCTTGACCAAGCTTTTTGAAAGAAGATTGAGATAATTTCTTTCCTTACTTAGAAAACACTACATTTTAAATTGCAATATATGGATATTTTATTTTTGTTTATAAAAAATATAGTAAGAGATCTTAGAAGGTACTTGGATGTAGATTATAAGGATTTGATTAGGGGTCATTTTCTTGCCTAAGATAAAAATGGACAGAGACCTTCCACATATGCCTGTACCTTACAGTTAAGGCTTTTAAATTACAATCACAGCTATTAAGCCAAACAATTCAATAGACATGTTCTGTAATCCTTCATCTTTTTCCAACATGACCTATTATTTGTGTCACCTAATCCCACATTAGTATTTTAATACACTTTGTATGTTACTGTAAACTCAGCAGCAGAGTCCAATACAGGGTTTTATGGGATCTTTTGTCCCTTATTGCTGTGCTTTTATTTCCCATTTGAAAAACTGTCCCTATTTTAAAAACATTAGACACATTCTTCCATAATAATTTAGTTCAGAATTTCCTAGTGCTATCATACCTGCTGGCTAAGCACCCCAGCATTTTACTCTGAGGTGACTATCAAGTAAAGATTTCCCCACTGTTGAGATCTGTAGAGGTTCATAGAAAAACACAGATACTGCAAGGTGCAGGATGCATTAAACAGGTGAGTATCTGCCTCTCAAAACAACCATGAGACCACATCATAAAGCAGGGTGGTGCTAGAGCCACATAGTACACACAAGGAGTCAGCATAGGTCAGTGGACAGAACATGATGCAAAGAGCACAGCTGTGCTTTTAAACCTTTGTTCCCCTTCTTTATGTCCACTCTAGCTATAAAAACAGCAGCTGAGCAGAGATTCAATTTTATGCAGCTATATAACAGCAAGTAGAATAAAAGTCCTTGCTATGCCCTTTTAATACCCATGAAGATTTCATTTCATTAAGTCTACCAGACATTATTTGGTGTAAAATGAAAGACTTGTTTAGGACAGAACAGAAAGATGCTCATAAAGTAAATTTGGCAGAGAAAGGCTGCTTTAGTTAAACCTTTTTACCATGATCTTTTATCATTTTAAGAAAAAGTGACATATTACAAAATTAAATACATATGAAAAATTGTAATTTTAAAAAAATACATGACAAATAAACATTATAAGCTACACTGTTTTTTTTCTTTCTTATTTTATTTCTTCCCAAATACTCATGCTTTTCAGTGTGACACAAAAAGGATGCTCTTTGACATTAAAAAGAAGAGTGAATATTTTAGGCCACCCAGCATGACAGTCTTCAATAAGATAAGGTAGATATTCTAAGACCAGACATTCAATATTTCAGAAAATCAATCCTGTTAAGATGGTAAGCATCATCTCACAAGTCCAATCTGTCTTGAAAACATAGAAACATGGATTAAATCTGTGTGTTTATTCACATCCAAAGATGAACGGGTGTCTGGAGGAAGATAAATGAGGCTGTGTGTTATTTCAGGGATTTTTCTGTAAATCTGAATTATAATTATGTGCTTCAAGAAATAAGATCTATATGCAGTTGATTCTTGATTTCCAGGTAAATGAGAATCATAAAACCACAGGATATTTTTGTGCTGGAAAAGACCCATGGACCAAAAAAACAAGTCCAAAACCTGGCTCTACACGGAGCAACCTGGAAGTAAAACCATATACTGAAGATCATCATCCAAACACTTATTGAACACTGACAGGCTCAGCGATATAACCATTTCTTCTAGTGCTTAACCATCCTCTCAGTGAAAAAAATTTTCTTAATATCCAGTCTGAACTTCCACTGACATAGCTTTAAGCCATTCCCTCACATCCAATCAGCAGACATCAGAGAGAAGAGATCATGATATTGTAGAATAGTTCAGGTTGGAAAGGATCTTTAACAGCCACCCAGCCTGGCCCCCCTGCAGTAAGCAGGGAAATCTTCAACTAGATCAGATTGCTCAGAGACCCTTCCAACCTGACTTGAAATGTTTCCAGGGATGTGTCATCTACCACTACCTCTCTGAACAACCTGTTCCAGTTTTTCACCACCCTCACCATAAAAACTCCTCCTTGTATCTGGTCTACACCTACCCTATTTTAGTTTAACATCATTACTACTTTCCCTATTGCGACAGGCCCTGCCAGAAAGTTTGTCCTGGCCTTTCTCATGAGCCCCCTTCAGGTACTGAAAGGCTGCAATAAGGTCTCCCTGGAGCCCTCTTTTCTCCAGGCTGAACGACCCCAACTCTCTCAGTCTGTCTTTATAGGAGAGGTGCTCCAGCCCCCTGATCATCTTTGTGGCCCTACTCTGAACTCACTCCAACAGATGCATGTCTTTTCCGAGCTGAGAAATCCAGAGCTGGACACAATACTCATGGTAGGGTCTCAGCAGAGTGGAGTACAGGGGGAAAATCAGCTCGTGACTGCTCACTACACTTCTGATGCAGCCCAGAATATGGTCATCTTTCTGGGCTGCAAGAGCACACTGCCAACTCATGTCCAACTTTTCATCCACCAGTACACCAACACCTCCTTCTCTTTCTTCTGAAGGGGACTTCAAGGAAGTTGTAAACAGCAGTAAGAGCATAGAATCATAGAATCATAGAAGCACAGAACCAGCTGGGTTGGACGGGACCTCTGAGATCATCAAGTCCAACCCTTGATCCACTACCACTGCAGTTACCAGACCATGGCACTGAGTGCCACATCCAGTCTCTTTTGAAATATCTCCAGGGATGGAGAATCCACTACTTCCCCAGGCAGCCCATTCCAATGTCAGATCACCCTCTTCATAAAGAAATTATTTCTAATATCCAACCTAAACCTCCCCTGGCACAACTTGAGACCATGTCTTCTTGTCTTTCTGATAGTTGCCTGGGAAAAGAGACCGGCCCCCACCTGGCTACAGCCTCCTTTCAGGGAGTTGTAGAGAGCGATGAGGGGGCAGAATCCCTTCCCTGGACCTGCTGGCCACGCTGTTCCTGATACAGGCCAGGATGCCATTGGCCTTCTTGGCCACCTGGGCACACTGCTGGCTCATGTTCAGCTTCCTGTCAATCCAGACTCCCAGGTCCCTTTCTGTCTGGCTGCTCTCAGCCACTCTGTCCCCAGCCTGGAGCTCCCCATGGGGTTATTGTGGCCAAAGTGCAGGACCCGGCACTTGGCCGTGTTAAACCTCATCCCGTTGGAATCAGCCCAACTCTCCAGTCTGTCCAGGTCCCTCTGCAGAGCCCTCCTGCCTTTCAGCTGATCCACACTCCCCCCCAGCTTAGTGTCATCTGCAAATTTGCTGATGATGGACTCAATCCCCTCATCTAAATCACAAATAAAGATATTAAACAGAATTGGGCCCAACACTGACCCCTGGGGGACTCCACTGGTGAGCGGCCACCAACTGGGTGCAGCCCGGTTCAGCACCAGTCTCTGGGCTCGGCCCTCCAGCCAGTTCCTAACCCAGCACAGAGTGCCCCTGTCCAAGCTGTGGGCTGACAGCTTTTTCAGGAGGATGCTGTGGGAGACGGTGTCAAAGGCCTTGCTGAAGTCCAGGCAGACCACATCCACAGCCTTCCCCTCATCCACCAGGCAGGTCACCTGAGCATAAAAGGAGATCAGGTTGGTCAGAGAGGACCTGCCCTTCCTAACCTCATGCTGGCTGGGTCTGATCCCCTGTCCAGCCTGCAGGTGTTGTGTGATTCCCCCAGGATGATCTGCTCCATAACCTTGCACCAGTGATGAGTATAGTGGGACAATAACTTCTTTGGCCAATTAGCCATACTGTGCTTACTACACCCCAAAAAAATCATTGTCCCTTTGGGCTGCCAGGGCAAATGTCCAGCACCCCCAGATCCCTTTCTCTATGGCTGTGCTTCATTATCTTTTCCTCCAGTCTATAAGTAAATCCACTAGATTACACCATCCCAGGTGCATAATGCAGCACTGTTCCCTGCTAAATTTCATATGGTTGGCAATTGCCCAGAGCTATTGAGGTCTCTCTGTAATGCCTCTTTACTCTCTAGGGTGCCAGTGGGTCCTCCTATCTTAGTATCATTGGCAAACTTGTTTACTGTGCACTCAACTCCTGTGCCCAGGTCACTGAAAAAAAAAAATAAAAACCACTGAAGAGAACCTGGCCTCAAATTGAGCCCTCAGGACCATCACTAGAGCCTGGGCACCAGCCACATGTTACACATTTACTACAACTCCTTGAGCCTGGCCTGTCTGCCAATCATTCACTCATGGTATTGAGTTCATCTACCCATATGCTGGACATGTTGTATGAGAAGCATACTGTGAGAAATAGTAACAAAAGCTTTGCTAAAATCTGCTGTCTTTAATACAAAAGTGTGAGAAGTGTATGAAAAATCATACCATATATAATATGACGTATTATTTAATAAGAAAAAACAATCACCAAATAATTTTTTCATATATAAAATAGTGCAGCATCTTATTCAATGAGGAAAAACAAACAAACAAAACCAAAAAATCCAAAGCAAAAGTAAGTTTTACTTTCCAACAAGTAGTATCTGGCATTCTTAACCTGTTTATGGTCTTTTTGAATGAATACTACAGGGCCCAGTCCTCTACCCCAATTTATCCAGGTAAGTAATTGTTCTTTCTGATGACTTACAAGAATTCAAAACAGTGTCTAGGGACTTGTGGGAGAGCTATTTAAAAGAGTCGAATTGTAATCCAGACTGGTTTTTTCTGAGGTAAGTATATTGTCAGTGGATAACAGAGACTGTAAATGTATTCAGTCTTTGTATTTATGCAGCACTGAAATGTAAATATCAGGAGAAGCTGGTGTGGAAACATAATTTAATTCATCCTCTATTTAACATATCCAGGTGTCTTAAATTCATTATGGTTAATAATTTCACTGCAGTATTGGAATTCCTCTCGTAAAGGAAGGGTTATTACATTTTACTTCTTTACATAAAGACTGTCCAAAGACTCTAGACAAGGAAAAGTTTAAATGTAACAAGGGAGAAATATAGGTAGAGTACTTTGCAGTAAATAGAAAGAATCTGTGATCATTTAATAAAGAAAAAATATCTCTGCACTGCACTGCAGCTCCTCACTTTACAGAGGGTTTTTTCTACCTTTAAGTCCTTTTTAGCATTATTATATTTATTTTTATTTTTATTGCTGGTATTATTCTTTCTTTCATACTTTTGTTGTCTCTCAGTAGCTGCCATTAGAAGGAAAAATTCTTGCAGGCACAAATGGTCGTTTTCCTCATACATCACTGACCATGCTACTCCTTGAGACTCCTGCTTGACTTTTGTCTTCATGTCTCACAAGTGGACTTCATGCTTTCTCCAGGGCTAAAGACACATAATGTCCCTCTGAAGCTTCAGATGGTTGGTTGTTTTTATTTCTCTGTGACATGATTAATAAAATATACTGTGTAATACTTTGGCAAATGATAACAAAGCTCTTTTACATCCATGTGCTCTTATTTTTAATTTGATAAGAAATTCTGTACCAAGCTTGATCTATAAACTTTCACTGCAGCATATTTGTCCCCAGCAGCAGTATTAAGAAAACTTTCTGTGGAGGGGGAGCAAGAGAGGGGCAAGTATTTTGTGCAGTTGACCCATCGTGAGACCTTATGCTATGAGAGGAAACCCTCTTCTTCAGCTGGTGATGTTGTTGGGCCCAGACCATGGGAGAGGAAGCCCTTCTTGTTTATAGCCTTGCCTAATTAATGATAATGAAATTTGTGTTCATACTTTCTCTATGGTGTCCCATGGTTTGTGTCATGCAATGTTATTTCCTTCAGCATTTCTCCAGGCACAGACTTTAACAAGATTAACTGTGATTCATTGAGCACATTTTCCAGACTGAGCTTTTTTATTTAAAAAAAAAAAAATGGAATAAATAATTGTTTTCACTAAATTTTGTTGAGTTTATCTTTTATTGTCAGCACAGAGGTTTATAATTACATGACAGGCTACCCTTGGTGCATCTCCTGCTTTTCTGAACTTTTGACTATTTTCAAGCTTTTTTTTTATTCAATTATTATACCTGCTTAATCCTTTCTTTGCTCTGAAGAATCCCATTTAAAGATTAATATTGAATCTCCCTTTTTCTATAAGGCCATTCTGCTGGGGTGCTGAAAGCACTGCTCGAGGAAAGATTATATTGCTGTCTTTTGTTTTCTATCCTTTCTTGGTATGTCCCAGTTTACAAACTCTACATCCTACCGAGCTGCCCACCAGCTGTTTATGTTTTTGTGGCTTTTTTTCCTTCTAGGAGATTGCACAACTAATTAAAAACTGTCAAGCTAGTTCATGTACTAAAACAATTGTGGGATTAACCCTGATATCTTAAGTAGTTCCCATCCTTCCACCTCTCCAGCAGCAGTTTGTCTACTTGATGAAGGACTTTCATAAAATAACATGAAAGAGGTTATTATCTTGATTGCTAAATTTTACTTTCAATTTCCAGTTCCTTCCACCAAGTCATATGTTTTTCAGATACCACCATCAAAAACAGAGATATGAACTTACAAAGTAATGGAACAAAATGAAAATAGGGTCTGGAAGCATACAGCTTAAATTTTGTGCAGACAAAAGTGAATTTGATTACAACTTGTTTTATCTGAACATATTTTGAAAGTCACAGTTTCCATCAATTTTAGAGCACTGTTTGAGAGTTGCTAATAATTTCACCTCAGTATAATAGAAATCCTAGCTTAAAAGATGTCTTGAGTGATAGTATCAAGTACAGACACTTCTACATTAATTATAAAAATACCTACAATGGAAATCATTTTGGAGATCTTCATGCTGATTTGGTGTTATATGCCCTTGAACAATAAGAACCAAAGAAAAAAAATATAAGGACATCTAGTTCTTAGGAAAATAGTGGTTTTGATATAAGGATACTCCCATCCAAGGTAAAATTCTAAATATACTTGAAACACATTACCTGCATCACTTTCATAAATAAAAGTTTGCTTTAGTGCACCTGATGGCCTAGAAAATATTCGTTATAGGTTGATCAACCAATTAGGCTCATTATTGCTGCAATAAAGATGTGGGAATGAGGGCTAACCAGCCTGGCAAAAATAGCTTTTATTGAGTAAATATTCTGTATATTACTGTATTTTAGTCCTCTAATTTCTTCTGATGAGTCCATAAAACACAGGAGTGTCATTTTTTATTTGTTGGAAAAAAACCACAGGCTGTAGTGAAACTTTTAACTTTCCTCAACAAAGAGCGAGGTATGCTTTGGTACCAAGCAGAGATGTAGTCTCTTACTTAACCATGAGTGTTCAGATTACAACAGTTTCAATCAATGTATTAATAAAATATAAATGAACAAATCTATTTTATCAATAGATAAAATAATCATAAGATGGCTGGAACATAAGGTTGTGCAGGTCAACAGTGACAGCAGCTAAGCTTTTGTGAAACTCACAATGTGAACTGCTCATCACTAGGATGATCCCTGCATAGCTCATGGCACAGAAAGCAGGGGGTCCAGTGACAGTCAGAAATCGAGCTTGAAATTACACCCTTCAGCACTGCCCTTTTCTGGGACTGATTTTTCTCTTCTACTAATAATGCTCATCCTGTCAATTCAGTCAATTCAGCCTGTCTTCACAGATTACACATGATCCAGCACATACAAAATATCTTCTGGCATCATCTCCACGTATTGTGTTTTCCTCTTGCAAGCTGCACATCCTGCTTCCTGGTCTCCAAAATCTTTGTACCAAACCAGCATCCTGGGAATTAAAAGCAGCAAGTATGAGCTCACCCTTTGGAGAAGGCTGGCATAGTGCTCCTTCTTACAGAGTGGGCTGCTGACCCTTGGCATCTGAGAAATGCATAAAAATGTTGATAAACTGAACTGATCTGTGAAACAATCAGTTCCATCATATTGCTGCAGCAGATCTGAACAGGGCAGAAACTATTATCTTTCAGATTGGCAAGCATAACAATTCACCACAGAATGATGTTTTATCTGACTGGCTCCACCAAGAGATGAAAAGAGATACTTGAAAAAGTTTAAAGTAGCATCAAGGTGTTATGAAGCAGTGAAAGCAAAGATTTGTAAATAAAATACATTTGGAAGACTGAAAGGATGGTTCATGTCTCTTCAAGAGGCATAAGACTGCTCTTACAAAAGAAAAAAATAAAGGACAGTTTGCTAAGATACTAGACAAACCTATAGTGCCAATAAAATTCGAGTGCAATGTGCAGTTCTGGCTCTAATATCACTAAAAAATGACATAGGAGAACCAAAAAATCCAGAACAACAAGAGAAATGAGAAGTATGAAACTCGTTTCACATGAGAAATGACTAAAACAAATAGGTTTCATCTTCCTGATGAAAGAAAAGATGAAGTCAGATGTGGCAAGGATGTGCAAAACTGCATGTAGCAGGGAAAAAGGGATAATTATTGTCCCTTAATTTTTCCAGTACAGGACATAGGAGCAATAAATGAAAACAACAAGCAGCATGTTCAGGTTCAATGCAACAGCAAAAAATAAGATACTTCTTTGCATGGGATGATCAGCTGTGGAATTCTTTGCCACTGGGTAAAGTGAATGCAATTTTTTACAGAAGAAGTTTTTCCAAAAATATGGGAAAAATCCAAAAAGAGACATCACAAAAGAAGACGTTGTCATCCTCTCAGAAAGTCTCTCTCACATGATTTATTTGAGGCTGTTCTTCCAGCAGTGCCCAGGGATTTGTCACTGCCTAATGCTGGAGAGAGGACTCATACAAGATACACTTCGGCCCAGTAGAGTCATTCGTACTTTCTTATGTTGAATTACAGAAGTGATTTTGAGTCGATGAATCTTAATTCATATAATGAGTGCTTCAAGCATGCTAATACACCTTTGGCATGTAAATTCTGCATTAGTGCAGGGAAAGGATGATGCCCCAACACTAGACAGTAGTGGCCTCTATGTAACTAGGATTGTTTTGTTATATTCAGCTATATTTCATAGAGTCCTTAAGTCAGTGCCATCGCTTCTGTTTAAAATGGGTGGAAGCAAAATGTAAAGTTAGTAAAAAAAATGTTGAAAAATGCAACCTTTCTCAAAAAAAAAAAAAAAAAGTCACAGCAGTCAAATATATTGCTACTAATTTAGTAGACTGGCAATAGGACATCTTCCTAATATAAATAAATGTCATTGTCACTGAATGCCTGGCAATGCTGAAAAGACAGAAAGAGCTTGTTGTCAGTGAAGCAGGAAAATGCCAGGCTTGATTTAAAGCAAACTGCTGAAAAACTGGTTGTGTGAAAAAGAAATTATTACTAAACTGGTTAAAAAGTAATACAGCCTACACCCCACACCCCATAGCTGATTAGAAGGGTTCTGATTCATCAGAATGAAGAATGTCATACTTTTTCTGTATGAATATTTATCTCTGTGCTTAGCAACAGATGCAAATACGATGGAGATATAAAAATCTAATTTATTTAGCAGATTTATATCTTTGGATGTTACAGAATAGACTTTGTTTTCAATTATCTTCACAAATATTAATATGTGCTTCTCTACTCTCTTTAAAAAACCCTACGGCTGCTCAAAAACGGTGTGTTATGTTCTTCACTCCAGTCAATGAGCTTTAACAGAAACCAATGCATTTTAACTGAATTTTTGTTTATCTCAAGCAGCATATTTTAATGAAATCGATACATTCTTGCTGAAAGCCTCATGAATCCATTGGAAAGAATAAAATTTTTACTGAAACCAATATAGAGTTTTATAATATCTGTATGTTTTAGTGAAAGCATGGCAATACATTTTAGCTGAAACCAATACATTTCTCCAGGGCTGATACCAAAGAAACCTTATTTTACAGTGAAGCCAGTGCCTTCTTGCTGAAACTAATATCCCATGTTCCTGAGTCAACAATGTCAGGCTAAATGAAAGCTATGTTTTATTCCAGTAAAGAAATTACATACTTTCGAGATTATCTTAAAACAAGGATTTTTGGAAAGCTTATGTTTTAGTATGCGTACAAAAAAAGAAGCAGATCATAAGAAGTCATTCCTAGATAGTCTTGCAACATATATGCATTCTATCAAATGAGTAAGGATATAGATAGGAGTTTATTTTCATTCTTAAAAGACTCTTAGTAAATCTTTTTTCCACTTTATATGCAAACTGACTTAAAATAAGTCAGTGTTATGGGTGATTTACACTTCACATCAGAGGAAGAGAATAGTGGTTAATGATTTTATTGTAGACTAGATGCGATTTATTAGGCAAGAATTTTTTGTAAGAATTCTTTTCAGTACATCAGTTTCGGTATTTTTCTTGACATTTTGACTAAAGATGTGCTGATCTGCATTACTTAGAAATATTTTGAGTAGTCTGGTACATGTAGCTAATGATTTGTGATCCTTCTAAATGTTTTAATCGATGCAATTAATGTAAATTAGAAGGCTCCATCTGAATTTCAACTGCTCTGAAGAAATGCATAATCTGCTTAAAATTTCGATACAGTTTTTCTTCCTTTATCTTTCCAGCAGAAAGTGATAAGGTTGGCAGAGAATAAAAAAACAGCAATATAGGGACTTTCAACAAAACTGTTTCAATATTAAATGATACAGCCAGTACCACAGGGCTATTAAACAAAAAGGACCGTTTTTATACAATTACTTTTCTCACCACAGGTACATCTAAATATTATTTGCAGTTAAGCCAAACATAATATCCTTGACAGTTGTATGAAAGATTTAAAAAGTTACCATAGCTCAGTAAACTAAAAATCTAGTTCTACGTCTGCAGTGCTTATGATCTAGAAATCCAGATCCTAAACCTGAGTATTTGCAATCTGAAATTGAAATTCCTCACTGTTAATCAGCTCACAGTTGTGACAGATTTCCCTACGATAGCTGTGACTGAGGAAATCTCAGAGTTTTCCATTACAGTATCCACTTCTGATCCCACTGTTCATGTGTTCCTTGTTGAAATACCAAAGACATGAGCAAGCAACACGAAGCACTCACAATGCATCAGCTTCCATTCAACATTCCTGCCTTTGCAGTTGGGATCCTGAGAATCAGGGTCTAAAGGAAAACATACCCTAGCCATAGAAAAATTTGCTTTGCCACATTTGTTGGTTTACAGAGATGACCTACTTCTAATCCTTATGAAAACAAAATGGACATTTTCTCTCTAAAGTTATTCTTAATCACATCTTTAAAAAACTTCTTTCACTACAAATGCTGTTTAAGAAATAAAGAATAAAATGTAAATGCAATGGAAAGTCGGAGGGAAAATGCAATATTGAGGAAAATACATAGGCCAATTAAAATGATTAGCACAGATAAGGAGAGTCTATATTCCTGCTGCAACTGCTCACTGATGGTTTTCTTCATGTACAAGAGGTTGCCTTGGGGGTGATTGATCTACTTCCAGAAAGTATAATCATTGGTTTCCAGAGCATCTAAAAGACAAAGTCTAACAAGACCATGCACTATACTCATATTGGATTTTACCTCTCCTCATTATTTAGGCCCCTCTAGCAATTTTCCCTTAATAAGTTCTTAGTTCCTAGTGCATTGCTGTATTCCTTTTTTTCTATAACATATTTTATTCTTCCAAATTAATATGGTCTACTTGTCTTGACATGACTTCTACACCACTTCTCTCTAATTACTGTTCTTGGTGTCATAACATTTCTTGCAAGTACCATAGAATAAGTGCCATTCCTATGTTTATTTTAGAATCCTGCACTATAAGGAAGAATAGTATTAGTTGCTCAATTTTATCATTTTTCTATGCCATTATTAGAACATAAATAAGGGATCAAATTTTTGGACTTGAAGTGTGGTCTTAGCATACCAGATACTTTAATGCAGATGACCTGAAACCAAAACAGAAGATAATTTCAATACACCCTTTGAATCTGGGATATAAACTGTAAGCTTTCATGATTAAAGGAAAAAAAAGAAAAAAAAAAACACCGAAAAACAAGTTTTAAATTAATTGTTAATTTTAAAGGCATTTAATAGCAACCACAGGAAACTGGGACTCTGGTTTCCACAGTTATGTTAAGTGTATGTTTAATTTCAAGATTTTGTAGTGCTGACATTCAAACAAGATTCAGAGTCTTGGTTGATAAAGCACAGGATGTGTGGACACTATTTATACTTCAAGGTTGTGATATAGGGGGCATGATAAAGATGATTAATAGGACATACTGTCACAGCCTCCTGTCCTTATTTTAACAATCAATAAAATCAAAAAGGTATAGAAATAAGCTGCAAGATCCCTTTAGATTTTTGGTGGTTTCAAGCACATTGTGCATTAAAAACAGGAAGGTTAGAGGCAACTTGATCATCGTCCTTAAAAGACAGCTCAGGGAACAAATTCATGGCAGAACGTATCTTGCAAACCAAGGAGCTTCAAGTGTCTCAAACTAATAGTAAGTGTGAAATGAGGGGCAAGAGGAATACTCCAGTGAAATGTAGTTAACTACTAAAGCAGTTAATCTAGGAATCCAAGTCTGTGTGTTTTCAAGTCTTTCATCTAACACCAAAGATACTGCTCTAGCTTGTCAAGAATAATGGAAGTGATGGAAATATTTCTGTCTTCAGATTCCAGGCTATTTTTGAACAGAAATTCAGTTTGACATACTGGTTTCTCTTGTTGATAAAAATCAACACAGCTCCATAAAATATACTTGTTAAGAATTGTAATCAAACACTATTAAGAGTCAGAGAAGGAAACTAGAGAAAAATAATTAAGCTATAGCTGTGTATAATGAAGCAGGAGGGAATCCAGTACCCAGATTGTCTGGTTTTATGTTGCATCAAAATTAATATTTCATTTCGAAATGATCTTTCTGTATTTACTTCTAAGACTGTAATTATATTCTTTTTAAAGCATGGGTGGAATTTGTGATTCTGTTTCTGAAGTTAATAAAACAAAAAACAAATGCAAAACGTGAAGGAAATTTTTCCTAAATTATTACTCACACAGGTACATTGACCTTGGTCATCAGCAGCTTGTACCATAACAGCTGTAACCTTAGCTCCTTAACCAAAAATTCTCTTCCAGACTCTTTTCCTATTCACAATGCTATTTACTTTTTTTTTTTTCAGGTGGGTTGGACGGGACCTCAGAGATCATCAAGTCCAACCCTTGATCCACTACCACTGCGGCTACCAGACCATGGCACTGAGTGCCACATCCAGTCTCTTTTTAAATATCTCCAGGGATGGAGAATCCACCACCTCCCTGGGCAACCCATTCCAATGTCTGATCACCCTCTCCATAAAGAAATTCTTTCTAATATCCAACCTAAACCTCCCCTTTCTTGTCCTTAGTTACAAACTCCTCACCCTTTAATGCTCTTAATGAGTCTTCTCCTGAAGACAAATTGGTTTTAAGACAGAAATTTCACCTGTTCTGCCACTTCTGCATTTTCCTTCCACTGCTACAGAATTCTGATCCAAAGAAAAATATCATTCACTGCTTCATGCTTAGTTCAGATCTAAAGCAAAGATCCCCTAGGAAAAACTAGAGACCAACAAGAACAGAAAGAATGGCAACAGCTATCATCACCCACAAAAAGCAGAGATCCCTTCGCACTGTCTTTTAGTAAGTCAGACAGTATCACAGTCCTTTCCTTCATTGATCGACATATTTATGCCAAAGGTAGCTTGTAAAACTCTATCCCCTTTTTCTCTTCCTCCCCCAAAAAGGCTTTCCTAGCTGATGAGTAGTCAGGAACAAAACTGTGCCAGAACAGTATCTCACAAAATCTTATATAAGTCATTACTAAGGAATATCACTGCTGCTAGGTTGCTCTGCAGACAGTAGATTCAGAGTAAAGATCCTGTGATGCAAAATGTGTGGATAACAGAAGTAAAGAAAATAGTGATATTTCAGATGCACTTGTGAAAGCTGACTGCAAATGCAGTTAATTGGCCTGGGTGTGAATGGATAAGTACCTTGTGAGACATTGTGACTGAGTGCAATCTTATAAAAAGAGCTAGGAATTAACCATGTTTGGAAACCCTGCTTCCATAGTATCAAATACACAAAAGGAACTGCTGCTGCTTTATAAAGCATGTAGATTTGACAGTTATACGTCAGGAAAAAAAATTAGCATGGGCATATGCTACATTCTGCAAACACAGAACTAACACCTCTAATACTGATACACTGAACTTTATTTAAAAATGCTGAACATGTCATTTCCCACAGAGTCCTTTCTCCTGAAGTCATAGCACTGCAAAAGCTACCTCCTTATAATGGAAAAATTGCTTCAAATACTTAGCATGTTCGTTTAGGGACGCTTATGTAAATTTTTGTCTGAAGTTGTTCTGTTATGACAGAAAATTCTTTGTCAGTTGTTAAAATCTCTATTAAAAGTTACATATAATTGTCCTTAAAATCAGTGAAAATATTTGCAACACCTCTGAATTTCCTGTGTCCAGCCACAGGTGACTTACATTACTTTCTCCCTCTTCATTTCTGAAGGATGCTCCATAGAAAAAAATGTCCCATGGCATTGTGTGCCATGTGGTACACTGAGAATTCTCTGACATTTCCTGTTCACTGAAAATGTCCCCAGTTGAAATGCACTTTTTCAGTTATTTTGTACCTGCATAATGTCATCTGTGCACATCTAAGGCTCAGAAAATTTTGCTAGCTGGCAAAGTCTACTGACAAACAAATCAATGGTTTTCATTTTGCTGTTGGCACACCTGACAGGGTATGTGACTATCAGACGTCAAATTCTTTTTAGGCTGGCTTTATTGATCAATTCTATCCAGCATGTTTAAAGCCTTCCTTTTTATTTTGAAGTATATAGAAAATGTCTTGCTGCTCAAGGTGCCACAGATGCTGAGTTATTTATTGTCACTTGCTATTAGTGTCCTTACTGGCAACTGTATGGTAATCATGTCTCTTTTCTTCCTTTCAGCCAACTTCTGTCAAGTACCCTTTCTCATACCTATACACATTAAATAGTCTCACACAGGGCTAGTAAAATGTTCCAAACAAGGTGATTGTGGCTACTGTTAATACTGTCTTGTATGGACCTTTCTAATATATCATGAAAAACTATTATTGTTTTAAGGACAAAAGAATGAACTGACAGACCTTGATTTACTCCTTTTCGTGTTCATTTAGAGGTTTTGTTTAGGATAAAATTTTATGCTTTTTCTCACTAGAGAGCTGAATCTGCCATACTTTTGACATCCCAGGCCCCTGGTGTTCCCATTCCATACCAGATGTGCTTACCCAGCTTTGCTATTCTATAAACGTGTGGTAAGTTGCAGCACCACAGTCACTCCTGCATCCAATAAATCTCGTTTGTCATGAGATTTCAAGAAAAGTTCTGAGCCTGTAGCAAAAATCTGTATCTTTTATACTTTACCTGCTTGACTTGGTACTTCACAAAATTATCTAAATTTCCAGTAACCAGAACTGCTTCTGCACCATGTAGTTAATCAATAAGACCCTAAAGAACAGCAAGTATCATACAGTCAGTCCACACAAGCTGGCGTGTGCCTTGAGGTTTGCCTGAATCAGTACATTACTTCTTCACAAGAGCTAAGGATAGCCTTTAGGCACATGGGCTCTCTGCCTTTAGTATACTGTATGTATATCCTTACTATTCTGTAACTTACTGCTGTCTTGGCAGTTTCTGATAAAGGTGAATTCAAATGTTTCTGTGGCTTGATTTATAGCCAGGAGCACACACAGGTCTGCTGCAAGTGGAAGCCCATGCAGACTGTCTGTGAATCAGAAGATCTGGGTCATTGATTATTCTCAACTCCAATGAAATCAGATTTTAAATTTTTGCTTCATAAAGCAGGGTTTTTCCTATCTTTATCACAGTATGACAAAATTATTCTGGTTGGAAAAGACTTTTAAGATCATCAAGTCCAACCATTAACCCAGTTGAGTTGAATAATGATCATTCAACCACATCCCTGAGCATCATATTCCAGTGCTTAATTACCCTTTCAGTGAAGAAGTTTTTGCTAATATTGGATCTAAACCTTTCCTGAAACAACCTGAGACTGTTTCCTCTTGTTTTGTTGCTTGTTACTTGAGAGACCAGCCCCCAACTCACTACAACTTCCTTTCAGGTATTTCTAGAGAGTGATAAGGTCTCCCCTCAGCTTCTTTTTCACCTGACTGAACAACCTCAGGTCCCTCAGACTTCTAGGAAGTGATAGCGGCTTCTGCCAAACACTTGTATGAACAAAATTTGGTTTTCTGACTCTTCACAAAAAGCAAATACATTACAAACAAAGAAGATTCTGTGTTAGATTCACACGAATGCTTACAGAGTTAGTACTGAAGTTAACTTGTCTTCACTCCTCATTTAAATGATCCCATTAGCATTATCATCTGAAAAAACAAAAGAAATTATGTTGTTATTTACTTTTACTGCACATATGGAGACACTGAGGTTTTCTGGGTGACAGTTTCACAGATGGGCACACCCTATGTTTGTGGCATGAGTCCTTAGGAAGCTGCCCTGATGCACAGGATTCATCCCTGATGATAAGTACCCATCCTAGAAATGCTTATCCCAATCAATAACTCAACAGTTCATGACATGTTTGCTAGTGTGGGTGACAATGGAAAATCTTAGTTAAAACCTCCTGTTGTTCTTCACGTTTCCAGTTCACAGCTGAAGAATTATTTTCCTTCACAGTTGTGAAAGTTCAGATTCCCCACAGTGCAGTTTTGTTGCACAGACAAATAGACATAAATTTCTGTCTCGCTCACCCTACTAGAAGAATTACCAGAGAGTGGAAAACCTGTCTAAAAAAGTGAAAAACAAGAATTGTATCTTTGCTCATGTGAGTACCAAAGATCTTTGTATGTGGACATATATGTGTATTCATACATATAAATATGCATATGTGTAGCCATACATAAATGTACATGTCTACAGATATAGAGAGTCATACACTCTCTAAGAATCAGATATTCTTTTTAATATTGTGAAGGGACAACATTAAAAAATCATGAGCAAATAACATTTCTGTGATGTTGCCTCCCAAGTTCCAGATTTCTTTACCTTAATTACTGGTCCTGCTTGTCTGTGCTATGACATCACGTCAAGGAAGTGCATGACAAAAATGCAGGAAAAAAATATATGTAAGTGTGGAGTTTGATGATTTTTAAATGCTTAATTTTTCGAAGTTCATAACGTTTTATAATACACTAATAATAATAATAATTTAATGCATAAAATGTCACATAGAAAAATAGGTTTTTTTCTTATTCTTTTGAAAGTATTATTTATGTCTTTTATCAAAGGCAAGCCAATGTGTTGGTATACAGCTTTTACTTAGGACTAAAAAAACCTACCTAATTTTATTTCAAAGGGATGTTTTATATGTGTCCTGTATATACATATTTTACATGTGTATATATTATATTGCATTTTTATTTAATTTTTCTACTAGTGCTATTTTCAAATTACCTCTAAATTTACTTAGTACTCTTAATTTTTTCTATTTTTGCTTTCTCATTAAATTTATTCCTACTGCTCCTCATCCTTTTTTATTTTTTAACCTCTCTTTATTGATATGAGAGCCAAGTTATAAATTCTGAGCTGTAATTTTGAACCTATTACGCTGATTGGAGCTTGAAATTGGCTAGAATTAGCTTATTTGCTCAGCATTGCAAAAAGACAAATACTGGTAATTCCTGAGCACTTTCAATTTCAATCTACTTCAGAGCAAATTTCATGTATTCAGCCTGCACCCAGTAACTACAGTTGCTCTGGAACTTCTTTGAGAAATGGTTTCCTGACCTGTGAGCAAAGGCAATGTTAGCCAGCCCTTAAAAAGAATGACTGCAGTAATTGCTACTGTACACATGAAGCAATGCTCTGCATTAGCCTGTGGCTGATAAGCAGATAGAAATTGGACTGAAAGTCTAGAATTACTATTTTTATTACATAGCCTGAATATATCTATGCATAAAAAATAATACCTGTATAGACCTCTTCATATACAGGTGTGTACAAGCCATGTAGAGCACTGTGTAGAGGCAGCCAGACATTCAAATAGAGCAATAGGATGGATTATGTTAACTGACCACATAGTTTTACTACTGCTTGGAGCCTTAGAGTTTGCCTAGGTTATAGGCAAAATAATTAACCACTTTAAAAGATCAGGAAAACTATCAGTCAGAGAATTCATGTCACAAGTGTATGTGTAAAGTAATGATAAAGCTCATGCTAAGGAAGAGCTGTAGCCTACATTCTGGCATTTTAAGCTGCTGAAAAGTTCAGCCCCACTGAGGGCTACTTCATCTCCTGTACACAGAGTTCTCATTACCCACAATATTGTCCAGGTTAAGGATTTCACAGCTCCTGTGTACCACTCAGTTTAGACACAATTCTAGCTTCATAGTGGGGCAGCTACTAACAAAAACCAACCTTTTCATGGGAATTGAGATTTTATAAATGAGGACATTTCTTTTAAATTATGATTCATCCTGAGCTGTTAAATTCTTATTCAGGTCCGGAAATAAATGAACAGATATTCAGAATTAACACTCTGCAAGTCAACCTCATCCTGCCTGTTGAAAGTCAAGGGAATCTCAAAATAGAGTATTTTTCTTTATGCCTGAGTTGAGAAAAAAGATCCCAGATTTTTCTGGAAATATTGCAAATGTCTTACTATACCTTTATTAATCTTTCTTCTGCATTTTTTGTTTCCAGATATACTCTCTCTTCTGCTTATGTATTCCTTTGCTATTCATCCTGCACTTCAATATTAGCCATCTTTATTAGGCATATGATAATGACTAATATTGAACCGCTATTGGAAATTTTCTCATTAAAAATAGAAATTTTATGCATACATAGCACCATTTTGAATGTCTATTCACAGGGTGTTTACGTTGCTCCAAGTTCCATGAGTCTTCACGTTCAGTATTTTGAATAGGACCAATAAATAGACAGTGATTACTCAACTTCATAAAGAATACTTTCAAAATAGTTCTCTTAATATCTCAATAGATTTTTTTTTTTTATGTTAGAAAGATTTCTTCAAGAGCTGCACAGGGACAGACCAATGGTGACATCAAGTGGTGATTTACATTTTGACTGTATTAGAGAATAATCACAGTGTCAATGTAACAAGACATTTCCTCAGAGTTTGTTCTCTGGTGACAAAATGATTTCTCGCAATCTTATTTCTATTTATTTTTGCTTACTGAGTAAGGGATAAAACTGGCAGAGGGGTTTTCTTCATTGTTTTTATTTTTTTTACTTTCTGCTTTGTCTCTAGGGCTTTTAATTTCCAGTTCTGCATCACCCTTTGGAAAATGGTAAATAGCATCCACCCTGAAGGAAAACTGTATATGTCTCATGAAAACACAGGGTACGGCTGGCTGAGGTTTGCATATGGTTTGCTATGCCAAATGTCATAACTGGAGACTATCATGGATAAACTAAAACCTGCTGTTCAGCTAGGTATTTCACTTCTGTTAGCTGAAAATGTCTCCATCATTCAGGTTCTGAATTACATGAGAATTTCTTTTTAATCCTAAATAGTATATAATTTTAACACAGAAAGTGATCAAAATAGGCTGATACAGGATTTTTTTTTTTGTGATACTTGCACTTCAAGCACTTTATACTGGCACTTCCTAATAAACTGATGGAGGAAAACTAAGTTCAGAAATGTCAGGACATCTAAAACTGCATTTTCTGCAGACTCTCATAGTATACTACTTCTCAGTAAATATGAAGTGGACACCTTATTTCTTTCTGATTTCTTTCAATAGCAAATACTAGTCTTGAGTATTGCCTTATGGTGGCCTTTCACTATTGAAAGGGGGCTTGTAAGAAAGATGGGAACAAAACTTTTAGCAGGACCTGTTGTGATACGGCTGCTGAGAGAGTCTGAGGTTCAAAATCCATCTGGCCATGTCTTTGTATGAACTTCTCCAGGTGATCCTGTTGCAGCAGGGGTATTGGTCTAGATGATCTTCAGAGATCCCTTTCAACCCCTACCATTCTGCAAATTTGTGATTCTGTAAAGGAGTAATGGTGTTAAATAAAAGAGTGTAGATTTAGATCAGATGTAAGTATGAATTTTTTTATGAGAAAGGTGAAACACTGGAACAGGTTGCTCAGAGAGATGCCCTATACCTGGAAATGTTTAGGGTGAGGTTGGACTGGGCTCTCAGCAACCTGATCTAGTTGAAGACATCCCTTCTCAGTGCAAGTGGATTGAACTAGATGATCCTCAAAGGTCCCTCCTAACTCAAATCATTCTATCATTTTACAATCCAAGAAAATACATCAAGCATGAGTTTTATTGATCTTGCAAGTTCTCAACAGCAAGTGATGAATTGTATTACCACAAAGTCTCTACATTTAAACAAGTAAAATATTTTTCAGGTGTTTCAATATTGTAAGTAGAAAATTACATTCTGCTAATGGCTATAGGGCATGGAAAGAGCTGCCAGAGCCTGTGAACACAGGAGTGTTTGTGTAGTTTAAGCTTTAGAAGTCTCCTTCCTGTACAGATGACTTGTCCAAACTTTTCCTTAACAGAGAAGATGTCATTTTGTGCCCCTCTGCATTTTTTCCCTTTGAAATGTAAAAAAAAAAAAAAAAAAAAAAAAAAAAAAAAAAAAAAATCACAGTTCTCCCTGTCTAATCCTTAAAAATTCATAGTGCACTGCATTATTAGTCCTGAAATCAGCTACAGCATTAAGTATCTCCATTTGTAATCACCTTTTGGAAAATAACATTGCACAAATAGTTGTAGCAAAGGGTAATAATTAAAACAGGTAAAAAACCAAATTTCAAAGGGTTTGGTTTGGGTTTTTGTTTTGTTTTGTTTTCAACTCCAAACAGGCTGTTGGGAAGTTTCTACTCCTAAGATCTCAGTCTGATTGTGACAATTCAAATAGAAATGACCCTGTATGCAATGTGATTGACAGACATGAATATTCCTCTTTTAGCATGAGCCACAAATTAGACATCTGCTTGCAAAAGGGAGTTACAGCACTGTTTTTCCAGTGTCCAAGCACCAAACAAAATCTTCTGTAAAGAGAAAATTGCCCTTTGTGAAAGCACAAGAACTGTAGGTCTCAACAGGAGCTGTGAGGGAAGAATCAGTCAATGCTTTCAGATACTACAAGAGTCGATTGAGCCACAAGGAGCACTCCCAGCCTTCACTGATGATTGCAACACTGGTACTGTATTATATTTGGCCTGGAGACATGGCCATAATCAATGACTATTCTGGGGCCAGTGATAACCAACATAATCAGCGAATCAGTGCATTCTCTATTGTTCTTTCTTTGTGTTTAAGTGTTAGTAACATAGCAACTTGAGATAAAAAGGAATGTTGCATAAAGATGATTAACAGACAGAACATTTTTTCATAATGTTCCAGAGAAAAGTAACTGAAGAGTTATGCAAAAACCATAAGAAAGCAGAATTTCTCTGGGGAAGGCTTAGAAAATTTTTACTAGCTCTTGACTAATGCTATGGAAACACCTGGTCAAATTTATCTCCTGAAGATCAGAAGTCAGAGTTCGCAGTGCCCTGACTTGAAGTGCTAACTCCTGTTGCTTTAACTACAGCAATCTGGTTTTTAATTCTCAACCAAATACCCCTTGTCCCCATTTTCAGCCTCCCTCTATAGAACTTCATTACATCTTTTTCCACTGTATTAAATAGTCGTCTACCAACCAAAATCTGTTATAATATACCCAGCTGGGGGCAGTGGACAAGTTGGTTTTATCCTTCTCTTGAGCATATCAGAGGCTGACCTTTATCAACTTGTTTTCACAAGGTGGATTTTTCATACCTCAGTTCATTTTTCTCAAGCACTCCCAATTAACCTTCCATAGAAATTAACTGTCTATTCTCAAAGTATGAGTCTACCCTTTTCCCCAAGAAAAAATGTTTTCTGAACATTTCCAGCAAATAAAAAATAATGAGAGACAATGAAGCAATTGTAACCCCATTTGGAACTGTAACCCCAATTAGAATCACTTATTACAGAATGTATTTCATTAGGAGAAGACAGAGGACTGACCTGCAACCTGGAGGAACTGAATTTCAAAGCAGAAGCATTCATTATGTTCTTCAAAATTTGCTGCCCCTCAACTTGCTTAAATCTCAGCAAAGGAAAGTTTCTTTTGTTTTCAAATGGTGGGATAATATGGGAAATATTTGCCCTATTTCAGTGCATGGTGAGTCCATAATGACAGTCCATCTACAACAGTAGTGAGGAGTTCCATTTTTGATGCCTAGGAACTCCTTCTCCAGGCTGCATCTCTTGTACTGCTCCATGAGCCAGAGTGACCATCAGAGCATCAAGTCCCTGGGGCAACTGGGAAAGCCTCATGCTTCACCCTGCAGCTGGTGGAACCTCAAGGGAAAGGTGTTTCTAGCAGTTATTGTCAGGTGGTTAAGAGGGATCTGGCATAATGTCCAAAGTCCTCTTTATAACGTCACATCCAGGGGAGGTACATTTGGAAGTGAGACACAATACCTGAAACAACAGTGCCAGAGTAATAGAAAATAGCAATTAAGTGACAGAATAAAGAGAGTGAGAGTATATGAAGTCCTAGAAAAGATTGGTGCATAGACCACAGCCCTCACACTACAAATCTTCTCTCTGTGCCAGTTTTATGAGAAAATGCTCTTTTCATAGAGCAGTGGTTCCAGGCATGACGAATCTGCTCTCTGGAAAGAAGGAGCACGAATAAAACTTCAGTTCATTGTGCCATCTTCATGTGTGATGGATAAACTTATGAATACAATGAAGAGAGTAAATGACATTCAACAAAGCACATCACTTCTCATTAGCCATCTAGAGAGGTTTCCTATGGCAGTCAGTGTAATGTGAAAAGGCATCAGAATAATCCTAGAGATACAGGGCTATCTGGGCTAATTATAGACCTTGACACTACCACGAGCAGTGACACTACCACTGAGCAAGAAAGCTGGACCAAGTATGAGCAAGATCAGCATTTTCATACGGTAATGTTTTAAATATCCCTGCATAATCCTAAAAAGTAAGTGAAATTGTAAATTAAGCTTGGGCGATTTTGAGATATTTTCAGACCATATCTTTTCAGATATACTTAGCACATAGGTAACATTTAGGTATGTTTCTATGCAGTAGGTTGATGGGTTTTTCTCTTGTTTTCTTTTTTTTCTACCTAGCTTTTCTAATAAATTTACCTCTGATTTTCTTAACATCAGTTGTAGAACCTTGTTAGAGAGGCTGACCATACCTGTAGTGAAATGAGGCAACCAGGTGCCACTAATTGCCAGGGAGTAAGCATGAGTTTCTGCTTCAGGCCTCACCTTTTATTGGCCCCCTGGTCCTGCTCATGCTCAGTGGGGGCCCACCCTAATTAGGCACAGGTGGGCTTGACACAAGCTCATGCCCACTCCCTGGCAATTAGTGGCACCTGGTTGCCTCATTTCACTACACATACCAGAGCAGCAGAAGAACCGATTTATCAAGTATCTGCTGGTGGTGATAGACATCCTTATTAGAATAGATTTTCTGATACTGGGTTGAAGTCTTCCTTAATACTGTGGAGAGTTACATATCATAGGGACCAGTGCCACAGAGGGTTTTAAGACAGTAACATTTAATAATGGGCTGAGAGAAAAGCTGTTAAACTAGGACCAAAGACTAATAATCCCTTCTTTGTACTGAATAGGACCCAGTTCCACAAACATTGCTTGTTAGCTACAGCACAAGGCAAATTCAGATTTCCGAACTGGGTTCCAAGTAACCAGTTCTTGGTTTGGATTTTGTATTTATGCCACACAGCTTTGTGTTTATTTCTTTCCACAAGAGGGCAATAGTGAACTATAAATATATCATGCTTTTGCTCAAGAGTGTTGACAACATAGTAAAATGATTTTTCTTTTGAAAGAGTTGTCACAGTACTATAACTCAAAACTGTTAAATAAATAATAATAAATAATAAATAAAATTTAAAAAAAAAATCAAAAAGCTCTGTAATAAAATCTTCCACCCAGAGAGAAGTACTACTTATAAAGGAAATTTCTCAGCATGTTTCAGCCTGAGATGCTGGAAATTAGAGATGCATCAAGAGCTTTACTCATTTTTCTACAAACTGAGGACTTGTATCATCATTTATTCCATGCTGCATGTTGGGTTTCAGTTGTTTTATTCTCACTGTTACATAATTCTCATGTTTAGGGTTTTTTTGTCCTATGCAAGATTTATTCCATCTGTGTGTCTTCCAGTTCCATTTCAACAGCCTTCTTTCTATCTTTTTTTTTTTTTCTCTTGTCTCAGTGTAGACATTAACTATTATTTATGGATCTTTTCTTGCCTTGAACAACTGACTTGAGAGAAAATATGTGTGTATGTCTTCCCAGGAAAAAGAATAGGAAGATTCTGTGAAATTTGCAAGGCAAATGTTCTTTTAAAATATTTTTTCACCCCTGGTAAAGATAGGAAACCTACATACAATTTAGATCTATTACAATGTGTTTAACAATATACAACTTGCTCTTGGAGTATACAGAAACTATTTAAATCAAAGGGCAATTGTTTATTTAAAGTTACTTCCAGGGATTAGAGGGACTTTAAGACCTTGGATAATGCTAACCTAATTCTTTATAATTCATTTTCTTACTTTCATGCTTACTTTTATACCATTATAACTGGGGCTATCTGTACCTTTTATCTGTATTCTTTGAAAACAAATCAGTCCTGGAATTTGAAATGAAAAATATAGGAACAGGCACTTAGCTGAATTCATTCAAACTCTTTGAAAATTCTGTATGTTAAAAAAATCATATTAAGTGTAATAAAAGCTAACTCTCTGTGGACATTGGTAAATTTATGAGAAAATACAAGGGAAACATAATGTAAAAGAGAAAAAAACTATTGTGCTACTGTATAAACTAAAGGAAAGAGAGTTTAAGAACTATCAATAGGCAATTCTTGAGTAATGAATTTGATACATTGCTTTTACACCACAACAACTATGAAGTGAGGCACTGTTTATTCATTTGAAAAATGACCAGCAGATCATTCTTCAGTTCTGTGTAGATGACTGTCTTGATTCCAGCTAGGGTAGAGTCTGTTTTCTTCATAATGGCCACTATGGGGCTATGTTTTGGATTTGAGCAGCAAACAGTGCTCATAATACTTTTGTTATTGCTGAGCATCTCTTACACAGAGAAAAGGGTGATTCTGATTCTCACCCCACCCCACAGTGAGCAGGCCAGGGGCACACAAGATGTTGTGAAGAGACAAAACTCTGACAGCTAAACACAACTGACCAATGGGATATTCCATGCCCTATAAGATCATGATCAGGAATAAAAGCCATGGGGAAGATGAAGGAAAGGAGGATGTTCAGATGTATGAAGGAAGATGTTCAGAGTGTTGACATTTGTCTCCCCATGTTACACATAGGCATGATGGAACTCTGCTTTCCTGGGGATGACTGAGCACCATCCTGCAGATTGAAAGAGTTGAATGGATTCTTTGTTTTGTTTTGCTTGTGAATGTGCCTTTTTCTTTCCC
Organism: Calypte anna; assembly: GCF_003957555.1. NCBI lineage: Eukaryota > Metazoa > Chordata > Aves > Apodiformes > Trochilidae > Calypte > Calypte anna. Next base: position 97,404,037 of record NC_044245.1, read on the forward strand.
TATTAAACTTTCTTTATCTCTCTGTACTCATGAGTTTTCTCACTTTTAGTCTTCTGACTCTCTCCCCCATCCCACTGATGGGAGGGGACTTAGTCATCTGTTGGGGTTAAAACACAACACTAACAAAACAAGTTAATTTTCTGAAGGAATTACAATGTCACATAAAAAGTACTGACCATTTTCTTACTGCTTTGTGGGGTTTTTTAAAATGGTTTGCATATAAGACCTTGCATGTGTCTTGGTTGAAAGTTGCTGCTCATGGAATCACCTGCATTAAAAGGAGTGATTTATTTCTAAAGATGCATAAGTAGGACTTGTTTTGATATCTGCAATATACCTCAGTTCCAGCTTCTCCAGTCACAAATGAGTTCTCCAAAGAACTAGTCACTGACCAAACCATGAAAAATGAAACCAGCCACTATAATCTTAGCTGAAACATCTGAATGTATTTTCTTATTATATCCTAAAATAGCGCTTGAACAGACTCTAAACATAGGACATTTACAAGCAAGAAAGACAAGTGTCTTGCCTATAATGGCTACCAAGATTTCAGAGATTTCCAGGCCTGGTCTGCCAAACCCTTCTTTTGAGCCTTTTTCTACTCCTAAACCATTTGCTTAGCTGTGTTGTAGGCTGCATTAAAAGAAGCATGACCAGCATGTCAAGGGAGGTGATCATCCCCTTCTGCTCCACTCTCAGGAAACCCCACCAGGAGGATTGTGTCCAGTTCTGGAGCTCCCAACATGGAGCAGTTGGAAGGAGTTTAGACAAGGACCATGAAGATGATCAGAGGGCTGGAACACCTCTCCTATGGAGACAGGATGAGAGTGTTGAGGTTGTTCAGGCTGTAAAAGAGAAAGCTCTGGGAAGCTTTCTGGGGAGACCTTATAGCGGCCTTCCAGTCCCTGAAGGGGCCTACAGGAAAGCTGACTTTATACAAGGGCATGTAGTGATAGGACAAGGGGAAGGAGTTTTAATCTGCAAGAGTGTAGTTTTTATTAGATATTAGAAAGAAATTCCTGTGAGGGTGGTGACACACTAGCCCATGTTGTCCAATTAAGTTGTGGATGACTTCTCCCTAGAAGTGTTTAAGGCCAGGTTGCATGGGGCTTGGACTACCTGGTCTAGTGGGAAGTGTCCCTGCCCATGGCAGGGGGTTTGGAACAAAGCATTACACGACTCTATGATTCTTTCAAGCATTCATCAGAGACTAAAGAGCCATATTTTAGTTAGTAGGCTGAAGTCAGGTGGCATGGTTTGCAAATTTTAGGTGTAGGGGAGGAGATGAGAAGAAAAAGGGAGTTATCTTGGAAATATGAAGAGACTTTTGCAGCAGAGAGCTTAGGACAAGAAGATTGAGGAGGCTGGCGCTCTGTGATGCGAGGTTTTGGTGACCTCTGGTAAGAACTGAAGCATTTGATCAGCACAGGAGAAGTGAGCAGCTCAATGGAAAGGAAAGGGAGGAAAGCTTTGAAGTGTGGAGTCAGAGGGATTCTAAAATCTGAGCTTCTCTTAAGTCCTTCAACTCCCATTCAGATGTCTTGCTAGCACTCCAAGTTGTCATGCTCACTTAAAAGCTGAATCAGAATATACTCATGAGTCATTCACTTCAGAGCATGTAGAGAGGAGAGATGAGCACAGAGTGCCTGATATTTGACATCAGAAGACAGTTTTAAATTAGTTATGAAAGGGCAGAGTACAGAAAATCAATAGAACTGAGAGAAGCATGTAGCAAGGATGAAACATACTTCACTCTAACCACAGGGAGAAAATATTTGAAGTAGTACAGTGTCATATATAGTGTCAGCAACTAGGCTGGTGAAGGGACTCAAGCACAGATCCTATGAGGAGAGGCTGAGGGAGCTGGGGCTGTTCAGCCTGGAGAAGAGGAGGCTCAGGGGAGACCTCATCACTCTCTACAACTCCCTGAAAGGAGGGTGTAGCCAGGTGGGGGTTGGTCTCTTTTCCCAGGCAACTCTCAGCAAGACAAGAGGGTACGGTCTTAAGTTGTGCTGGGGGAGGTTAAGATTGGACATTAGAAAGAATTTCTTTACCGAGAGGGTGATCAGACATTGGAATGGGCTGCCCGGTGAAGTGGTGTATTCTCTGTCCCTGGAGATATTTAAAAAGAGACTGGATGTGGCACTCAGTGCCATGGTCTGGTAACTGCAGCGGTAGTGGATCAAGGGTTGGACTTGATGATCTCTGAGGTCCCTTCCAACCCAGACGATTCTATGATTCTATGATTCATATAAGCAAGGCAGCCTTAGAGAGCCTTCCATTTAAGGAAGCTGTTTTCGTGACACAAAAGAAACAAGCAAGGACATGATTATGACACTCGAAATAAATGGTCCATCTGATTAGATTTATTTGGACATTTTCAACATTCACTGCTTGGCATACAGTAGCCAGTTGGACTGTTTGGTAGTCCCCTGGATGAAAATCAGAGGTGACAATATTGTATGTGGCAAGAAATACAAGTGCAGCTAAAGAATGGCTGATCATTTTTTGCATGTAAATACAAATAACTATAAAAAGATAAAGAAGAGATCCATGGAAATTTAGAGGGGGGGAAAACTAAATCAAAAGCTTTGATGTAAATCATTGCATAAACTCACAATATAACATTGGAGTTATAAACATCTCTGAATAAGAAGCAAAAATCAAGAGGATAATGTACATATATTGGGCAACGAAAAGAATTGTGATAAAACAGATGTGTGTTAAGAAGAGAAATGGCCTCTAATTTAACAAAAAACTGACCATTTCTCTTGATGCAGAAAATTACAAGCAAGAGTTTTCTGGAAGGAAGCTTCTCTTTCAAGTAACTGTTAAATTATTCCAGGGGAAAATCACCCAAAATAAAAATACTGTCATTGGGAAACATTGCTCCATTTGTCTCATAAGTAGAGACAAATTTGGGTAGTTTTCATTCAATTTTTCTTTGTGTTTATTACATGTCAGAATATATCTCTGAGGAAACAGTCGTCTCCTTCAATGATGAGGAAAAGCAAAATATTGATGAAAATACTGACCAAAATATCTCACACTGAAACATGACTTAGTCAAAAAGTCTGTGTCAAGGTGGGGACTTGGGAATAGGATAATCTAAATACACTTCCTATAGGACACTACAGCAACAATTAATGAATTAAAGTTTTTCAGCTTTAATTCAAAAACTCAGTTTAAACAAAGTCTTTCAAACACAATAAAATGACAAAAGCAATAAAAGTGTTTCACAAAAGAGCATTCACTGACTAACAAAAGTATGTATTCAAAGCTGTACGAAAGATAAAAAAGCCTTGAGCTGGTTTAAACTGTGTAGTGTATAGATAGTTCTATTTACAGTTTTATGGTAAAAGTAACCTTAAATTTTATCTCGAAGGTAAGATCTCAACAGCTGTGATACACATGGAGAACAAAGTATACATTCACAAGAATCACAGAACTTAATCTCTTTGGGTGAAAAACATTAATATAATGAGAGATTAAATTAAACTGATAGCATGATTTAATTTAAAATTGCTTTAAAATAAATTTAGTTCATAGAATCATAGAATCATAGAATCCTAGGGGTTGGAAGGGACCTCGAAAGATCATCTAGTCCAACCCCCCCTGCCAGAGCAGGGCCACCTAGAGTACATCGCGCAGGAACGTGTCCAAGCGGGTTTTGAATGTCTCCAGTGAAGGAGACTCCACAACCTCCCTTGGGCAGCCTGTTCCAGGGCTCTGTCACCCTTACAGTAAAAAAATTTTTTCGAATATTCAACTTGAACCTCCTATGCTCCAATTTACACCCATTACCCCTTGTCCTATCACTGGTAATCACTGAGAAAAGCCTAACTCCATCTCCCTGACACTCGCTCCTTACATATTTGAAAACATTGATGAGGTCACCCCTCAGTCTCCTTTTCTCCAAACTAAAGAGACCCAGCTCCCTCTGCCTTTCCTCATAAGGGAGATGTTCCACTCCCTTAATCATCTTCGTAGCTCTGCGCTGGACTCTTTCAAGCACTTCCCTGTCCTTCTTGAACTGAGGGGCCCAGAACTGGACACAATACTCCAGGTGTGGCCTCACCAATGCAGAATAGAGGGGGAGGAGAACCTCTCTTGACCTACTAACCACACCCTTCCTAATGCACCCCAGGATGCCATTGGCCTTCTTGGCCACAAGGGCACATTGCTGGCTCATGGTCATCCTCTTGTCTACCAGGACCCCCAGGTCTCTTTCACCTACACTGCTCTCCAGCAGGTCAGCCCCCAACCTATACTGGGACATCGTGTTGTTCTTCCCCAAATGCAAAACTCTACACTTCCCCTTGTTGAACTTCATCATGTTTCTCTCTGCCCAACTCTCTAGCCTGTCTAAGTCTCTCTGAATGGCCGCACGGCCTTCCGGTGTGTCAGCCACTCCTCCCAGCTTAGTGTCATCAGCAAACTTGCTGAGGGTACACTCTATACCCTCATCCAAGTCGTTGATGAAGATATTGAACAACACCGGTCCCAGTACCGACCCCTGAGGGACTCCACTAGTCACACACCTCCAACCAGATTCTGCCCCATTGACTACAACTCTCTGACTCCTTCCTTTCAACCAGTTCCTGATCCACCTCACTACCTGATCACCAAACCCATACTTGGTCAACTTATCTACAAGGATGCTGTGAGAGACGGTGTCAAATGCTTTACTGAAATCAAGATAAACCACATCTACCGCTCTTCCATCATCTATCCACCTAGTAATTTCCTCATAGAAGGCTATGAGGTTAGTCAAACATGATTTACCCTTGATAAAACCATGCTGACTGCTCTTGATGACCCCCATGTCCTTGATATGCCTGGAGATAGCGACAAGAACAAGTTGTTCCATCACCTTTCCAGGGATGGAGGTGAGGCTGACCGGTCTATAGTTACCCGGGTCCTCCTTTTTGCCCTTTTTGTAGACTGGAGTGACATTTGCTATTCTCCAGTCCTCAGGCACCTCTCCTGTTACCCATGACTTACTGAAGATGATGGAGAGTGGCCTAGCAATGACCTCCACCAGTTCCCTCAGCACCCTTGGATGCATTCCATCTGGACCCATCGACTTATGGATGTCCAGATTACTCAGCTGATCCCTAACCCAATCCTCATCTACTATGTCAAGCTCCTCATCTATCTCGACTACTTCTGGGGCTAAATGAATCTGGGGCTTGAATTGTGTCATGAGATGATACAAATCCAGAAGACTTCTCATATGGATAAAGATCACTATTATGGAGTACAGTCAGAGAATTCTCTTTTTTTTTTAATAATTCATTATAATACTTTTAGTTGTATTTTTCTTCATCTTGGTGGTATTTTCTTTTTTAGACTGATGAGCAATACATTAAATTAAGCAAAAGAAATCCTTTTTCTTTTTTTTTTCCTTCCACAAAGCAAGTGTTATTTCCTATTCTCTCAGAAAATATGAACTAAAAAACGTCATTTGATGGAGATTGTGGGTGTACACACCTGAAATTACACAGCTTCCAATTGATCCAAATGACTTTGAAGCAGGGCTAGCTTCAGGGAAACTAATGAATTTCTACATTGTTAGTATCTCTGTACTTCCCTTAATTTACTCTTCCTCTGTGTGTGCAATCAAATTTAGAACAGAAATTTCATCTGAATTAGAAAAAGGCTGACCTTAGATTCTGGCATAGGCTAAGAATTTTGATTTAAAAAAAAATCAAAAAATTATAACTGAAGTTTTAAAAAGACAATAAAGGACAGCTGCAAAGTCAGGTGTGTAACCTGCAACTTCTGGATGCTGAAATGTTGTGACATAATAGATATTTTTGAAATATGTTGGAATGAAAAAATCTGTTTGAACTGTCATAGATGTGCATAATTTCTACATCATGCATTTACAGAGCTGGTGAAACAGTATGAGCCTTGGAGAACTTCATCAGAGAGAATCAAATATTTCGAGTGGGAAAAAGGCCCCTATACTAATCAACTACTGAGTTACACAGGAAATGGGTGTATTATCAGTTAAACTACATCCACAATGTTATACTACGGTATTCAAATACGGTGATAAAATGTTTAGTGGCAATGGCTAAGAACTGCATGTTTTTACCTTTGAGGAACAGACACCAGTCACCATATAAAAGCAGTATTAAGAGGAAACCTAAATGACCAGAGATTGGAAGAGGCTTTTTCCACCTAGCAAAAAGAATATGCAAAATGATTAGCACTTCCTGTAAATATATCAAAGTATAAAGAGTTGTTTTCACTCAATATAATGCTATTACAGCAGCAAAATTGCATACACTGGCTAATGTATGTTGTATTGATAAAGGGCTTCCATTTTTGGACTGCGTAAGTCTCGGTAGCAGAAGGCAAAGTGAAGACAAAAACATGTAACTAATTTGAATACAGTGCTTCAGAGATGACCAAAAAAACCCAGCGTTGCCTTTAGTAGCAAAGAAATCAATCCACATGCCCCAGGTGACTGACATCAACTTGACATCCTCTTGTCTTACATTCTGCAACTGCCAGCTGTGAAGTGTCCTTGAGAAACCAGTCTTCTGTCGTCAAGTAAAATTCTAAACTGTGTGGATAACCAGACTATAGATAGTGGTAATTATCATCTTATTTAAAAGTGAAAGGCATTAGGAGATTAGTTAGATAAGCATGTCATGGGTGGATGATTAAACAATAGAATATGTAGTTTGAAATTCCTGTCATATTCCACATAAGCTTAATACAATATGATGGGTTATCCATCTTAAAATACTTTTTCTCCTCTTTCTCTGGCTATACATGGTACATATGCATCTAAATAAACCGCAAAAATTTAAAATATATAAATATCAGCATATATGAAATACAGACTTGTGATATGTTTCACCTTAATCATGTTTTAAACTGAAATCAAATGAACAGCCTGTTAGTATTCAGAACAATATATAATCCCTTCCCTTCAGCATTTCTTCGCCTGTCCCTGTTTGCTTCAGCATCCTGGGAGGATTCCATCCATTAGTCTACCCATTGTCCTGATCCGTGCCAGCCCATATCTGTGTGTTCCTGCCTCCAGCTCCCGACTGCTGCCGACTCCAGGAGTCCAGCCTGGACTTTCCCAGGGCTGCCCTGCAGCCTCGGTGGTGACGTGAGAGTTACTGGAGGCAAAGAGCGGAGGACTGTGGTATTGTTTTTCTGTATATTTGTATATATTTAATACTTCTACCTTTTCATCATGACTGTTACATTAATGCTGTGCTGTTTAGTTTCCAACCCACAAGTCTCTCTCCCTTATTCTCTCTTTTATCAAGGAGGCAGGGGGATTAATGGAGAGCATCTGTCACCCAGGTAATTGCAGGTCCAGCATTAAAACGTGACACTCCCAGATACTGAAATCAACTGGCATAGATCGGTGACACACAGACCCACTGGAGGGAAAAGTGTATTTTATAGCCTACCTGTGCCTGGGATCTGTTTGTAAAATATTTGTCATGGGCTGTGAGAGCAGAATAGAACACTGTCACAGTTCAGTAGCACGTACAATCATATTGGAAAATTCAAAAAAGTTTCTGGCCATTTTAATTCACTATTATAGATGAAGCTGTGAGAGGCCAGATCAGGTTAAGTAGAGTGTTTCAGGAATATAATTTGGACAATTGTAAATGGACTATCATGAGAGAGGGAAAAACTAGAGCTTCCCAATTTCAAGCTCTAATGTATATAGTAATCACCACTAAAGCAAAAGATTAGTTTTTAAAATATTTTCATAAATCTATTTTTTTTAAATCTCTAAATATGTAGAGATAATCTTATCTAACCTAATCTAGTTTAATCTAAACTATTAAATATATATTATTTATCAAACATATTTAAAATGTTATCTAATATATTAAAATATCTCCGAAAAGAGATATTTGGAGGAATGTGAGTTATACTACAAGTCCTGTCAAACAATTGGCTTGTTATACGTTGGTTTGGAGGTATGTATTAGTGTCATTGTTGGAAAAAGCATGAGTCAAATGATGCAGACTGAGTATTTTAAATGCAGACTTAATTTTTTTAGTATTGAGACCAAACAAAATTTTGAAGTCTGCTGGAGAATACTAAATAATCTAAATATCAACCTAGGAAATTAGCATGGGCTAGAGACATTCCTGGGGTAAATCTGTATGATTCCTTTGACTTTAGAGACTAGACTCAGTCTAGTGAGCCTAATTGTCTGTCCTCTTTTAATAACTGTGGTCATCTCAAAGAAAACAGAATATCAATTAACAACAACAACACTAAAGCTGAGAAAAGTAGTATATCTGCCATCAATATCAGAGAATGATACTTTCAGCCCTTTCTGAATCACTCTTGTTGCTCTCTTTATTATTGTTCTGCACATCTTTAAATTGCCTCCTTCCATCACACCAGTATAAATCAAGAGCAGATCCACTGAATTGAGCATTTCCAGTAAATTCAGTGAATTCACATCTAGAAACAAAAGGGAAAGATAAGCACATTCAGCCCCCTGGATAAAACCCTTCCACTATGTTATGTCTGGGAAGTAACATATGAACCTGTATTATCAATTTGATATGAAGTAATTTGGATGTACTTCATCTTTAAATAATGCAGATAGATCTTAGCTAAATAAGTGGCTGGAAATGAATGTAAATGAACATGGTAATCCTAATTAAATTTGACTAAGACAAAGTTCTTTAGAACAGTGCTCTAAGAGAGTTACTCTTTCTGATAGAATTGATTGAATCTTCAATGAGCTGACTTTTTTATAAGAGAAGGAATGATTAAAGGAAATCTGGTTGTCTTGTGAAGGCCTTTTAATAAAGAGATTATATAACAGATTTCACATTACCATTTGGGGAAAATAAATGTCTTAATCTTCAGAGGTTTAGATCTTTGTGGAAAATTGTCCAATGCCCCTTTGATCTAATAGCCTTTTGCTTTTATGTAAAGTGTGTACTATACATTAAAAAATCAGTAGGGTATTGCTATTAGTCCAGTACCATTCTCAAACAATTAAAAAAAACACTAAAACACAATAATGTCCATGTATTGACATTAGTATGTGAGAAAGTTGAATATGTTATTAGCCCTTTAAATATATATGTGGGAGGGATTGACTTACCTAACAATTTTTTTTTCCTTTTTTGAAAACTTTCATGTCCAATAAGAAGCTTTACATTTCTTTATAAATCCTAGAAGAGCAGTGTGGTATATTTCAATGTAAGGAAAATATCTAACTTCTATAAACAATTATTCACTGTTTGTATTTATAGCAATTATGTTCAATTCTAGACAACACATCTGAGTTAAACTTGCTTGGCATATTCATAGTAAAAATGCCATAACTGTACTCATATTGTGCTGTTTGTCGACACATCGAAAATTACCTAACTTCATCAATTAGCTCCTAAAAGCAAAGAGTCATCTTGATTGCATTTACAAATCCAAGAAAAAACTAGAGCTGACTTTCAGATACAATTAGGCACATCTACATGTAAATTTCCATAATGAATCATTCTGCTGAAAACAATTTACCTCATCAATTAGACCATTTCAGGGCTACATTTTGAACAGTAAACAGTAAGCAGTATAAATTCTATCACATACCTCTTTGACTGTAGTATGTTTGTTCCAGGATAAATTGCAGAATTCATGCAAGCACATGCAGGTGGTTTGTAAACGTGACAGAAGTTGGCCAAAATCCACTGCTTTTGTGAACTCTGAACACGAAGTAGTATTCCTGTGGCCTGACTGCGTCATCTAAGTGTGTCCCACCTGAACCATCGTAATGGACATTGTTATTCTGCTAGACGTCAGCAAAGCTTTTTTTCACAAAAGGTGGATTAATTGAAGTAGCTGGCACTTCCACTTTTAGCTACACCACATGTGACTCTCACTGACATCACATCTGTTCCTGTCCTAGCAAATATAAATTTGTCCTGCAGCTAACTGGAATTTTGGCAACAGAATTCATCAAAATAAAAATACATGTATTTCAGAAGAGTGAAAGAAAACAAGTGGACTAATAGAAAAGAAAACCTGGTTCACTTTCTGTTTTCCTGCACCAGTCACTTCCTCTCCTTCAACCAAGAAATGTTATCTTTGTGTAATACAGCAAAACTCAGCTTAGACACTTCTTTGAATACTCGAGCATTTGTCTCAGAAAGGTACAATGTAAACACTGTCTTAAAAGGGCTTCCCAAAAAATGTGCAAACAGCACTCTTGAACTCATTAAAGGAAGCCAAGTGCAGCCATAGAACTATTTTTTGGTGTCTGTTTCAGTTCTCTAGAGGCTGAATACAGAAGCCTGATAAAGCACAAACACAGGAATGTTATTCAGAGAGTAAATATGTGGGGGGGGGAAAATATATATATATACATATAGATATATATTCCAGTGTTTTACAAGATGAAGCTGTCTGCATCTCTATTAATCCCTTTTCCCTCCCTGACAGAGAAAGGAGAAAGAGTACTGGGAGACTCCTCTACTGCACGTTCTGCTCAGGCTGGCCTCCCTACTTCCCTGCACTTTGTACCTCATTGCAGTCATCAATCCAGTCCACTTATTTAACCATGCATATTATCTAGTAGTAACAAACAAGATTTTTGCTTCATCTTTGGATAGTATCTCTGGGGAAGAGGCAATGCATCAGTGTTCCTGCCTTTCTTATGAAGAATTCTTTTCACTTTTTTTAGCAAGCATCGTAATTAGGCACCTGCTCACTTGGAAGCCATTCTGACTTGATGTCTCATTCTCTATGAAGTTTATGGCCTCTCAGTGATTCAGCCTTTATCTGTTATGCCAGGCTAGGAGGAGGGAGGGGGAAAAACCCAACAAAAACCAAAGAAAAACTCCAAACCAATGACTGTTTTCTCCTCAGACTTTTCACCCTCAAATTGTTTGATTAGAAGGAATTCTGAAAGAAAATTAAGGCTGTTGGAAATAACAATAATTCAGGGAATATTTCCCAACAGAAAACAGCAATAAGAAGTGGCAAACAACTCAGTAAGCTTCTAGTATCACTTTCTAAAATTAAATTTATGTTGGGAAGAAAAGTTTGTCTCATCAAATAAACACAAAAATACAGCTACTTTCTATAATATTCACTGTTCATTTCAAATAGCTGGTTGCACACTTCATCTATGTCTTCAAGGTGCATCAATAATAGCAAAGTATTAATCCAGCAGGAGCCAGAGACAGGAGAGCACAAAGACAGACAAGATTTGAGGACTTACTTCAGCTCTTGAAACACATTGCTGCAGTGAGGCAGCTGCTAGTGTAAGAGATATGCAGAAACACTTCCTAGATTTTTCACTAAAAATAAATACTTTAGAATAAGATGTCAGAAACAATATCTTCAAAATGTTTAGAGGAAGCAGAGCAATGCTTGGGTGGGAGGAGAAGACACAGCAGGGGCAGAGGAGGCTGTCACTCAGCTGCCTGGCTCACTCCTGGAAATCACATGGAAAGGTGTAGAGTGAAAATCTCCTGAGTCAGGCTCTCAGCCTGTTTTCTAAGGGGGTGCTAAACTAATTTAAGGAGTCTGAAGTCTGAAGAAAGAGAGTGCATAGAGAGTTAGCTATAACTGAAAAGGGACTGGATCAATCCCCACAGCCAAGAAAAAGAACATACGTAAGCTAGAAGTTGCTGCTGTCCCAAGAACATCTGCTGTAGGTTTTTTTCCCAGAAATAGCAGGTTGTTTTCTAAAATTAAAAGCTGGAATGCAACTGATGAATCTTGCTTGTGAAATAAGAGTTTGTTATAAAAGGCTGAGTGGACAACTACTACTAATTTTGCCTCCCCTGGCAATGGTGCACTGTGAAAACAAAATTTTTTCCTGTTTTTGTTGCATTTTTCTAAGAAGACATAAGCTCAATGCTTGTCATGGTCAACCTGTCCTGAAGTGAAGCTTGCATACATTGTTTTGGTCCTTGTTTTTTCCTCACTGTTATTATGCAGAACACTACTTCCACAGAGAGGTGGAATGGGCCTTGAGATTAAAGGAAAAATGATGCTGCTACCTTCTCAGAATTTTGTTTTCCAGTTCTCAACCCCTATTTGTCTTCTTGTTTGTATGAGTTTATTCAGTACCATATTCATGGGTTTTGCAGTAACAAATTTCTTTAGAAACTGATGTATATTTCCTCTTACTTAGAATGCCCTTAATGTCAATATCTGCCTTCACAAGATTTTCCAGAGACCATTCTGCATTACTTAAATTGCATACAAATCCTGTGCTGTCTGTGGAGTTATGAGCATCAGAGATTTTTAAAAATCACAGATGAAGATGTGCAGAGATAGTATTCTGTTTTCCCAGGTATAATGGAAGGCACTTCAACTGCATAAGTAATATATGTAGGCAAAGGACATGGGACAGTTGAAGAGTGATAGAAGAGTACTAGAAATATAGTTAAAGATTATCCAGTGTAGGCAGGAGTTCTATGGTGTTACAGCTAAGCACTAATCCCTTTATGATGAGACAGTATAGGATAAATGCACCTTCAAGTACAAAAAAAAAAGGAAGACAAGGTATAAGAAAAATGAAAACATAAGGTTACTGCCAGTAAAGTGCATCTGTCATGCTGTGCATTCCTATTTGTTACTAAACATGTCTATTCTTGCAGTATGTTTCATGACAGAAACATAGATGCTGAGACAGTAAAAAAATCTTGAAAATGTTTTATGTATTTTTACATCTTTGTAACATCTTCAAACATTGATACAAGCCTAATGGATTCCGTGCAAAGCTCAGCAAGCGTACACTGTACAACAGACCCTATGACCAAAGCCTTAGCCCAAAAAGCCAGCAATAACCTGAGCTGCATGAAAAGAATTGTGACCCCAGTTGATGTTGAGGGAGGTGACTCTCCCTCTCTGCTCAGCTCTCATGAGACTTCACTTGGAGTCCTGTGCACAGTTCTGGGGCCCCCAACATAAGAAGGGCATGGAGCTGTTGGATCAAGTCCAGAGGAGGGCCACAAAGATGATTTGAGAGCTGGAGCAATTCTAAGAAGACAAACTGAGGGAGTTTGGGCTGTTCAAGATGGAAAAGAGAAGGGTCTGGGGGGGACCTATAGCAGCCTTCCAGCACCTGAAAGAGCCTACAGGTATTCTGGGTAGGGACTTCAAACAAGGGCATGTAGTGATAGGATGAGGGGTAATGGTTTTAAACTAGAAAAGGGGAGATTTAAGGTAGACATTAGGAAGAAATTAGTGAAGAAATTCTTCACTATGAGGATGGTGAGGCACAGGTTGCCCAGGGAAGTTGTGGATGCCCCCTCACTGGAAGTGTTGAAGACCAAGTTGGAGGGGTCTCTGAGCAACCTGGTCTGGTGGAAGGTGTCCCTGCTCATGGTAGGGGGGTTGGAACCAGATAGTCATTAATGTCTCTTCCAACCCAAACCATTTTATGATTCTATGAAAAAACATTTTTGAAAATTAATGCCCTGCCAACTCCCTTCCTATGGAGTTGTAGTCAGCTGATTTAGGGAACTGAAAACTAATACTGGAAAAACAAACAAAACCAAAGATTCAAGCAAATGCTACTAGTGACCACCAGTGGTGCAAGAAGGTCTATCTTTGAGAAGATGAGAGCAGAGCAGCCTAAAACCTGAAAATTTCAGGTTGCTAAATATAAAGGACTGTATAAAAGGTAAAAAGCCACAGTACTGCACAGTGCAGAAAAGCTGTGCCAGTAATATATTTCATCACCTTGTAGCCCCTGTGAACCAGTGTTTTGGCAAAATGTGGTTAAAAAACTGTTTCAGACCAGGAAAACACTGAAATAATATTAAAATTTTACATGAGTTTTATCGAGATAGGTGTACTGGAGGTACATGTTTTTAAACATAAATAAAACAGAGATACAGGCATTTTAGAAGAATACAAAGATTTTTTTTTTCCCATGTCCACATGCTTGTAGTTACAAAGGAAATTTTAGGGGAAAGAAACAATTATTGTGTTCTGAAGGCTGTAAATACTATTATGAAACTATGTTACACTACGACTGTTTTTGGGGGGGTGTATTTTATTGGCCCAAAATATGTTCTTCAATAGAGAAAATGCATATTACTGGCATATGGACAGGACATAAATTACTGATTATGTGTTTTCACTGTTCTGCCAACAAATCAGCTTAACAGACTATTGGGAAGGTGAGAGTATTCTGAACAAGAGGCTCCTAGAAACTATGTGGGAAAGTAATAACAGGAAAAAAAATTAGACCAAGAATAGAAGGGTTTGGATGGAATATAAGGAAATATTATTTTTGAAGGTCAAGAGAAAATATAGTTTTTTTTAATAACCCAAGTTGAGGTTATACATTAAGGAAAAGAAGAATCCAAGGGTTTGGATTGGTACAAAGTCAGATAGCTACAAACTGGACATTTATATATGTATATATATATGTATATATACTGGACATTTAGACTGAAAATAAAGAGTTTCAATCATTTAAAACATGAAGTTTCTAAATCATTGTTTCAAACAGAAGTCTACATTTCTTTAAGACAGTTTGCCAAGTTTATCAGTGGACACATTTCTAAAACAGTGAAGGTGACATAATAAACAGAAACATGATAATCCCTTGCCTGAGAAATCCTTCCCAATTGATAGATTTATGAAAGTGAAAAACATATAACAGGCTAGTCTAAAATGTCCAACAATAACAGAACTTTCAAAAATGTTTGGAAAAAAAATTAACCAATTGGCAACACAAAAGTTACTAGCACAGATGAGAAGGTTCTGCTCCATTGCGTTCTACATTTTTCACATACAGATTTGGTCCCTGTATAGTAGAATTTTGTTGGAATTTAATTCCATGGTCTCTTACAGCAAAACTATGAGTCCTTTATAATGAGAAATGCAAGGTTTCTTTTTGATAAGGGGGAAGGAGATTGCCAGTATGTCACATACTGAAAATTTTGTGAAAATTCTCAATGAAAATGTTCTCAAAGGACCCTCAGTATAACACAGCAAGCTGTTACTTGATGGACACACCATGTTTAAGGAGGACATTCTAATTAATGGTGTTCATGCACTGTACAAGACACCTGTTATCTGTACCTCTCTTCTTAGACTATGAAGATGATGCCTTGGATCTGTAGAAAATCGAAACTTTGGAAATTAATGCACTAAGCCAAACAATCTTTCTGACATCAAGAGTATAGGTAGTTAATATTCTCTGCCTTCATCACCTACTCTCAAGGTTTCCAGCCCTGGGAATTTTTTTCATGATGTCTGGGGTTTTTCATTTGGTTTCGGTTTTAATTTTTGTTTTTAATTATTCCCTGAAGCTCTGCGCCCAGGAACTAGCAAATATATCCTCTTGGGTAATAATTTATTCACTATTTTTCCAAATGTATGCTTGAGTTACCTCTCCTGGGCAAATATCAAAAGGTTTTGAAAGTTCAACTAGTCTTACAAGTTCATTATGGCCACAGCTCAGTATATTGTTATCATTTTTGGTTGGGGTTTTTTTTTCAGTTTCTTTTTCAGGAGATTGAGATTTTGGGGTTTCTTTTGGAAGAAAGTCAAGATTGCCACATACACCCATGCTTCAGGGGCTCAGATACCACTGTCCACAGGGATATCAAGTATTGAGAATGGATCATCAGACTGGTTTTGCAACTTGTTCAAAAAAATAGGCAAAACCATGAAGGATGAATTTAATAAAGACCATAATGTACTTTGTTACTCAGTTCTTAGGAGGGTAGTATTCTGAGTAGAGATTAAAAGTGACCTTTGGATCCTGGCTTCTGTTGGCATTAAGTTTTTCAGAAGTAGGTTTGAGATGGGGACGTTTTTTTGCTTTTTCAAAGAAGAAAAGAGATGAAGATGTCAAAAAAATGATCCTTCAGGTAGTGACAATGGAGAAACTATCACATGACAGGACACTTTGCTATAGAAAACAGATCTAGGGAGGTAATTCTTTAAAAAAACTGTGGAATCAGGAATTGTGCCCTGGAAAGAAACATCAGCAGTTGTTCAACATTGGGAAACTGTCATCAACTGAACAAGCTACATTTGCTTTATTCCTATTTACTTTTAATAAGACTTTTAACTGAAGTTAAAAGTATTTGTTCTAGTATTTTTAAAATAGAAAACTCTGGAGCTGGTTTGCAATTTTAAAAATTTGTTGGCTACAATAGGCTGAGTTTTGGGATGAGTTTCCATAAAATATTTTGTACAGAGAGATGCAGACACCAAAAGAGTGAAGGAAAACAAAATCAGTGATTTCCTATTCCAGATAATACTAATACTCATTTCTCCATACATCTTTTCAGAATTTGGCATGTAGTGCTTTATCATGAACTGAAGAAAAATACACTTCATCAGATTTCTTGCTGTGGTTTTCTGTACTGCTTTAAGTACGTACTGAGTTGATTGTAAGACAAAGCTGACAATAATTCAAATGTACAACTTGCAAAACCTGAATGAATACGGTCTCAGTGACTGTGACCTTTGTGAAGCCTGGTAGGTCATTATGTCTATAAGAAAGCAATTTACTTAACTTGAGAAACAGCATTCGTGAGATAATAAAGTGTCAAAAAAATGAGGCAATAAAACCATAAAAGTACATTTTTGCATGGAAGCAATTTTCAGAGGAAAACTAGCTGAAGCTTCAACTAAAGGTCGGATATTTTGCCCACCAGACATTCTCTGTTACTTACAAATTCTCCTATGTTATTAAAAGCAAGCAAACCAATGTCTTCCATTCTAGACTAGAAGACAACACAGAAGTTGAACTGAAGAAGGCCGCTGAAACTGCAGACATTGAAGACATCCAAGAGTCCTCTCCGTTCTTCTACTGCCACAGGTTTCTGGTTGGTGGGAGGATAAGCATAATCCTTCGCTGTCAATCTCCACCTTTCATCTTTTACTTATACTTTATAGTGGCAGGGGTGTTGCAAGGTGGTTCATATCTTCAAAAACAAGATTTCATTTAGTTATCAAAGACTGTACATTTAGTTATTAAATGAATGTCTGATTAAAATGTCTCTGATGTTTTTTGAATGAGCTTGGCTTCATGCTTCAAGAAATAAGTATAAAAGAACGTGAAATCAGGAAAGAACTCTGCTTGTAATCTTAAAATCATGCTTTTCTCTCATTGTCCTTTAAACTCTTAAAAGGGCTGTGCTGTATCTTTTTTTTGTTTTGTTTTTGATTTTTTTTTAATTGGGAAATGACACCTTCAGCTTAAAAAAAAAAAAAGTTAAAGCAAAAACTAGGAACCTTCAATAGTAATTATTCAATACAAAAGAGTCAGAACAGAAATCACAGATTAAGTAGAAAGCAGTTGCATAATACTAACAACACAATAACACTAAACATAAAAAAGAGTGCCAACTCCTTCTAAGTGTATGTGGGAATATCAGGACTCCAGGAAAACCTCCCAAGGTCCCACCAGAGCCAACCCAAAGCAGTGCCTGGGCTCTGGAAGTGTTGTAAACTCCCTCTGCATGCACCACATGCCCCTTGTTCCACTCAATTTACCTCTTTGCCAAGAATTCAACTTGTAATTCTAAATAAACAATGGCATATGATAACACTGAGCTTGCTGTGGACAACACCTCCTTCATTGTATCTGTGGTCACACTGCTTGGGATTTAACCATTTCATTATAACCAAACCTTTTCCCTATCACCTATCAAAGAGATGTTGTAGATCCTTTACACAAATACATTAACCAACAGGTAGGGCTGTAGGACACTATTATCAGACTAAGCTGATAATAGTTTTGTTTTGGTTTTAATTACTAAGAAAAAAAAATTGAGTTGATGACAACAGCAGAGGTCACAATGTGAGGCTACTTATAAACCACAGATGTTGAACTTAAACCCCAAATTTCTTATTTTTTTATGGAAAATGTGATTGCCTGCACCCTTTTTAAATCTTTTTATATACAGAACAAAAGAGGCTGATTAAGGAGGGCTAAGATTAGTCTCCGACTACCTAGTGGAGGGCAAACTGGATGGAAGATGGCCTGGACTGTCTCAATCCCTGACTCTCAATCAGTGTTGGTATTTCAAAGCAGATCTCCCAGGTAATGGGCATGTGCTATAGGTACTTAGATTTTAAACCTGGTTTTAAAACCTCACTTACAGTAGAAAATCTCAGCTAATATCTTCCTTTCCTTGGACAGAGAAAAGGCTTTTACCTCTGTGTGCAGCTTTACAGGTGGCACAAACGGTGACATCCTGCATGATGGGGACTTCACCAGCCATGTTCAGGGAGTTTCCTATGGGTACACATCATACCTATGATACTACAGATACTGTCTAGAGTGTTCATGCACATGAAGACACCTTCAAGAACCCACTGTAAGTTGGAATTGATGTGTGGGCATTCTGTGGTTCTTGTCATGCTGCCATGGAGGAAGTATTGTATGGAAACTTGCTAACACTGGGAAAAATTGGCATTAAAAATGTGTTTTGAAATGCGTTTCTGTATCCTTTTTTCCTTTGTTTTAGTGGAAGAGGCCTGAGGCAAGAATGACTCATGGAAAAGTAAATGTTATTAAGAAAAGAACAAAGCAATCAAAAGGAAAACAGTTCCTGTCATCTTTTGCGATAAATGGCAGCAGGAGCAATCAACTGCTGTTTAGCACCAGGTTTAGTTTTCTGTTAAAATAATGAAATGAGTCCATGAGAAGGTATAGTAAGACTTGCAGGGCTTGAGAGGGGAGGGCTCCTCACCAGTGCAAGATTTAAAACATCTTCTGTACTAATCAGATGATAAAAGCTAGTTTTTGGTAACTTAAATGTCTGAACAATTCAGTTGGCATTTGGTGTTTAGGCTTTTTACGTCTTTTTGAGATGGTGCAATTCATAATTCATCTTAAACAAGCTATTGAATACCAATGGTTTTGGACTCAGTTGTAGCAAACAATAGCATCCTATCATGGAAATCACCATCTAAAATTAGAGCAGGTTCTAAGTCAGTATCATTCTTTATAAATTTAATCTATTAATTATCATAACAAAAGACATGAAGGGAAACATGAAGTAAAGAAATACTGTCTCTAAGAAGAGAAAAGTAGAAAAATATGCTGTTGGTAAGGCCAAATAAGACATCTACTGATGACATTTGCAGAAGAAAAAGACAGATTTCCCAGAGGAATGTTGTACTCAAAACCAGTTCAAAATAAACCAGAATCCTAGTAAAGACTTAGAAGTAATCATAAACATCATATAATAAGTGAAATGTTGGAGGTTTTTTTCTTCCTCAAGTGAAAAGGAGAATTAAAGCTTCGAGTTCCCTAGGTAGTGAAAACATAACTTTAATATATATATATATATATTTTATTTTTTTTTTTTTGCTAGTTGCTGTAAGTCAGAATCAACAAAGGAAAATCCAACTGAAGACAAAAAGGTTGGTTTTAGCTTTAAGCAAATACAAGGTTATTTTGGTAAAAGGACAACCCTTCTTCTCTTTTGCAGCTCACTTGTTAATGAGAAGCCTTGAACAGCAAATCTGGCAGTAACTAACAAATAGCTTTCTCAGACCTCCAGAGGCTTTTAATAAGATGTCTACTTTTGTGAAAGGTGATCAGATTTCTCAAGGACTGCTTTGCAGCAGTCTCCTGATTTGATAGCTCCTAAATATTCAATAATGTGAGAAGAAATAAGTTGCTTCCCTCAACTTCATGGCTACTTTTTGGAAGGACTTCCCAGAATACAAATGGCCTTTTTGTGCTGCAAGGGCAAACTGCTTACTTATGGTTAACTTGTTTACCAGGACTCTCAGATCTATTTATGCAAAGCACCTTTCCATCCAGCTAACCCACAGCCTGTACTGGTGTGTGCAGTTACCCCATCCTAGGTACAGTACAATGACATTCCTGAAGTCCATGGGGCTCCTATCAGCCCATGACTATAGGAAGAATCCTCTGAGCAGAATCTTTGATCTATTTCCCAAGCATATAAATCCCTTTCTGCAATTTTATATCATTCTTCAGCTTTTTTGAGGTGAATTATGGTTCATCATCCAGGTTTGTAGCAAAGAAGTTGAACAACATCAGTCCTCTTACTGATCCCTGAGGAAAGCTACTAATAATTATCAATAGCTGGATTTTGTCCTGCTGATCTCATATATTTGTGCCCAGTGATCCAGATTTGAGCCCAATGGTCCATCCAGTTTTCCACCTGCCTTGCATCCCACCTATCCATTCCAAAGAATTGTTTCTCTAAGTGCATTGGAAGCAGAAGAAATACAAAAGAAGTGAGGCAGAGTGACAAATGACATAGGACACCGAGAAGGATCTTGATCTCAATGGCTCCTTTGCCTCATTTTTTCCTGTTATGACCTACCCTCATACATTGAAGGTCCCTAGGCCTCATGAGAGTCTGAGAGAGTGAACTGTAATGCACAATGCACAAAGGCTGAGGAAGGTCTGCCTGAGGAATTAAGTCATGCACAGGTCCAAGATGGAGCACTTCCAAGGCTGCCCAGAGAACTGGCTGAATTTGATGTCAGTCATCTTTTACAAGGCACAACAAGCTGGAAAACTTCTTATAATTGTAAAGAGGCAAAAGTTTAGTCAAGAAGAGGAAAGAAGGCCCAGAGAACTATAGGAAATTCAAATTCACCTCAGTCCCTGGAAAGGTCACCAAGTGAGTCCTCCTGAAGTCTAAGCAAATGAAGGACAAGATGAATGGCAGATTACTGTGCCTGTGCATAGTCACGAGTGGGGACTACCTTAATTGTCTTAAAAGTCACAGAGGCAGGCATGACCTGAACATAAAAAGCCATACATAGGGCAGAGTTAGACTCCCAACACCACACACTCCACATTACAGAAAGTGATGAGAATTCATTTCATAATTCTATCCATCAGCCTCTTCTTTTGTGAGGAAGTTAAACCTTTTTGTATGCAAAATGAACTTCAATAAATGTGTTGCAGAGCTCTCCTACACTTGCACATCTTCACAATAGCTCTCTAGAGGAATTTCACTGACCAGCTCCATGGGTATGTGTTGACTCAGCCTGCACATGAAAGGAGGTAAGTAGGAGAAAGACACACAGTCCTTCACAAAATAATATCAGTTTTATTTCTTCTGTACCTAAATTGCTGCAGTGCCATAATCCCAACACCAAAGGAAAGGCTGCCAGAAACAAAAGGCTGAATCATGCATGTGTACTGCAGATGCATTTAAACCATATATTTCTCTGAGTGAAATTACATTGCTTTCTCCAACAATGTGTATTAATAGCTGTTACCCAATTTTTTGAGAGGAAAAGAATTATACACTCTCGAAAAATAAATTTTTGACATGCCAGTCACCAATGCTTTTCTTGGGCTCAGTGTTCTCCAAGGTAAACCATTAAATCACTTTTCTCACAGAAAACATTGTCAGCATTCTAACACTCATCACATACATATGAAAAGGGTTACAATTTGTAAAGCAGAGGATTATCCAGCCAATTATATTTTATTAAAAGGGGACAATTATTATGTTAACAAAACTTGGATTGCTATAACTGATAATAATCAACATACACATGATAGCATCTTGCTGCTGTAAATACAAGGATTACAGATAACTACTAAAGGAGTTTGCTCACCTCAAAAGGGCTGTAATGATTTCTAAACCATTTCTGGTTTCCATCAGGACTAAAGTTTGACTTTTAGGAAAGCTGTAGAGGAGAAGTAGGGAAGTTTTGTGAAACCTGGAAACATGGCTTCCCCTCCAAAAAGAAAAAAATAACCCAGAAAAACAAATTCACAAATGTAGCTGTCCTTACCTACTGAAGCTCTTCTATTTTGTATTAATATGGACTAAAAAAAAAATCTTTTTTTCCTTTCAAATGTGCTTGAAAACAGAAATGTGAAGGGATTCTCCATAACTGACATATTCCATGGAATTTACCCCTTGCTATTTGTACCATGTTTGTGTAAAGCAGGAAAACTTTCTTTCACTTCAGTTTTGACTGGAATCAGACCCCCCAAAAAAGGTTATTTGGTTGATGACTTTTTTCAAACATTTTCCTAGAAATAATCTATGGACATAACACATAGCCCTTCAGGAAAAACTCTCTATCAAAAAACAAAATGGATGTGGTATGGTGGAAATGTCTTATCCCTTTTTATAAAAGATATTATGATGAAAGCTGTCACAGAAACATTATCATTCTGAAGAGGCCAATGTAACAGAACTCATTATTTTTAATCCTGTCAATCTCATTTCTTTTTTGCTGTTCCCTCTGACAAGAGGAACTTGCGAGGAAAACTGCATGCAAGTAAATCAACACCAGAATAGAAAAATAGGAAAGAAAGTGGCTTCTTCAGGTCCCAGTTTTGGGTTAAGTTTTTTTTTTGGTTTGTTTTTGGTTTGGGGTTTTTGGTGGGATGGGGTTTTTTTTGTTTGTTTTTTTGGTTTTTTGTTTGTTTGTAGGACACAGTACACCTGAAAAAATGGACATAATTAGAAGTAAAGCAGCTCTGGGTCTGGGCTAAGTCATACACCACTTTTTAGTTCTTTGACATAATGAGGACAAGTTTGAGACTTCAAGTTTTCATTCTGGTCTATTGGCAGCAGATTTTCTACTAACATAGATCCAATACTAACAAATAAGACCTCGCTAACTCCTACTGAAGCAGCTTGTATGAACATAACCAACCTGTATTTCAGGGGCCCCTGAATTTTGTGGTACTGAGTTTTCTTCACTTCTATATGTTTTATAGAATAAATTGAATTACATTGCAAAACCAGTAGAAGAAACTTGTCCCAGTTTGAGAGGACCAGGAGAAAACCTGCCTGGGACATCACCAGAAACTCTCAGAGTTTCAATGTGGCAGCTACAGGGGGGAGCAGCTGAGTCTATAAGGGGAAAAGAATGAGTCAGGTGACCCAAATGGACCAATCACAGTATTCCCTCCCATGGTGCTTCGCATAAAATGGCTCCCAAGATTACCTTTTTTTGTGGCTTCTCTGGATGAGGGCTTGGGGCTTGGGGCTTGGGGCTTGGGGCTTGGGGCTTGGGGCTTGGGGCTTGGGGCTTGGGGCTTGGGGCTTGGGGCTTGGGGCTTGGGGCTTGGGGCTTGGGGCTTGGGGCTTGGGGCTTGGGGCTTGTCTGTTTTTTATTGCTGTTGTTGCTTGCTTCATCACCAGAGATGAACATCATTCATCAAAACAGGCTACCTTCTGCCTCTCTAAATTGGACTGGCTTGGTTGCTCTAGGGCTCCTGTGGACTGGCACTGGGGCCCTGGATGTGGGGACCCCCATCTGCTTTTTTCTACTTTTGCGAGTTAGGAATTAATTACCAACAGAGGAATGTGAGTTCCATATTTACCTATTTTATATGTATATTTGTCATTTGCTATTACTACTTCATTAAACCAATTCTAGGTTGTTTGGTTTTTTTTCTAACCTTAAAGTCACTTCCTTATTCTCTTCATCTTCCACTGGGAGAGTAGTGGGGGAATAACAGAGAGCATCTGTCACCTAGTTACTGGCTAAAACTGACAAAATTTTTACCACTTTATTTTAGAAATACTATCATAATACTGCAATGCAAAACAATAAGCTGTAATATTGGTCATTCTAGGAAACTGGTCTTTTGAAGTAGTAATCAAATTCTTTATTTTATAAAGATGTTAAAAAACAATCTGAGTCCTCAAAACTTCTGTTGAGTTTTTTTTAGCTCCTAATGTTATCTTTCAAACACATCTAAATCTCAAGCTTCCTCCTTCTTTACAAAGAAACAAAAATAGTGCCTTCCTTTTCTGCTAGCCCTCACCTGATGAAGTTAAAAATTCTGAGCAACATTGGTTTGGACATGATCATGAGAGCTGAGCTAAAAGAAGTACAATTTGTTTTAAAGACACCTCCCTCAAAATAATGGTGTTACTTATCCTTTGGGATCAGTTTTCAAATTCATCATCCAGCTGCTCTGCTTCTAGCTACCTATTTCCTCTTGCAAGGCTGATAGTTCTGGTAATACAGTTGTGATAAAGCCTGATGGCCAGTGAAGGCAAGGTGGTTCATCACAAGGGCTGACACTACAAAGAATTTTTGAGGTAGAGATAGGCTTCTTGTGTACACAGACTTAAATTCTAAAGCATTAGTGATGATGTATTTCAGAAAGCTGAGAGCTCAATCAGACAGGGAGTTTCATACTAAAAATAGGTAGAAGAGTCTATCTTGAGGAATGGATTTTGTTTCTAAAGGTTATCTCAGTTAGAAAGCTCTGACCTTTTTAAACAAGAAAGCAGAGGAAAATGCCTCATGTTGATGCTGGAGATGGAGGAGGCCAGGTTGGCATCTCAGCAGCAACCTGATTGCCCTCCTTCCCCTACAGCACTGATCTCCTAAAGTAGCTGACAAATTTCCTGACCATTGCCTCATGAAATTTTTATGCTCAGTTAGGCACAGAGCTACTGAAGGTGAGGGCATACTCATGCTCTTAAAGCAAAAATTCCACTAATTTATTCTTATGGAAAGTATAGTATTAGCAGAGAAACACTGAAATTCTTTGGTGCAGCAAAAAATTAGCACTATTTTAAGTCCTGCAATTATCACTGTTCCAACTCCTGGAGGGTCTTAATTTTTTCTCTAAAACTTTTTTTCACTCACATTCCCCTTATCCAGAGGGCAAAGATCAGTTGCAGCAATAAGGTTATCTTCCTGAAAGTTACAGCAGCTTGAAGAAGCAAGAAGGGGATTGCTGTTTTGTCTGGGTGACTACTTGACTCTCCATTTGGTTGGTTATCAGCTGCTCAAATCATACTTTCCTTAGGCTCTATAAAGGCACAAAATCACATAAGGTCCTCAGATAATGAAAATGTTTGTTTTAAACAAGTGTCAGTGACATCCCTCCTACCTCCCATCCTTAACAGTACAGTTTGCATGCTTATGATACAGCTTACACAAAGTAGTGATAAAAATGACAAAACATATAGGTTACTCAAATTTCAGGAGTGCCTACTTGTAGAGATTTCATATTATAGCACATTAAAAATGTTCTGTCTTCTAGCTGCAGTTCCATGAAGTTTATATTTGCTGTATACATTCACTGAAACATGCTCTTACAGCAAATTTAGAAATTATGAATAGTAATTTTTATCAGCTTTCAATTACATTGTTTTTACTTAGCATAGAGCCTTTGTACTGAAGTTTCTAACAGTATTAACCATAAAAGTGTCACTCTTTCCAAGGTTTACTCTAAGTGGTATTGTCAAACATCTACTCCAGTCTGGTGGGAAAGGATAGACTAGGAAGATCATTGAAAATTCTAAAGTAGAAACAGTTCTGTAGGGCATCCTTTCCTAATTAAATTTGAATTTACATTTTCAATTACTTAAGTGATCTTCCTGGGAATACTCATGCCTCCATCAAGGGACCAGGTGTTATGAACAATGAATTTAAATTACATTTATAATGGAGTAATTTCTTCACTGCTACTGTCAATGAAAGGAATGTCTGTAAAGGTTAAATTTGTTAAAGTGATCTTAGTCATGCTATTAAGGCAGCTTTCTGATACACTGGCAAAGGAACGTCTAATTAAAAAGGCTTAGTATTGTTAAGGACTTCCTCATTAATCTTTGACTGAAAACCAGGGCAGGAGAAGAAAGGAACCCTAAACAGTTCCAGCACAAACAATTTACTTTCAAAATACGTCTGCTGCACTTAACTCTTGTGAAAATGGAAGAACTGATGGCCTTGTTCCTAACACCTTTTTCATGCATGTTCTTCTCTTAACTTAAATTTTAACCACATTATGAGGTTGTGACATTTTTTGCTTTAGATATGATTTGTTTTGCCTATAATCATTTTGTTTTAAGTATCATTTGTTTTGGATATAATCAACCAGTTCTGAGGCTCTCTCCAGGGATTCCAAGAGCCTTCAGATAGTTTTCCTTTCTTTAAAATATTTGTTCTGCAATCCTTGTCATTCATGGATCACAGATGATCTACAACATATTTAGGAATTTGACAAAATAGCATAAAACCAGAAAGCCCACAATGCCTGCATTCCATTCCTTCCCTTTCAACACTCTGTTGTTCCCCAACCAAGTAACCACATGCAAAATGGCAAAAGTAAGGGGGGGGGGGGGAGGGGTGGTAGGAGAAGAAAAATTAAAGTTAGGAAAATCTTTGCACCTTGTTATATAATTGTACATAAAAAACATTGTGTCAGCATTGTATGCTAACACAATATGTCCATTCCTCAATTAAATGCTAAGACACATATGCAGAGCTTTGAAACCTACCCAGGTATACAGTTATAATTTTTATTCTTTTTCTCTGGTAATTGATTTGTACTTAAAACTTTTTCCATCCTGCCCTTGTCTTAGTTTGTTTTTTTGGGGGGTTTTAGTTTTTTTAAATCTGTTGAACATAGCCACTTCAAACTAAGGAACAAATGTACCTTTCAATGTTTTTTCAAATGAAACTCTCCAGTTAATGAAATAGTAGTATGCACAAAATAACTTCAGTCTTGGAACTTAATGCCAAAGAGGCAATGAAGTTGCCAAATGTTTACAACCCAGAATAACTCCATTTCAACTCTATAAATACTTAGTAGAGAGAAAACTTAGCTTGAATGGCAGATAGCTTTCCACATGAGGGAAAGATTGCTATGAAAATAACATCTTCAAAATAAGTAGAAACTTGCAATGAAGAATTCAGGAGAAAATGTTGGGCTTGTGAAGCCAAAGAGAAATTGGAAAATGTTGTAATATTTCCTCATCTTTATCTAAAATATTAAATAATATACACAACAGATTAATTAGTCAATAATTCTTAGAAAACTGACAGTTGTGTTCTTGCTCCACAGAACATATTTAAATATTACTATTTGATAGAAAAATATATGTCTGAGAAAATATATCTTTGTTCTTGACCCACTATCTAACCATAAAAATAATAAATATAGAAAGGAAATAGAATAAATATAAATAATATATAATGTAATTATATATATGCAAATAATATAATTACATCTATATATGTAAAGCGCCCATCACCATGTTGATAAACATTTCTTGCATTTGTATATAGATATCCCTGGACTTAAAAAAAAATATTGGAAACTCCCCATCTTATGATGTAGATTGAGAAATAAAGCAGGAAGTGTGTGAAATCTCTTCAGTTATTTCCAGTGCTTCCTAAATACTTTCTTCCTTATGGAGCTCTTTCTTGAAGGCATTTACATGCACAATGCACTGCTATTATGGACACAGGAGCTATCTTCAACTATAATGGCTTGAAAAATTGAAGTGGTTTTGCTGCCCCAGAACAGAGCCTTCAAAAGTGTTATGGGGCTCCATTCTGCTCTGGCAAGGCTGTTTCAAACCATAAAGATTCCCCTTTTTAGTAATGCACTTATATGAAGACAAAGGCTAAGTTGATTAAACCTGTTAGTCTTTAGTAGCGTTTTTAACACAAGCTACTGTAGTTTCTTCCTGTTCCGAAGAATTTAGCATACTCATGACTGTCAGACAATTATTTAACATCTTAAACATTTTGCAAGAGTTATAAGCATTGTACTCCATATAAGATCCATCTATATACACTAGTATTGTGTACACAATTAATCTTGGAGGGGTTTATGTGCTTACTTCTATGCATTTTCCTGTATAACAAATACTTTTGCAATGTTCTCCCCTACGCATACATCTGTAATATTACAACTCCAAACTGAATTGAGGAGATTTGAAAACTGACGTGGAGTGATCAAGAGATCTGGAAAAAAAAAAAAAAAAAGTCCTCCTCTTCCCCATGTTATTTCCTATGAGAAACAGAGATTGACTTCCTACTCAGTGGTTAAGGCTCATTTAATCAGAGTCCAATGTTACCCTGACAACCCAGAGGCATCAAAGCCAGTTCTGTGAAAGACAACCCAGCTAATTCCATCTGCCTTTTCGCTAAAACCCAATAGAGCCTGAAGAAATTCTTCACCATCCAAAGCAAATCTGGGTTTCTCCAAAATTCCCCTCTGCATGGGCAGACTGGTCCTTCCAGGCTCACGAGTCTATGTTCTGAGCAGTACTAAAAAAAAATGAGAACAGAGGACTCCGTGACATTTCTTGCTTGTCACGCGCTTGCCTTGCATTCACGATTTTCTTTCTGAACACATTTTTGTATGAGTCACTTTGCACTTGTATTTAAAAATGGATAGTCAGCATATTCACCAACTCTAATGACAAAAGTTTTATATATTTTCTAATTTATGGCTTCTTCCTGAGGTCCCTGTAGCCACCATTCAAGAATCATGTAGGACATGGGTGGATACTAAAATATAATGTGTAGAAATGTTTTAGCAAGTAAAATGTAATTGCCATTTCAGTGTCCTAAAGACAGAGATGGAAGACTCCAATGGTAGCCTCAATGTGAAAAACTTTCCGTTTTAATTTAAAAAGCCTTTTCTTAAGCTCAGCATGGAGCTGGAATAGAACAAGTTGATGCACTAAATAAATAACAGAGCTCAGAACAAAATAGACTCCCTGCAGCATGGTTTTGCTTAATTAAATACTGGGGAAATTAACAATTTACTAAAGAAAGTTTTCAGTATGATATTTCCAGAGATAAAATTCCCAGCCTCATTTTTTGAAATTAATTCATTAAATTAAAAGACTTAGCGGATCTTTGATTTTGCTTTTATAGACAACGTTCTAGACATTACTTCATTTGATGTAACAATCCTTTGCTGCAGCTGTGAGATCACAGACATGTCTGAAGACAATTTAAACTATTTGTGGGAAGGCTTTGCTATGGAAATCTTTTCTCAGAAAAGGATCATTAATACATTCTGGTAAGGTATTTTTACCTTGTTTATGCAACATCTCAAAAACCTTCCATTTGATATGTGTTACGATCCAAGCTATTATTTTGTATTTTGAATGAGAGGAAAAATCTGCCACTACTAATACACGTCACACGAATTTACAGAAATAACAGGGTTTATGATTTAAGCAAATTACAAAGATTTATTTCAGGAAAAGCAGACAATAACACCACCTTTTAAAAGGAAAAAACAAGTTTACAAGAGGAGATAATTTACATAAATTTGACACTTTGGGGAGAGAGTTGTGAAGAAAAGGAAATTAAAACAAGAGAGCAATGAAGTTTTATCACTGTCTGCCAGCCCTGGCCGCTGGCTGAAGGGGGTTGAGGGGTGTAGGACCCCCCATTCCTGCTTGGCTGTTGTTCTCTGCTTTTCCTTCTGCTGGGGCTGTCCTGTCGCTGAAGCCAAAGTGGCAAGAGAACAGGGGGGAAGAGAGAGAGCCTGTGTCTTCTCCTTTTCTCTTGAAGTTTTATACAGCAAAAAGGGGTTCTGTCTTTTCATAAATCACTGGCACACAGACTTGCCAAAGATGGCACAGAGATTTTGCCATCCCAATAACTTCTCTTTTAATTTTTGTAGTCTTTCAGTCCTTATTACCTTGCTAAATTTATTATCTTTGTCTTGACTGTGTACCAGGAGGTGTCCTGATTAGCAGTCTTATCTTTAGGTATCTGTCAGGCATGATACAAAACAGAAGCTAGTTAAGTTTTGAGTAAAAATCTGTTAATTGAAAATATCTTTGGTATATTTTTAAAAGAGCAGAAAAAATATTGTTCAAGAAACGTATTTTATATTTTCAAAGTGTTTACATCAAGGCAACATCTCAAAAATCTTCCATTTGATATGTCAGACCACTATGTAAAGACCTGATAAAATCACCTCTGCAGGGACAGGACAGAGGGTGCCAGTGGACACCAAGCTGCCCAGAAGCCAGCAATGCACCTATAAATGTGCAAGGAAGACAAAACCTTCTGGGCTGGAACAGGAAGAATACTGTCAGCAGATGGAGAGAGAGGTTCTTTTTCCTTTGCTCAGCACCAGGGAAACACATCTAGAGTTCTGGGTTCAAAGGGACAGAGATACAAAGTGGGTCCAGCTCACTGCAGAGAGTGCAGTGTAGGGCCACAGAGATGGTTAAGATCCCATCTTGGGGCGTCACTCATACGGGGGGAATGTGAAAGACCTGGGGCTGCTTAACTTGCATGGGGATTTTATCAATGTGTGTAAGTACCAGCCTGGGGTGAGTGTCAGGGGAGCAAAGTTAGGGAAAAAGTTGTGTTTCACTCAGTGTATGTTATGACTGGCAGCTCTAGAATCCTTAGCACTCAACTGTTTTATTAACACTTGCCATTTTCAAGACAATTTGAAAAGTACAATTAAGCTTTAGAGATTTAGGCATCAATCACAGCACAGGACTAGATATATCACTTTTCTGTGAAGATGCTACAGCCTGATACGAAGTAGAAATTCTCAGGATCTCAGAAAGTAATTCTGAAAAGCTGCTAGGGAGCCAGTTCTGATGCTTTTACAAATAGTTGATCTCCACCTCAGCTATCAGTGTAATTTAAACTTGCTGGGTTTGAATTCAGTGGAGAATGAGTCATTCCCTTGTGTGAGCAAGAGTTTGTACTGAGAAGGAGAATATTAAAATCAGAGCTTATCTTACAGTTGTGAACACTACAGAATAATTCTTTTCTGCATTTAAATGTTGAAAAGGTTGACAAGCTTTTAAGGGACCAGACAATTATAGAAGATAAAGTGAGAGGGAAGGCAGGAAATTAATGAATAAAGTACAGGAAAGAACATCAGACAAAAGTACAATTTAAGAAAAAAAAAAAGGGACAGAGAGAGAGAGAGAAAGAAGATTTAAATTGGAGATTTAGATTATTTAGATATGAAAAAAAAACTTACTATAGAAAATGCTGCCAGGACATTGAAGTCATGAAACAAAGAGTAACAAATAAATTGATGAAACAATATGATTAAATAAGAATACCTTACATTAGAAAGAATTGTTGAAGCACAAACAAGAGAGGTGAGAAATATTTTGTTTCTAGGAGCAAGCTAGGTAGTAGTCTGTAATTTTCTCCATGTTAATCCCACTGTGACCCTGTTGAACAGGCAAAATGTAGTCTAAGTTGCTTAATCAGCCTCTGCAACAATAGACCCCATTCTTACACACAGTCCTTATCCTACTCCTTCCTTAGATTTCACATGTGCCATACCAGATGGAGGTGCAGACATGCACTGCATCAAGCATGTGGGGTGCATCAAACATCAAGCATTACTTGCTCGATGGACCAAAAAGTTGATTATCCCACTGTATCCAGCATCAGTGGGCCTCATCTTGAGTACTGTGCTCCATTCAAGGGTGTGCTATTCTTTGAATGCACCAAGAGGACAGCAGCAAAGCTGATGAAAGAAGGGGAAGAAATGTCACAGGAATATGGGCTAAGGGCTTTGGGTTTGTCTAGTGTGGAGAAAAGAA
This sequence comes from Calypte anna, assembly GCF_003957555.1. NCBI lineage: Eukaryota > Metazoa > Chordata > Aves > Apodiformes > Trochilidae > Calypte > Calypte anna. The sequence continues at coordinate 97,435,314 of NC_044245.1, forward strand.
GACTGAGGGGTTCTCCACAGTTTTCTGAGAGGATGTGGAGGAGTAGGCACTCCTCCCTGTGATCCAGTAACAGGATGCTTGGGGATGGCTCAAAGCTGCACTAGGGAAAGTTTAGAGTGGACATTAGGAAACGTAGGAGGTGGCCAATGGCCAATGCTTATCTGTCTTTAAGAGGCATTTGAGCAAGGCCTTCAATAACATGCTTTAGTTTTTGGTAAGCCCTGAAGTGGTCAGGCATTTAGACTGGACTTGAGGGGTGTGTGCTACATATATATCCACTTCTCTGAGCTGAGGAAATTCCTGAGGCTCCCTGAGTGGGAATTCTAGTGCTATAGGAAAGCTGAGAGTAGGACCATCTCTTCCAGTAGCTAGCAGACAGCTTTGCTGTTTTCCAGATATGAATCCAGTCTCTGTCCCACCTTTCGACATTTCTTCTTGCCATCCAAACGAATAGCACTCATGCTAAGGAGTTGTGAAGAGCACATAGATAATGTAAGTCTCACTACAAGCCAATATTTCTCAGCCAGTGCCTTCACAGAATGCCTATTTTTCCATTATTTTAGCACTTTAATGTGTAAAGCATAACAAACCAAGTGTTCTAAAGTCATCCTGGTATAGTGGGAGGTGTCTCTGTCCATGCAGCAGCTTGGAACTAGTTGATCTTTAAGGCCCCTTCCAACCCAGACCATTCTATAATTCTGTGATAATCAAGTTCCCACACCATAGAGTACAAAGCTCCTCTTCAGTCCTGGAGAAGCATTTACTCCAAAACAATTTTTGTAAAAATTGTTCTCATCTTGGAACAGTGTGTTTCAATGATGTTCTATTTCCCTGACACAATTTTTGGTGCTAATTTCAGCTAAAAGACTCAACCACCTGTTATGCTTTCTGCATGTTTGGAATATTTATGTGAGGGATTAATTCAGCTGTTTGTGGTTTTGTGGTTTGGAACCCAGCAGAAGTCCTACATCATCTCTGAAACACACAGGGTACTGGTGTTCACCTCTGTGGCCTCCCAGTCTGCCATACTTTGCAGCCCTGGGGCACCATTTGGCATTCTTCAATTCAATTCTTTAAACTGGGGGAGAGGGACTCTCCAAGTTATGCAAACCCAGATGCCAAAGGAGCTAACCTGAAAGAGTCAGTCAAAGTAAAAGGAGGCTCATTTATTTCTAAATATTCTGGGAACCAAGAAAAAAAGGAACAACAGTGATGCTGAATGTATCATTGCTGGTGTCAAAGCAAAGTACAGAGGTCACTTTACATGATTCATACCAGTTACTGTCAGAACTCAAGAAGCATTATGAAATGAACAGTAACATCTGGTTACCTTTAGTCATATTTTCAAGGTTTTCATTACAATCATGGCACTTCTTCAGTAACTTGTTGGGGGGGTTATTTTGATTTATTTTCTCTTTCTCAATGACAGGTGACAACTAAAAGTAAGAGTAAGGAGAGTAGCCAGTATGCAATATCTCTATGTCTTTGAAAGACAGTGTTTGAAAGTGGGAGTGAAGACAGGAATAACTTCTTCCTCACTGATATTTCTGTGCACATTATCAAATCTTCCCCAGTGTAACGCACACGTGCACCAAAGTCTCATCCACATCCATAGAGAACTTAGTCTTATTTTTAGCATGATAATTTACACAAGCTGAATAAGGTGAAAGATAGATAACCACTGTCATGAAGGACATGATTTAAACAGAACTTTCCTTTGGAGGATTTTCCCTATTAAACTACAGAAAGCTGATAAAGTAGGAATTATTCTTAAATAAAATTGCATATTGGGGAAAGAGGGGAATGGAAATGCTTAGAAAGCCCTGCTTCTCTGGGGACATTAGAGATAAATAGCTGGTAAAAGAATTTTTATTCAGATACTTCACTACAGGGAATCTTATATCCAAAAGGATGAGCATCTCTGCAACTTCTGCAAGCACCTGCATTCACAGCTGAGAAAACACTGCATTATTTAGGGCTTAGATGTCTTAACACCAAATAACCTCAGGCCCTTTTTTTGTTGCATCTTTCCCATTGCCTTTACTAAATCAAGAAGCTTAATTGCTCCTTCAGCTGAGTCTGAGATATAAATTGTTATTTCCATTCATCTTACAAATGTCATTCTTTAAAAAAAAACAAAGCCAGTATTCATTTACTATTTTATTCATAAGCTGTTTTCTTCAATGCTTTTCTTTTCTTTTTCTCTTATGTATTGCTTGTGGTGCACTCTGATTAAAACCATTCCAAGCAATAAGAAAGAGCTACCCAAAGCAAACAATTCAGAAATTACAGCACGCAGGGAAAGCCACTACCTGATTTCTTTGTGCTAGGGGACCACACCAGTCATATGGGCCCAATTTGACCTTCTGACAAAACTGAAAAGATTTGGTTTTGTGAAAGTTTTATGAAACACATAGTTCAGTTATGAAAAGTCAGCAACCATTGCAAATCCAGACATGTGACATTGGGGTGTTTTGATTATTCCCTCAGCAGTTTATTTGTATTGTATTTATTAAATCTCAAAAAGATTTGATCCAGGTAGGAATTCATAGAGAAACCTTATAATGAAGACTGTTTAAAAACTGACACATGTACATATGTGTGTGTGTGTTCATGTACACATAAGAATACATAAGAATTTTAAATCTGTGAAACTAAGGGGATTTTTATTGATGTGAGGATCATCTTACCATAAATCCTCAAGTACTCAGTGACAAGCGACTTTTCTTATTAATAACACCATGATTTTAACTCATTAGACAATCGCATATAATTATTGCTTTTTTTTTTTTTAATTAAACATTGATGTGTAATACATGTTATTGTTAGTATGTAGCGGGAGGAGCCATTCTTGCTCCTGAAGCTCAACGAGCTGCTGGTCTCTTCCAGGACTCCAGCCACCACACAGCGCTTCCAGGGTAGAAGTGTAGCAGGAAGAGCCTTTCTTGCTCCAGAGGCTCGACGAGCTGCTGGCCTCTCCGTGCCTCGCACCAGAGTGAACTGAGCTTTCTCTGTGGGTGTGTGTCCCACCTTTATTGGCCCCCTGGTCTTGCTCATGCCCAATAGGGGCCTGTCCTAATCAGGCACAGGTGGACTCACACCCACTCACTGGCAATTCGAGGCACCTGGTTTATCTTGTCTCTCTACATTAGTATACCATTATTTTCAGCAAACCTTCTTAAAACTTGTAGGGTATCATAATTTGGTGTGGGGGGAGTTTGCAAGACTTTTCTCAGCAGTGCATAAAGGTTTGGAATAGCAGGAAGATAAGCTCAGATTTCAGCCTTAACACCACACTTTCAGTCACTCATTAGTCATGTACAATTTTTCTGCTGGCTTTTACAAGGTCTTTCTCCCCTCTGAAGTTTTTAGTCTTGCACGTAACCAGGCAAAATTGTACTTTTTTATAAAGTGCACATTAAACACTTAGAGAAAATGTTTGTTCCACATAGACTGAAAACACAGACCTGTTGTCTGCCTGTTGGACTAAAAAAATTATCCCTGAAATGAACACAGCTCCTTAAGGCAGGAGCTGTTCAGGCTTCACTAAAGATTAATATGGACCTGACTGTTTAGGGCTGAACAGGTGAAACTGTACCCAAAGAATGAACATGGCAGGGTTGTACTAACTCTTTAGAAGCTCTTATCAAGAGAGTTCTTACATTGTACTGCTATCGTATTTCAAGTTTTTTTCACTTTTAGAAGAAAAAAAATATCTGTATTCCTTTGGACCTGAGTTATATTTTAGAGCTGGAATCAAGCCCTTCAGGTAGGACAATTACAAGTATCTTATTCATTCAGTCATATTTTAAGGAAATCCATGAGTATTTAATGGCATTTAATAGTTTTTATTTAGTACCAATCTTCATCATTTCTGAAAAATCTCTCTCTTAATAGTGTAAAAGCCACCACGTTTGTTATCCACTCAGTGTTATACCATATAATAGACTAACTTCTCCTCCTCCTGGATTATAGGGCTTTATTCTGCTCTCCATCCCTGTCTACCAGACACAAAGATGATCAGAGGTCTGGATAGGCTGAGAGAGTTGCATCTGTTCAGCCTGGTGAAGAGAAGGTTCCAGGGAGACCTTTTTTAAGAGCCTTCCAGCAGCTAAAGGGACCTACAGAAAATCTGTGAGGAGACTTCTAGAAGTGCATGTAGTGATAGGACAAGAGGCAAAGGTTTCAAAGTGCAAGAGGATAGATTTAGATTAGATATTAATAAGAAATTCTTCACTATGAGCTTGATGAGACACTGGAACAGGTTTCCCAGAAAAGTTGTGGATGCCACATGACAGGAAGTGCTCAAGGATAGGTTGTATGGAACTTTGAACAAGCCCGAGTAGGATGGAACTGCATGATTTTTAAGACAGAAAAGATTATACTGTTGATCAGGATAAAGTCTTTTGTAATTGCTTTTCTTTTTCAGTTTTAGAATGTGAGATACTTGAGGTCAGAAAATAGAGCCAGCCATGCTCATCTAACTAAACCAAAACATGAGATTCCATGAAGAATGAAACGAAAAACCTGTCTGAAAGAATTACAAGCACACAAAATTTTTTTCCTCTAACTTTCTCTAGAGAAAAGATTAGATCCACAGTATCCTCTACAGTGCTGATAGAGGCCTGTGCAGAGGATTATAAAGCTAAGGTTTCAAAGAGGAGCCAGGACTCCTAGAAAATGTTGATAGAAATATTTGCCAAACTCCACCTTATCAAGTAAGCATAACTAAATGGAACGCACTTGGTGTTTTGTAAACACTTCTTGGATGAAAACACATCCCCAGAGCTAGTAAAGTGTTTAATTTATATAATACAGAAGGCAATAGTCTCTCCATTATATTCCCTTGAATCTGAAAAAAAATGTATTTTAACTAATGAGACTCTTGACTATATTCAGCAGGTTATAAATATCTGTTCAATAGTTAAGTACACCTTGGTTTAATTCTATCTGCAACCCAGACACTGTTAACAAGAATTTTGTACTCAAAAGTGTGTGTCCCCAGAGGATCTCTAATGAAATCCTGTGCACGTTTTCTCATACTGAGTAAACTCAGCTAAACACAGCTAAACCTAGAAAAGATGCCAAAAACCAGTAAATTTTTCAAAACAACAGGCTCTGTCCATGTAGCACCTAATCGGAATTTAGGAAAATATTATCAGCTTGTGAAGACTAATTCATAAAGAGGAAGATAACAAATGATTCTAAGAAATTCAGAATGTAGAAATGAGCAACCAGGAGTGAAAGTACCCTTCAGGTGCAGAATTTGTTAGTTTTAATCTTAAATTCTTTTTCTATCTAGAGATCTATGGACTTTGCAAAACATACAAAATACATTCAATGGGAAGAGCTGGGTACCAGGTTTCAGAGTTTCCACTGTCAACTTCCTGAAGGAATAAGGTACTTGTGAACATAGATTTCCTTTTGCTTAATTGTAATATCTACCATGCTCAGGAAATATCCAAGGCTAATTTACCCAGCAGCACAGATTAGCCATTGCAGAAACCATAGCCTGTATCCAACTGTTTGTGGATACAAATATATCCAACAGAATAACTGAGTGAGATCCTGGTGGCTCTTTCTCTTCATTTTCACTGACACGGAGAATGTAAGAATTAAGAATTTTACTGAAGACCAAAGTGTGCCTAATGTTTACACAGAAATAAAACAGCATTTTCATGCTACTTTGATACACATGCAGTCCATGAAGGTAGGAGCATAAAAATTGCTCTGATCCTGTTCTTGAGGTATAGTCTGAGTCTAAAAAGAGAGACTGGACCATCTAAAACATAGACACACAGTGAGGAGTTGACTACTATAAAAAGAAAATTAAATAGTTAGCTCCAAGTCATACTTCTCCAACAGGGTACTCAGCTAGAAGAGATGAATCTAAAACCTGGGAGGTTCCTGCACTCTCTCTGAATGGGACAGTAATATTGATAAAGCACAAGTTCATGCATTAACCTTTAAAAACCTATTCTTGGCAACTGAAGGTATCATGAAGGTCTTTTCTAAATAAAGGGGATTCTTTAGTTAGGTTTGACAGTTAAGAAAAGCTTAACATATAAAACCCCTGAATCTCTTTTGCACAACTCATGGGGTTCTGGTGAAGCAGGAATGGTTTTGAATACAAATGTGTAATAAACTACCAGTTATGAAAATAATCCAATTAGCTTGTTCCTGAACACTCAATATTTGCTTTGCATAAATATTGTTCATTATAAACTTGAAGAATGGGGAAAGGTAATTGTGTAGATTACAGGAGGGAGGATTTTTTTCTAATTTTCAAAAGCAAAAGAAAAGCCCAAAGTTTTTGGAATAAATTTGGCTCACTGTGATAGGGAAGAAAAAAGAAAAAAAAAGGGGGTGGGGGGAAAGGGAGGAAGATAACAGAAAAACAGTGCAAGACAATGTTATAGTACAGACATACATTTATTTCCATATCAGAAAAGTTTTCTTGGTTTGAATTTAGGTTTAGCATTAAAGTTGATATTAGAATCAAAGCTACTGATGCTTCTTTGTGGAAATGCAGAACTGGGAACCAAGCTGGTGTCCTCATTCATATGTTGAAATTGATGTATTTCATTCAAGTATAATCTTACTTAAATGAAAACCCCAGCTTTCTGTAAAGCTACTTTGAACACTCCTTTTCAGTGATATACGGGTTTGCACACATATGATACAAATCTTTTCCTCTTATAGTTTATATTCCTGCTCTCAACACAGCTTCTTGTGTTTTAAGACTCACTTTTTTAACACAAAGCATTCAATAGTTTTCTGTCAGTGCTGTATATAGTTTTCATCTCCACTTTCATTTTCATTTGTCTGTGAGGATTTTCAACACATCACACTTTAATCTGCATTTTGAAATCGCTATATGTAACTGGAGTGATTTGTGACTAGTTCATGGAAATAAGGGGGTGAAATTAAGCATTAACATGGACTACTAATACTATTTCGACTACCCACCTTCATTCTTACTTCAGCAGGGTTGTAGTATTGTACAAGTGCTACTGCACCAGCAGACACTGGAAAGTTAATGGTGTTTGCACAGAATAGGGGCAAAATGACTCAATGACTTAACAAAAAAATCCTTTAAATTCTAACATCTTCAGTGGCAGAATAGAGATACACTGTTTATCCCAACTTTAAGTGCCCCAGTGTAATTTTTCTCTAAGTGAAGACCCAAATATCCAGATTCTTCCATTTTTCAGGAAGATTTTTATGTTAAAATAATCTGGTTTTCAATGTCACAAGGGACTGGTTAAGCTTGCTAAATTCTTTTAAGACTTAATGTAGCATTAGAAAATGAATTTTTAAAATGTGGTTACTTAATTTCTTTAAAACATTCATAACAACGAGCTGATAAATTTGAAGTTTGTGATTTAATAGTTATAAACATAATATGTGGTCCAAACTCTTTAAATAAGCTCTAAAATTAGTGGCAGTAAATCTCAATATCTTAATATCTGCCTGGGTGTCTTTTTCTTATGGTAAAAAAACACACTCATGGTGAAAGCATCAAATCAGATTCTGCTCTACATCTGGATAAATCCATTTAGCTCCAAATGATTCATCATGATGCACATTAATGCAGCTTTTGACCTACAAAGTGACAGAGAAGCAAGCTTTGCTGTCAAAAGCAAGCTGTATTTGCAAGGAGCAGCCTCCCTTTCCTTGTACCTTTTCACCCTTGCCTACAGATTAGGATGGTCATTTCTAATTGCCTACACAGCCTGCAAAACTGCAAGGCATTCATGGTTCAAAACTGTGATGATATAATGTTCTGACAGGAGCTAAAAGGCAGCAATATCAATACTTGGAAACAGAAGCTACACTGAAAGTATTGTATTTCTGAAGAATGAGCACCATTGTTTTTCTTTGACAGGTGAGAATGAAAATAAATCTGCCTCATAGTCTGCCTGGTAATGGGACAGAATTCTCAGAAAGAGATGGCATTAGGAATGCCACATTGCTGGATTTTTCATAACCTGAAGGATTATGTGAGAGAAGAACATCTATGCAGATGGAAGCATCTTTTGTATTATTCTGTAGGTGAATTAATAAATGTAGAGGGATGGGTTTCCTGACTGGGGGTTAAGCTAGTGGCTAACACAGTGAGCAGCACAAGTGCATGAACTGATAATAACATCCATGAAAGTGATGGAAGAGTGATATAGGAAAAGAATGGGAAAAGAAAAAGAAATTATGAAAATCAACATGTATCTTCCCCTACATTGAAAAAATTATCTTGTTGGATGCACAATCGCAAGCTTTTAGAAAATTACTTCCTCCAAATCTGGAGTACCTAAATTATGCTCTCTCTTAGCCATAAGTGTAGTAACATAATAGAATAATTAGAAAAAAGGCTTTCAAAATCATTCATGTCTTATATACCTTGTAGCAATGAAATACACAAGGAAGGCAGAATAGGCATAGAGAGCAGTGCTAATAGGATGGTAAGCATAATAAAGGCAAAAAAAATTTAAAATTCAAATAAATGTTCTCCTGAAGGTAGCAAAAAATTGCTTGGGCAATCTGACAAGCGAATCAGCAAGGGATTTCATAAGCAAGAAACCATACTCTCATATCTTTCTCCTGTCCTGCTGACTGTGTTGACTTTTTTTTTAGCAGGTTTGATCATGGTGATTAAAGACTACAAAGAGAAAAGAAACTGGAAAGAGCAGTTATCTGATGACTTTCTGTGCTCACATCTAGGGCAGCCTGCAGTGAAGGGGACATACAGGCAGCAGATAGAAGTGTCCTGCCCAGCCTAAAGATGATGATGAAGGCACTGAGATGATGAAGTTTCCCCTTTCATCATTTAAGAGGCAGTTGGGGATTCAGGTATTTTGTCTGTGTTTTCACACAGATAATGGTTTCCTAAGCTCAGCTAAAGGATTTAGCCCACTGTATCTCCTTGGAAATTAAACTGTTAGAAATTTTAGCTGTGAGGGGTTTCTTTCATCCTTGGCACATTCTTTATTAACAAGTTTCATAAAAGCAAAAGTGTTCACCTGCCTTTTAAATACTTCCAGTTTCATCTGTATGAGTTTCCTGTTGCTGTTCTGTACAATTTATTTTTCTCCTCGACTTATCACCCTGTATATCTTTATTTTTTGGTTAAAAAAACAAATTTGTGCTTTTCTGGTACAGATAAGAAAGGGGCACAATACAGTTTTACCTGATGGTATATCTGCAGTATCAGTTCAGTGTCTGACCTCTGAAGCTATTCTGAAGTACAAAGTCATATATTCAAAAATAGTTCAATCAGCATTTAGTCTATTTCTCCCAGACAAAAATAGACTGGCAGGATTTCTGTGTTGTATAAAATTAATTAAAAATAATTAGTATCGTTTAGATCACAGAGGAGACATACAAGGAAGTAATGAGCTCTACAGAATAAGCAATAGAAAGGTTGAAGAGCCTTCTTCACTTAAGAGAGAACCAGGAAAAAATTAAAGTCCATAGGTGGTTGTATTTTTGTGGAGTGTGCAGTTTAGCTAAAATGAGAAATTTAGACACATAGAGACAGAAATGGTTAAGTTGCTAAACTGCAACTTAAATACCCCCCATATAATGAGACATTCAGTTCCTAGTAGTTTTCTTATGTGGTAATAATTAGCACAGGCAAGAGACTGTAACCAGGAATGCTTTTAAAAACAGAATTAGGCGTTTCATTAGAAAACACCTGAGGAGTTAGTAATGTGCAATTACACATAGAGAAAAATGTAAATTTATTTGGAATAAATATGTGAGGTGCAAGATTAATCCTGTCAAAAGGAAAATTAATATTGTCAATGAAATTACAGTTTTCTCTCTGCTGCTACCTTGAGACTGATATTTTATATACAGAAAACCTACACTGCTGCTCAGATAACGAGAACTGAGGAACCAAAAGTGCCGTAACTATGGTGCTCAAAACTCAGAAGGATCCTGAAAACTGGCAAATTTCAAAGAGGCAGGAAGATTATGAACTCTGGACTTTTACCAGAAGCAGACAGGCACGACCACAGTAATGTAGAAAGGCCTTAAACAGCCTTTTAAAAAGAAGTAATAAAATAATGAAGTACTTCATTAACTCTATATGCATAAGTAAAGTGGGGCAAAAAACCTTTTCAGATGCTGCAACTGACTTATTATTACAGTCTGTGGCACACTTCAGACTGTGCAAATTTGCACTCTCCCAGATCATTCCCAGGCGTGGTTTAGGAGACAGCAGAGGTCACAGAAATTGTCAGACAACCGACCTGGTTTGCTGGGTTAAGCAGCATAATTAATAGCATCAATTAATTGCAGGTCACTCCCTGCCAGTTGGTGTTAGAACCAGAGAGCAGTTGTACACCTGTTTTATTTGCTAGCATAGACACAGACTGATGGACTTAAGGAAGACTTTGCGATTGATTTGGTTTACACCACATGCTAAATCCAGAATGGGGATTTGAGCTGCAACGCATTTCGGGTTTAAAATCAATCAGTCAATGTCAAAATCTTATAGCCTTCTTTTCCAGCTCCTCCACCTCCCCACAATGGGATGGAAAAGGGGATTAAAGCTGTGGTCAGCTGCTGGACGTTGCTGGAACCATTGGTGTCCATCCTGGGCATCCCCAGCACGCTGTTACAGAGGCCACCCGGAGCTTAGTAGAGCTCCCCCAGCTCTACCCTTTTGTGCTGCTCCTCCTCATGCAGGACTAGAAGTCCCCTGACATGGTTGGACCAAGAGTAAGTAATTGTATAAAGTAATCACAGTTACCAAAAGACTGACCACATGCAGAATTTTACATACTTATTAATTTTTTATTATTATTTTACTTTTCTTGGGTAAACTAAAGAGGTTTTGGAAATGTGGCTCATCCCTAGTTTTTTCAGTTATCTGATAGTTACAAGGAAAGACTCTGCCAACACATACACCACAGTTTTAGGGAGAATGAAGCTGATATTCTCATCCCAAGAGAAGTTTCTAAGAACTAGAGAGATTCTTTCCCACCACCTTTGGCTCAGACTTTCCAGTGGCCCCAATGGATACGTCAGGTCTGACATAATAGGAAAACCCATTCATGCACAATGTTTGATTTAAAAGGCTCATTTTCCTATTGTTTTCTCATAGTACAGCAAACCCTTCCCAAAACACTGAATTATTAATAATACCAATAGCCATAGGAATCTGCTGGGCTGGATGCCACTGTTTGAGCAAACACTGAATAAACATTGCTGTGTCCTACTGTGCATTTGCAGTGTTTCCAGACAGACCAAGGAACTGCAAGATATTAGTAGAAAATAAAAAGTTTGTGTAAGTCAGAAATGTTATGTTCAGTCCTTGCAAAAATCTCACTGTGCAATACCATGCATTTACAACATTCTTAATGAGAGTAAAGAGAATAACTTCGTGTGTTGTTAACATTAAATGGGAAAGCAGAATACATATTTGATTAAAAGCTTTACATTTCAGGCTTTTATGTTAAAATATCCCATGCTATTCAATGAATATAAATATATTTAGTAAATATATACTATATGTGTTAATAAAGATATTCAATACTACAGAAGTAAAAGCTGAAGCCAAAGTCTAAGCTTTATTTCATTTTTAAAATGTAACTTAAATAGTAAAAATAAAGCTACAGAAATAAGACCATACAATATTGGACAAATATTTTCAGAGAAATGGGACAAGTGTTCTGAATTTTCTGTGCCTAGAGATGAATATTCAATTTAAAAACAACTTATTAAAAAGAAGTAAAAAAAATTAAAATGATGCTTCAGGCTTTTCTATTACATGATTTTAGGTTGATTCATGAAACATGAAAATGTGAACGAGAGAAATCTGGAAAAATGTTTTCTATCAGAACACCTACTGGTAAGAAGATATCTTAAAGTAACATGATATAGCACACACTGATCATCAGACTTAAACTTAACCTGGCAAATGCAACTTTGGCATTACTAGCACTATATTCTGTAGTGACTTGGTGCCTCAAAGTCTCAGGATGTGTTTGTCCTGGTCTTGGCCTGAGAACATTGAGTTTGTTTAGCTGCAACAGCAATTTTCCATCAGTCAAGAAACTCTTGCCTAATTTATATTAGTTTGGGTTTAATCAACAGCACTAAGAAGCAGTGACTGGAACCATGACTCTGGAACACATGGATGCTGGGGAAGAGTGAAGACACAGATGGTGGTAGGAGGTCCCAGATTGCAAACACAAATCACAGTGGTCACACAGAAGTCACTGTAGGAGGGCAGCCTTGTGAATCAGCCACAACTGGTTTCAGACATCACAGCAAACAGGTTAGCTGGGAACCAATTAAAAGAGAGAGCATGTGAGGTGCCAGTCTTAAGAAAATAAAAAAAAATTAAAATCCAAACACCACAATCAAGAAATACTGGAGACTTAGGAGAAAGAAAAATGAGACACAAACATCACACTTTTCCTGTGAAGATGCCAGAATGTTTTCAGCTCTTTGTAAAGAATCCCTTCTGATCTTCCTAGGGAAGGCTGAAACATCAGCTCTGGGACATCATCAAAGCAACACTGGAAGTTCAAGCATGTCTTCAGCTAAAGAGAAGGTGGAGATGATAGGAAGTCCTGAAATAAGAGGCTATATTACTAATGAGATTTTCTGGGTTAAGTTGGACAATGAGAGTTAGTACCATTGTAGAGTGATGATAACTCTCTGTTCTATTTTGACTACTCTGTTAAAGGCAGCCTAAAACAACATCTCAACTCTCTAAACATTTTTTGTCCTCTTTTACCCATATCAAGATTTTGAGTGTAGTGGTATCAAGATGGAATTGACAGCGAGAATATAGATTTGCATACACACACACATATATTGTAGCAAGACGAACCTCTCTTAGGGAATGGCGCTTCAAGGTCCAACCAGGTGTTCCAGCAGAGACTCGCAAACAATGCTCTAAGCCTAGGGCTCTCAGAGTTGACTAGCCCGGATCGGTGGCGCTGCTGCTGCTGCTGCTGCTGCTGCTGCTGCTGCTGCTGCTGCTGCTGCTGCTGCTGCTGCTGCTGCTGCTGCTGCTGCTGCTGCTGCTGCTGCTGCTGCTGCTGCTGCTGCTGCTGCTGCTGCTGCTGCTGCTGCTGCTGCTCCAAGAGTGACTGACCTCTCTGCTGGCTAGCCCAGGACTGAGCTGAGCCTGTGTCTCAGGCCTCACCTTTTATTGGCCCCCGGTCCTGCTCATGCGCAGTGGGGGCCCACCCTAATTAGGCACAGGTGGGCTTGACACAAGCTCATGCCCACTACCTGGCAATTAGTGTCACCTGGTTGCCTCATTTCACTACATATATAAAGTATAATGTTTCCTGATCTAGCAAGGTTAGGGTTGTAGAGTACATGTAACTGCCAGTGATGTTAGAAACATTTCTTGGATTTTAAGGGTGTTGGCATGAACTTTTAGTGAGACTACAGAAAACTGCTTTAGCAATGATATATCACTCTGGATGTGTGTGTGCATGCATTTTGATTTGTAAGTAGGGGGACCCAGACGACGGATTGTGCATGAAAGGAAAAAAAAGTCTATGATGAAACACTGTATTATAAATCATAATGTTCTGATAGCATTACATGTTGTTTTTTCCTATATAGGTTTCACTTCACTGATGATTTGTCCCACAGTTTAGAGAAAGAGCAGTTGTATTTGTAGGGTTAAGATTTCACATTAACTAATAATGTCTTAGGCTTTTTTTGCAAGAGGCATGTTCCTGAAATTATCTCTTGAACTGAAATTTCTATTTTGATGTGTCAATGTGTGTTTGTAGCCCAGAAAGCCAACCATGGGCTGCATCAAAAGAAGCACAGACAGCCAGTCAGGGGAGGTGATTCTCCCCCTCTACTCTGCTCTTGTGAGACCCCACCTGGAGCACTGTGTCCAGTTCTGGAGTCCCCAACATAAAAAGGACACTGATCATTTTAGTGGCTCTCCTCTGGACACACTTAAGGAGCTCTGAGGGCTAGAGCACCTCCCATATGAAGTTAGATTGACAAAGTTAGGGTTCGGCCTGGGGAAGAGTAGGGTCTGAGATGAATTTATAAAGTGGCTTTCCAGTACCTGAAGGGGCCTACAAGAAAGCTGTGGTAGGGCTTTTTACATGGCTCTGTAGCAAGAGGAAAAGGGGAAATGGTTTAAAACTTGAAGAGGGAAGATTTAGATAAGATATTAGGAGGAAATTATTTACTATGAGCGTGGTAAGATACTGGCACAGGTTGCCCAGGGAAGTTGTGGATGCAGCCTCCATGGAAGTGTTCAAGGCCAGGTTAGATGGGGCCTTGAGCAACCTGGTTTAGTGGTAAGTGTTCCTGCCCATCATGGCAGAGGGGCTGGAACTAGATGAACTTTAAGGTCTTTTTCAACCCACAGAATTCTATGATTCCATGAACTATATAGAAAATAACAGAAGTTATTTCCTGTTCTTGCTTCTGCAGTAGCCCTTTATCTCTTAACAGTCATTCTACAAAGAGGGAAAAACTTTTCATTTCCATATTACTGAAATCTGGCTCAACAATATGAGGTTTTGTCTCACTTTAGCACACAATCAGGAGGTGATTTCTTTGTGAATAATGTTCAGATGCCTTGGGATGTGTGACCAAAGCCAATTTGGCAGCTCATTCCTCAAATCAGGTGCCTTAGATGCAAGAAAAATGCAGGAATTTTTGATGTCAGTGAAGTCCTAAGACACAAATGAGAGCTATGTAATGCCAAGTTATTTGAACTACAGACCCTTAAAACAAAACTGGGAAGCTTACAAAATTCATTCTAAGAGGTCAACATGCTCCAATGCTTCTCTGAAGTGCCTGTATACAATAGGAGGCAATGTGGGGGGTAAATATAGTGAGTTAGAAATCTCTGAAGGAGAACCATCTTGTTGGGGTCACAAAGGGTCATGCTGCCATCCAGAGGCACCTCAAGAGGCTGGAGCAACAGGCTGAGAGGAACTTCAAACAGTTTGACAAGGGGAAGTGCCAAATCCTGCACTAGGGTAGGAGCATCCCAGCTACCAACATCTCCTGGGGACTGCCCACCTGGAGAGCAGCTTTGCAGAAAAGCCCCTGAGGGTCATGCTGGACACCAAGCTGAGAATGAGACAGTAATGCACCCATGTCTCAAGGAAGGTCAATGGTATCCTCAGCTGCAACAGGAGCAGAGCTGTCATCAGGTCAAGGGAGGGGATCCCTCACCTCTACTCAGCTCTGGCGAGGTCACAACTGGAGTATCATGTCCAGTTATGGGTACAGACAAGGACAAACTGGAGAGACCCCCAACAAAGAGGTGAGAAGGTGATGTAGGGACTGGAGAATCTCACCTAAGAGGGAAGGCTGAGACCTGGGGCTGTTCAGCCTGGAGAAGAGAAGGTTCAGGGGGATCTCATTAATGTATTTAAACACTAGAGGAGAGGGTGCAAAAAGGAGAGAGATGGGCCCTTTTAGTGGTGTCCAGTGGCAAGGCCAGAGGCAATGGAGGACAATATTTCCTCTGAACATCAGAAAACACTTTAAATGTGAGGGTGCCCAAGCAATGTCATAGGTTGCCCAGGAAGGCTGTGGAGTTTCCATCCTTGGAGATATTCCAGAGCCCGTTGAACATGGTCCTAGGCAACCAGTTGTATGTTACCCTGACTGAGCAGGGGAGCTGGAGTAGGTGATCTCCAGACATTCTTTCCAGCCTCAACCACTCTGTGACTATGATTCTGTGATTCTGTTCCACTGTCCTTCACATCTGAGGCATTACCCCATTAGCCAATAGCCAGCTGAACCTTTAACTTTTATGACTGTATCAAACAAAACAGGAAATAAAGCAATATTTATGTAAATAAAGCAATAAAGTTCAGAGCAGATTGTGGTACCACAGAATATAACTGTGGGAAAAATCCACAGTGATACCATTGAACCTAGTGATGTAAAGTTCCATTTAACTGGACATAATTCTGATATGGATGGACAGGCAGGTGGTTACTTAGATCTACTTTTGTTTATGTGCCTGTTATTTCAAAAGATAAAAGGGAGTCAAACTGATGTATGCAAAAACTTACAGATATGTGGGAGTTATTTTTGCTGATTTTTTTCTTTTTTTAAGTAGTAAAAGTGCTCTCTTGATTAACTTTCCCTTCATGGTTGAATTACTCCGTGTGTATACTACTGAGACTATTCGGGCAAGTGAAGTTTGCAATTTACTCATGGCTACTAGGGAGAATAAAAAGTGGGATTTTAATTTTTTAATATTTATACAGTACAAAGTCTACCACAGAGAAGAGCTGGTGCCTGATGAAAAATAATTAAGGTTAGGCTAGATTATATTTAAAATGCATCCTTTCTTCCACAATACTTCTGTGATGTCTATTTTTAAGTCATTGTTGTTGTTATTTGCATTCTGGTAGCATCTAAGAACAGTGTCCAAGATATGACACTCCATTAGGCTGGGCATCTTTTATTTGAACAATCTCTTTCCCTCAGAGTTTATAATTTAGAACCTAACTTGTGGATTTACGTTATGTGATCAGTATCTACCACACTGCTGCTGAGAAGAAAAGGTAATTTTTTTTTACCATAATCACCAGGTGTAGACACAATATTTATTTGTCTAATGTTTGGTATACCCTGAGAGGGAAATCTTATAAGTCAAATCTTAAACCTTTCCATAACTGCAGCAAGCAAGAATTAATACTACAACCATTCAACTTCTGAGCAGAACCAGAATTAAGTGACTGTTTTAGTCATGAATAATTTGCAAAAGCCCTGAGACATGGAAAGAAATTTGTCGTTCTCATTTTAACTCAGAAAGGACAAGAATCTCAGAATATTCAGTATTTCTAGATAATGTAAGAATAGAGCTTATGTTCAGCAAGATTCTATGGAGTCACCCAGGAAAACATTCCCAACCATCCTCCAAAGTCAGAATATCCTTCTGGATTCCAAGGTGCATTTTAATCCAGTTGCACTGCTGGCAGGAATTCATAGAGTTGATAATGAATCACTTCTTAAAAATCTCATACCTACAAATAGCATCCCACATAGCAAAACCATGGTAAGCCTACAAACACCAACCTCTTTATTCATATCCTCTTTACAGAGATATAATTTCTATGTAATATTTGTTAAAGCAACACATTAATACCTTGAGCTTGACAGAGAAGCAAAGGGCTGAGTATTAAAAGGTTTGGTGCTATCAGACTGGATACTTTAGTCCAGAAGGTCTGAGTGGTGCTTGGATCCACTGAACAACACTAAGAGGAGATTCAAGTGAACTGCCCTTAGCACTTCTACCAGGCAGGAAGTGTGGATCAGCTGGAAGGCAGGAGGGCTCTCCAGAGGGACCTGGACGGACTGGAGAGTTGGGCTGATTCCAATGGGATGTGGTTCAACAAGGCCAAGTGCCGGGTCCTGCACTTTGGCCACAACAAACCCATGGGGAGCTCCAGGCTGGGCACAGAGTGGCTGAGAGCATCCAGGCAGAAAGGGACCTGGGAGTCTGGATTGACAGGAAGCTGAACATGAGCCAGCAGTGTGCCCAGGTGGCCAAGAAGGCCAATGGCATCCTGGCCTGTATCTCTGTATCATCCTGGTCTCTTTTCCCAGGCAACTCTCAGCAAGACAAGAGGGCACGGTCTTAAGTTGTGCTGGGGGAGATTTAGGTTGGATATTAGAAAGAATTTCTTTACGGAGAGGGTGATCAGGCATTGGAATCAAGGGTTGGACTTGATGATCCCTGAGGTCCCTTCCAACCCAGCCAATTCTATGATTCTATGATATGCAAAGCTCCACTCTCTCATAAACAAGAACCACAACTTCTTTCAGACCACCTGGTACTCCACAGACATCTTGCACTGAGGCATTAAATCTGCCACCATGCTGCATGGTAGAATAACCCAAAATTTTCTGGTTCTGATCATCATTGTTTCTCTAACATTATATCCTCACTTTCTCTGTGTGTTATCTCTGTTTGCCCTATAATATTTCTCCCTTCAGTGCTAATATTTCTATATGTGGTGATTTTGTAACACAGACTGCTTCTGCATTCATTCAGAGCCAAACCATTCATTCAGAGCAACCACTGAGCAGCCCTAGGAAAAAAAAAGACTTACTACACTGTGCTTTACTGTGATGTGATTTATTTTTATTTTGTCATCTTCCTTGATGCTGTATCTCTAGTTTCACCAACCTCAGTGCTAAAACTGGTGTTTACTTGTTTACCTCAGATAATATAAATATATTTAGAAAAAGAAATGGACAGAAATTGCTACATAAACTAACCTAGACCAATAAAAACAATGTAGTAGTGAAATTCTCCATCTTATCTTTAAACTTTTAATTTACAGCTTCTTCTCTCCCTTTTAGCTCAAGCAAACAAAATGCAGGAAGCAGATGGTATTAGCAGTAATACTACAGAGTATTAGTTTCGGCAAAGGAGCTGAGCAGTCTTAATCCTCATGGTCATCCACAGCACTAATTATGTTTTCAATATCACCAAGCTCCTGTCATGCAAAATTTGCTTCGCTTCCACATGTTCTCATTTATGCACTGAGTGCAGTGGATAGGTATAAAATCCTCCTCATGAGGAGAGAGAAGGAGGTATTGGTTTAGGGGACCCTGGAGCACATAAAGGGCAAAAATATAACTGGCAAAATATTTGGAGATAAGCACAGTGCTGGAATGATGAATTCATTGGGGAAGGGCTAAGCTTGATCATCTCAAGCTGAATGTGAATCCATTCAATATTAGCAATCAGCAGCAGAAGCTCTGGGAGAGCAGTGGGCCAAAGCAATGAAAAGATGTGTAAACAACTGTATATCTCATATTTAGTTGGCATAATAGGAAAAATGAGCTTACTTCCCACATCTGTTTCTGTTCTATTATTTATATTTAGATTCAATGGCTGCTACAATATATATATATAGATAGATAGATAGATTTTTTTTTTAATGGAATATGATTTTCTTGGAGTTCTGTGTTGAATCTATTAATGACATCAAAATATGCACCAAGTAAAGCATATGAGATAATAAAATTGGCTATGTATTTATATAAAATGTATCATAACATGAAGACAGCAAGAAGCTATTTGGAAAATATCACTCAGGTAAATCTCTGAGAGGCTGGAATTTCTTGCTTTGGCTGATACTCCATACTTAAAATGGTCCTGAAAAAAAACATGCATTGAGCAATCTCATTACAAGGGAGGATCACAGGATCATTCTATGAACAGTTACATTTAAAAATTTTGATTTTGTAGATAATCACAGTAAAAATGGGAAGTATCATTTACAACTGATGCAATAAAATCCCAGGGAAATTGTCTTACCTGAAACATAACCCTGATCATTTCAACTACTTTGTTTTATAGAAAAAAAAATAAAAAAGATGCCTCATCGCACTTTCAGTAGTTCCTGTTTAAATCTGTGAACAGCCTCCAAATCATGTGTTGTCAGGTAGTACACACAGGTAATTCCAGTGACACCTTTACATAAATTTGATTTAAATGAAGTGACAAAAATTCTTCAAGGCTGATATCTTCAGTGCTGTGATGTTACAGGAATGTGATTACCAACAAAAAATACAAATCAACCTCCAAAAGAACCCCAGAGTGTTTCAATTTAGTTTCAATGCAGGGGACTTGGTTAGATTCAAGTGAAAAGAGGACTTGAGAATACCTATAGGATCAAGTTTGACAGGACATGCTGGGTTGCAAAGATTTATTAGGTCCATGCTTTCCCAGAGCAGAAGTGTCTAAAACCCACACCAGTACAACAGAAACAAGATGGAGATACCAGCACAGGCACCACACATAACAGCAGTGGTAACATCTAGCAGGTCCAGCCCTCACAAAGACACTATTTGGTCAGCTTGAAACATTTTGTTATCCCTTATTCTGACATGTTTTTTAATGCTTCTGTTACACTGAGATCAAGCAACTGATCACTAATCCTTTATATTAATGAAAAAAATTTCCAGCAGCCCTTCTACAATTTCTATGGATGCCTGTGCTGCATGTTTGCAACATGAGAAGGAAAGCAGTTTCTCATAAAACCTAAGACACCTTTGTAAAACTCTGCTTTATTATGCTTAACTCCTGCTTCATTTAAACTCACTGGAAAGATAAAAAGCCCAGCACTGTATTCTAGTTTCACCTCATACTAATACAGTATTTCTAGCTACATCTTCGAAAAATATTCACAGAGAGGATCAGTAGAATTTTCTGCCAGTCTTAGCTAAAGAGCCAAAATGCATCCCCTGGAAGGTACTGATTTTCTGTCACAGCAAAAGCACAGAATAGAATTGGATCTCTAGGGGGTTTTTTTGTTCATGGTTTTGTTTTGTTGGGTTCTTTAATACTAGGTCCAGAATTCCTTTTCTATGTATGAAATCAATTCAGATGTAATTTTAGTATAAATTTTGCAGAGTGCTAATGCAATGTAGATTGCTCAGTTTAAAATACAGAATCTCTGTAGGAAATGGCTGTGTTCATTTTGTGTTGCCAAGGAGAAAAGAAACGCTCAACATGTTTGATTCAATATTAATAAAAACAGTCAGTAACTATGTCTTTTAAAGAGTAAGAAATTGTTTTCATTGCTGTACGATACACTGTGAAAAATTATACCAATGCCCTGCTACATGAGATTTCTGGTTGAATAAGGCACTGTTCATTTGAATAACACCAATTTTAACTGCAAATATTGCTGTTATAGCTTTGTGAATGTATTTTGAGGGGGAAACTATCCTTTGTAGACACAATGTGTATCTGGTTATGTCAGTCTGGTAGGTAATTTCCTTATACTGTAGAAAGAATTTGTTTAATGGTGGGATGGTTTGGGCTGAGATAGTTTTCTTCATGGTAGCTGGTATGGGGCTCTGTTCTGGATTTGTGATGAAAACAGTGTTGGCAATACTTAAATGAAAGAAAACAGTGTTGGCAGAGCTTACACAAAGCCAAGGCCTTTTCTGCTTCTCACCCCACCCCAGCTGTGAGTAGGCTGGGGGTGCACAAGGAGCTGGTACACAGCTGGGACAGCTGACCCCAGGTGACCAAAGGGGTATCCCATATCATATAATGCCACGCTCTATATATAAGGATGGAGGGAGAAGAAAGAAGTAAGGATGTTCAGAGTGATGGTGTTTGTCATCCCAAATCACCCTTAGGCATGATGGAGCTCTGCTTCCCTGGAGGTGTCTGAACACCTGCCTACAAACACCAAGTGATGGGTGAGCTGCTTGTTTTGTTTTGCTTGCATGTGTGGTTTTTGCTTTACTTATAAATCTGTCTTTATCAGACCCTTGAGTTTTCTCTCTTTTTCCCTTCTGTTTCTCTCCCCCACCCTAATGGAGGGTGGTGAGAAAGCAGCTGCATGAGGCTTAATTAATACTTAGTTAACTTTGCTAATTTCACTCTGAAATTATTTTCCTATGGAATAAAAACACCAGCACCATCAACACGTGCTGTCAAACCTCCATCTTTTCTCTGGAAGTTACTGCTTTTTTGGGGATCCAGTGAAGGTACTGGGAAGTATTTTTCCTCCATTATTTTATTCACATTTTAAAGAAATGCTTCAGCATACTTGTACTCATGCTTACCTAGAAATGAATCAGAGAAGTACAAAATACCAAATGAAAAAATATTTCTTAATATGTTCATTTCTGTATTCCACATTTTCTCAGTGTACAAATAATCTGACCCCACTCCCTTCCTCACAGGCCACTGGCTTAGGTGCCAAGGGAGTCAGCTCCCTAACATAGTGTAAAGATACTCTTTTTAATTGTTAAATTCATTTTCTGACAGTATAGTTAGCTGAAACTGTTTGGCACAGCACCCAATAGAAGGAGTAGAGAGGTGTTGAGTCCAGACTGGATAAATTATCTCTGGCTGTGAGGTATAACTTCTCTCCTAACCGCACTGTTTCCAGAACTCATTCATGTGGAGTCTTACATTTTCAAGGAGTACAGGCTCATTTTATGGTATCAGTATGAGGACTTAAAGAGAGGGTGTTTAGGATGCTGAAGGCTCTAGGGGGCAAAACAGAGAAGGGTCAGTATTCCTTCTGATTTCCTGCCATACCCTTTAAAAGCCAGGAAGTCCTGCTTTCTTCTTCCTACCTACCTTTCTGTGCTTGGATGTCTTGGAGAAAGACTCCTGCTCTTTGTCTTCAGGTTGCCTTGTGCTCTGCAATATCTGAATCTATCAAGCGCTGAGAATCTCAGACCCATTTCACAAAAAGCCCTAACACAACATCAGCAACTTGACCTTACATCAGCAAGCACTGAAATCAACTTTTTTATGTATTCATATATTTTTTTCATTATTATCTCACATTATTACCATTATTATTCCCCTTTTTAGCTTCCTGTGGGAGGGTGAAAGGGATTAATAGAGAGAAATTCTGCTTTCCTCATTTTAGTTCAACCTGACCACTGCACCAAGACAAGAGCTGTTGTCACTTCAGACAAATCAGCCACTGAAAGTGCCTCAACACAGATAAACTGCAAGGAATATGGAAACAAAGATATTTGCTTTACTAGGTTTCTCTCAAGTAATTTCTAATGTTATTGCTAGGAGAACAAGCTCTTTAGGCCAATAAGGCCACTTTAAGTTGTTTCAGAAATAACAGAGTTCTCAGCTGTTGAACCACCAGCATCAAAAGTATCAAACTAGGTCAGGCATAGGCAATGATGTCTGCCAAGGCTCGGTACATGCATGGTGACACAGCCAGCACTGAAAGCAGAAATAGGATGTGTACAAACCCATCCAAAGGATGGGGGGACACAAAACACAGGCAAAGTGATTGCAGATGGAGATAGGGAAACACTCCATGTATGTACCCACCATAGGTGGGCTTTAGTTCCATAAAGGTAGATTTAGCTTTATCCACAAAGCCATTTAGCTTTGCACTCCATAAGGCAATCTTTAGCTCCAGATTCAGATCTTTCAATTTAAGTGTCTGCAAGATTGTTATCTGCATATGGGCAGTCTGCCTGCATTCCAAATGCAGTTGCTGGCTAGTTTAGTGTATCCTACAGTCATGTTCAGCTGACCAATGGTAGGTATGTTTGTTGGGATCAGCAAATAGCTTTTTAGATCCCACTAAATGGACTTAAAGAGTTCAGCATGGGATTCCTCCTGCCCAGGGAGGTGCTGGTGTCACCATCCCTGAAGGTGTTCAAAAAGTGTGTGGTGTATATGTAGCACTTGAAGACATGGCTTATTTGACTGGTGGTGTTGGGTCAATGGTTGGACTTGATGATCTTAGATGTCTGTTCCAACCTTAAGAGACAAACCAGCAGCCCAGCTGAAGTGCATGTACACCAATGCACGCAGCATGGGCAACAAACAAGAGGAGCTGGAAGCCATCGTGCAGCAGGAAAGCTATGATGTAGTCGCTATCACGGAAACGTGGTGGGATGACTCCCATGACTGGAGTGCTGCCATGGGTGGCTACAGGCTCTTTAGAAGGGACAGACAGGGTAGGAGAGGCGGAGGGGTAGCTCTGTATGTTAGAGAGTCTCTTTACACTGTAGAAGTTGAGGTCAGCAATAATAAGGTGGTGAGATATTTAAAAAGAGACTGGATGTGGCGCTTAGTGCCATAGTCTAGCAACCGCAACGGTGGTTCAAGGGTTGGACTCGATGATCTCCGAGGTCCCTTCCAACTCAGCCAATTCTATGATTCTATGATTCTATGATTCAGTTGCCTAAACATGGGTGCTTGCTGTCATCTGAGACCCCACCTATTACACCCAATATCTGATGAATGAAGATCTACAGCAATCTGCTTTCTTGGAGGGAGGAAGAGGTGAGGGCACTGAAGGGATACATTACACCACCACCCAGATAAGCACTAGGCATCTCTGTTTAGGCAAATGGTTCCCCTTTTTCACTTCCCCAGTCTGGAGTTTAGAATGTCTCTTGCAAAACCTGGGCTATCTTCTCTTTTTAGAGCTGTTCAGAAAAGAGGTACCAGAGGAATTAATAGCTTACAGGATTAAGACACATGCTATTCAATCATTTCTAATGATTGCTCAGCAGGAACATCTTCAGAACAATAAGACACAACAGCCACTCTCTAATAAACATGTTTTTCCTTCTCTTACAGCTACTTTTGCCTGGTGGGAGAACACTGAAAATCTCACTGAAAATATAGAAAAAAAAGAAGTTGTCTTTCAGACTTGAAGCAGAGTAACAGGTCTGTTAAAAATTCTTCCAGTCAATTGACAGCTTCTAACTCCTCAAGCTGGGAACAGCTGGAAAATGACAGACAGCTAGACCTTGTTAGAAAAGCAGTGGCATCAAATCTGAGGTTTTTTCCTAAGGGAAAGAAAACAGTATCTAGGGACTTGGAATAGAGTATAATCTATTCTCTTTTCACTTTTTGCATCCTGTGGTTTGAGTTGATAACATTATCATTAGAGGAAAAAAAGGGAAAAATTTTGCATTTTATAATGTGTGACAAGACCTTGTTTATTTTGTCATTCCTGGCCAAACAGATGACAAAATTGTACTAATTCCCAGAAGCATTTAATCAGCAATTTTTGGAATTAATAATAAGCTTAGAAATTTTTGCATGGTTTTCAGGAACAAGACCCAGAACCATTAGATTATCATTATCCACAGACCTGGGCTCCACGATTTTAAAAATATGTGAAGGTCCTTGAATGTATCTAGAGGAAGGCAACAAACCTGGTGAAAGGGAGGGATACAATGTCCTGTGAGAAGCAAATAAGGACTCTGGGTTTGTTAGGTTTAGAGAAAAAGAGGCTTAGAGGAGACCCCATCACTCTCTGCAGCTTCCTGAGGGTGGGAAGCAGAAAGGGAGGTAATGATCTCTTCTGCTTGGGATTCAGTGATAGGGCCTGAGGGAATTGTTCAAAGCTGAGTCCATGGAGGTTCAGGAAGCACTTATTTACTCAGAGTGTGGTCAAACCATGTAAAAGGCTTCCTGGAGAGGTGGTCAGTGCCCTGAGCCCACCAGTGTTTAAGATGCATCAGGACAATGTCCTTAACAAGGTGCTTTAACTTTTGGTCAGGCAGTTGGACTAAATGAGCATAGTAGGTCCCTACTTAACTATTCAGCTGCCTCCTCCAGCCTTAGTGCTGTGATAAGTGCTTATAGCTGGGATCTCCAGAGCCAGTGGAACAGGATTTGTGTTCAGCCAACCAACAGCAAAGTTCAAGGGAAGTGGCAGAAGCTAATTGACACCACAAAGCTGGACATTTTTCAAGTAGGACACCAGAGATCCTCTTCCATATATGAAAAATTGTTTGGCAGCCAGTTAGATTTTTTTATATTCTATTCTGGATTTTCTCTAAACCTCTCCTGTCAGCATCCTGATTCTAGTTTCTGCAAGTAAATCACACACATCCAGGGAATATCATATAGCGGCTGACCATCCATCTGAAAGCAGGAGATATCTCAGTCCCAGTTCACCCACTGCTGTATCCCACTGGTAACTCATCATCAGTCTGTTTCTTGCCTCCCTTCCATTTTTCTTAGGCATATTTGCTTTTTATTATTATTTCTGCTTGTTGCACTTATACATTTATTTATTTAACATAATTTTTTTTCTTTGGAACAAATATGAGATCTCTGTACCTCTATTTCAGCACATAGAGGTGGCTTATTGAAATGTCATAATTTTTTCTGTATTTCTAATGTTTTTTATTAGTATAAATTGCCCCCATAGATCACTGTGTTGTTCAGGACTTCATAAACCCTGATCCTAATGTTTAACTTAGTTCCTAACCATTCTAGTTTAACACTAAAACCTCTCTTCTGATGCTTACTTGAATCATAATCAGAGGCTGTATTCTTGTGTTAGTGATGACAACTGAACTCCTTTTTTTTAACCTTATCAAATAAAATATGAACTGCTTCAGGGGCTCTAATGATCTCCTGTGAATATTGAATCATTAATTAGTTTACCTTCAAACATAGTTTTTAAATAGAAAATGGATGGTTTGTGATTTCAGAGTCACAAGAATGTTAATAAATATGGTAATAATGATTTTTACACTGCATAAACAGTCAAAAAAGAAAAAGAAAGAAAAAACTGAAATCAACACCTTAAGTGAAGCATGTCTCATACAAGACAGGAGATAATTTAGTCTGGCACATTTAGCAGTCATTGTTATTTGAAGAAATATTTTATCTTTTTGCTACATAACAGGTAGAAGATGAAATTTTCTTTTCTCTTTACCTTGGTATAAACTCATGACAGGTACAAGTCCACTCACAAATTGAAATTAGTAGGCTCAATTTAATCCTTTGCAATGTGAAGTGGCAGATAAATTATATGCCATTTGTTGCTCCTTCAAAGATCCTTCTTACTGTGTCATTGTTCAGGCAGCACCGATATTCTCAATGTCAGTAATCAGGTGTTGCTTAATCCTGGAAACTTCAGAGCTCCTACTAGGTGACTTGAGTACACTTATATGTGAACTAACACCATTTCAAATGGGAAGAAGCAGACACAAGAAAAACAAATAAACTCTAAAATAACCTGCTAGTTTTCATCTCTCCAAATCAACTGCCTGTATGGGATGTTATCCGTGAGTGATGTGAGGCCAATTTTGTACGTATGCTCTCAGCTGGACAAAGTAGTACAAATGTCACTGTGATTTCAGAGGAGCACACAACCCCTGGAACTCCATACCTCCCACCTCCAACACATGCAGAGATTCATCAGAGTGCAAGCACTGTGGCACACATCATGCCAGCCTGCAGCTTTCTTCTGCACCTCTGAGGAACTCTGAGAAGACCACCTGCTTCTATCATCAATTTCAGCACTCATCCTTATGATTGATTTGGGATGTAATGTTTTCCAAGGAACTTATCAAGACCTGGAAACTCTTTGGAGTCAGCAGGCCACACCTGGGAGAAGCCAAGCTGAGCTGCCCCAAGCTGCACAACTCCCCCACTTGTGTGCCCAAAGATGATTGCAGTCACCACCAGCCAGTTAAGTGGGACTGGTGCTCTAGGATGCTTTCACACAGCATGAGAGTTGCTATGTATCTGCTTTGGGTTAACCTTGACTGGATGTCAGGTGCCTACCAAGCCACTGTCTCTCCTTCTTCAAGGGAAGAAAATAAGATTAAAATCTCCCATTTATTTTTTTTAAATCTCTCTGGCTCTTCCAGACTGTACCCAGAACTATGCTGTTGTCAAACTGTACATGACAACCCTTCTGCCAAAGATCACCTGACTTGGATTGTGGCCGCAGTAGAAAAACATTGACCAAAATCTTATCACCCTAACAATATTGATCCTGAAATGAGGCCCTTTGAAGTTCTTCAGGATTGCAGCAGGCTGCTGCCCTGTGTCTCATGTAGGAAGTTGCTCTATCTGAAGGAAAATAGTTAATAGCCTACGACTTCTCATTTTGCAGCAAATAGATCAAATTATAGTACTTTGTTATAATTCCACTATAGTAAAAAAAAATCTGCTCCTTGTTGGGATCCTCTCCATAGGCCACAACTCCTGCCAGAAGCCTTTAGGATCTCCAGAAGCTGCAGCTTCTTTCAGAGCATGTCCACGTGTTGAAGCATGGACACCTCCACAGACTGCAGCATGGATGGGTGATGCAGAAGCCAAATATTCTTCATCGTGGTCTTCCCTATTGTCTGCAGGGAAGTTACCTGTGCAAATCATAACAGATGCAGGTATTTCTGCTTTGGGGCTAGAGAACAGACTGTGTCAGTCCTGTTTTCTGACTATTTTCTGTGGGTTTATGGTAGCCTATCAAAACAATTGTCAGTACAACTCAGTAGCAACTATTCTAGGCTTAATAGAGTCCACAAAAGATGTCTCTAAAAGGCCTAACACTATAGGTGTTGTAAGAATAGACTGTCACCCTCTTATAACACAATACAGAATGAATGCAGTATTAGGGAAAATGATAAAGAACTTCAGCAAATGAAAAATTTAGTAATTATCTAATTACATTAATTTGCAAGAGGTTTTTTTCATTTTCGTACTTAGCAATTGTACACTAGCCCAGAAAGCTTTTTTCTTCCTCTTTTTGAACTATTTATGTATGTTTACAATGACTACCAGATCTGAGAGAGGTTAGGAAAAAGGGATGTTTTCCATTACACTCTCTGTGCATCTCAGCTATTCTGAACTGACTTGCCATAATTACACCTGAAAAAAAAAAAGAAAAAAAAAGAAAAAAAATCTGTGTACAAAGTAACAGCCTATTTTACTGATTAAATGCAATTAATTCAACAGAAGTTAATGAGGCAGTTACAGGTTTCAGCAGGTAGGAGAAACAAACAGAAGAAACAACAGTTTTCACTTTAATTTCGTATGTGCTCCACAGCTCTAACCTCCATGCTTTGATTTCATCGGGGTCCTACTTTATTTATAATTGCATATATAAAGCATTTCTCAGGGGTCAGTAATGATGAATATATCTACACACCCTCTTGTAGACAGACACAGGCTGGTTCTGCCTTTTTTTCTATTGAACCAACTGATGCAAAAGGGATGCAAGATGGAAAATAAAACTTGCACTGTACACTAAAAGGACAGAGAAAAAAGAAAAAAAATGCACTCAAAAGCAGCAATGTATCTCCTTTGTCCATAATATCCACAACTTATACAGTCATATTTTTTTATGCCTCCCCCTGCAACAACTGAAGATAATCAGACTGACTATTAAATCAGCACATAATTCCATTTAGACACAAGGATCTGGTGAAACAAATACTGCAGTTCAAAAACACAATACAGCAGGGGAACAGTGACATCTGTAATAAAAATCTGATTGACAAAGAGACAGAAGGGTAGCAGGGCGTAGTAGCAATCCTGGTAGTATTAATAACCACCCTACATGTAGTGATCAAGTTGTTCTCATTTACTGCAGCACAGAAAAATTCCCCAGGTCTCCAGATCTGCATAAGAACTAATTTGTCAAGTTCAATCCTCTTTTCATGATGAACATTCCAGATTTAACCTGTGCAGTCTCCCAGTAATAATACTATGCCTTTGTCCCATAAATTAACAATCAATCCCAAGAAGATCTGGGGGTAGTTTACTTGCAATAAAAGTATTTAAGTACCAGAAAACCTAAAAAATGCATCTCACACATCAAGTGCTACACAACATGCTCAGCTCCTGAGAGAATGAAGTTATTGTACTTCACTATCAGTTGCAACTCAGCTTCATGACTGCCCAGTAATGTTACCAAATTTCTTGAAAAACAGTTTTGAGACCAGATAAGTCAAAATAAGATATTGTATGTAAAATTTATGTACCGTGTTCATCAAAGTTATGATGTCAAAAGCCTAACATTACTAGATATTTGCAAACTAGCATATTGGGATACTGCAATTTTTTATAAAAGGAGATATTAACATAAAATGGAAAAAAATCCCTCATAAATCTACCATTGGATGTGTATAAAGAACTATTTTTTAGACAGATGGAAAAAGAAAGGGAAAAAAAAATAACCACAAAGCAACCTCAAATTCCACTCTAGTTGGAAACATGTAGAATATTTGTAAAGTGAAAAATCATCTAGTTTGGTAACATTTACTCAAATCAGAGATTTAAGGAATAAGCAGAGTGTTTTCTTAATAATTAAACTGAAATTTGTAAAACTGGCTAGAGTGGTAGAAGTTGTCAGCTGGATTTATTTCACATGAAAGACCCATTGCAAACAGTTTCTGAGTGGGATGAATCCAGGCTCTCATTTCCATTTAGATCTATGTCTAAATAACTCTGTGATTATGTGGTTTATGGTTAATATTGCTGATTGGAGCATTAGCTAGTAATTAAGCTGTGTTGAAATTGCCATGCATTTTGGCACCCTGCACAACACAGGCCATAAACATGCTATGCATTTGTGCTTGGAAAAGAATTTTTGTTCTTGAGCAACATCTTAAGTAAAATTATCACTACTTTGCCCTTCACACATTGTCCTTATTTTTAACTGTTTAAAAAAAAAAAAAAAAAAGAGAGAGAGAGAGAACCTGAATGTTTGGGCTTCAGTCAGACCTTTAAAACCCTGAAGCTGGTACTTGTGTTTCTGTAAGCTGTATTCACATCACTGTTGAGTTATCTACTAGAATCTGGTTTTACGCTGTGCCATTGGCGCAACCCATTGAAAGTAGCCTAAAGTTAAACAGTAGTTTGATGATATCTTTTGACATAACATATTTAGGCAAATACTTGGCCCAAAAGACAGTTTGGAAAGTGATCTCTGTTTGTAGCACTGTGGGCCAAACTTTCAACCAACCCTATTTGGAAACTGAGTTTTCAGGCTTCTGGCAGCTTGCAGCTTTTCCTCTTTCTTTCAGCCCTACATCTCTGCTAGTGGGTGTCTAATTGAGGAAGAGCAAATTTTCTGAATATGCAACTGCTTTTATGTAAGAACTTAACTGTTGCTGGTAGATTGCTTGCAGGTGTGACAAGACTCACCTCCCTACTTTTCATTTTAGTAGTGGTGATGCCCTAGAGTTTGCACGGAGCAGGTATTATGAAAAATTCCATAAAACATGGACAGCTTACAAAAACTGTTGTATTTATTCACTATTCTGCATGCACAATCATGCACTTTGTAATGCTGTGTTCACAATGCCAAGAGGTTTATAAATAGAAAATAAAATGTGCATAACCTACAGGATTTTTTTAAGACACTCTTCATTTTGCTAGCATAATGACTGTCTATTTCATTGCTTTTTTTGAAGTTTTTATTTCTGAGTATCTTGTATTCCCTCATCTAGTACAGAACCTTCTTAGTGGAAAAACAAAACAACTCCTTTGATTCCAGTTGTTAGCAAGGCTCCAGTACCACAATTACACACAGATGTATTTATAGCTGTAGCATTTGCAGGAACATGAATCTCTCATAGAGGGATGCAGTCATTCTCCTTTTTGCCATATCATTATCCTAAAAGGTGATAATTAAAATTGTTTAAAAGTTCATATTTAAATAACATTTTGATTAATAATGGACTGTTCATTATTGCCATATTTTGAAATTTTTCTCATTAGCCTTGTATTCCATAAGGAAATTATTATGACTGCTTTATCATTAACAACTCTAAATAGAAATAATTTTCATAATTTGAACACTGGATGCATCAAACTGAACAAACCCCTTTTTTTATATTTTGCTTTCTCTACTATTCCATCATTAAGCTTTAATGTAATAATGCACCTTCTTTCAGAATTAAAAAACAGGCTATTTTGAGCTCTGCAGAGAGCAAATGTAGCTCTTCAGCAGCCCTTAACTCTAAGGGGATAAGATGGAAAATTAAAGCACACATAGCTTGCTGAAGAAAAGCATTTTCTGATTAAACTGGTGAAGGAGGTAGCATTCTTTAAGTCCATTACAAAATACCAAATATCAAGCATCACAGTCAAAGCGCAGGAATTCTGTGTTAGCTCTCAAGATCAATGTGACCATTACAGAAGTTTTCACTATTCTTCTTCTTGCAAATACTTCAAACAGGTACAGGAAACCTTTATATCTTGGCTCCTAGAGAATGGGTATGAGAGGTTGACCTATGGAGCAAGATGTCTTCAATACCTGGCTTCCTGATTCATGGAGAATTCAGGAAGTTTTGGGTAAAATAAAAAAATTAAAGAAAGAAATTTAATCTCCAGAGCTGTTGTTTCTGGAAATACTGTGAGGTATCAACAAATAAGTAGTTTGGCTGGAGCAGGTTCCAGGACAGGGCTGTCAGGGTAGTTTGTCTTTCTGACTCTGCCTTGCAGGCTGCCTAAGACCCTGCCATGAGACAGCCATGAATTGTGCAGGCTACCATGGCCCTATTTAATGGCAGCTTTGTTCAAAAATCTTTCCTTGAGACCTTCTCACCACTTGCAGATATCTTTCTTGTTATAGGATCTTTACTTCACTGTAGTTTATAAATAGTTAAGCATCTGTAATGGTGTGGGAAAATTTTCCATTTGCCACTTATAAATAGTTTACCATTGACCACTCATTGTATTTAACAGCCAGATTAAAATCAAGACTCTTTACATTTACAGTGTTTGCTTTCTTTGCAGCTTTTATTTACATCTAGAATGCAGTTCTGAGGGCTGGTGAGAGGCCACAAACAACAATATTCACTGAACCTTGACAATCTTGCATTGAAATGGAAGATATCCCTTGGGCAACAAAATACACCAACATCACCAAATCACATCAAAGAAAAGTGCCTGATATTTGTAATACTACAAGGCAGGAAGGTATAGCCCTTGACAAAAGACAAAAAACAAAAGATAGAAAAAGATAGAAAAGCAGCAGAGACATAATTTAGCAAAGAGGATTTGAAGTCAAAAGCAGGTAGCTCTTTGTAAGAGGGAGAGTTAGTGATGCAACAAAAAACCCTATGCACACAGATATAGAGATCCTCTACTCCATAACTGAGTAAGACAGTTGTTCAAAGGCCTCTTGGTGGGGAGAAGCAGCCAGACCATGTTGCCCACACTTTTAATGTCTGTTGTAGATACTAGCATTGTCTTTTGTACCATCAATCTACAGTCAAGGATATTTGGATCAGAAACTATATATAGGCTTTATCTTTGTTTATGCTTCAGTTGTATTTTTTCCTGGAGGCTTAAGCACCTCAAAAATTTAAAACCGCTGGAAGATCATTCTGAAGTTAGAGAAGAAGACATTCCCAGGCAGAAATACCAAATCAGAAGAAAGGTCCAGCCCTTCTGCTCTCAGGAAATAAAAAAATAAATAATAAATAATAAAAAATTAAAAATTAAAAATTAAAAAAAAATAAACATTTTTAAAAGCCCAAACAAAAAAACAATACTGCAATGCATGGGACAAAGACAAAATAACTCATTGTTCAGTAGAGGAAAATAATTTATCTCGTACCTTATCCAATAGGAAAAGCATGGCTATATGTTTCTATGTTTCAATATTCCATTATCCTTTTTTCCTTCCCAACCAAAGCCCAACTTGTCCTCATACAATGAAAAGAGAAGCCTTATTGTAAACAATAAAAGCAGAATGTCCTCCCCAGAGGAAGGAAAATCACACAGATCATAAAACTGAGGAACTTATTGCAAAAGGATGCTATGGAGTCTAAAAGTTTACTTGAATATTAAGGCAGGCCAGGAAAAAAAAAAATAAAAAAAAATCCCAAGCTTACTAAATACCTGGAAACAAAATACAGTGAACAGATACAGATTAGGAGCCTTACCCATGAGGCATTCAGAAGTGACTACTGCTCTAAACAAAATAC
The DNA here is from genome assembly GCF_003957555.1 of Calypte anna. Classification (NCBI taxonomy): domain Eukaryota; kingdom Metazoa; phylum Chordata; class Aves; order Apodiformes; family Trochilidae; genus Calypte; species Calypte anna. The sequence continues at coordinate 97,468,509 of NC_044245.1, forward strand.
TTCACTAGCTGGATCCTTGTTTTTACCTGTAGGTATGTCCTTACATCCCCTTCCACATGGAGTTCAGCGTCCCCCCTGAGCTGACCTCTCTTTGCTTGGTTGGTTAATGGACCTCACCAGAAGAACTTGGGGACAGCACTAAAAATTTCAGCTTCGTCATCCTCCCTTCTCCATTCTGCAGGGTCACCTATTGTAGTCATAGACAGCTGTCCTGGTTTAGGACAAGATAGAACTAATTTTCTTTCTTGCAATTGTATTTTCATCTAAGTGTCTTCTAAGTAGCTGCACTTGCTGAAGTTAACAGCAAGTTTCTCAGTCAATGTCTGCTTCTAAGGCTCAATATTTATAGTATGGCTAGAGAATGGTCTGCAGAACCAAGGCCACTGCTTGGTTCTGAGGAACATCTCATGCTCCAGAAAGAGAAAGGGAGCAAAGGGGTCACATCTGCAACCCTCTTTTAGGGAGGAGCAGAGCACACATGTAACCAGAATTAACCAAATGGAGTATTTCATTCCATATACATCATACTTAATATAATTTTGAGGGATCACAAGGGTCAAGCTCTCTTCATCTATGGCCAGCCTCCTGGGAGGATTTCTTCTGTTCATCTGCCTTTGATTCTGATACGTGCCCTCCCACATCCATGTGTTCCTGCATCCAGCTCCTTTCTGCTGCTGACTGCAGGAGCCCAGCCCGGGACTTTTTCAGGGTTGCCCTGCAGCCTCAGTGGTCACATGAGCATTATTGAGGGGAAAGGGGGAAGGAAAATTATATTGCTTTTGTATCTATTTGTATGTTTCATTAAAGCTGTATAGTTTAGTTTCCAACCTGTAAGTCTCTGTCCCTAATTCTGTCTCCTTTCTCTATCAGAGAGGGGAGGATGACAGACAGAGAGCATCTCTCATTCACTTAGTTGATGGCCCAGCCTTAAACTGTGACAACAGCAAAGCAGCCACGTAAGCTCCAGAATGAAGTGTGGTTGCCTTGGCTCTGTCCTGGGACTTGGCAGCAGTGGGGAGCCAGTGCTAAAGTCAGTGCTGTCTCCTGCAATTTGGGCAGTATCAGGTTAGAGTGACAGTCTAAGGGTTCAGTTCCCTGAGTAAACCCAGTTTCCAGCACAGCTCTGTGCAGCTTTTGCTGTTTGAAACAGCTTAACTCATACTGATAGCTAGTCTAAAACTACCTCTGAGGAGCTTTTATCTTGCTGTAAACAGGCTCTTTTCAGCTTCTCCATGACTCAATTACCCATTGGCAGAAGAAACAAGGAAAAAGTGTTAAAGCTGTTTCTTACCTCAAGGGTACTGTCCAGATAAACATATTAAAGACGATGGTGTGCGTGCTCAGACACTGGAGCAATGGAAACCAACCCAACATCTTTTATGCTTGCTTGCCATTGCCTTCTTAAACTGCCTTCGTAACTTGATGAAGTTTTGTGGTACAGATCTATTCTTTTGTATACTTTCATTACTGAGATTGTTTTGGTATGTGAATACATTACATGAATTAAACAGTCAATACCAAACAGCAAAAGTTAAACTTCCACAAGCTTCATTTCCCCTACCTCCTACCAAGACAGCTACTCACTGGCTTTGAAATTAACATAAGATCTTTTAAAAGGGAGAAAAAAAACCCAGAGTCTCCCTTTTTCTTTGTTTTATTGCCTACTGAGCCCAAATGCCACTTTTGAAGATTGGAACAAGAACAAAAATTTCAATTTAAAGTGCAAACATTCTCAGATCTTTGCTCCAAGTCTCAATACTCATACAGAGCTGAGGATGACAAATGAACTACATAAGAAGCTTTTCAATTATGCATAACAGTTAAGCAAACATTGTTTGTGGAAAATGTGTTTGGTTGGAATAATAGGCAGGTAGATATAAAATAGAGTGAGAGCAGAATGCAAGTCTTTGTTGATTTTCTGCCACATGAAACTAAAGAAGCATTCAATAAAAGCATGCCATAGGCTAATTAATAGTAAAAAAATAATACAACTACAAATGCCTGAATAAATGTTCTTTTCCCTCACTTGCTATCATGAGCCTAAAACAAAAGCTCAATATTAATGGCTTGAAAGAGAAAAAGCAATACACAGAAGTTTTATACCAATTATCTCTGTTCTTTACATGTCAGAAATATAAAGTACTATATGTCAAAAATATAAAGTACAATATTTCAGACAACTATTTCACACTAAACAGATTGTGAAAAGTACACAAACATCACTTTGAAAAAATAATCACCTAATGTCTAAGGCTAGAAATTAAATGTAAGAACAGAAGATATCAATTTACAATTTTTTCCCATAATTCAGGGGGGGAAGGTTAGCACTGCTGCACCACTTAGATATCTCCATGGGGCCAGATGGAATCCACCTAGGAGTATTGAGGGATCTGGCAGAAGTGCTCACCAAGCCAATTTACACCATCTATCAGCAGCCTTGGCTAATCAGGGAGGACCCAGTTTACTGGAGACTGACAAATGTGATGCCCATCTACAAGGTCCAGAGTAGGATCCAGGGAACTACAGGCCTGTCAGCATGACCAGATCATCTTGAGACCCACCACACAGAACATGCAGGACAGCCAGGCAATCAGGCCCAGTCAGCACAAAATGGGACACCTCTACGTGGCCAGCTCTACATAGGACAAATCTGTATGAGTTAACACAGCTCATTTTATGAAGCTGACTAAACAAGTTCATAGTCACAAGTTATGTAGGTGCACTGCCTGCAGTTTTGCAGGCCTTACATTGTTTGGGTTATTTTCTCTTTTTCACTGTCCCCAGAATTTTTGTCAGCCCCAGGAAACTGGGAACATAGGGAGCCAGTTGTCCCCACCACCACAGGGATTCTTCCCTGCCTGCAAAACACCCATGGCAGTTCCAGCACTGGAGTGGTTACAGGGGTTTGGTGGGTGATGGAAGGCAGGGTGGAAGCTGCCTGATCCCCAGCTTCTTGAGCAAAACTCTCCTGTAGTTCTCACCACTTCATCTCCCACCTGCACTTTAGCTACCCACACTTATGTCTGCTGTGGAGAAAGGACAGGTCTCTTCTCCCATGCTCAGACAACTGGCTTGCCCACCCACAACTGGAGTTGTGCCCAGAGCTGGTCCCTTCCACCTCCCCGGTCTCTCACCCCTTGCCCATATGCCTCCTCCTCCTCCCCTAGTGCAGGGCAGGGTAGGATAGGAGCTCCCTGGTGGTCCCTCCTCCACCTCCTGTGAGAGACCAATCACTGCCAGGCAGCAGGGCATCCCCCCCATGTGGTACCATACAGAGCCACCACAGGGCTTGAAGGGCTTTGGGGATTTCACCAGGTGCTGAGGAGGACCATCAGTGTCTTCTAATAACAATGGCATAAAGGCAATTCCATCAAACTACCTGTGTTGACCAGCATAAAACTGGTCATGTAGAATTGTTCTATGGAGAGTTGACCATGGAACTGAACACAGTGCTCCAGGTGAGGTCTCAACAGTACTGAGTACAAGGGAGAATTACACCCCCAGTCCTGCTGGCCACACTGTTCCTGATACAAGCCAGGATGCCATTGGCCTTCTGAGCCACCTGGGCACACTGCTGGCTCACGTTCAACCAGTTTGCAACCAGTACTCCCAAGTCCCTCTGTGCTGGGGCACTCTCCAGTCACTCTTCCTAGTCTGTAGCTCTGCATGGGATTATTGTGTCCAAAGTGTAGGGCCGTGCCCTTTGTCTTGTTGAACTTTATACCATTGGCCTCTGTCCATCAACCCAGCCTGTCCGAGTTCCTCTGCATCATCTTTCTACCCTCCAGCAGGTCAAGACTTCCCCCGGTTTGGTATCATCTGCAAATTTACTCCATCCTCTCATCCAGATCATCAGTAAAGATGCTGATTATGACTGGGCCCTGTACTGATAAAGACTGAGGCAAAGAAGGTGTTAGGTACCTCAGCCCTTTCTTTGTCTTCCATTACCTTGTTCCCCCCCTCATCCAATAAGGAATGGATGTTTTCCCTGCCCCTACTTTTGTTATTAATGTATTTATAAAAGCATTTTTATTATCTTTACGAGAGATGGCCAGCTTAAGTTCTAACTGAGCTTTCACATCTCTAATTCTCTTCCTACATGACCTTACAATATCCTTAAATGCTTCCTGATTCACCTGCTACTTTTCCAAAGCTGATATACTCATTTGGTTTTTTTCCTGAGTTCTTGAAAAAGCTCTTTACTCAATGAGACCAGTCTTCTGCCCTGCCAGCTCATTTTTAATGCACACAGGGACAGCCTGCTCCTGCGCCTTCTTAATTTCATTATGAAATAATTAAATTATTTCATAATGACAGGGCCCAGACTTCCTGGGCCCCTTTGTTTTTTGAGGGCTGGTTCCCAGGGAACTCTCTGAACCAGCATCCTGAATAGACCAAAGTCAGTCCTCTGAAAGTCCAAGCTAGAGGTTTTTCTGATGACAGATTTCTGCAGCAACAGAGCCTCTACCTGTCTGTCTTTTGGGGTTTAAGTGGCATAAAAATTTCATGGGCTGTCTTTGACATTCCAGTGAACACTCCTCCACTTACTCAGTCACTGTATTAGAGGTGTTTTAACACTAAGGGACTCATAGTTTAAATTGCAGTATTCCTTTCTCTAACATCCATTACCAGCTTCACTCTATTGTTAAAGCTTCCAGTATAAAGACGAATCAGCATTTTATAGAATAAAAGGTGGTCAGGTTAACTGCTGTTACAAACCCAGGACTGTAAGGTATGCTCCATCACCAGCCCTCTTCACAAAAAGAAAAGGAAGTAGGAAAAGTCAGAGAACTTCAACCTGCTTCATCAAAGCATTACATTCTTCCCCTTCCCACCTCCTGCTCAGTACCAATGACAGACATACTGCTGCTTTTGCCCTCAGACAGTCCCACTGAGGGTCCTGGGGCTTAGGATTTTTCTGAGAGCAAGAGAAGAAAGAAGGTAAAACAGCTGAAGTAACTCCCAGTCTCTGAATCATCAGCTAGAGATTTCACCAACTTGATAATTTTTTTTACTGTCCTGAAAGTGTAGTCTTTTAATAATACTTCCTTTGCATATTATTTTTTAGCTTGAATTAGCATAAAAAGTAATAATATTTCTTCTCCTACCTAGAAAGAAGGCATGAAGGTCTAAAATTTATTTAGATGTTCAAGTTTCTTTAGAGATGTTTTGAGATTTTTTTAATAATAAATAAAAAGTCAAATATAATAAAATTTTTCAACTCCAGAAATATCTCATGTTGCACTGATAATGATCCTATGCAAGTTATTTGGTTACTTATGAAGTTTGGGGGTTTTTAAATAACTGCACCAACTAAGCATTTAATTTATGCTTGTTGGTAGCAAACTAGAAGACCTAGTCCACAAGTTATCCACTTCTAAGGGACATCATTTTGCTATCCTTAATGTGATGCATATTTTACAATTCAGCAATAAAACACAGCTTTCCCATGAGACAGTGGATGATAAGAGAAGAAAGCTGTTCCAAATACTTCAGGTCATAAGCTCCCTGACCAGAGCCAGAGTCTGCCATTAGCAATGCTTATCAGAAACAGTACCAGAAGGAGAAGAGTCTAGGAGTACCTGGAAGAAAAGAATGTAAAGTCCTAGATACTTTCCTTTGAAAGACTAAACCTGTTAAAAAAAGCCTAAATTGTGTATATTTTGGGGGGGATTTATTGTTTTAATTTCATATAATACTGAGTTTCTTTAAGATCTTTATCATAGTCACAGATTCTTTTTAACACCTATAGTGATCCCAATCTGCATACAAATGTCATTTATTGAGTTTAAGGTAAAATTAAGGTTATGCTTACTTTTTAAGGCAATTGTATCAAATAAAATAGTTTTCACCGAAAACTACAACATGATCAACTGTTTTGTTGCCTTTACTCAAAAGCAAAATTTGTATGAAAAACAGAGTTCAGAAATTCAAAGAAATGTGAACAAATTATGGAAATAAAGTTCTTAGTAGAAATAAATTCATTAATTGAGAAGTCCGTTGTCACACATGGCTGTATTTGCTTTTTGAAGGTGGAAGTAATTGTATAATAATTTTGATAAGGGATCAGCATGTGAAAAATACTTAATAAATGCCTCATCTAAGTTTTCTTTGGTTAGAATGTCCCCTGAAAGTTCCATAAAAAAGAAACCCAGGGAAAACAAAGTCTAATTAGGAAAGGAAAAAAAAAAAAAAAAAAAAGAGGATGATCCTAGGCAACCAATCAAACTTAATAAAACTCATGCTCCTTTTGTCCATTCACATGCACACTATTGGAGAAATTAATTTACTTTTTACATTACTAAATTCCCCTGACATGCTTTTAACTAAATGTACTGAACATCTGTAGAAGACATTTCAGTCACCTTGAAACCAAGCAGCTGAGCAATGGTGCCTGACCACTACACTATGTGTGTGAAAACTCTCTCAGGGCAAAAGCAATGACACTTTTTCCCTTTAAAACTTTTCTAATCTTTCATGTTGAATAGCAATATTATACCTAAAACACCTACAACAGCAGCACAAAAATAGCAAATCCAAGTATTTAAAAACTAGGAAATGATAACTTTAAAGTGACAAGAGCAGTTAATCACTATGTGTACTGAGTCTAATGCACTCCTTCATTAGGCTATTTAACAAAACTTCATATACAATCCTTTTATAAAAATTGAAGTGGGCAAAAAAAGTCCTATTGCAAGAATTCACATTACTACACACCAGTGGCCTCTGAAATGAAAAGCCATTTAGATTCACAGTACACTCGTGTTACATTTGGGCTGAGAAAATTAGCTGCAACTCCCCACGTGGGCTGACACCAGAAACTGACTGCTCTTAACCTTAGAGGAATATAAGAGAAGCAGGAAACTAGGTCTCTGTTTTAAAGAAGTAGGAAGGAGACCAAGGTCACATATCCATCCTTACCTCCTCTCGTGTTCTTTCATTACTCTTTCCAGCCTGCCCTGGTGAAGGTTTCACACCCCCTCCACCCTCTCTGCAGGCTGCTGGTTCATGACTTTGCCCTTTCCCATGACTCATCAAGGAAGGGCACACCAGCTGGGAAGCCTCCAGCTCTCCTGTTCTTTTCCCCTCACTCTAATACACTAGATGCAGCTATTTAGTGCAAGAAAATAACAGAATTGCCTTTGGTATTACTGCAAGTATTTTTGATTAATAAAAAATAGAGTTTCCGTGGGGTCTGGCACCGTACCTGTACATTTATGCTCAGCAGTGTTCAGCTGTGAGATGCTGAGAACTAAGCAAGAGGTGATGGCTGGAGGCAGAGCCAACACCAGTGTTGTACCTTGGGCTTCTCTACCTGAAATTCATCCAAAAAATTCTCTTCTGTCATATTAATAGCAAATACCAGTTGTTAGAATCACATGTGTTATATTTCAGTGTGCAAGACAAAATACACTACCATATGAAAAAGTTGGCTGAATCCTTTCTTGTTGGAGATTTGTTCAAGCATATGGCACTGCCTCAGGGACGAATTCATTTGAAGTGTGCCTCCAGAAATTCCCTAAAACTTAGTTTTCTCTCATCCTCCATATTTGCCAAGACATTGAAAAGGAACGAGTAACATCTTTGTGCAAATACTGGTTTATTCATAATAAAATTGCAAATATTCACATATTCTTGATTTACCAGACAATCACAATTAGGTTGCTTTCTGCTTAAGAAAAACCTCTTCTCCTATTAATGTCTTCTCTAGCCACCGATCCCGAAAAGATTATTGTTAGCTTTCTGATGGCAGAGAAGCCTAATTGCCTTTTCTGCAAAGCCCCAGATTTGCATAGGATGCTGAGAATGGTGGGGAATGAAACTCTGACCTATCAGAGACCTGGTTTTTAAGCAAGAATCAAACAGCAGGCTAAATCCACTGATGAAGAAAACTGACTTATATTTACTTGTATTGCTAAATGTAATGGCTAAAAATCTGTAACTTAATTATTTTTAATACAGCTAATAAACTACAGTTGATATATTCCCTGTCTACAGGATAGAAAAAAATCTGTATACTGTGGAAACAGCATTTGTGGTTTTCAGGGCCATTCTAAGGTCCCACTTTTCATGCACTTCTCTTCAAGTTGGCTTTACTGATCCTGGCTCCTCCTTGAAAGCCTGAGCTTCAAGACTTAGAGCTCTTCATAGAGCTATTTACAGAGCTCTTTACTGGTACAATTTCTAGATATCTCTCTCTCTTCACATGTTGTGAAAATGTTGTTTGTATCCTGATGTGCTCTACAGAATTGAAACGCAGTGGGATGAAAACATACACAGTGCAAGTATTAAATTGGCTAAAGTTTTGTCAGAACAGAACTGATAAAATCATTGCAAGAAGTTTGTCAAGTGATAATGTTCCTCTCTAATTACTTTGTGTTTCCAGCCTTCAGACTAGAATTGTCTACTGATTTCATTGCTCAATAAATAGAAATAATTTCTGTGCAATGTGATAACAGGGTTTCTTTTTTTATTATTTATATCCAGTTCTAGCTGCTTTTTCATTGTAATTCATCACAGCTGCTTTATATGGCAATATTTTATTTTAAAAATATTTAATAGCTCTTGACCCCTTTCATCTGTACTTACCTTCCCTGCACACCACAGCATTAGAAAACCTGATCTCTCTAAAGCTACAGTGTTGTTGTGCTTAGGCAATTCATTTGCTAAGGGGCATTTTAATATATTTCTCACCTCTGATCTCCTCTCTAAATATTCACAGTACCTTCCACAATAAATCTATGAATGCTGCCCTTCCTATTTCTTACCATTGTGCTTCCTCAGACATTCACATGTTTAAACATGACATCTATAGCATCATCTAATTCTGCTGAACAGCAGAGAGGCTCGAGAGCCAGGTCAAATGTACAGTAAATGCAGCTCAAGTTCTTTTACTGTTGCAGCTTTGGTGTGTCTCTTGGAGGCTGAAAAGTTTGTTAGCTGCAGTTAGAAAGGAAGGCACAATGCTGTCCTTCTCACATCTAGAGCCCCAGGTCAGTTGGACTGGTAGGAATAATGTTCACATTGCATCTGAACACAGATATATGAAATATTAATAGAGACTTCTAGAGTGTTAGGCTAGTGTAATTTGAAGAAAACTTCTCTGAGTGCTTTCTGTTCTTCTGCTCAAATCTTTTAAGATGAAAACACAATCACAGTATTTTAAATCATGTTCCCGGATCTTTTTAATAACCTGATAAAACACCATCATTACCATTATCTTGTTGACAGAAATTACCTTCTGACTTTCTAGATGTTAATAAAACTAAAAAAGGAATCTTTTGTAGTGCATGACCCTAAACATCATTATTATGAACTCTGTTCTCAGTTCAGACTTGATCTAATCTTGTTTGTTGCCTAAGGCTGAGTAAAGAGGTCTCTGTGCTTCGTGTGTGTTTTTTTCTCCATAACCAAAATAAAATGTAAGAAAAAAATCAGACCTTTGTCTTATGAGTTATTTATTATACCTTATGGCACAGACCTTTTTGTGCATGCAATACACTATTAGTCTGTGTATTGTATTCCTAGTCTGGAACAGAAATATACAGCACAAGAAGTGGTGAAGGCCTTCCACAATTAACTTTAAAGGCACCTAATGAGTCTCTTGGAGTCCAAAACAGTGCAAAGAACCTGAATTCATACAGACATGGCTTCTGCCTGACATGGTATAGAATGTGTGCTCTTGAAGTTGTTGCTCAAGAGCAAAGATCATGACCAGGAACATCTGAAGGTGGTTATTCAAATTATGAACAAAGCAGGTGAAAACCAGAAAAAACTGCACTGCATTTCTGTGATGTCAGTTGTCTTGAGTGTGTCTTCTTCTTCCAAGCCATGCACACTTTTATTATTATTTATTTTTGTATGTAATAATGGAACTATGAGAACTCAACTCATCTAAAGAATAGGAAGTTAAAAATCAAAGATTAAACCAGTGTACATTTGATGAATGAGAGAGTGAGACACTTTTTCCTCCTTAGAAATCTGAAAGACACTCAAATATGATGAACAAACCTTCCATTTACTAAAGTTCTTTTCTTCTTCAAGGTCCCCACCCACTGAATGTGTTGCTAAGCCTTTTCCCCTGCAATTATTATGTGCCAGGGACCAAAGTGGATCTGTTGAGCTGTCACACTCCTAATTGCAGATGGTTTGTTTTCACCAGTCTTTCTGCACACAGATGAATTCAATCATCAGTTCCTGAGCAAAAATTCACCCTTTCTGCAGTAGGCTTGAGCTTTTATTTGGTTCCCTGGAAACAAACAAATTTTCTGTTTATTCTGTTAAGAGAGTCAGTCACTGAGGGAAGCTGCTTCCGTGCCACCCCAACATGCAGCAGAGTGGAAGATCTTGTCTCACAGGGGATTTTCTTCAGGCAGAGAAATGCCAGGCCAAAAGAGAGACCCACCAGGAGACAACATCTCTCAAGGGAGCCACTGATGAAGCCTGGACATTGCACGAACATCCCCAGTGGCTACACAAAGCATCCCAGGGAGCACGAGAGACCAGGAGTGGGGAGCACCAGTTTGCACAGAAGGGTGCACAGGGAAGGCATAGCCACCAGCTCAGGAGATGAGTTCCATCACCTTCTCAAAACTTTAGCTACAGTAACCACCCAGCACAAAGCTTTGTCATCTGCAAATTGCCAGGATTGATGTGGCAACCCAGACAGGGCTCCCACCAAAAGATGCAGCCATCCAGGTTTCAGGACACAGGGAGTGCCAGAGCCTTCACTGGTAATGGAGGGTGGTACTGGGGATAGCTGTGCATGGTGTCACCAGGTGAATGATCTGCTGAGCCTGGTGGCAGAGCTACAAGAGCAGAAAGGTTAGAAAGCTTAGAGAGGTCATTATAAAATATAGTACAAAATAATACAAAGAATATTGATTTAAAAATACAACATTACAGGGTTCATCTAGAGGTCAGGTCTGGCTTGGGCCCATTGTCCAAGCCCTATCACTTCAGCTGGATTGGGCTTTGAGCAACTTGGCCTAGTGGGAGGTGTCCCTGCCCATTGGAGGATGTTGGAACAGATGATCTTTAAGGCCCTGTCCAATCCAAACCATTCTATGATCCCATGGTAAGAATATGAATCTGGTTTTAGAAATTGTTATATAATAGATCCCAATGTGAAGTGCTTCCTTCCAGCTATCAACTTATGATATTCTCCCCTATTTGTTTCAGTTATAGGAACTTCCACCTCTTCATGAAATATTGTCAGAACTCAAAACATTTTTTACCTTTATGACATGAGCTACCATCCTCCATAATGGCCCCTTCAATTTAACCAGATTGGTATAGTCAGACTGTGGTGGTGCTGAGTTCTCTCTGCCTCATTAACTTTTCAGTTCAACCAATTATGTCATTAATAAAGGTCTTAGATTAGAAAACAACATAATGTCAACCAACTTCATGGGCAGTAGACATTCTATGATATCTCAACATATCTGCATATTTAAACAGTATTTATAACACAGACCATGGTCTTGTGAATATTCTCCTTGATTTACAATCAGCCAGATATTAGGAGGAGAATTTATAAAGATGAGGAGTAACTGAAGGGGTAATCCTGCTGAAACATAAAATATTTTACTTTTGACTGAGCTTTTTTTTTTTTCTTATAAATGTTTTCAGAGGCAGTGGATGATTTATTTTAAAGTGACCCTAATTCAAGGTTATGCCAATGAGACAACTGTCTTCCTCTTTGATTTAGATGTTCTCATCTTTCCTTTACGCAAAGACTATGTTGGCTTTTCTTCCTTTATAAGTAATCTTGCTCTCAGGGTTACCAGCACACTGACTCCCAAGTTGTTTCACTAGTAGGTAAGTGGAGTTTTACTAAATCTATCTAAAACTCAGAAAGCCTTCTTGGAGAAAGTAGTGAAAGATGTAGTGTTATTTGTGGAGTAGAGAACAATGTTCCTAATATTAACTAAAATCTTTCATCTTGCCGTCATTCTTCTCCACAGCAAAATTTTGGTTGAGGTCTTATGCCTCGTTTGTGAAGTTTGAGTAAGATTTTCCTTACCACCCAAAAAAAAGTTGCATACGGTTTTCTACACAGTAGGAAAACTTTCACTGAATTTTTTCTCATCTTTTGGATACTCTTTTGCCTGCTTCATCTCAGTTTTTTCATTGCATCAGCCAGATTGCATCTCTCACATATTAACTGGACATCAATGAGTCTTCTGCATCTGGACTGAGAAATATGCAAGGAGGGGGATCCTCCTGCTAGGTACAGCTTTGTAGCATTGACTCTGCTGCAGGGAGACCAAAGTCTGTTCTCACTTACTCTAGTGAGCACTTCCATCAGCCTACCTGCCATTATTATAGATTTTCAGGAGAATAACTGACATCCTAACGCATGGAAAAGAGAAGCTTGAATAACCTGATTTGGGATATCTTCATAAACCTCCCATATTGCTCCAAAGGTGGGTTTGGATGACAGCATACGTTTTTAAATTAAACTTTGGCTACTTCTACGTATGGTAGAAGCCCTGCTAGCTCTGGATGCTGACATGCAACCAGACCAGAGTGGCCACTTTACTGGCCACTATTCCAAATGAAAATAGGTTTTATGGGCTTGCAGAATTTTGATTCTTCCCACATTTGTTTTTCATATTCATTATTACTCTCTCTCAGACAGATGGGTATGAAGATGGCTCTAAAAAGATGCATCTCAAAGAGGTGTTTTCTTCACCCTGTAGGTTTCCCAGAGAAAGTAACCATCTGTTGAATTATTTTTAAAATCATTGTCTTTTTACTATTTTTACTTATTAACATAAAGAGGTGTAAATATATTAGCTCAGTGGCATGATAGAAAGCACAATAGAGCTTTTAATCTCTAGAGAAAAAAGATCTTATGTTTTTCATGCTTTCTTTTTCCCAATAAGATATAACTACATACCTGGGTTTACAAGGCAAAGCACTGAAACAGTAGTGAATTCAGTGTAAATCCACACCTTCATTTTCTGTAATTTCAAAATAGAAAATATTATTCTAAAGGTTTCATTTACTTTAAATATTTCTTTGTTTTCAACTACTGAAGCAATCATTGCCAGAGAAAAAGATGGGTGGCTCCTAAGAAAACACCTAAGAGGACTGCTTTCCTTAGAGCAGAAACACAGAACCTCTATTTCAAGAAATGGTTAATGCTTTTTTAGCACAGGAGTTTTCCTTGATGCTTCTTGATAACATTTCTGTGATGGTACTATTACTGGCAAACTTAATGATTTACTGGAAAGAATAATAACAGAGCAGTGGCCTCATAAATGTCACTTGAAGGCCTCTTGACTGATTTCTTTACAATGATTCCGGAGAACTATTTGTCTTATGTTTGAATTCACTATTATTTATCATTCCTCATAGAAAAATACGGATGGGTTCAAAATAAATTCATTCTGCAAACAAAAAAGAAATAGCAGACTATGAAGTCTAGAGTACAGCAACTAATGGTTAAAAAAAGCATTAATCAGCCTACTACAATCTTAATAAGGAAACATATATTTAGTAGGCATTGATCATTGTAGGTTTTCACCAAGTCTCTCAAATGGATTGAGACTGATCTATTAGAGCAAGGTATTTGACTGCAGAGAGTAAGTACATCAGCTCCAAAGCAATTACCTGCATCTGGAGCAGCAGATTTTGGTTTTTTCCCTTAGGTGTAGCTGATGTTGTTACAACCTTAACCGAATTTCATCCCCTTCTCTAGCCAGCTGTTTACTAAATGACTTCCCCAGACAGCATGCTGTCTGCACTGGTGGCAAAGCCCCTCCAAAGTGCCAGTGGTGGCTGAGGAAGCAATGACCCAGTACATTGGTACATTTGCAGCCCTTGATTTTCTACGGGCTCTACTTTTTCTCTGTATAGATTACTCGTTTTTGAAAAAGTGACCACACACTTGATGTGAGGCAGGTTACTTCACTAACAACTTTGTGGGCATTCTGTGTTTATGCTTCACGACCAGACAAACATTTTTATGTACCCTACAGGACATCGTGCAAATTGTTTTAGTTCCAGATATTTGTGGTAACAGCAGTCTCAGTGATTATATGAGAAAAAGAATACTGATGCAAGGAGTCAATCAATTAGAAAGCATTTCCGGACTTCTCTGTTTAATTTCTTTTTCTTGATGTCATTTTAATGGTCCCCATAATTTCCTTCATAAACATCCTAAATATTCATTTTCCTCCTCAATATGACAAAGATGGGTATATACTTTTTACAAGTATATTGAGAACTCAGTTCACTTTTTCCTAATCATTTTTACTTCTTTTTTTTCCAGTGTCTTTGCTGAAATACCCAGGGCTGTGCAGGTTTTGAGTGTAGCTACATTAGCATTATATAGAGAGGAGCAGTCCTGCCCAAGAAATTTTTTCATAGCTTAGATTCCTTATTGCATTTTTTGTTTTTGGCACCATAGTCATGGCATATTGACTATACCTAACATTAAATACAAATGAGGAAATCTTTCCTGAAAGTGACGCTTTTCCTCATTCATAAAGCAAACACATGTTATTTCAGAGTTGATCTGAAAGGAGTAATCCATTAAAACTAAACCTGTCTTCTAAATTTTCTTCATCTGTATTCTCTGTAAGACCTCAAGTCTGTCCAGTTTCTGATCCAGACAGAAAATTCTTTTTACAGAGTTTCCAAAATCAGGAAAAAAATCTTATTGCAGAGAATTCTCCTAACTGTATACCTACATATCTGGTATTTAGCATTTCAGTAAGTGTGATTTGCAGCCATTGTCACTCTAGATACACTGCTAATAGGGAAGTGACAGCCATAATCATATGAATAACATTTTGCTAGTAATTAGTTAAGTTAGTACGTGTGTGGCCTTAGATACAGTATTTTTTCTGCATTTAGATTGTATACATACATATATACTTGTCCTTTCTGTCCCTCTGCTGTTTTTTTTCTTGTTTTAAAAAATACTGTCTCCATGTCTATCAGCATGAAGTTAGTTCTAAAGTACTAGATACTGAAATTGTATTGGACATAATTCTGATACAGTAAATCTGCAAGACAAATGGCAGTGAACACTCTTATACAACAAACATTTCTCTATGCCTGATGTCTGCTCATGAAATTGAAATTTCATGGTTAGACTGCATAAGGTTATACAGTGCCTTGGACACATGTGAGGAGACAGAATAGCTGTAAACAGTCATTAACACCTGGCAAATCCTATTTTGTTGAACACTAGAGGGAGATCAAAGCAAAAGAATACATGATCCAATAAATTATGGATACTAATTGGTGTTGTTCATAAAATTTCAATTTATTATACGATGAAACACTTACCACAGTACCTTAGTTTTTCATCACAGTTTTTCCATAGCCTAATTTGATGTTGTTTTACTTAGAATGCAACTTTGAAGAATAATTTTTAAAAGTACTTAGAAGCAAAAGGACTGTGCTTATATCAGAGCCCCAATTAATGTATTCTGTATCAAATTGGTTTTTATATGACATATGTTGTACTCTGAAAAAATAGAGATTTTAGCAACTGAACAATGAAACATAAGCACAAAGTCCATCTATCCCTATGTTCTCTGAGTTCATGGTACTTTGTTCTTGTTTGTACCTACAGCAGTAGTAGGGGAAACATGTTTTTACAAGACTTTCCCTAGAAAGACATCTTTCTGTTAGACCTAAAGGTAAAATGAGAATGGTCACATACAGAACAGGATGAAGATTGATGCTTTCACCCTTTGGCTACCATAACTGCCATTTTTTTCTTGACAAAGTTTGAAACCAAAAAAATGTTTTAAAATGCAGACATTTTTGAGTTTCGACAACTCAAAATGGTGCATTTCTTGACTTTTGAAAGTTAATGCACCCCTTTTTTGCCCAGCTACTGCTGGGAAATACTGAGACTTTCTGCAGGATTCTCAAGGGAAGGGCCCTTAGGGCCTTGGATAGTTTCCTAAAGGACCTGATCAGGCCATGGAACAGCAGGAACCCTAGTACCTGGGTTTCACAACCAAGGAACATCTTGCAGTTTGTGCAGAGACTTTTCTGCTCGTAGGGATGCCTGAAGTGAGTAGAAAGAGCTTGGCATTGGCACTGGTAGAAATTTAGTTATTGGAGAAGCCAACAAAGGGTTAGTTTACCCTGAGTAAACTGCTCCTGAGCATGGCACTTGACTGCTCCTGTGATTACAGGAGGTAATATGTTTGCAGAGTGCTGCAGCCCCTGCACCAGTCAGCACCGGTAGCACACCCCAGTTTCAGTGTACACTCTGGTGTAAGGAGCAAATGGGATATATACTAACTAATAATTGCTATTGTTATTTAAGGGGAAAAGGTTTGGATAGGCTCAAGGAAGATGACAGCAGTGAGAGGGCAGGAGCAGAGACAAGCTCAGATGGGAAGGGAGAGCTGGAGATTTGCCTTTCTGCAGAGCAAGCTGCTCAGCTGGCTCAGCTGTGAAACCATAACCTCCTACTAAGTCACCAGCCAGCTCTTCTTGGATGCTTCCTGCACTAGTTGTGTCTTTTTAATAAATGGTAATTGATTTAAAACCCAGCCTATCTAAGAAAACTGTTTCCTTCAAGAGTTTAATACTACAAATTGTAGCTAAGGATGTTTCACACTGCTACTCTTCATCAAGCAGACAAATATTTTTTTGTTGTTGTTTTGTTTTGGTTTTTTTTTATTATAAAAGCCACTCTGAGTTACCTTAATCACAGTCAGTCTATAAGTCAGTAAGATACTTCAGGTACTCTGAGAAAGCCAGCAGTTTTCACTTTAGCTACAGCCAGAAAATCTAGGGGGGATAGAGCAGGCAACTTTCAAGCTAATAAAGCCCTTGGGAGTCTTTAGGTGTCTCTGACACAGTTACTTTTAACACCTGTATTGAACTATATAATGTGCAAAGCAGGGCAGAATCAAGCTCTATGTGCCCTTTTTCACTTACTCCTTTGTTCAAGGCTAAGCTCAGCTGGTAGGCAAAAAGAAATGCCCATTAGAAAGTCTGGGGAACAGCCTGTCCTTATGGCTTACCTCCTCATAACAGGTCTTTGTCCCCATGCAAGCTATTCCTTACCTACTGAAGAAAAAAAGTAAAAAGTTTTCTTAATAGCCTTTCAGTTTTTATTTACTGCCAGATGTTTAGCAAATAAAGGCTGTGGTGTCTCAAATAAAGGGAAGTATGGCTTTCTAGTAAACAACTAATAGATGTGAAAAGTCCTGGGAAATTATGCAGTATTTGAAGTACATCATTTCTTTATCATTATAGTTCACAGCTGAAATTAATTCTGTTGCTATTACAGCTGACCGGGACAGTTTATTTAACATTTTGGGACTGAGGGAAGTGTGTTGTTTATTTATTTAATGAATAAATTTTATCCAATAAAAACTTAAAGAAAAATAAAAATCAAGTGCAGACCTATTACTCTCAGACCCTTCAGGTGCTAAGTCATTACATTTATACTATAAAGAAAATTGAAGCTTTGCAATCATTAGGCACAGGGCACACAGGAGAGAATTATGCTCTTTGCCCAAGGCCAATCCTGCACAGTGTGGGTTCAAAGCATCCACAGAGGCATTCTCAACCTTGTCCCAAGCTCAAGTACCAGCCCTGCCTTTTAGTTGTGTAATATATACCAGTGTGAACATGCTTTACAGTGCCAGAGTGTTGTAAAGTTCTAAACAAAAATCATGGTGAATTACTGTAATTGATGGGTAATTTGATTTCTATTCATTTCCTAAGTTTGTACAATATTGTCAGTATAGCTTCTGGTGCTGGCTCCTGGACTCCCAGCCTCCTGCTTTAATCTTGCTTTAGATAACTACAAATTGAATAGAAATTGCTGATAACATTGCAAATGCATGCATTTTGAGTAATTTCACTATTGCCTATTATACCCAGTCAGGAGACTGGATCATTCTAGATAAATAATGTTTCTGAATATCCAATGTTACTGAACTTTTGATATCTCCCTCCAAGACCTAATTTAAAAATTAAAAAGAGTAGGTTAAGGTTTTTGCAGCTTTTGTGATACAGCTGCATTTGCAAATGTGTTTCAGACTTAAAGAGTATTTTTTGTCATTTAGTTCTTTTTGACTGTTCAACATTTCTTACTACAGTCAGGCAGATTTATTCTTAGATCATGAATGACCTTCAGAAAGGTAAAATCCAAAAAGTTAAGCCATTGCCAGGAAAAAATGATTGTAGTATAAGACTCTTCTTATTCTGTAATTCTTGTGTTCTATTTTTAACAGTTTTGACACAATAACAGTATCTGTGAAAGCAAACTGGAAAGGTATTGAGAGTGGACAGGAAATCTGTTGCATCCAAGCTGTCTTTGGTAATGCAAAAAAACAAAGGAAGGTAAACATATCTTTTTCCCCCTGACGAGTATTTTTAGCATTGTGTCAGATGACCTTGGCTCTAATTTCTGTAGCCAGTGTAACTATGTATCCACATTCCAAGGTATCTTCTTTTTCCATCAACTTTTAAGATATACTTGAGGTTACTCATCATGTTTCCAAAGGCATTACATCCCATGTGTAGTCCGTCTGTCCTAACCATGCACACACTACCTGGCAGGTTTCTGGCAGTGAAAGAATGCTGCAAATGAGGAACTAACTGCAGCTGTATGATATAATGTGTATTCCAGGGCACAGATATTTTTGTCTGGCAGTTCTGGGACAGAAACATGCCTGTGTACTGTGCTGAAGCATCAGAAAAGGAGAAAATGGGCAACATCCTGATGGAAAACTAATAAAATACTGTTCAATAGCCATGTAAACGTGCTGAAATTACAATCTGAAACAAGAATGCCTTTTGGGGGGTTCTATCAAATGCTTGAAAACAACATTAAGTGGCATCATGTAATTAGTCAGTTTATCATAACTGCTCTGAAGCCTCAATAAGTTCTCTGCTGTATTTAATACAAATATCCTGTCAAATGATAAGCAGCATATGTAATGTATCATGCAACTGATAATACTGTATCTCTTCAGTGAAGCAGCCTTCACATTTGTCAGGGAGATTATGTGTCACCAATATGACAATCAACAAAGCATTATGGAAACAGTTCTCAGAGAACAGTGACTTAACAAATGCGTTTTTGCCAACGAATTGTCCTGTTTAAATCCCATTGAAATGAGACTTTTTCTGAAGTGTCTGTGTTGACTTTCTACTATGTAAAAATGAAGTAGTTAAACAGATTGCTAGATTTGAAAACATAAAGCTTAACTGTGACTGTAGTTCTAGGTGAGAATATGAAAAGTGTATCATTACCAAGATAATGCTGAGTCTCTTATTCTTGTTAAGAGCTCCTTCCTTCACACATTGAGAGATGCTGACTCACTTGGCTTTGAGAATGTCTACATGCACTGCAGTGCAATACAATTCATTTATTACACTACACAGCTTTGTTTCTGATAAGTATGGGCACTGTCTTGAGTGCTGTCTCTGAAGTGAGCTTTTTGCAATTGAAGTGTCAGCCTTCTTCACCACAAGTAGCACCTGACTGGTAATATCAGCAGATAACATGGCAAACCCAGATCAGAAAATTGTTTGCCATTGAAAAGTGGCCAATCACATTCATCTGTATTAAGGCTGATCATAGTCAAGCATTAGTTCAGGTGCCCTTATTAAAGATGCACGCTGACATTTGTAGGAGTTGTTCGTATAGAAAATAATTAAAATTTTTGACTTCTCCCTTTGAAACAATAATGGAGTGTACTATAGCACTTGGGAACCCAGACTAAATAGAGTATATTGGGGCATTTCGGAACCCTGTGAGCAAAGGTTCAAAGGAATTTCAAGACTTAATGATATGAAAGTGTCAAACTGTTAAAAGCTGTTTTGAATTTTAACAGAGGGAGAAAATATCAGTTCTTTTTAAAAGGGGACATTACAAATAGCAGCTGCATCTGTGTTTGACAAACGGGGTTATAGAAACTATGAGAAAAAGTGGGTCTTATTCTTTATGGGGACCATCCAGGCTAAATTAATATCACATCCATTTACACATTAAGAAAAGCCTAAAAAGCTTCAGCCTTTGGAAAGGATGCTCCTGAGATATGCTTTCATGTAGTTTCAATCAGGATCACTGTGGGGAAGGAAAACATCCTCTCAATGGTGAAATAAACATTCTATCTTTCAGATAGTTGTAAAGCACAGCCAAGAAAGATTGTACTTTGGACCTTATTCTGCATTTGAAATATGTTCTTCAAATCAGAAAGGCAGTTACCATTTTCCATGGAAAAGACACCTCTTGCTAGTATCTAACATACCTCAGAAAAAATATCAATATTTACAAATGCTCACATATAAATAGAGGACATTTTCTTTCACCATGGAAAATGTGTTGGTAAACATGTTACTGTCCTGGACAACAGTTTATCCTGGCATTGGTCTCATTTGTGCCTAATAACACTGAAAATCCTGTGACAAATGGCAGACTTTCTCAAGGCAAACAGCTGGGCCAGCAAAGATTGCTAAAGTGATCTTGAAGTCTGTCAGATCAGTTTCAGTAAATGCTGAATGCTCATTGGTAAAGAAAACTACATATTGTTTTTTAAAGCTCCTTTGAAGGTAAAAGAAAATTTACACTTTTTTTTCCTCTAAGATTCAGTGCAGCCGAGAGCAGCTCTTATTTTATTCAAACCAGCTCTCTGATAACGATAAACGTTAATTCCATTGCAATAAGGGATATTTCAAATGTCTATTTATGCCCTGTCTGTGTGGTAAATTTCTTCCTGATATTTATGCTTCTACATGTTTTATTGCAGGAGAAATTCCAAACATTTTGGCTAAGTCTGAAAATTGCTACAGATAAAGGAGAAAGCCTTGGACCAATCAAAAGAATGGTCTGACTGACAGGCCAGCTTCAGAAAACAGCCAAGCCTGAGACACAACAATCCAGAATCTTTCCACAACGAGAAGAAATGAGCACTGAGATACCATCCAACCTAATAAAACACCCAGGGCAGACGAACATTCCTTTCCTTGAAAATATAAGTGATTTCTCCATAAATATCACCGACTGCACACAGGTTGTGGTGCCAGAGGAAGTTTTTT
This sequence comes from Calypte anna, assembly GCF_003957555.1. Classification (NCBI taxonomy): domain Eukaryota; kingdom Metazoa; phylum Chordata; class Aves; order Apodiformes; family Trochilidae; genus Calypte; species Calypte anna. The sequence goes on from NC_044245.1 coordinate 97,489,551, forward strand.
TTACTGTTGCTGCTGCTGGAATACTGGAAAATCTTCTTGTCCTTGTTGCTGTAGTAAGAAACAAGAATTTGCACTTGCCCATGTACTTCTTCATTTGCAGTTTAGCTATTTCAGACATGTTGGGCAGCCTGTACAAAACGCTGGAGAACATCTTTATCATCTTGTGCAAAATGGGGTACCTGACACCTCGTGGAGACTTTGAGAAAAAGCTGGATGATGCCATGGATTCCATGTTCATTCTGTCTTTACTGGGGTCGATTTTCAGCTTGTTAGCTATTGCAGCAGACAGATACGTCACAATCTTCTATGCTTTGCGGTACCATAACATCATGACCCAAAGAAGGGCCTTGCTTATCCTGGCAATCATTTGGACATTTTGTGCTGGCAGCAGCATTGCCATTGCCCTCTTCTCCCATGAAGCAGCCACAGTCATTCCCTTCACCATCCTATTCCCCTTAATGATGGTTTTTATATTGTGCCTCTATGTTCACATGTTCCTCCTGGCTCGATCCCATGCCAAAAAGATCGCTTCACTGCCAACCAGCACAGCCCATCAGAGAGCTAACATGAAAGGAGCAATTACACTGACCATTTTCCTTGGAGTTTTCCTCTTCTGTTGGGCCCCATTTGTTCTTCATATTCTCCTAGCAAGGTTTTGCCCACACAACCCATACTGTGCCTGCTACATGTCCATTTTCCATGTGAATGGGACACTCATAATGTGCAATGCAATCATCGACCCAATGATTTTTGCATTCCGAAGCCCAGAATTACGGAGCACGTTTAAGAAGATGCTCTGCTGTACCAGATCAAGCTGGAACTGGTAAACACTTCAAAAAAATCAAGATTAAAGAAAAACACCCTATGGGGTGTTGTGCAACATGAGTCTGAAGAGTTAAAAATACCAACAATTATGCCCAAAGTAATACTACACTTACAGGATTCTGCCAGCAATTTTCAGAGGGGTACTAAAGAATGCATAAAAATTAAATATGCATATAAATTTTTGCCAATTAAGCCTACAGAAGTATTACTGATTTAGTTAATTTTGCCAAAAATTTTCAGGAAAAAAATAACTGCATTCTAACTAACTTTCATAATTTCAGAAAAATTCAGATATGAATCTTCTGCAGCGAGAGATATTATGCATACTGATTTTGTATCAGCAATTCTAATTTAAGGTGTATATACTTGTTTAAAATTCTGCTGTTTAAATAACAATGAAATTATAATTTGTTTATAAACTTTACATTTATATAAAAGTCTGCAAAAATATAATGTATATAATCCAATTTTGCTCAAAAAGTGAATTCATTAATGTTTTTTAACATCTAGTCTCCTTAAAATTATACAATTAGTGTTATCTAAGTTTCAAAAATAATTTTTTGGCGTGTAAGTCCAAAAGAAGCAGATATTTTGGTTTAGAAGCTATTTTAGTGACTGGAGAGGTGCTGGGTTTTTTTCCAACATAAAGTTGTTGTGACAGCAGCGACAGCTTTTGAATTTTAACCCCCCCAAGCTATGTCTGGACTAGCAAAGGGAATAGCTGAGCTTGCCAGCTCCCCATTGGAACTCCCAGTTTACTTTGATAAAATAATAAGTTTCACAGACAGTAGAAGAACTTTGATTAAGCCATGAATTTCTAAATATGGCACAACAAAGGATTTGAAAAATAAAATACCAGAGACAAAATCAAAAACCTCCAGGGAAGTCAGTCACCTGGATAAGGAACCAGCTAGCCAGTCTGCAAGGATGCTACAATGCAGATTGTAAACTATAAAATATTAGTGAGAAACTTTTTAATTGTCCCAGCCAAACTAATACAAGACTCACGAAATGGTAATGCAGAATTGTTTCCAACCACAAAACATCCTAAAGCAATCCAGACCATATGGTGAGGAGTTAATCTCACAGTGATTCAGTGGACTTATTCAGCTGTGCCAGAGACAGAATATTTAGTATGAAGCAGCCATGAAAAAAAGAAAGCCAAGGCACAACTAGAATAACAAGGAGAGGAAAAGATAAAATCTATTGCAATTCATAGATAAATAGAAGAATTTGCTATGATGGAACACCAAGGAAATTTCAATTTGAAGATACAAAGAATATGGACCAAAGCACACATATTCAGATGAATTTAGGCTTTCAGATGAAGATACAAGAAAGTGACAACACAACTGAAAACTTTTGCAAAACTGACCAAAGAAAATATCTTAAATGAGAAAAGAGACTAAAATTAACATTTTCAAGCCTATATATTTATTTAAAATAATAGACTTATCTATAAATTGAAAGTTTAAAGGGAGTTCAGATATAATCACACGTTTTATTTTAATGAGAATTCTTCCTTTCCATCAAAAGCAGAACAAATTCAAAGCTTCACAGCAAGAAATTGTTAAAACTGAAAAATTAAATAGATAATTGTTATATAATATTAAGGGCAAGGCAAATCAAAAGACCCACGGTACCATAATACCCTACACTCACATTTTATAAGCTTCTAAATTATAAAAATAATGGACAGAAACTGGGTTTAGACATACCTTATGCTAGCTCTACAACCTATGAAATACGAATCTACCAAATGCACCTTCCCTCAAAACTTTATTTTCCATCTGCTTCCCTAAACCAGACATAGTTAAGAAAGTTAAGCAGCCTCTGCAATTTAAAAGTCACTGCATCTTGAAAGGAGGATCACTCTAATTCTACCAGTGTAATGTCTCCATGTTCAGACTGAGATCAAAGAATCACAGAATGTTAGGGGTTGGAAGGGACCTCTGGAGATCACTGAGTCCAACCCCCCTCCCAGAGAAGACCAAATGTAGGTCTCTAAGTGTAATCTTTAATTAAATATGTACAATCAAAATTAATGTATAAGTTCTAAACAAGGATAAGTAATCAAGAAAGAACATATGTTTAGTACTGCAAAGAGGAACATTTAGGACAGATTCATGCCAATAAAATATATCACTGAAATTCCTTATACAAGTCCTTTGCAAAAGACTGCTCGTCTTGTGGAGACACTGGTAGTTTCATCTAGGAAAGGGACAAATTTGAGAGCCCAGGCTCAGAGTCGATATGGACAGGGCCCAGATGGGGCCACCAGGTACTGCTTGCCTATTCTATCACACCAACATGAGGCAACTCAGATTAGTCCTGAGATGGGGTTGGCTTGGACTGGAGGAAACAGGACAACTTGGACCTGGCTGCCTGACTGCCCATACCTACACAATGGTCTCAGGAACTGGCTGGCACCAACTTACCTCACGGCATCCCCAGGCCCACCCAGGTGAGAAAGGAGAGTGATCCATCACTCCCAGACCCTAGGAGTCAGAGCCAAGCACTCATCCTCACTTTGCTTTGCAAGAAGGACCTGGGCTTCCACACCACAAAGCCTGGGCTCCAGGCTGTGCCAAGGGGACAGCAGGCAAGGAGGTTGTATGTAGCATCATGTCCACCCTCATCCCAGCCCTCCAGCCTGCCTTATGGGTTCACCACTGCCCTGCCTATTCCACAGCATCAGGACTTGGCTTGGAGTGGTGGCACTCTTCTGCTATAGTTCCAGACCCCCATTAGGAGCTCTCAAACAATCTGTTTGGAGCATCAAGCAGCTGGGTTCCTGTCCTCCCTTTCATCTCCCATGCCTGAGCTTCACCCTCGACCTAAGACCATAAGATGTCCTCAGGTAAGAACTTAAGATACAAAATTAGTCCTGTAGCACACCTTCAATGCCCTTCCTCTTGACCCTCCTTCAAGAGCAGACCTAACAGAACTCCAGCAACACAGCACCTGTCCACTCCTTCCCAGATTCTTCCACTGTCTTTCCCAGCACTATCCCCAAGCCTCCAGCCACCACTTACCTGCAAAAGAGAGAGCAAGTTTGATTATATAGGTTATGGCCCAGTGAATAGTTTTGGGTTTGGCTTTTTTTTGTTTTTTTTTCCCATCCTTTGTTAAAACAAGGACTCTACACTCAAGCAGCAAATTTTCAGTTAAGTTTTATCCCACATAGTTCTTTTTGACTTGCAAGTATTTCTGCAGTTACTGATATCAAATCTCCAATTACCGTGGGATCCAAGCATTGCCAGGAAGTGGTTCCTGCCTAATGTTTCCTATTCTTTGGAGCTTGCCTGGTTTCATCCATAGATAGACTCAGAACAGCATCCCAAAAGCACTTGTTCATGTCATGATGCCACAAGCTTATGGCTTGTGGTTATTTCTTTAAACTGGTCACAGAAATTTGATGGCTGTTACTGTTAGACTGTGAATCTAACATCCAGACAGACAGAAAAGTGGGGGAAAAGCTGCTACATCAGGGGATCTAAGAGAGAGCACAGAGAGAGCAGGCTCATGAATTATGCACACTGCCTGTTGTTCTCCATTTTTAATGGGCTCAGGACAACAGAACTTGCCATGTTCTCTGGAAATTTGTAAGAAATGCAGATCCTATGCCTTTTCAAGACAGCTGAAATCTGAGGAAGATTACATCTCAAGCTGAGCCTGAGCTGTATGAGTCAATATAATATTCAAAAGACACATATAAAAGCTTTTTTTTTTTTCCTATTATTTACATTTAAGTGGAGCATTCTCTTGAAAACATTTCATTTGAGGGGAGACAGAGCAGGAGGAGCATAAAATATCCTTGAATAAAAAAGCCTCTAGAAAGTTTTTCATTTTCAAGTCTGCCACCCTTTGTTGCATGTCAGCATATCTCTATATGTTATCTCTTAGTTGGCTGTAAATTTGGCTTGCATTTTAGCTGCTTTTCAGGCTCCAAGCAATTAAGTTTTTCAGTTTCACAAACTAACATCTCCATATATTTCCCTCTGTTGCACTTTGAACAGAGTCTTTGTACTGAAGTCACTCTTGAAACTCTACTCGGATATAGTAATGTATAACAGTGAACACTTTTCTCAGATTTTGAAACTTTCTGCTATCCATCTTTAAATTGCAAGTGTTTGGGGGGCAGAACTGTAGCTTAGTGTTGAGAGAAATAAATTAATCTTGGATCCTTCCACAAGCTAATAAGCCTGGAAGGGAAAGCCAGCCCCTTGAAAATCACAGCCAAGCCTACAATTGATGTTGCATTTGGAAGGGCCCAGAGAATCTCACATGCCTGTGGCAACAAAGCATTTCCTAGTCACTGACTGCAAAACCGAAGAAGAAAAGCTGCTTCTGTTTCTGTTGGTTTCAAGTGAACTTTGTGTTCAGAAACAAAGTGATCAAATCAGATTAAAGCACCCAGGGGAATTAATTCATCTGAAGCAGTTGGCATGAGATTAAGAGACAGACTTGCATAGCAGTTTGACTTTGTTCACAATACAGCAAGATAAATATAGTTTATTTGTGTGAGAAAAATATGGTTTCTATAAATAGTCCTGAACAAGACCTTCAGAAAAATAGGAGTCTTTGACTCCTATCAGCTGAATAAAATTTCATTTTTTTTTTCAAACAATATTTAAGTTACTGAAATAGAAGTTGACTTGAAGTCCAGAGCCTGGTCAAAGGCAAGCAATATTTTATTTGTTTATAATGTGAGTTAAGGCAAATAGTAGCCTTCTATTTTTAAAAATCCCAAGAAAATCCCAAGCAGGATACTTCATATAGAGTCAGCTAAAATTACAGGCAAAGAAAACAAAAAAGAATCATAAAGTATCTATTTGTCATGAGACCTTACACCGCTCATAATATTACTCATAGTGGTTTAGTCTTAGAGGCTTGGAACTTTCAGTACTTTTTTCCAGTACTAAATATCTACATTTTCAAACACTTTCTTTAAAAAAATCTTTTTGAGTCAGATTTGAACTAAACTCTTCAAATTATACATTTACTCAAATAGAAATTACTCCCCACGTAGGCACAGGGACTGTTTCTCAGTTCTTTCAAGGTAATTACAGCAGATAATGGTCAATGAAGTTCTATGTGCTCATTGTTCAATAGCTCTTTGATACAGCTTTGTTTGAAGTGTCACTTTTACAGAAAACCCAATGCAATTGTGAGCTTCTGATTTAAAGAGGATGACCTGCAATACAACCTTTGAGAAGTGAGTGTGACCAGTTAAGACAACTTTTCATGTCCACTTGAAAGCAGTTTTCTATGCCTGTAAATTCCCCCAAATTACTGCTTTAACACAAGAATCATACTTTTAAACTGTCACACATAGTCTAATAAGTCACTATTAGCTATCAAGTAATTCTGGATAAACCAGCTTGAGTATTAATGCCTAATGAGTATCTGATTTTTTTATTGCTTCCCATAATTATTTTTTTTAATTAAGGCCGTGACGTGGCCTTTACAATCTATTACATCAGCAGCACCTTTATACTATTTATTACAATCTCATGTCCTTCAACAGTTACCTGAACTTCATATGAACTGTCTGAATGAAGGCAGAGCTAGTGAAAACCATTTGCTAATGAAAGGAGCTACTTCACTGGCAGCTTCACACTCTGACAACATGACTGAAGACAGAGGAGATGAAGCACATGGCCTGGGCAAATACTTGTATTTACAATTCAGGTGTAGTTAGTCAGATGACTGACTTATGTGGATACTCAAAGTGTTTTTTTATCAATAATGCTGTACAGACAGGTCTCCAGAAAAAAAAATGAGGCTGCAGTGAAGGTATGTCAACAGCTCTTATCAGTGCCATGGCCCTGAGGTACTGCCAGGTCTGACTATCCCTGCCCAAACCACCCAGCCCATGGACCAGGACCCCATTTCAGCCCCACAGAGCCCCACAGTCCCTGCCATCTCTTCCTACATCTCTTCCCTGCACAGCCATGGACTCTGACAAGCTGGACCCACCAGTGGGCCTATATCCTAGACTGGACTTGGACCACCCCCAGAGAAGTGCCTGCTGCCCCTGGCCTTGGGGCCGCCCTGCTCCTAACTGGGGCAAGGGGATGACTCCTGATGGGACCTGACAGGTCCTTTCCTGGTGGACCACTGCCACCAGCTCCCACAGGATCCTAACTTTAATCTCTTAGCTGCAAACAGGCAGCTTAAAAGCCACTTTCAAAGAAAGTGAAGCTGTGCAGGAGCCTCTGCAGAACAGCATGAGAGCATTTCACTCTGCAGGGGGTCACAGCATCAGCATAAGACCTGTAATTTAGTATAGTCTCTAAAGGCAGCAAAGAATGTCTTCAGCCCCTTTAAACTCCAATCACATAAGGCATTCTGTCTAATTGTTCCTTCCTGACAGTTTAAATTTGTTGTCACTATTTGGTAGCATTGAGAGTCAAGGGTAGATGTCTTCCAATTCAAAACTAGCTTCCAGGTCCAGGAACTCCTGCAGCTACTCACTTTCAAAATTAATTCATGTTATCCACCATGTTAAATATGCATTTGAGCTTTCATTTGAGTTTTAAAGAATGATATTTAAAATAATCTAAAAAAAAAAAAAGCCTGCTTCCCTAACGTAGCGTTTCAGTCTTACATTTTCATTTACTTGAGAAATGAAACCGCAGTCAAGCAATTTGAGTAATCACATCATTGGATGTGACAGCTAAATCTGTCTTAACTGCCAGTCTGTGCAAGGAGGAAGAAAGTGAGAAAAAAGTGCTTCAGCTCAGCATGGAGCTATCCATGTCAGAGGGCAAGCCAAGAGGAACTGATGGAAGCTTCCAGTCTCTCATCTCCACTTAGCTTCCTCTCAGATCACACCAGAGCCTTCGAAAGAGGGGAGAATTTGGATAAAAGGCACTTGCTGGCTCCTGGATGAGCAGGCAGATGAAAGAAGCACAGCTTTGCAAGAGAGCTGCCTGTTTAATAAGGGACTGAAACTGGCAGCATTTCCCATTAGAAGAGCTGGCACTAAGGGTTTTTAGAAATCAGGGAGAAGGCCCGAGGAAAAAGGTCACTAAAGAATAGTAATTTTTCTTTTTTTTTTTTTTAAATAATAGCTTTAAATGAACAAAATAAATTGTTCAGCCTTTTCCAAGATGTACTTCTATACATAGGACTCTTCACAGAAGGCCTTGGCTGGGTGGCTCAGGAGTATCAGGGGCATGAGAAGCTCATGGGGCACAGGGCTCCTTGGGCTCCAAGGATGGAAATACTGACAGCAAAGCCAGGGTCAGGCCAAGAGGGAAGAAGACAGTGCTGAGACCTGGATGGGAAAAAAAAAATAATTTCTAGGACTGCGTAGGACAGCATGGAATTAAGCACAACAGAGAAAGAAAAAGGTGGAGAGGATATAATCATCTTGCTGGAAAGTGTGCAGACCTGAGAGAGATGCAGAAATGAAGAAATATTTGGTCACATTAAAGCAATGGTGAGAGGTGAGGGAAGAGAGCAGAAGTGTGCAGGATAGGGCTTTTATTATGTTGTTAATAACATGCTTTAGTTTTTGATCAGCTCTGAAGTGGTCAGGCAGTTGTACCAGATGATCATTATAGACCTCTTCCAAGTGAAAAAGTCTTGCCTCTTCTCCTTCTCTTCTATTCTCTGCTTTGCTATTAAGTGATACCATATCTCACGAAGGAAATCAAAACAGGTCCTGATTATGTTTGAGTCTGAAGGCTTGATGATTAATTGCTTTTTTATTTCCCTGCCCAAAACTTTAAAAATATATATATTCGGTTTCTCACATTATTATCATAAAATTGCCAGCCCTGATTCTGGTGCCTGTTATTGTCTCATGTCTGGGGGTCAGTCATAAAAGAATCAGATTAAGTGTGATGCTTCTGGTATTTAAAAAATAACCAGATAATATGACTGCATTTGCACTTCCATTTGAAATTCAGATGTTGAGGTTTCTAAAAATATTTCACACATTGTATTCCCAAAATGCTTTTATCTATTTCATAACTTAGTACCTTACAATATACTTTCCTCAGCTAATTGTCCTCCCAGAGATTGTCATGATCATAAAATTCAGCTTAAATGACTAAAATTACTGAACATAATATGTGTACTAACACTGAATAGTCTATTTAAATGTTTGCCTTCTTATATCTGTACCAGGAAATGTGAATAAAAGGGAGTACTGTGAAAAAAGGTTTTTAGGACTAAATAAAATTATGGCCTTCGGTGGAAGTTGCTTAAACCAGATACATTTACAGCTGTTTCTGTTTTCAGGACCAAGAAATGGGAGACAAAGGTTCACATTTTTCTTACACTGAGGAAATTCAAAGCCCCATCTAAAGCCTTTCTAAAGCAACTGTTGGATCACAGGGGTTTCTATAGGTTGAAAAGTTTCTGATTGCTCTTCCTTGGAGATGTTCCTGCTATTGAAACTGCGTAATGAAGAAACCAGCATGCAGTGGAGGGGAGAAAGAAAGAGAATTGTGGATCAGAAGCACATCTGTGGATCTCTCCCAACTCCACCTTCCTGTCCACACTGCTGACATGCTTCAATTTAGCAAAATTATAAGTGACTCCCCAGGAAGTCCAAAATAGAAGTCTCTCAGGTAAAAGATGAGAATTCAGCCTCACACACTTCTGGTGGGGTGCCTTAAAAACCAGTCTGTGTCATGTCATGATGTCGTCAAAGACAATGGCAGAATTTTACAATAATGGTATCTAGTACACAGCTCCCTCAAAAAGGAAGTGTGTGATCACCTGCTCTTGTTCCACAAGATGATATGGGTTGCTTCCCCCATCACTGTGTTCAATGTCTCACCCTGTTTTGAGACACCTGCTTGTATTTCTCCCTCCATCCCCCCAGAGTGTGGAGAACCCTAGAGCTAAGCATGGCTCCAGGAATTACAGAAGCCAAGAGGATCCTCAGAACTTAAACAGTTTGACTTGGCCCTCCAGGCCATCCACAAGGAGTGGATGGTGATAATTTAGCTCCATTCCAAACATGCTTTGTGCAAAAACAGTAGCAGCTGCTTGGTCTATGGAAAATATAGAGCATGAACAATACAGATAAGAGTATGGAAACGTACTATGTAGCTCTAATTCATGGAATCATAGAATCACAGAATAATTTATGCTAGAATCTTAAAGATCATCAAGTTCTACACCCCTCTCATAGGCAGGGACACCTCCCACTAGATCTGGTTGATGAAAGCTTCATCAAACCAAGCCCTGAACACGTCCAGAGAGGGAGGACCTACAGCTTCTCTGGGTAACCTCTGCCAGTCTCATCATCGTCATAGTGAATAATTTCTTCCTAATATCTAATCTAAATCCACCCTCTTGCAGTTTGAAACCATTACCCCTTGTCCTATCACTACATGCCCTTCTAAGAAGTCCTTCCTCAGCTTTTCTTTAGTCTCCCTTAGGTCCTGGAAGGTTGCTATAAGTTCTCCCTGGAGCCTTCTCTTCTCCAGACTGAGCAACCCCAACTCTCTCAACTTGTCTTCATAGGACAGGTGCTCCACCTCCCCAGTCATCTCTGTGACCTTCCTCTGGACTTGTGCCAACAGGTCCCTGACCTTGTTTGGTTGGGGACACGGCACTGGACACAGTACTTCAAATGGAGTTTCATGAGAGCAGATCAGAGGGATATAATCACTTCCCTTGACCTGCAGAGCCCACTTCTTTTGATGCAGCCCAGGATGCAGTTGGCTTTTTGGGATGCAAGCACATTGCCAACCCCTGCTGAGATTCTTTCATCAACCAACAACCCCAAGTCCTCAATCAATTCTCCACCCAGTCTGCATTCATGCTCAGGATTGTCCTGGCCCATTTGCAGGATCTTGCACTTGGGCTTGAACTTCATATGGTTTGTACAAGCCACCTCTCAAGCCTGCCAGTGTCCCTCTGGGTGACAGCCCTTCACTCCAGAGCACTGACCACACCACACAGCTTGGTGTCACTAGCGAACTCAGTTCCAACTGCAAGCTCACTTGCAAAACAAATCCCTGAAATGTGGGAGCAATCCTGCTGCCTCCTGATGACAAGAAAGGTCTGGTTTTGAATCAGTTAGAAAGTTTCTTATTTTTGTAAAGAGACACTCTGTATTGCACTATGCCAGAAACGAACAACTTCTTCCCTAAAAAGGATAAATAAACTTGAGTTTACTAAATGATCTTGTAGAATCCCAAAAAGAATATTTGTCTCAAAACAGCCACCCTGACAAAGTGGACATTGCACTCAGGTGGAGGCCTCATTTAGGAGCCACCTGGACTCTCCTCTCTCAAGGAGAGACCCTCATTTGGGTACCTGTCCCGAGAAACAGGGCCCTATTCTCACAGAAGCAGCCCCTCCTTTAGTGGCCATCCCGATCAGCTGAACCCTGTCCTTGCAAGGGGAGCTCTGTCTGATGCCACCCTGACAGGCAGGACACTGTCCTGATTCCATAAGGGTCAGGGGCAAGCAAGCTGTGCCCTGCAGATGCAGAGGGACATCTTGTGTGTGCCCCGGGGAAAGGCACTGGAGAGGGGGCAGGCACAGAAATAAGGGTTATTGCTGTGTCAGCCCATCTGGAGGGGCCCAAGAGAACACCTGGCTGTGCAAGATATGCCAAAAGGTGGGGTCAGGCAGCATAAAAGAGGCACACTCGAAATGCTGGATGTGTGCCCACCATCCAAGGACCGCAACTTCCTACCAAGTTCATTGCTGGATCCAAGAATGGTGATACCTTTTCTATCTCTTATTTAGCTTTCTCTCTCTCTCTCTCTCTCTCTCTGGCTCTCTGCTTCTAGCCTTATCTTGGCACATGAGTGTAACATAGTTTCTAACTTTGTTAAGTTTTACAACGTATTGCTTTGTTAAATGTTATTAGTTGTAACCTCGTTTTAACAACTTCCTTACGTTTCGCTAAACTGTAATCCACTGCTTTGAAAGTACCATCATTTATAATTCTGCTACTTGTAATCTCACATGCTTTATAATCTTACTCACTTTTAAATTGTGTTTTTATACAAACCTCCTGTGTATTAATGTTATTCCTGAGTACTGCACAGACAATTCCCACACTTAATCTCACTGAGTAGGTTGTTAAAAGATATTAATCAGAGGAGAAGGATTTGGCCCAGCTACACATAGGCTCCTCTCTGAAGGAGTTTGGAAAGCAAGGGGGTCCTGTCCAAATCTCCCTGAGTCAACCCCCACCCTGGGGAACCCTACCCATGCACACTTTGTGGGATGTGATATTTTGGTTGGCCCCCACATCCAGAGAGCCGTGCTCGCTTTGTGATACATGACAGTGCCTCCCCCACCTTGTAGGACATGACAGATCTCATACAGCCTGCAGTTAGCTTTGTAAGAGCTTGTTTGGAAATTGTTGTCCTGAAACAATATGATAGGAAATGAAGAAGAAGCAAAAGGTTCTCTGAGTCCGTTCTCCCAGCCCTTCTGTCTGTACTGATGATCAAGCTTCTCCCACAAGGAAGATTCCTTACCGACTGGCAGTGTTGTGAAACAAATGCCTGGAATAAGAGTCAGTAATAGCATTTGGCAGTTCAAAAATGAATCTGTTCTGTTAATGATACATGCATCATTATATCTGGGGGAATTAAAGTATTTTTATATCAGTTCTTTTCATATTAGTTTCTAGTTGAGGCACAATTTTTTTTTCCATTGGTGAATCTTTTCAACAAATATCTTTGCTCAGATATTTCTTTCTGCTTAGGAAAGGTGTCTTTGGGCTGGTTAGTGCACTTGACCACTTACCTACTACCCTGCAAAAGACTGCAAGGCAAGTTGCCTTGCTTGCAATTTTGGGTGACTAGAGCCTAACTTTATTAACACAGGACAGTAGGGCAGAGGTGGGGAGGAGAAGCCTTTCACAAGAGAGAAATCTGATGTTTTCTGGCACCTGCAGAGCACTGCATGACAGTTCCTCTGTGTTCTGAATGTGACTATGGGTAGGAGATGCCACACCCTCCAAACTGCATAAAACTCAGCATCAAAGCATGGAAGCTGCTGGCAGGCAGGCAGTCAAAGTTACAGGGTAAGTGACACCAAGCACTAGCAAGGAAGCTGCCAGAAAATGTAACCTTAAGAGAAACAAAAGGCAAGGAAACTAACAAGCTCATTTTAGTGCTTGCTAGCAACAGTAGAAGTAGTGCCATAATTACCTAGAGAAAAATGCCAAGAACCAATGTGCCCAGGACACTGCGGGTAGCAAAAGAGTTACTTGGCACAGTATTCAAGCAGTAAGAAATGAGAAAGGACTAAACACAGAATATTAGGAATTGACTTTAAAACACCATATAATTCAGTGGTAGTAAAAGGGGAAATTAATTCTGACATTTCTACTTAAATGCAGAATTCTGCTTAAATTCTGTATAGCAATCTGTGAATTGCCTGAAGTGCACACTGATTTTCAAGAAGTCTGGCTTTCAAAGGATATTCTAGTATATATTTTAGTCTGCATTTTCTGTAATCCCTATTATCCATCAACACTAGACATATTTCCTGTCTTTTAAAAATTCCTTTTTCAAACATCATAGAGTGTACTTTCAAGACCTATTCTTTGATTTTTCTCATGGCCCACTCACCACTTTTTTCAGCCAGATGGACAATGAAGCCTTAGTGTTACCCTCCTTGACTAGTTTCCTCAGGGCATTTTCTTTAAATGACAATAATCGAGTTTATTACAGTAATATTAGCTAGGGGGAAGGGCCCCCCATTCAGTAGCAAGCATGTTGCAATGTGAAGAGGCTATATTTTGACCATATGGAAGAAACATTCCCATAACAGGGATAAAAGCTTCCTTATGCTTTCCCCTGCAAGAGCCAAGGTGGAGAAGACTAATAGTAGTATGGAGGTGAGCCTCATTACAGGGAACCTGTACAAAACATTTCATCCCACCCTCACCCTTGTAGCTGAAAGACCCCATGAACCATGAACTCTGTGCTGTCAACATACATACTCACCAGGTGGTCTCTGCAGCTAAAAAAAACAACCCAACAAAATGTCTTTAAATGAATTAGTATATAAAACTAAATGACAAAATCATGTTTACCTGGGCAAGAAAGACTATCTGGAAACAGAGGGCAGAATGAAGCCAGCATTTTATTTCTGAGGAGAAAATGAAAGAATGAGCAGGAGAGCCAGAAGTTGATATTCTAGGAAGGGAAGAAAACAACTCTGAGTCAAAACCCAGACGTGGTTTATCCTTGCAGGAAAGAATGTAAAGGTAGAAAAATCACCCCTACAACAAACAAAGCAGTGAATTAATACGTGTTTATACTGAGCAATATATACCTACCTCTATGTGGTTGCTTATGGTATTTTGGGCCCTGTTTAAAACACAGGGGCTTTCTAATAAGACTGTGCTGGTTTTAATGCTTGTCTTTTGACTCTGTTGTTTTTACCAAAGAGATGCAACAAGAGTAGTGGTTTTACTGTGCTGAATTTAACAGCCAATACACTAGCTTCCTTTACTGAATATTAGCATCCCTTCAGGGGAATCCTTCTCTACATAATGGTGAGGAAAAGGAACAGATACTCAAAATAAGCTTTCAGACATATGTTTCCATGGGAGTAAATTAGCTATAAAATATGTAAGGACTCTACCCACACTTCATCCAGCATTACTTCCTCTCTGTTCCCTTGCCACATCATGCTGTCTACATTTCAAATGTATGTGTACATGTTCAAGATTCAGATGGTTGTACTCAACTGACTTAAAGAAATTCTATGTATTATCTTTGGCATGTTTAGTAGATCATTTGACAAGTAGTGAATTACAAAAATGCAATTAAGTATACTTGAAATACAATTATACCCACCCACATTGTTCTGAGAGAGCAATGAGAAAAATGGTCTGAAACAATGAAGAGCTTCACCTATCCACCAATAACTTGTGTTCAGGACAAGAGGAAGAAGGAATGTGAACTACATGTCTTTTATGCTGATGCACAACTTGGCTAAGTCTGTCCTTCGCTTTGCAGACCATGACCTTTGGATCTGTATACAGATGTCTGTTGTCCAGCACCCTTTTTGTTCCAAGAAAAATCTTTCCCAACTATGATTCCCAGATGGTTGCATAAGTTTCCTATAACAGAATTGAGCTATTACACCAGTATGTCTTTAGGTCCCTTAGGTCACAATTTGCTATGCTGCTGCAGGAGGGGAGCTGGAGGGGCCAAAGGGACACACACTCACAAGCAGAATCTGGCCTTAAAGCCCATTACAGAGACCAGCCCTCTTGCCTTCATTTAAAGGGAGTGAGCAATACCTAGTCTGAAAACAACTGAAAATAAAATACAGGGTGACTCTCTGACATTTCACTGCTCATCCCACAGATTTGTCAACATGATGCTGACGGAGTTTTTAAACCACTTATTCTCATTTATCAATGGTTCACATGTGTCTTTGATGTGGGATGAAGCTCCACAGAGCTGGTCTTAAATGTAGGAAAAAAAGGAAGGTTAACAATAACCACCCAAAAATTTTGATCAGGGGGTCCAGCTGTGTTTGATGAGCTGTTAGCATTTAAATCAACAACATATATCACTTGTCAGATGAATAAAGAAAAGGATAGATGGATAAACAGGTAATAATGTTGTATCATTATTATGCTATTGTGCCACTTTAGAAGCATAGTGAACCATTCAGAAAATCAGGACAAAAGCCTCAGAGACAAAGGCTGAGTACTATGAAAAAAAAAACATTTTGGGGGAAGAAAAACGAGAAACAGCCTAAATAATGGGGCCAATATGACCTAAGCACAGAGGACAAGACTATTTTGACTAATAAAAGTACATGTAGGGAGGGTGGTTTCTAGGGAAGAACTCCACAGACTTGTCTTTAGTATACAATAGCTCAGGGAAAAAGGAAAAAAGAAAAAAGAGAAAAGAAAAAAAGAAAGAAAAAAAATGTTGCTATCTACAGCAGTGATGGTGTCCAAAACCTTAATTGTGAAAGGAAACCTCAAAAAAATCTAAAGAATTCAAATCCTGGGGAAAAAATGAATGTGGAATTCTAGAGTCAGAATGTAGACTAGTTATTATAACCCTTGTTTTGATTTACAGGGACTCTGTGAACGTAATTATTATGCTGGTGAAGACACCTTTCCCTTTAGTGCCAAAGACAGAACTGTAGACCGTGGAAAGCTCAAAAAATTCTCAAAAAGAAAGTATAAAACTATGTCTTACATTTACCACCTCATTTTAGGACAATTATTTATTTTTCAGAAAATTACTTGCTAACCTCTATTAGTCTCTTTTACAGACAGGACAGTTTCACAATCAGTTACTGCATCCATTGGTTTTAAAAGCATTGGATTCTCTGGATGGAAAAAGCACCTGTTCTGTAGTCAAAGGTAAGCACTGTAGTATTTTATGCACTTAGTCATGACATCATTTGTTGATTTAAATGATTACTGAAATGATTACTGAAAGAAATTCCTAGAGTATTTTGCAGAAACGTTGTTATTTTGCTCAAACTCTGAAAGCTTCACTGATCAAAAACTTGTATGTCTTATAGAGGAAAAATTAAGCTATTACAGCAGTTAAACAAGAAGCTCTAATAGAATCTCCATTACAGGAGATAATGCATTGCCTTCTAAAAGTCACATCCTGGTCTGGCTTATTAAGACACATGTGTCATCAGCAGGAGATGTCACTTAGGCAGCAGTTTGCCTTATCTTTCACTGAAAGTTTTTTGAGATCTACATAAATCAAAGACTATGAGAAAACAATAAGTTGCCCACTTCCTTTTTGCTGTGTTGATTGAGGCAAAAAAAGTATTTATCTAGTCTTGTAAGATTGAATCTAAGTACTTGCACAGTCATTATCACCAAGGCAGATCTGTTCATAGCGTTTTTCATTACTTACCCAGCTACTGTAACTCCTGTTTTGATAAATGCTGTTAATAAAAATGTAAATTCTCAAAAAGTTCTTCACAGATGAACTCTCTTGTGTGTAAATTTACCTTTTCCACAGCTAATTAAAAGAGCATTCTCCAATAGCATTCACTTTTTTCTTGCAAAAACTATCTATTGATTTTATTTTTAAGAGCTTCTGATAAAACTAAAATGCTTGAAATTTAAGCAGTGTAAAACCTATATCTTTGTCAGGAATTAGAAAGCTATGTTACTTGAGATGATAAATAGAACTGAGAAAGGGCATTTTGATAATGTGAAGGCAGATATCTTGGGGACAAAGGTTGGTAGCCATAGTCCTTTCCACCATCCAGTAGTTGCATAAATAATGATTTTGAAAGAGAATAGGGAAACAAACCTAATATCGCTGCCAAAAAAAAGCCTAAAATTACAGAAAGCCAGAGTGAATAGTTACTAATTAGTCCCTTACCTAGCCAGAGATAAGTATCTGTATTTCAGGGAAACATGTTTCAGCTTCTTTTATTATAATTCCAATTACAGTGAGTAATTGAGGATTCACAGACAGAGTATGTTTTTAGGCAATAGAATAATTACATGCAGTGAGCTCCGGGGAGATGACAGCGAAGGAAAAGTAGTAAGTAGGCAGCTGGGAATGTCGTGTATTTCACTCTAGAAGAGCATCAGCAAGCAGCACCTTGCTGCTGGCTGATGACAAGCTTTCTCATTCAAATATCTGTTTTTTTCTGGCACAAAAGTATAAATAAAGATAATGCATTGTGCTTTCAGGTCTGTGCTTGCATTCACATTTTTTCCCACTCCTAATGATCATATATATAGGGACTTCAGCATACAGGCCCCACTCAGCAATCACTGCAGCTTTGATGTCTGAAGTAATTCTTAAGGCACTAGGAAACTGCATTTTTGGTGCAAGATGTATGTTGAAATCCCAACCCAAACAGGCACTACCTCCCAGCCAGTAACTATTACACTACCTCTTACCCTTGTGTTACCAATGGGATCTTCTCCCAGCTGGTGCCGCAGGGGGTAAAACCCAGTTTCCTGACCTTCCAAACACAAAATGAATGACAGGGAAATGTGTCCTGATGAGGGAAATGGCTCCTTCCCACTTGTCAGTGTACTGGATACTCCTAATACAGCAAGAATGTTTCTATATAAATCCATACTTTTTTGCATCCTGTAGAATCCCAAAAAGAACATTTGTATCAAATCATCTGCCCTGACAAAGTGGACATTGCACTCAGGTGGAGGCCTCATTCAGAAGCCACCTGGACTCTCCTCTCTCAAGGAGAGACCCTCATTTGGGTACCTGTCCCGAGAAACAGGGCCCTATTCTCACAGAAGCAGCCCCTCCTTTAGTGGCCATCCCGATCAGCTGAACCCTGTCCTTGCAAGGGGAGCTCCGTCTGATGCCACCCTGACAGGCAGGACACTGTCCTGATTCCATAAGGGATAGGGGCAAGCAAGCTGATGCAGAGGGACATCTTGTGTGTTCCCCAGGTAAAGGCACTGGAGAGGAGGCAGGCACAGAAATAAGGGTTATTGCTGTGTCAGCCCATCTGGAGGGGCCCAAGAGAACACCTGGCTGTGCAAGATATGCCAAAAGGTGTGGTCAGGCAGCATAAAAGAGGCACACTCGAAATGCTGGATATGTGCCCGCCATCCAAGAACCTGAACTTCCTACCAAGACCATCATTGGATCCAAGAGTGGTGATATCTTTCCTATCTTTATCTTTATCTCCCTCTCTCTCTGTGTCTCTGTTTCTAATCTTATATTGACACATGAGGGTATCATAGTTTCCAAATTTGTTAAGTTTTACAACCTGTTGTTTTGTTAAACTTTGTTAGTTGTAACCTCTTGTTTTGACAACTTCCTTACATTTTGCTAACTTGTAATCCATTGCTTTGAAAGCACCATCATTTATAATTCTGCTACTTGTAATCTCACATCCTTTAAAATTTTACTCACTTTTAAGTGAAGTTGTGTTTTTATACACACCTCCTGGGTAATAATCTTACTCCTAGAGCACCACACAGAGAATTCCTGAACTTAATCTCACTGAATAGGTTGTTAAACGAGATTAATTAGAGAAGGAGGAGAATTTGGCCCAGCTGCACCTACACTCCTCTCTGAAGGAGTTTAGAAAGCAGAGGGATCCGGTCCAAATCTCCCTGGATCAGTTCCCACTCTGGGGAACTCTACCTGTGCCCACTTTGTGGGATGTAACACTGTGCCCTCTCTGTGGGACAGGATATTTTGTTTGGCCCCCACCTCTGGGGAACTGTGCTCATGTTAAGAGACATGACAGTGCTGCACCCACCTTGTGGGTCGTGACAAATACAAAGCCAAGCTCTGAGTAAAGCCCAGAGAGACAATAATGCATAGTATCTTAATTCTTTGTAATATTTCTACTCATTAGTTTGAATCTTCTAGACAAGAGTCTTACAGGGCATAAGTAGCATTCTCTGGATCATGAGGATCTCACATCACAAGTAGCTCTCTCTATGCAGTGGCTGTCCTTGTGCATTCACATGTGGAATGACATAGGCTATAAATGTGCATTCAATCATTATGCTTAACTATTCTCTGATTGATATCTGGTTTTATCTAGTATACAAATTTCTTACCTGGTCTACACATAGAAAAGGTTATAGCCCTCTCCCTTCTGCAACAGTAGGAAAGAAAAATCATGTTGAGACAGAAGTATGCTGTCTAAGAAAGGAAAACCCTTCCCAGGCAGACTTCCTTTCCCAACTTGTCTGTCCACTTTTAAACTTGAGGAATTTTCCATTTATTTAAAGCTGAGGTGTCTTTCAAGGCTTACGGGGGGACCAGAAAAAAAGAATCCTGATCCTGGGAATGACAGAAAGGGGAACACAACAACCTTCTCTTGCCTAAAGCTGAAGCCCAGATTTGCTCCTTCACTCATTTTCATGTTCCCCAGACAAGTTAATATAGGTAGGTATTCTGCCATGAATGCTGACTTTGTTCATGTAAGGTGAGGTCTCAGTGATTTTGCTTCATCTGCAGACTTAGGATCCCTGCATTTCCCCTGTCTAATATGATGACAGGCTTGTTAGGAAAGAATCAAGGTGATCCAGCAGGTCTGCTAGGAAGGCAGGCAGGAAGGCAGGAAGGCAGGAAGGCAGGAAGGCAGGAAGGCAGGAAGGCAGGAAGGCAGGAAGGCAGGAAGGAAGGAAGGAAGGAAGGAAGGAAGGAAGGAAGGAAGGAAGGAAGGAAGGAAGATAGGCTGGCTTCATTTTCAAGACAAAGTGTGAAACTGTTGCATTCATAAGTGGATAATAAACACAGGAATTCAAATTCAGCAATCAGCAGTGTTACAAACAAGAATGATCCAGGGAAATGTATACTGAAAAGAACACCAGGATCTAACATGATGTAGTAATAAAGCAGTCAGGAGAGAGTAAAATTTTTCCTTTGTGATGAAGTAATACCCCTAAAATCCCCTTAGTCCGCCTAAATTGTCAATAGCTTTCACAAAAATATTTCTTCCACAATAGCCACTGTTAAGAGATGTGATGAAGACATTGGCAAGGACAGCACATGTTGCAAAAGAGAAGAAAGTGGAAAAATAAGCTAGTATGTCAGCATGTGCTGGGACACCACCAGCAGCTATGCTTGGCATAAATTTCTTAATAAATACAGAACTTAGTTTTTAAAATATGCACAGTTCTGATGCTGTAAGTATACAATCTTCATTGACTTGTCATAACAGGAGAATGAAAAAGAGAGAAGCAGAAAATGGAGCTAGTTCATTTATGATGTCACCTCTGTCCTCCCATGCAACTTGTTGGATCAGTCAACTCAGTAACTTATCTGCTTTTCCCTGAACTTCTTGAATAATCATTGGTAACTTTGCTTTTCATCACTGTGTTCTTTCTCACTTGAATTGTTCAAGCAGAGCAAAACTGCTGGAGGGAAGTTTCCTCTTTCTCTTACACCTTGCCAAAAGAACAACTAGGAATGGAAAGTCATAATGAACTCCTGTGTCATACCTTCAAAATAACACGATTCACTTGAGAGCTCTGAAGTGCCTCTGTCTCTGTTTTAGTCTTGCTGCAGTGAAGTTGTATTCAGCTTTGTATCTACTTATTTCCACCTCTTTATAATCCGCTTACCTCCAGCTGCAAACAAAGGCTTTGAAGAGAACAGAAACTTTTTTTGACACAGAATGCCATGAAGAACCAGATAATTTGGCAGTCTTGCAGAGGTGTGCTCTCAGTGCCCTGTAATATTTAGTCCTGCGGCAGCATCATTTGCCTTAGGAAATCATTCTTTCACAGAGTTTTGTTTAAAATAAAGTCTTCAGAGGACCACAGTGACACTTGTAGCTCATGCACCTCAGGTTTCTAAGCAGGAGGGCAAGGTTTTTGCTTCTATGAAACAATCTTCCACCTCTGCCAGTTATGAGCCTAAATTCTTTCTAAGCTGTGGGTTAACCCCAGCCAGCAGCTCAGCCCCTCACTGCCACTCTCTCACTCACCAACCCCCAGGGGCACAGGGAGAGAATGGAAAGGTAAAAGTGAGACAACTGGTAGGTTGAGACAAAGGCAGTTTAATAGGCAAATCAAAAGCTGGATTTGTAAAGAAAACCAAAAAAGGAATTAACTCACTAGTTCCCATCAGCAGGCACGTGTTCAGCCATCCCCAAAAAGCAGGGCTCCATTACATGTAATGGCTACTAGGGAAGACAAATGTAATCACTCCTAATATTCCTCCTACCCCTTCCTTTTCTTGAGCTTTTTATCACTGAATGTGATGTCCTATGGTGTGGGATATTCCCTTGGTCAGGTTGGGTCAGGTGTCCTAGCTTCTTTTGCACTCCCAATCTGCTTGCTGGTGGGGTGGGGTGAGAAGTGGAAAAGACTTGAGCTCTGTGTAAGCACACAAAGCTAAAGAAGTAACTAAAGCATCAGTGTGCTATCAACAGTGTTTTGGTCACTAATCCAACACACAGAAAGCTACTACGAAGAAAATTAACTCTAATCCTGAGCAAATAAACACTAAACAACGTAAAGAAATTATATTAGCTTCAGCTATAGGAAGTATGATCGATGGGTTTGGGTTTTGGTTTTGTTTTGTTTTGTTTTTAAAAATACTGAACAAATACTATCAATAAAGCTGGAATGAGAAAATACACAGCATCAGACGTTTCTCCAGTCTTGTAAAATACCTATGCCACCTTGAAGGAAGAGAAAATGTCAGAAAACATATCAGTAACTTTCTGTGCAGAATCTGTGTCCACCTTTGCTTTTTAAAGACAAAACTTCAAGTTCTCTGTCATCTATAAACTTTTCACGTGTTTTTAGTATAAACAGGACTACTATAGAATACAATTGTGCTAATTAACAAACCCAGCATCAAAGTACTTTAAAATAGACCTGAAAAGTCAGAGAAAAAAGATTGACTTTCTATACAGAATGTTTGGAGGTTTATATCTTTGTGCTTACTGTTCTTTTATACATAAATATTTTATTACAAATTAATGCCTCCTCAAGAATGCACTACGCAGGAGAGAGCAAAAAACCTTTTTGTTTATATAAAAAATGCTTGCTTACTTCTTTTGTTCTATCTTTTGCCTCAGCTCTACCAAAACAACCCAAGTGTAGGTGAAGTGAATTTGCAGGAAACCTCACTAAGTGAAAGTGGAAAAGCAGGATGTATTATCCTGTGCTGGCTGCTGCTACTCTATCTCACTTTCAGCTGGAACACTGGGAACAGTCAAGAGTCTATGCTTCCTCCTTTGTCAAATGGAAAAGAATAAAGCTTCTGAACCAAGACACTGAAATGTTCATGCAGAAGAGAATTAAATACTACCATTTTTTCCCATAGCACTTAAGAGACTTTATGTTTATACAGTTCAGGCAATCTAGTAGGATCAACACTGGAACAAAGTGTATTTTTGTACATTTGCATAAAGGCACATTGGCAGAAGTCCACAGGATGAATCTCATCCTAGGAGATAGTCCTACATCTATCTGAAATCTTACCATATTCCACTGGAGCATCATTCCTTTTCAAAGCTGCCATTTGTAAGAAATTACATGCCTTACATGCTCTTGGGAATTATTTAACAGATATAAGCTGATCACAAGAAGAATTATTCAAAAGAAACAAATAGATTTCATGCTTTGACAGTGTTTCCAGTTTTTAAAGAACAGTTGATCTTTTTATATAATCTATCTCTCCAGCAAAAGGTCCTGGCTCCTTTTTTTTTTTTGTAGCAAAAAAGCAGTGAAAAATCAAATATCTACATCTATCAAATAATGTAAAAGGACACAGCAAAATTAATAGCCTGAATATTTGTAAATATTTTAAATCCATTCCAACTTAAACCCTATCTGACTTTGTTGGTCTTATCATTATTGATTTTTGCAAGAAAAGGGTAAGACAAGACTGTGCTTTTTCAGTGGTAACATCCTTTCAAATGTCTTTAAAGATAAATAGCATTTCCCTGTTTATGTTTCTACAGAAGAGATGTCTGAGACACACACACAGAAAGCCCTGAATCTTCAAAAGGTTCAGAGGGTTTCAAGGTATAAAAAATGAACTGGATGGAAATGTTTTATTCTTGGTAATTATATAGGAAAACAAGTCAATGTGGCAGCTGTAAGCCTCTATATCTGGCATTTTGCATCAGTTCAACTGGTTACAGAAAATTAGAATTCTAGTCCAGAGTTCAAGTCTGCAAGAAGAAATCTGAAGTAGTTTTTGCCTTTTGTCAGCTGTTGCTCAGATGTTTTGGCAACTGTTCTGAGGTAAATAAAGCTTTTCAGTTAAGAAAGTGCCTAACACAATAAAGGATGAGTAACAGCAACACATTCTGAACCCATGAAGGAGCAGTACATTCTCAGCACATGAGACCAAATCATTTGGCCAGCTCTAAACAAGATAATTTTGTAGACCTGGTGAAAAGCCAGGAAGCACATTCAGAGAAAGTACCAGGAACATTTAGTCCCCAGAAAATTTTAATTTTTATTTGAAACAAAACTAAAACTGAAAACCAAAACCAAACCTGTCTTTTGAAACCAAATAAAATAATTCATTATTTTTCCTTTTTCATTCTTTTTTATTTTTTCCTTTCCCTATAAAATCTAATGAAAAAAAAAAAAAAAAAAAAACCACCAAGCATTGTCAGGAAGAAATAGGAAAAAATCACTCCTTCCATTAAAAAAAAAAAAAAAAAAGGGAAGATTTTTGAAAGTATATTTGAAAATTAAAATACAGTGGAAACTGCAGTAAATTATCGTCTTATACCCTTTTTTGAGATGGGCTTTTGCAGTTTCAGAACTGTTTGGTACTGCTCAAGTAAAATCATTCTGTAGAAGTGTATTAGCTTCAATGGCCTTTGTATGGGGATGCTTCTGAAGCCAAGGGGTCCCTGATCACTTCAGAAGCCCAGAGAAAGTGACAGGCAGAGCCTAAGACATAAATCTGAAACCTTGACGCAGTCACATTTCATACAAATGGATTACAAAGCACAACACATTTCAGAACCTTAAAAATCTCATAAACTGTGTTTACTTTCCTGTGGACATTCATTCAGCTGCAGTTTGAATAGAAGACTTCATCCTGTTCCAATGAGGAATATATCACAACCCAGGATGCAGACAACTGCTGCAAGCTGGGGAGAAAGCTCTTCGGAGTAAATCACGTAACAGCAGCAAGTACAGCTATGTCTTGGCAACATTTCTTTTTTTATTAGTTCTATTGTGCTTCCACTGCAACTGACTCTGTGAGGAGCATCCACAACAAACCTAGGTTAGAACAAGACCAACTTAAGTTCATTATCAGAGGTGAAAAAAACATTTTGCATGGCTCATGGCTATCATAATGCAGGGACAGGCTCATCTCTGAACCATCAGGATGCACAACTGCACCTCCATGGTCACAGTCCTAAAAACAATGACATCCCAAACAGCACAGCAGTAGACAAGAGACAAATATAAGCAGCTTACCTGTGAGAATGGTGGATAGGCAGACTGTGCTGTTTCCCTTCTCTTGACAAGAAGCAAGGTCAGTTTACTGACCGTGAAGAGGAGCAAGGGATGTCAGGATACAGTTGTATGATCTTAAATGTCTTGTCACTGGGGCCCCTGCAGCCACCAGCCACCCTTTTCTTGTTTTTTAGCAGATCCTGGGAGTCTGTCTGAAGCTGCAACTTTGACAGACAGCCACACCTGCACTGGCCTTGCCACAGTGTTCTGCTGGCACACAACAATGTGAAAATCCTTTCCTTTATGGACCCCATGACTACTTTCAATTGCTTTAATCCCACACTTCAGCTGCTGTTTCTCAGACTATGCAATTAACTCTTTTCTTCTTTCCCCTCAAACCAGTCCACCTACTTCCTAGTACACTATTTGGTTTACCTTTTGGAAAACAATTCCAATGTGTTAGAATGTCTGCTCAGAGTTTAAGTGCTCAGAGAATAATCATGAGGTTGGTAAATCCTGAAAAGTCTCTTTCCAAAGCAAGAAGGCAACACTGCAGACAAAAGCACAAATATTAAAGGAGACAAAAAAGCTGATAAGTAGGTCTGTGGAAAAAAATAGCATTGTTTTCATTAAACTGTGATCCTGCCCTGTAAACTGTTGCACAAGAGTCTGGCAGAGGCAGCAGCAAAGTTTGCATTTTTTCCTTCAGTCATGAAAGTTACCTTATTTCTTGTTGAAACTTAGTAAAGCTTTAAGTCCCAATTACTTCTATCCCTCCACTGGCTCATACATGATGACGGTTCATGCGTGGATTATTCTGTGTTATATAATGCAGGAGAGTGAGGACTGTGGTTATAACATTTACTAAAATATCTTTATTACAATCTTGATCTCAGTTTGTAAGGCAGTTAACCTTGTGGCACTGCATGGATAAAAAGAGGAGCAATAGAATGAAATGTTCAGCTCAGTCACTTGGTCATAACTGGGCAAGATGACTTCCCACAAAGCCTCATGTTAAGGCACTGGGCAGTGCTTCTCAGTTCCCTCTCCTTCCTGAGGGGATTGCATGAATGTGAGATGACTGGCACAAGGGAGAAAACTCATTCATAGGTTTTTCCTTTGTTTTCTTGCAGCTGTGGGAGTGCTTTTATTCTGCCTATAGCCAGGATGAAGTTTTCAGTCCAGGTCGCAAAGGAGGAATAAAATACTTCAAATTACTGAACTGAAATAAGTAGAATAATACACATCATGAAGTATCCCCCACCAAGATTCAAATAGTTTGCTTTTTCAGGTCTCCATTCATTTTAAAAGCCCATTGCATTCCCAGCAAATCTAGTTTTGGATTAAGATGAGTGTTTTCAGGTATTTTATGTCTAAAGGCATTCAACAGCTGAGCCTTTCTTTGAGAAACTCCTACCCTGCATTTACTGCATTTCCACTCACCTTTTAGTTTGAGGAAAAAGGTTAAAGCATAATGGTCATTTTCATTAATTCTATTTTAAGTCCATAAGGAGAAAAAAATCTAAATCAAAATACTTTAACACTATAGTAAGAATCTGCACAAAACAGTTATGCAGGGGAAGAATATCTTCAGAGTTTCCAGTAATGACTGGAGACTTTTACTTTGTCAGCAATTCATAGGTTATATAATGATGCACGTAAAATTAAGATCAGCTTGATACCATTCATATCACTGGCCATTAATCAGGTCCTTTAAAGTTTTCCCTGTCTTTCATCTTTCCTAGAAGAAGAAGAATGTTCTATCACAGGACATCTGGTGTCTCCCTTCCAAATGTCCTGCCTGCTGCATAAAGATTCATGGTACTTACTGCTTATTATTCATGGTGTATTTGCCAATCAATTTCTTAGCCAGTCTTTGTATCAAACCACCCCTCCATGCTCCTCCCTATGCCAAAGCCACAAAAATTCAAGGTGTCAATAACTCTTAATGACCCTGCAATCCCTGTTCTGCAGACAAAAAGGCTGGCAAATCAGTCTGCATCAGGGGAACTCAAATGAGTTGAGTTATTCTATCTAAAGTGATTCTTTCATTTATCTTTTACGAATCTACTTAAACAGTTTATCATCCCAACGGTTGAACAGATGTCTAAAATAACAGCTCCTCCTTTTACTTGTGGGAATTTTAAAATTAACATTGACAGGTATGGATTTAGGATGGTTTTTATTATTCCCTTCCATTTTACCTCCTCCGAATTTCATAACTCATTGCTACAGATACTAAATACTTTGGAGGCCATAAAAATAGTCAAATAACAAAAGCTCTGGATGATTAGAGATGTGGTAGCCATAATCAATGCAAAACAAAGTAGGGTTAATCATGGCTTATTCAAGTAAGGTTAAACAGTTCCAGGAAATTAGGTGTTGCGTTCTACATGTCATGTCACTGCTAGATCTGGATAAATTAATTTCAACATAAATTATTACATGACCTTAGTTCTTCTTTCTGGGTTTTGGGGTTTTTTTTCCTATCAATTAATTACGCCCTTAGCATTTCTCATTTGAAGCAAAATTTTGTACAAAACTGCTTCACAATTCAGGCTATTCACGTGGGATTTCTAATTCAATTCTTGTGTTAATTTTTGTATAGTTTTGGTCTTAAACTGGTCTCATATAAGCTTCTATCATGAAACTTCACATCTATAAATTTAGGCTAACTTCTTTTGGACCATACTAATTTACCCCTTCAGAAGAACAGAGTTATCACTGTTTATCAGTTTTCTTGGGAAAGACACTTCAACATTTGCTAACTTTCCCTGAAACTTAATTAAAAAAACTTGTTCAGATTGACATAATCAAAAAGTCTGGCTTTCATAATAAAGACCATAGAAATCTCAGCCTGTGATTTCTTCATCAAAATAATTAAGATATTAATTTTTTACTAATAACTTGCTGAAACTGAGTTTCAGAACATTCATATTAATTCTTTACTAATAACTTGCTGAAACTGAGTTTCAAGCACATTCTTGCTACAACAGTTTTAAGTGCTCTCAAGTCATTGTATTAACACAGTGGTGGCACCAGGCATAAGAATTCACATTTCCACATAAGGTGAAGAATT
The DNA here is from genome assembly GCF_003957555.1 of Calypte anna. Classification (NCBI taxonomy): domain Eukaryota; kingdom Metazoa; phylum Chordata; class Aves; order Apodiformes; family Trochilidae; genus Calypte; species Calypte anna. The sequence goes on from NC_044245.1 coordinate 97,517,297, forward strand.
AACTACATTGATAGTATCTAAACAGTCCCACTACTTACGTTTTCTTCCTTAATTCTAGCTCCAAAAATAAATATATGCATACTGTATTAAAAAGTGGCAGAGATCAATGATAATGTGCCAAAATAAACTAGACAAGGAGTCATCTAACACCATTAGGCACTTAAATCTGTAAAATACAAAATATGGAGACCATGATCCATCTGTGCAGTTTACTCAGGGTACATCCACCCATTGCATTGGGCCAGATCTCTGAAGCAGCCTTGAGCAAGGTGGCTCCAAGACTGCGGGAAGTAGAACTGGCACTGACATTGCTGCTAATGCTTACCCCAAACATAGGGCCATATTTAGGTGGCTAGACTATCTACGAGCCTCAAGTCAGTCCTTGTGCCATATTTTCCTTTGTTGTGTGGGGATATTGCATCTTGTTATGGCATCTCTAGCACTCCCCTCTTACCCCAGAGACATCAGGCATTGCAGACACTCCTGCAGATTTCAGCAAGATGGTTTGCACTTGTAGAAAGTAGTTCTTATGTATTTGCTTGAATTGGAGACTAAATCAAGGTGGCTGCCATGAAGTTAATGAACAGCAGGTGCCAGCCAGCTACAGATCCTTTCAAAGGAAAACCCTCAAACTGAAAAAGGTGCCCTCGAACCATCTGACTGCATATAGACTAAGGAGATTTAAAACCAAATGGCTATATGTAAGGTGAGTTATCAAAGACAGCAGCCATTGGAAAACTAGGGTATTTTTAAAAGCTTTTCTTGGTTTCATCCATCACTGATTTTTGTTTTCCCACAGGACAAACTCATTTTAAACTTGGTCTGCTTCTGCAGTGCAGAGGAAGGTGTTGCTGCAGGAGGTGAAAGCAGTGCTTTCCACTAGCTGCTATGGAACTCCATAGCTTCTGAAGGAAGTAGTTCTCAGTAGACCAATAATACTACTAGGCTAAAGCAGTAGTTTGGTTATCAAGTAAAACTGGAAAGAAAATCATCAAAAGTGCAATAAAAAACAGCTGTCTCATCTGCAGCACAAGTGATATAAAACAGAGGAGGGTCACTAACAGCCAACCAAAAATAGACCTAGTGCCCTTAACAAACTGGGCATGAAATGTGCCTCAGCAGAGATGCAGAAAACATTTTTAAATGATTCCTACACTATACCAAAAAAAAAAATCACTTCTGTTGTTTTTATAAATATATCAAGATGCAGCAAAATATTAGATTAGGACTGGGGATGCCATTAACAAATCTTCATCTAATTTCTATATATTTGTATATAGAGAGCAAAAAATGTATCATATTCTAATTTCTTTTTTTTTTTTTTTTTAATAGAGTCGTTCAGAAAATAACAGGGAGAAATTGATACCACTTTCTATCTTTGCCGTCTTTGTGGCTTTGCCAAGACATTTGCATAATGAATAATGCTTTTGGACTATCATCATCCTTCCTAAGCCCTTGATCTGGAGTCTGAGCATGCTTCCCTCTGGAAACACTGAGCCCCACACTACAGGCTAAAATTGAAAGAAGGTGGATATAAATGCTCCTATCAGAGTACCTAGTAGGAATTCCAGTAGCAAAATTATTAGGTTTAAGAATCAATATTTTATCAAGTTGGATTAGGCTGGTTATTTCAACTTAGAGGCACTTTCTCATATTTTTGTACTAGCAATATACCTCTTCTGCCTTACAAAATTTCACTGTCTGGAAAATATTTTCAGTGAAAGCAGATGTTATCCTAAAAGTGTAGTTAAATTAAAATAGGAAATTTTAGGAAACTGGAAATATAGGAAAATGCAAAAAGCCACCAAGCACAATTTTTAAAGTGTGCTTCACTTGTGAACTGGATGATTTAAAAAGCAATGCCAGTCTAATAAAAAGTTACCTCACCTATCAGGTAAGTCTATAGCCAACATTCAAGTCAGCAGCAATTAATGTAAGACCCTTAAGCCTTTAAATCCTGCTGATGGTGATGGTTTCAGTTAATTGATAAAGAAAATAGTTTGCATTTCATTTATTATCATAGAGTACAAGCATTTCAGAGGACCAGGGACACAGTAGAAGGGATTCTTAATGTGCAAAGTGCTCTCAGTTTGAAAAAGGCTCCAGATACTTCCACATGCTGAAAATCACAGTGTTCTATTCCTTAACCTTAATGTATGTTTTAGCAATGTATTTATTTAAGCTCCATTCATTGCGAAGACCAGAGCTGCTGCTTTAGAGTTTTTCACATTGCAGGAAAATTGCACCTGTTATAAAAATGCTGTTCACAGCCTGCGAGTTACAGCCCTGAAACTGGGGGGATCAGGAGGGGGGCACTACATCCAATTTGTTTATCCCCTGAGGGAGCAACTTCGGCAAACACTGCACTATTTCCCGAATACTTCCTCCTGTCTTCTCACTCCATCTGGGCTCCAGGGGAGAGGAGAAAACCTGATTTTTGAGAGCAGGAAAAGCCCAGCCTGCCCTTGCAGCCCAGCAGAGACTCCAGCACAGGACACAATCATTTTTCCCAGGTCTGGCACAGGAGGATACTAAGCTTAGAGCTATCCTATCACCCCATGTTACCCCAAGGGTGTCTCTCTGGAGTATTGAAACCCATTTCAGGCTGTTTGGTGACTTCAGTGAAATGCTACTCAACTGCAAAGAGACAAAATCAGTATATTAGAGCTCTACTTCTAAAAATAACTCATCTTTAGCCCTCTACCTTCATCCTCAGGGTGATTTTGTGCTTCTGCAAGCAACCTTGAAGGAATGGTTTGAGATTTCATTCATGAGTGTTTGCATAATGCTCCAAAATTCTCAGAAGGGATGCTGCTGAATTCTGACTATCTGCCCTGCTGAGAAGGTATTTTACCCTGCCAAGCTGAAAGATCAAAAATATCATGCAAAGGTAAACTGCAGAACAGAACAAAACAAAAAATCAATTTGGAGGTGGTTAAATACCTCCCTATGTCTCTATGCAGAAGGCTTATTTTATGTCTTCCAAAGTACACAACTTTCTGGAGATGGTGGACAGCTGACTCACAGGACTGGAGGGGACCTGATGCAGGCAGTGGTGATCTAGAATGAGGTCTAGGAGCAGCCTCCATGGGGCTTCTCCTCTCCCAGCTCTACTAGTTCACCACAGATTTGCTTCATTATCATTAGCCATATTCTTGTCATGAAACGTTTTTTTTTCACAACACTAACAATGCTGGCACTTCACTGGCAATCATTAATTCGGCAAAGTTTTAAAGTATGTGTAATTCAAGGCATCCAGCCTCCCTGGATCTTCCCTGAGCATTAAACCTTTCATTTTTCAGTCCAGTTATTTATTACCCTCTTTATAAATTCAGTACGATCTTCTAACTGACATTTTCAACAAAAGGTCACCTGAAATACACAGGGTGATTCTTGTATCGCCTGCCTTGCCGTCTAAAGGTCCACCAGAGTTAATGCTGTACTTGTCAACTATTTACTCACTACATTGTGCAACAAGCCTTTGATCCCCTACTTGTCTGCATGCCAGGGCAGTCTCCAATGAGGTAGCTCTAGGGTGGGTTTCCTCTTCTCTATTCCCTTCTAATTAAGCTGGACATGTTTTCAATACCCCCCACTCTAAATACAGTTCGAGTGGATTGCTCAAAATGCCATGGCTTTCTTCATTTGTGAATCCCACGTGGCTGGAACAGCCAGGCATGGGGCTAACAGAACCAAGGAGCTGAATGAGGGGAGTTGGGAGCCTAACTCTGCCTGTCACTTGTTTGTATCTAAAGTCCAGTTTTCTGGAAGATGAACACCTCTGCTTTGGACTGCCAGCACCAAGGGCTACAGCCCACGGATCCCACCTTAAAAATAATCCTAGTCAGAATTAACTGAGAGGATGTTTCTTCACTTGTTTCAACAGAGGAACTGTCAGATTTTTGCAGTTTAACTAAAAGATCAGACTACACAACAAATACTACTTTTTCTCTGCAGTTTTAATTGCAAAATTCACCTCCAGACTCGGTGTTGGACAAGCCAATGTCCCTTTTCATAGCAAAAACCTGAATATTAACAGCTTCACTCTGAGATGAAAGACCTGGACTTCATTCAAGAACTTACCTCTTCATCTTTTATGCACTTTATGCAGGGACGTGAACTGCATGTCATTGGAACTGCACTTGAACTTCAATTAATTAATCCCTTTCTTCTGCCATCTGAAAGACGGGCTTTTCAAGCACCTTCTTTACAAACGATGATTACCAAGCAGGGCACTTAAGCACAGAAGTTGAGGGCTTAATCTGCCTTTTCCAAGTGAGATAGGAAGGTTCCCTATGATCTGACTTTTCAGAGACTCCCAGTCAGAGCACTGAATCCTGAGGGCTCTGTGTGGACAACTGGCAGGTTCTTGGTCTGAGGAACATGAGAAACCAAACGTATTTGTTGACACACAGGTTTTCCACTATGTTTAAAGTATTGTTATTTTCCTTCCTAGGGAGGAAGGAGATAGAGAACTACCACAACTTAAGTTCCTATTGTATATCTTTGTAAAGATGTCTTACAAGACACCTTATTGATATGGCATTCAGTCAAATGTGGTGAGGGTCTTGCACACAGATTTTTCATCAAGTTTCCATCATTTACCAGCTCTCTTTCTCTAAAATTGGATTTGGCAGAAGTTTGTCTGCCAGGATATTTTTTAATACAGACCAGTCCTCACAGTAGGGATAGGCAAGTCATCTTAACACAGATTTAAAGTGTTTTCTTCCCCAGCCTCCATCACTTACCTACCACTGTATGAGCAGAGAGCATCAATCTGCTGTCTTTGTTATAGCCAGGGCTCTTTCTGTCCTCTGAGAAAAACGTTTGGGAAAGCACTACTTTTGGTTTCAGTAACACACCCCTGAAATTAGGTCAGTGTTGGCACTACTGATAATTATGTTGCTAGAGATTTAAAATAAAGTTAAAGTATAGGAGTATGTTCTGCTGCCCTTTAAAATGAAGAATATCCTGAACAGATCCCCTTGACTTTAGAAAAGACTCAAAACCCATGAAAAGCTTTCCAGAAAGCAGTTCAGGGCAATGCTACAACAAACAAAAGGCATAACACAAAGTTGATAGGTATTTCTAGGGTCATTTTTCAGGCTATGTGAAATAGGCACAAAGTTCTGTGCAAGATACAAAAACCAACAAAATAGGTTATTTACACGCAATAGGACCTATTGCTTGCCAAAATAACAGTGTCCTGTTACAAACTGGCAAACTAGAAATAAAAATTAATCCTATTTTCTCTGTGGCTTTTTGTTTTGTTGTTGTTAATTAGGGTGCTTGTGCAACACAGCATCAAAAAATTTATTTGAAAATCATCTGGAGCCAGAGTACAAAGCTTACAGTTCCAATACTCATCTTGCTTTAATCAGGTGTAGAAGAAGCCTAATTGAAAGGAGAGGAGTGACAAGTCACCATCTGGAGGTAGCTGCACAAAATATATACTTGTCACATTTTTCAAAGAAATTATGGGCTTCTGTGAGAAGTTTGTGTCTGAACATGGGGTCCCTTATTCTCAGCACCCAAAGCATGGCTGGAACACACTGCAAGGCTCTTCCAGCATCTGTGGCCAAGTTCCCTTCCTATCAGGGGTAGGGAGATGGAAGCTGTGTCCATCAGATGGGTTCTGCTACAGAGCTGGGACATGGCCAAGGCATGTACCTTGATCTGGAAACTTCTAAGCATGGTATTTTCAGCATATTTTTTACATGCTGATGTATGACCAAAGATTTAACCACTGAAAAAGTAAGACCACTTAGAGAACAGAGAGTATATGTTTCTATGAGCTTTTTGCAGAGAGGAAATTCTTTTAGAGATTTTCCAAATTGAGTGAAAGAAACTGCACATCCTTGTATATATTTCATTCATTGATGTTGTTAGTGATTGTACTCTATATTTGGGAGGAAGACCTCATGTACACAAGGGAATGTATGAAAGTACAGAAACACACATACATACCTCAGATTCTCCTTTTCTGTCTTGTATGAAGAAAATACTGGATCCAAGATGCACACTGCTCCAGTTGTAGAGAGAGAGCATATCACTTGCAGATAACCTAGCACAGAAACTTAAACAGGCAGCTCCACTACAGCCTGCATGACTCTCCATCCTTGTTGTGGGGAACTCCATTTCCACAAGCATGTTCCCACATCTTACACACTCACCTTCCCTAGCAAGAGGGCACCCAACCTAACAAGAGGGCATGCAGACCAACACAGCCAAAGACTGGGACCATCTGCTGCAATCCCTGAATGCAGCAATGGTCACCATGAGCTGCTCTTCTGTGCACAAAGGTGTCTGGCAACAGAGGAAGGATGTACTGCAAGAATAGCAGGAGAATCCCCAGGAAGTCCTTGGAGACAAAACAGAGTCCTGTGAGATTTCAGAGAGCAGTCTGTGGGAGGGAGTTGGTTGCTTTCCCACAGACGTATAAACCTTTCCTGCCTTCTTAAGTTTAGTGTGTCAAGAAAGTCCTGTGATTTACACACTTAGTTTGCTCAGGTTTCTTGAAAAACACAACTTAAGTCTCCAGAAAGCCCCTTCTAGAAGGTTTAAAAGAGTAGAAGTCTGTGCTTTGGGAATGTGGAACCCACTCTCAAAAGTTGGCTGCTGGTTGAATGGAAGTTGCAGGCCCTCAGGTCCCTCAGGTCCCTGCCAGCCCAGCCCCTGAGGTGGTAGCACTCAGTAATTTGTGCCCATTTGGGAAAGAGGATCATAATACCCAGGATTTTAAACAACCTCTTTGCTCCATTCAGTTGTGGGCATTATGTGTTACAGGAGACGCTAAGGCTCTTGGAAAACAAATATTTCCAGCTACCTCATGTGCCCTTGGTCTGGAGAAAAGATTCAGGTTTCCTTATGGTAGCATAGGAACATTCTGGTTATGTGTCCTAGTTTGGGCCAGAATAGAGTGAATTTTCTGTCTTAAAATTTTGCTTTCAGCTAAGTCTCTTGTAAGTAGCTGTACTTGCTGAAATTAACAGCAAGTTTCTCAGACAGTGTCTGCTTCTGGGACTGATAACACTGAATGCTTATAGTTACAGATAGAGAATGGTGTGCACATCTTGTGCTTCAGAAAGAGAAAAGGAGTAAGGAGGTCACACCTGCAACTCTCCTTCAGGGAGGAGCAGACAAGACAGGTGACCAAAATTGACCAAACAGAGTATTCCACCCCATACGCATCATACCCAGTATAAATTTGAGAAATCACAAGGGTCAAACCCTTTCCCCTTCCTTTGGCCTTCCTCTTCACCCTTCTTGCCTGCCCCTGTTTGCTTCAGCATCCTGGGAGGATTCCATCCATTCATCTGCCTGTGGTCCTGATCCACGCCAGCCTGAATCCGTCTGTTCCTGCCTCCAGCTCCCTCAGTGGTGATGTGAGAGTTATTGGGGGAAGTAACATGTTATTGTTTTGTTGTATATTTGTATATATTTAATAATTTTTCCTTTTATCATTACTCTCTCGTAATGATAATGAGACGTACTCCTTACGTCTCATTAAAGCTGTGTAGTTTGGTTTCCAACCCATAAGACTCTCTTCCTTATTCTCTCTCTTTTATCAGGGAGGAGAGGGGCATTAATAGAGACCATCTGTCACTCAGCAAATTGCCAGCAGAATTGGGCAATAAGATTTGGTTTTGAAGCACTGGAACTGAAATATTGTGGGTTTTGAGCTTCTTTCCAACGACTGATACCAAACTACAAATGACTGTGGATGTAAGCAAATGTAGTACCACTGGCTGATCACACACAGCGCAATGACAGCCTCACAGCTAATTTCTTCATGTCTGTCCTTTGACAGCAAATTTCATACTTACACAATATTTGCTTGTCTCATCTATAAGAATACTCAGTGTTTACTTAGCTCTGACAGAAGTAAAAGTATACTAAATGTTGTTTTTATTTTTCAAGGAGAAAGAATCAGATTAAAAGATATCATGGCTTCACAGAGACATGTATTTTATATGCATTCCTGTAGTGTGAAAAGCCTTTTCTTTTGCAGTAACTGTCCTAGTCTTTACTTGAAAATGTGTTCATTTCCCTATTTAGCTGTTTTAACTCCCCATCTGTAAAGTTTATCATGAGGATATGATGCTGACACCTACAGGAACATAGGTATGAATGTAAATACATTTTATTAGTCTGTAATTCTTTCTGAATGTGTTTTTTAATAAGGCATCTGTTTCCTCTGTGAATAATCTGCAATGCTAGCAGACACATAACAATTAATAACCAATAACAGTGGAGTTTCCAGCAATCCAGTTTAATATTTCTTCATATGTCTGTGTTTATACATCAAATAAGCTTCCAACAAAAAAGTAATATACAATTCAAGAAAATACCCAAAGCTATTACAGTTGTGGCTTCATCTTTGTTGATTTACAATTGTATACAAGGTTGTCTTATTTGCCATACCCAATGAAGGTTAAATAATTTATTTACAGCTCAGCTAGTGTCTTCCTTTCACTATGCAATTGCAACATCTCCTTTTTGCTATTTATATTCCTTGTAACAAGAGCACACTCTTAGCTGCCACTTACAGATAAATTTAAGAGGTGAACTGAAACAAGGCAAGATTCTCACTCTCAATCACAAACATACCTCTGAAACCCCATTTTCAGGTATAACTGAAAGAAGATTCCAGCACCTCATGAAACATTATCACCATTATACTCATAGTCAATGTTTTAAGGTACCTCCACTGGGATTAACATTCCCATTAATATCAGAGGGAGGTTCATGCAAGCTGCAGGCAGTATAATTTTAAGTTCCAGCACACAAAAGGTACAATCCTGGTGCTAAAGATGCACCTTACTTATACTGTTAGGGACCTCCAAAGCAAACGAACACACAATGTATGCTATATTTCTACATGTGTGGAGAATCTTTTACAGTTCTTACACAAGAGATTAAGTTAGGAAGGGGAAAAAATACAATTTTATCATAATACACAAACTGTTTTACAGAACTGTTGAATAATTTGTGTTGAAAGGGACCCGGGGAGGTCATTTGTTCTGAATCATTCAAAGCAGGGCCAACTTCAAAGTTAGAGACAGCTTTCAACTTAGAGCAGATTGTTCGGGGTTGTGTCCAGCCAAGTTCTTAATATCTCCAGTGATGGCACAACCACTGGGCACCTGTTCCCATGTTTGGCCACCCTTATAGTAAAAAAAATTCTCCTAATATCTGATCAGGACTTCCACCTTGAATGTATAATCTGAAGCCCATTGAGTCAGTCATAGTCCCTCTATTGACAACAGTTTTGGAGCATCCCAAATATAACATCCCAAATATAATATCTAAATATAACAGGGTTATTCTTTCAGCTTGTGAGAAGAAGCTATTTTTCCAAGCTTTTTTCTGACATCCAGTCAGTAGGCTACCACTGCTTGAAATATTTGCTATTTGCATGTCTTATATCTCAGTGCAAGATATGCACAGTCCATTGGCATCAATAAATGAATGCCACAGTTGCACTTCCTTCATCTGTGATAAATCCACAATTTTACACATTGTACACCTGTTGCAAAACAGCATGTTCATGACAGCATGACTAGATGCAAATTACTCACACAAAGCTGATGTGGGTTTTACCTTAGAATTCTTTCAACAAAGATAAAAATTGTTTGCCTGAGGAGCAAAAATATGGACTATTTTAAACTACATGCACCTGAATTTTTGAAATGTTTTTTGTGAGTGCCTGCTACCCCTTCTTATCATCACTTTTGGTTTTTATCTCCCACCTTGAAAGATTCAATGTAGAGTAGATCTTCCTTCAGTAACAAAAGCTAGCTGAAACACTTTTCTAATGCCTATATAAAGTCATTCACTCAGTCAGTCTTTTCTTTTCCACTAAACATTACACAGCTATCTAGAGGCCATGTAGCCATGAATTTCCTGGCCCTGGGGAATGAAGAAAACAGACAAACTAGAACCACCTCAGTGTTCATATTTAGCCTTTAAAATCTACCTCTGTTACATCCCACCCCTTGGTGACAAGAACACTTATAGTCAGATACCACAAAGGGTTGTGTCACACCTGGAAAATCTTGTGGTAACACTGTCCTCTTACATAAAAGTTATTATATGACAGTAACAGCCATGACTGAAATACAAGACTGCTGGTATGTGCATCTATATGATAGGTCATAACTGTTGAGTGAGGTATGTGAACCCTGATAATCAGATACTTCTCTTACTATATGTCTTCAGAAGGAAATGGCAAAAAACCTGTTAATTCTGGTCATCAGAACAAGCCATGCTCTATTTAGAGAGACAAAGAACATCAAGAGAAACAAACACTGCGAGGCTAATGGGCTTGTTTGCATGGCAGGTCCCACCTGTTGCATTTAACAGAAAGAAAAAGAAGGCTTTCCCTGCATAATCCTCTTATAAGATCCATTTTTCAGTAGGGTAAATACAATTCAAATATACTTTCTCCTCATGATACAGACGCATTGAGTAACTCCTACCACCCACGTGGGAGAGGTCCAGGGAGGGATGGGTAAAATTGCATTTAAAAATCGGTTTCTGATTGCCGCAGAAATCATGACAGCTGAATGAAGAAAGTTGTTCCATGGGCATTTCAGCAGAATTACAAGATGCAGCACGATGTAGCATTTCCATTCTCTTCCCTGGTTTGGTTTTGTTTTCTTAATATTTGTTTGATAACCCACAGACTGTTCTCAGGCTATAGCAACATATTATTTCTTTGAAAGTCTTTCTCATTTCCTGGCTACGAAAGGCATAAATCAAGGGATCAATCACTGAGTTGCACATAATAAGAATGAGGTACATGTTGAAGTGAGACATGAAGCAAACACAGTAGAGGTTTTGAGGGCAGGAGATCATCAGGATGAGATGAAGGAAGAATGGAGCCCAGCAAACAATGAAGATACCAAGAAGCATAGTCAGAGTGATGGCTCCTTTCATGCTGGTTCTTTGACGGACAGAGTTGTACCCTGGCAAAGCAGCTATTTTCTTCACGTGAGTACGAGCCAGGAGGAACATATGGATGTACAGTGAGACCATGAGAAGCAGCATGGTAAAAAACATAGTGATGAGACAAATGATCACAGAAGTGGATTCATAATAAAGAATGAAGATGATGCCACAGCCCGTGCAAAAGGTCCAGATGCATGCAATAATAAGCCCGGACCTTTTTACTGTCATGATGTTGTGGTAACGCAGGGCATAGAAAATAGTGATGTACCTGTCCACTGCTATAGCCAGCAAACTGCACATAGAAGCTACCACAGATATGCAGATCATTGAATCAAAGACATTGTCTATATGACGGACAAACACATCTTCTATAATTATGTGCCTATTGTTTATTAAGTATATTGTTATGGTCTCCCAAGCATTGGACACACTAACCAGCATGTCAGCCACTGCTAAACTGCAAACAAAAAAATACATTGGTGAATGCAAGTTCTTGTTCTTAACGATCGCAATTATAACTAAGATATTTTCAAGGAGGCTTATGATGCCCAGAATTAGGAACACCTCAGCAGCAATGACCACTTGCTCACATGGTGATGACTTGCTCTTGACAGTAGGCACGGTAAAGTTGCTGCCAAAGGCACTCAGATTTAGTTCAGAAACACACAGCTGGGAGGAGATGTTCATCTCTGGAAGTAAATACCTTCTGTTCTTTCTGAGGGACTTGCCAAGGAGGGCAGTAAATGCATTTTCCGAAAGGCAAAAGACCCTGCCAAAAGAAATACAGCATGACGAGAACAGGCAGAAGTTGGCAAAACAAATATCACCCATTTCTATTTATTTTGGCTGGTACACATACATTTTCCACACTATATTCCTCTACTGACTCTATATTAATCTCCAGTTGACTCAGAGTCTTTCTACCCACCCTTACAGGGAAATTATAACCCCAGACTAATGAAGAGATTCATGTACTCTTCAGTCATAGCTTTGTTTATTTTATTTGGTTGCCTAGAAGGGAGCAAAATGTCCTGGAAAGTCTGCTGAACACAGAACAGGAAACAGTTTTCAGAGTTTCAATTCTGAGAGCCCAGAAATCCAGGAGGATATAGTATTAGGCTCACTTGAATACAATATATATGCTTGAAGTATTACCACAAAGAAGAATTGAACATTTGCAGTAAAATACTTAAATGCTTTCCTGGCCTTTGTACTTCTTAATTTTGCATTAATTCTGTTATAAACAGCTTATCTGTGCAATACTAACATACTCACTCAAGAATATTAAACCCCTAACGAAGGCAAATCCATACATTTCAGGATAGAATAAGGCTACATGATCAGTATGGGTGGAATTCTGTCATAAAAACAGATTTCTATAATCTAGATCATGAGTATTTCATTCAGTGCTTTTTTTGGTAATGAGAATATTCTGGTCAAGTTGCAATCTGTTGTATTCCTTACAAGGGGAATGCTTTAAGCTGATTGTCAATGACTTGTTGCAAATAAAATTCAAAGCTTAGCAATCTAAATCATTTTCATTTTTTAAAAGTGACCTTTTGTATGCAATCAAGAATTAACTGTACCTATTTACCAGAGCTGCTCCTTCAGCTGCTCTTCCTTCTCATCACCTGCAACATTTCCTCCTCCAGAAGGCAGAAGTTTCAGCCCCCCTCCTCACCCGACATCTGGGGACTCCTTGGTCCGAATGGATGACAAAAATAGAGGAAAAGGAATGAGTAAATCCATAGAGTCAAGGCTGGTCACGTATAAATTACTCACTGTGCAACTGCCTTTTTATAGACTCCAAGCAATAATGACTTCAGTACTCAAATCCTGGCTCCTCCTCCCCTTCCTCGTCCCGCTCAACTTCTCTTCAGAGATTTTATTAGCAGAGGTTTGGGTTTTTACCACCATCTAGTGGTCTTGTCTCTCTAAAGGAACTAGAATTCAGTATCAACTTTTTAAATTATTAGAGGGGGAAACGACCTAAGCATGCTCCTTTCAAAAAATATTGTTTTGTGTTTGTTTTCTCTGCTGTTGCTAATTCTGACTGGCAATAAATTCACTACTGCTAGAACACTCCAAAAGAGGTGAGGGCAGAAGATGGTTACTGAAGTGAGTACTTTTATACATCACTTTTATAAAGTATTTCACAGTTATAATTCTGAAAGAGTAAGAAACACACTGGTATAAAGCTTGGAAAATGTACAGGCCAGCCTGTCACACCACTAGTGGAAAGTATAACCCAGGTAATCTGTGTGGAAAAGTAGAAAAAATAAAGAGTAGTGTTTTGGTGCCCTTGTTGGAATAAAGATTTTCATGCTGATTTGGAAGTACACACCATGCTTGGGACCCCCTGGCCAGGGCTTCCTGAGGCAGATGTGAAATCCTCAGTTTTTAAAGGGTCTAAAAGCTGGCAAATTCAGGGCTCGGCATTACAATGGCTGAAGTCCCCCTGTGGGTCCAGCAGTCAGGAAGGCCACTCTGCTTCTGGGCCTTTCCCTAAAGGTGGCAAAATCAGGGAGGAGTCTTTTCTTTAGTAAATGTGCTCTTCCTCTGCCTGCAGACAGGGCTGCAAAGCACACACCTTCCTGACACTACCAAATACCCTTTATGTTACCCACTAACCAGCCCAGTACCACACAGGATCTGCAGTTAGCTTGAGATAAAATGTCTCTGCTTTTCCAAATCACCACCTTTTCACAAATAAAGGGGTTAGGTTTTTATCATGGCATATAACAGCTTCAGATGCTTACTTTTAATTTATGGCTTTCTTCTTACAGAAACGCCACCAACAAACTTTATTGTTATATCCTGGGCTACTTTTAAGTTTTCAGTCTCCAAATAGAGGTTATTGTTATAATGCAGCTAAATCCATATTTCTAATAATTAAATTTCATGAAGCTTCCTCTACTGGTACTGCTAGCTTCATTTTAGGGACACTTAAAGAAAAATAGTCCCTGTGCTGAAGGAGTCAGTGAAAAGCCTTTTTATTCGACTAAAATGGCTCCACTAGCATCACTCATTTATAGTCTGGAGATGAACTTTGTATGCCCCTTCTCCCCATTAGAGGAAAGAGAATTTAGGCTATCACAAAAGTGACATAGAAAATATATGCTCAAGCGTAGCTGTTAGATCTGAGCAGATAACATCAGCTGGTGAGCATTAATGCTCCCTGCTGTATCTAATCACCTGCTTGCCAAATCTGAGCTCATAGTTCTTCTGTATGACCAAAATAAAATAATAGGGGATGCCCATCTGCAGTTCTCTTTCTGTTGTGTAATATTCAGCAAGTTTTAGCCCTCCTAAGCTATCTCTGGGTAAAAATTCCTAATCATATTTGGTTATTTTCTGCATAGTTTTTGATTTTCCTACAGTAGACCCTAGAAATAGTATACTAAGAGTAAAATGTAACTTCTTTCACTGTTGCAATATCTGCCAATAACTGAGAAGTCATCGTGGTTTTTCCACTTCCAGTTATTTCCCTTCCAGTATCCTCCTTTTTTATTACACTTCCTCTTAAAATTCTGTTCATCTTCCTGCTTATATTCCTCTGGATATTCAGTTTAATAAAGTTCTTTGCAGCCCAGCTTAGCTCCCTGTACAAAAGTTCTCACTGTACCTGGTAGGACCCAGTAGCCCAGCTGATTACAAGAAATAAATCACACATCACACTGATGGTTTGGCTGTTATTCCTTAGAGCAATGCCAGGCCTCTCACATAAAAATTATGAATCAGCCTTTGGATTCTTCTTCTACAAACCAGGTGTAATCCCTGGTACAAGTGTCTATGCTAGACAAAGAAACTCCCTTATTTACAAAGCTTGCAGAAAAATTGCCTGCCTGAAAATTGATAGTGAAGTTTGTTTATGTTAGATGATGAAAAAAAAAAAAAAAAAGAAAAAATTAACATTGCTGCAGCAAGCAGCTATGAAGGGACACCCCATTAGCACTGGGTGGAGGCATGCAGGTGAGTTATAAGCACCGTAAGGAAAGGGACACAAGAGCAGATCTTTGGATTGTCTCAGGAAGAATCTGAGTGGATTCACTTCCCAGCTGGAAGACTCCCAACTGAATAGTCTGGTCTTTCAGATGCTCATGATCTTGGTGTTCATCTGCCTTGTTTACTCAGCAAAATAAATTCTTTGTCTCTACAGACAGGTTCATTCTTGTTGTTTTTCAAGGCAACAAAGACCACGTTTAGATTGCCAGTAAAAATGAACAATTGCATCCATGGCAAAACCTGCATTGGCATTTAGTTATTGGGCTGCACACACAGATCGGGCACCCTGCGGAACACTCCAGGGACTCTGACCTGTCCTCAAAGCAGCCTTTGCTTTTCATTTTTGGAAAGGAAGGAAGGGAGGTTGGACTGGGGGATTGGGGCTGGATGCATGTCTCTCCCTGCAGTCCAGAAACAAGCACATCTGGGTCATACACCAAGGAACCTGGAGCTGAAGCCACTGGGAGTGCTCCTGAGGTACATAGTGATCACAAAATTGTTATTAAAATTTAGCTTTAGGAAAAGGAGTTTTGTTCTGTACTTCATGGAACACCTTACCCTGACATAAGAAAAAAGTTAATTGGTTAAAGTCCCTATTTCAGTGAACTCACCAAGAGTTTGTTTGTGCCTCCAGCCAAAAAGATCAAAAGTGTTCCAGAAGGACATCTGTGATCATAAAAAAAGAAGCAAAACAGGGAAACAGAAGAAGTCAACAGGGAAAGAGATATCAGGGCCTCTTCTGGTCCCACACCATTTCTTTCCATTTTGAAGCAGTGAGAGAGTGCAGAAAGCTGCTCCAGCCATCTGGCTGCCTTCATCAGTGTCCAGGGTGAGAGCCATGACACAACATCACTGACAGAAACACCTGATCCCTGCTTGCCACCAACACCACACCAAAGCTTCCCTTCACCCAGCATTTCCACTGGGACAGGAGAGGCTGTGCCTACCCCTACCTGTAGCCCAAGTTACATCATGTCAAAACCAGCAGGGTTTTGGATTGCTGCCTTGACAACAGGCATAATAACATTCATGTTATTAATGAATATATAAATGAGGCCAACAGTACAACATGCCCCAAAGAAGCTTCTGTGAAAAGAGATTATTAAAGTCAGATACATTTTGGTATTAATCTGTGCTAATCTTAAGAGGTTCAGGGAAGAGGTTTACTGAAGCTAATACAAATCTACTCCATGTGTCTAGTGCTAATACATTGAAGTAATTTAATTCCAGTGTCCTTCTGTAGCTATTTTTATCTGCTTGACAAAAATACATTTGTCCTCCCTTTCATAATGTAGCTTTGGATTGGTGCTCTTGGCCTGCTTATGAAATCTCTCTTCTGTCTACTCCTTGTCTGGGCTGTCATTAGCAGACAGAGCCCCAAGGTATCTTCTCAGACACCAATCTGCTCTTAGAGATAACCCATGGATCCAGAGCGAAAGTGAAGGTCATGGCCTTATCTGCATATGGATACATAACTACATAACAAATGTTCTCTGACTTTTCAGACTGAGAAAACTACTTCTCTTTACCTCTGTCCTGAGTAGCTTTGGCTGAGCCCCATCAAGGTCCCCCTTATTGCCTCCCCAGCATTAACACCCAGTTAACCTTTAATAAAGACAAGCAATTAATCCAGACAAAAAAAAAAAAGGCATCAGTCCTTCTTGTCTTTAAAAAAAAAGATGGACAAAGGGACAATACTTCGATCCTCTCCTCTGTCCAGTGGACAACTGAAAGCCTAAAAGTTTGGGGGTTGAGGTAAGCAGTAGCATGGTGAATACATTCTTTGACATCATGGCCCTAATCTTCAAAACAATGATTGATTTTTTTTCCATGAGAATCACTGAAAAACAGATAAAATATATTAAAATTTCACATAAACTGTGCCTTGCCAAAGGTTAGGATCAGCCATAGTTAGTATGACTGCACTAATGCTTCTAATCATCACTCCTTTCATCTGAGTGCTTCAAAATGATCTGAGATAATCTCCAGCCACTCAGTTAGTACCTATCAGTGGTGTTTCTCCCATCAGAGTAGAAAGCTATAAAAGATGCAATACAGTATAAAAGGCATTTTTGAAAGACATACCCTAATAAACTAGGCTAGACGATGTCACAACTAGCCCCCTAAACAGTAAAAGGCTAATAAGAGGTTTAGTAACCACCATTTTTACGTGCCTTCTAAGGGGAGCCAATTCCCATAATGAATCATCCCCTAATATTGTTAGAGCAGTGCAGACCTGCTGAATCAGAGAAGTGCCAGCTACAGACTCAAAAAAACACAGATGCCTAATGAAATACAGTAGAAACTTTCTGACAGACAGGAGGGTTAATTCAATAATGGACAAATAGACTGAAATAGAAAAAAAAAAAAACAACAGAGAGCAGCTTCTTCTTGTATACTGCTTTCTACAAAAGTACTTCCTGCTAGGCCACAGGGAAGACTTAATGTCTATACCACTAGAATAATGATCTAAGATAAGTGAATAAAAATGGTACTTTAATTATATACTATAAGTTACTACATGTCTTGTTTCTGAAAGCTTATCTTGAAATATGGCAAAGGCATACAATAAGAGCACATTGTACATATGCTTCATAAAATGCTTGTGCATGAGAAGAATTTTATATATGTATATAAAATGCTGATAATTTGTTGCATAATTCAGATTTGGGACATTGTTGTTTGAGTACTTTAACTTTTTTAGAGACTAATTCTGTGAGTGCTGACATATAATACCCAGTCTACACATTCAGATTTTTTCTAGTTTTCCACTGTGGTCCATTAGCACCAATACTGCATCCACATTAGCTGCCAGGTAGACCTCACAGTCACCCATTTGAGACTAAATATTCATAAGTAGATCATTCTTTTCCCAGCAAGAACCAGCTGACTTTATTTTCACTTTTCTTGAGGGGATCTAAGAAGTAATCCAGCCCAAGATTCATTTTGTTTCAGATGGGACCAGCATGGGGTTTGTTTCACAGGAGTTCTCTCTGATTTTAACTGGCCTGCCCTGCGATGAAATCCTACCATTAACTTCCCATGGCTCAAGAAACAGAGGTCTCCTTTTTCATGCCAAAAATTCTTTTAAAAGACTGGTTTGAACAGGCCAGCCACACATCCACTTTTCCCTCTCACCTCTGTTACAAGTACTTGAAGACACTGAATCTTAAACCTCCACATCCTGGTTGGAAATACAGGTATTGGGCTTCTGCCCTAAAGTTTCACAGATTCACAACATAAAGACCCATTCTGAAATCTGGGCTTTACTTTTGTACTATCTACCACCAGGGTCCAGCTCTGGTTTCTCTGGCAGCTTACCACCAACTTTCCTTAAATGTCATCTAAATTGTGAGCTCCCTGGTTTAGACATTCCATTTTCCTCATGACACAAAAGTGAACATATTTATGGACAGGCACCACACAGGGTGCCCAAGCACATCATGGAATTTATTTTAAGAGATAAAAAACAAGAGATGACAGACCACTAGTAAAAAAAAAAAACAAACAAAACTCTTAGAGCAATGCACTATGACTATGTCACTCAATTCCCTGGGAGTTTCCTGCATGTCCATGTGAGTATAAAAGAGATTCCCTGAACAGCTGCTCACTGCCCTCCTCCCTCCTGCCAGATGAGTTCTCCCCTGGGAACATCATCCTCCCCTCCCCATCCTAGGCTGGCTGCATGTTGAGGGTAGAGAGCCCTGACAGCTCCATCTCTCTGTCCTGTGCTGCCTCTGTAGCCAGGTCTTGGCATTTCAGCCCAACTTTGGGATGACAAACACGATGAAGGACAACATTGAGAAGATGTACAGTGAGAATAACCATAAATTCTCTGGAAGCATAAGGAGACATCACTGCACACACAAACTGCAGATGTAGCCATGTGTGCCTGCAGTTCCTACCTAGACAAGTGGAAATGTCTCTGATGCAATACATATGATGACTAAACATAAATGTATGTGCTGCTTGGGCAGTTTTCAAGAATGCTATGACAGCACTATCAACACTTCTCTCTTTTGAAGTAGCTTCCAATTTTATTTCAAATACCTCTGTACTGATATACAGCCTCTGTTCAGGCTGGTAAAAAATGCACTTATATCCTATCTAATGCACCAAAAATTAGTATTAAATAATAAACATTTAGCTCAGAACTGATGGGGTTTTTTGCCAATCCCTTATTACACTACTTTTTCTGAGCTTGTAATATACAGTATTTTTTTTAATGTCAGAATAGTTTTTTATTTACTGAAAGAAAAATTTTAAGTTCTGGAAGAAAAAAAAAAACAACCCACATTATTTCAGAAATAGGAATTACTTGTGTTCTAGCATTCACCTGCTAAGAGTGACTGAGAATGTGGAGTTTTGCTATGGCTGAAACCAAAGATGTAAAAATTTAAATTCTGTTAGCCAGAAACAAGCAGATCTGGAGAAAGAAAATAAGTCCAGTGTTGTGTCTGAACCCAGAATATTGTCTTGCATACTGAAGTAACCAGTGTATTCAAGTATACCAGTGAGAAGATAAATCAGCTTACACTAAAGCATTGTCCTTCATGGCAAGTTGTTTGCTGACAAAAAAAAAAACAAGCAACTCTCATCAGCCCCTCAAATTCACTGCATTTAAAATTTTAGGGACCATTAATCACTCACCAAAGCATGTACTATGTGTCCAGCTGTATTTAATGTCTAAACCAGTATTAATACTGAAGCAGAACCTGAGAAAATTCCTGTTATACTGGTTTGGTGAAGCTGCCTGTAAGCTGCAGTTTTCTGACTTTCCTGGGCTTACAAATTTCCTGGTTATAAAAGAAGACAGGAAGATAATTCCTTTTCAGCAGATTTGAAGCATGAACTAAGAAAATTATTCTTCTTTTTCCCCAAAGAAACAACTAAAGAAACCCACAATGATTTCAGAGAGCGAGCTGCCTCTAGAGCAAGCTCTGGTTCTAATGTAAATAACCCAGGAATCCCAGTGCATGGCTTAATCATTTAAATGGATGGCAGATTTGTGTCTCCAATAAATCAGGACTGCTATTGGATAAACTGGGAAATCAATTTCTGCATGAGTTAAGCTGACCTATGCTATGGTCTCTCAATTGAATTACATTTCTCCATGCCATCTTTGATTGCTGTTAAATAAAAAGAAAAAATTTGCTGGACATCTCCAATCTTTCTTACTTTCTCTTGCTGATCTCTTCAATTATTGCAGGATGGAGGTCAATGCTGGCTAAACATAGTGGCCCTCAAAGTGGTGAAAAGCTGCATCTTTGAAAAAGTGACCTTCATGCTTATTAAAGATGTTGAATGTCTAAAATGCACCTCAAATCAATGGCTAGCTGAAAGCTGGGATTGAAATATTTCCATTAGGGGGATAAAAGACAGACACTTGAAAATTCTGGAAAAAAATCTGAAGCTGTAATCTTAACAAAAAAATCAAACTAAATTTTTCCTGTGAATCTCTATTTGAGTTGCCAGCCCTTACAGCCTCCAGGGCTGGCAGGCAGAAAGCTTGAGCACTCATCAAGAAAAAGGATGGGGAGTCAGGAGGGAAGATGCAGCTGTGTAGATCTTACAGCAGAGCAACAAAATGATTGTTCCATGTGTCCATATAAGACAAGCTGATGGAGCAACAGTTTGATACCAAAGAAACATCATGGCCCTCCAGATCTGGTGACAATCCCTGTACTGCTTGTACTCTGCCATAGAACCACCAATGCTGTGACACAAGTTTAAGCAGCAAGAACTGCACTCATTTGTGTAACTCCATTAATGTCAGTTATGTCCCACAGATACAAAAAATGGCTCTGATTCACAAAACCAGCTGTATTTTTATCGCTTCATCCTGGACTGTCAATTCCCTGGAGGCCTGCAGGGAACAGCAAAGGTCAGAGCACCTGATTAAAAACACACAAAGCAGTAGCAAAGTAGTAGCTTTAACTTCAGGGAAAGTAGTAGCAGTGTAGTCATCTTACATATATGCAAATATTTTTTTCAAGAGATGGGGACAAACAAGTTAACCTAAGTTAATCTAAGGTTTCAGATCAATTAGAAGAATCAGGGCAAAGACAAATTGTGGTTCTCCTCACTTTTCTCCAGAGAATAAATTTGCAGGCAGAGCAAGTTCACAGGCACTCATTAAAAAAACAGAATGAAGCAAAAAGGAGTCTTATTTCCATCAACAAGAAAGAAATGCACTGTCAGCATACACCTCAAATTTAGTGACAGAACTAATACTGACCTGCATTACCAAAATTATCAAGTTCAATGATACCATCACTTCTGGAAACCAACCAACACAAAGTACACTTTCCAGTGCAGATTTCAGCTTTATCTGTAGGACCATTTGACTTTGTTTTATTATATAGTGAGAAGCAAACTAGAGAAAATCAATTATCTCATCAAAAACATTCTATTAATTTGAGGTTGGCAATGAAATACTGGTTATGGTGGTTAGAGTTACAATTAACTGCTACTAATGCATTGAAAATAGACATGGGAAAACAAAACTTGACTTGACACACATTTTTCTTTTTGAGATTTATAGAAGTCTCTTCCTAGAGACGTCTAAACAAGACTAGGAAAAAAATTTAGTACTTCTGTCATAAATAAAACAACTTAAAATACAAAAGCAAATGAAAGTTTAATATTATTATAGAATTGGTAGTATAAGAGAGAGAATTTAATCAACTAATGAAATTTCCATCTCTTCATCTTCATTAGAGTCTTTCTAAAAGACAGTAAATTCATCAGTAGCTAGATTCTTCTTTTTAATGTCCTCTTACACTACCTTGAGATTAATAGAGTGAGCCTGTGAAGCACCATAGAATAACAGGAAGGCCATAGCAACTTCTTACAAAGACATGGTCCTATAAGTTAGAGGATGCAGTGAGAAAAATTTTAGGACATGGTCCACCGGGAGTGATATTTTTATCATAGACTCATATAACTATCTTGGTTGCAGAAGATCATCAAGTCCAACTGCTAACCTAAGACTGCAGAGCCCACCATGTTCCTAAGTGATATATCTATATGTCTTTTAAATATCACCGGGGATGGTGACTCAATCACTTTCCTGGGCAGCCTGTCCAATGATGAACAACCCTTTTGGTGAAAAAAAATTTCCTATTATCCAACTTATATCTCCCCTGGTGCAGATCAAAGTCATTTCTTCTTATTCTGTTGCATGGATGATCTTGAAGGTCTTTTCCAACCTGAGATGTTCTATGATTCATGTTACACCCACCTCACTATGAGCTCCTTTCAGGTATCTTTAAAGAGCAATAAGGTGGTTTCTGGGCCTCCTTTTCTCCAGACCAAACATCGCCAGTTCCCTCAGGCAATCCTCATAGGACTTGTTCTCTAGCCTTTTCACCAGCTTCATTGCCCTTCTCTGGACATACTCCAGCACCTCAAAGTCTTCCTTCTAGTGGGGGGCCAAAACTGAACACAGTATTCAAGGTGCAGCTTCACCAGTCCTAAGTGTAGTGGGAGGATCAAAACTGTTCTGTTATCTTTGATGTTTTCCACAGCCACATAGAGATCTGTGTGGTTAATACCAGCTGGGCCTAAGCCATGACAACCGATGCTGAAATCTGGGTTAAAATATATTGTACTTAGAGAAGCTCTGCTCTGGCATTTTCCTCTGAAACCAACGGCTTTATCTAAATGCCTTTTTGAGTGAACATTTTCTTTCAGTACTAACTGCACTTATTTACTGTTTGCAAAAAAGAAAAATAAAAAAAAAAGACTGTTACTGTTAACAACAAAGATTACTACATGCATTCATGACTGTGGTTTGATTGCGAGTTTTCTACCCCATATGCTTCCTTTGCACAGCTTGAAAAGTCTTGAACATGATGCCTTTATTTGCTTCAGACTTTTTAAAATGCTGTTACTTCAAAATAGACTAGAAATTTTTCTTTGATGAAAGGATGGGTATTGTTCTGAAGCAGTTGTGTGGTTGCAGTCACGTGGATGACAGTCAGATAATGGACTTCAGAAAAATAGTGCCTAAAGATTATCTTTTAGTGCAAGGACCAGAGTTCAGTCTTTGCAATTAAATGTTACCCAGGCAGAAGGAAATTCCACTGCCTCTTTTCCTAGCACAGGATGACCAGGTGATCATAACCTCTAGCTCCTATATTTAGAAGTATGAAGACATGAAACATGCTTCTATGTTTGGATGCACAGGAGCAGGGCAACAGCAATAGCATGAGTCACCTTACTTACATCTCCCATCTTGGATAGCAAACACTCTTTCAAGTATTTCTCCCTGTCAGCCAAAGGTTTTGACATTCCCTCGTGTCCTCTTGTAGCACCAGATTTATTCACATAAGATTAGGTGATTGTGTGAGAGACATGCAGGAGATGAAGCTCACTTGAGGAGTCAATTTTCATCCCAGGGCAGAGATAGAGCAGAGCTACACTACCCACTATGTCATCCCATGCTACAAACATCAGTCTGTGGTACAGAGCAGTGGGGGGAAGCTATGGGGAAAAATTTCCATTATGATAGAGTAGAGGGATGTGTCTGGAAAAAAAGCAAACACTGCCACTGATAGGGAAAGTCAGCTTTTTCACTAGCCTCTTTGCTGGCATTTTATTTGCCACAGAAAACATTACTTCTGATGTTTGCAACACCATAGCTACTACATTCTAAATCTTTCTCTGACAAAGCCCACTGCAGAATGAAAGCCTCTCTGAAATAAGTTCTACTAGCTGGGCACGGAGTGGCTGAGAGCAGCCAGGCAGAAAGGGACCTGGGAGTCTGGATTGACAGGAAGCTGAACATGAACCAGCAGTGTGCCCAGGTGGCCAAGAAGGCCAATGGCATCCCAGCCTGTATCAGGAACAGCGTCGCCAGCAGGTCCAAGGAAGTGATTCTGCCCCTGTACCCAGCCCTGGTGAGGTCACACCTCGAGTTCTGTGTCCAGTTCTGGGCCCCTCGGCTTAGGAAGGATATCGAGGTCCTGGAGCAGGTCCAAAGGAGGGCAACCAGGCTGGTGAAGGGACTCGAGCACAGATCCTATGAGGAGAGGCTGAGGGAGCTGGGAGTGTTCAGCCTGGAGAAGAGGAGGCTCAGGGGAGACCTCATCGCTCTCTACAACTCCCTGAAAGGAGGTTGGAGCCAGGTGGGGGTTGGTCTCTTTTCCCAGACGACTTTCAACAAGACGAGAGGGCATGGTCTTAAGTTGTGCCAGGGGGAGGTTTAGGTTGGACATGAGAAAGAATTTCTTTACTGAGAGGGTGATCAGGCCTTGGAATGGGCTGCCCAGGGAAGTAGTGGATTCTCCATCCCTGGAGATATTTCAAAAGAGACTGGATGTGGCACTCAGTGCCATAGTCTGGTAACCTAGTGGATCAAGGGTTGGACTTGATGATCTCTGAGGTCCCTTCCAACCCAGCCAATTCTATGATTCTATGATACTAGCATAATTGTAGTACAGATAACACATTTCCTCTTTTCAGAGTAAGCTTTTCATGTACACAAGCCTTAAACATATGAGGGTTGGGTTTTCAAATCATGTTTACTGAGCCCTTCTTATAAGAACAACTGCTTTCCCTCCACACTGCCTCCTATGTATCCCCACAGATATGTTACTCAGGCAGTATGAAACCCCAGGTCACAGCACAATCCTCTGCAAATCTGCCTTGTTTCTCCAGCTGGATTTTTTTTTTTTTTTAGCCTGTCACCTCTCAATTCATATTTAGTTGACTCCATCAGAGTGAAAGACTCACCGTGGCCATCCCACAGCATCCACTGTCCTGCTCAGGCTCAGTTTCCCAGGGGCTTCACTCACACACACCACGTTTATAGTTCAGTGACAATTTATTCTCCAGGTTAGATACGTAAGGTGATAAGGGGCAAAGTGCTGTACCTGTGCCAGGAGCAGGCATGCACACTGAGGACTGATCATCACTGTGCTGGGAACAGCTCTCAGACAATGGAGCTGGAGCAGCAGAAAGCAGGAAATCTCAGCTGGCACATAGTACCTAAGAGGGCCACTTGTGTTTCTCCGGCAGGGGTGAGAAATTAAAGGAAGCCAAGTAAATGTTTTCCACTAGCCCAGTTTTCTTTCACTGGTCCAAATTGAAGAGTCACTTTAAGAATAATTTCTTTTTCAAATAATATTTGAATAAAGCTAGTGCCCTTTGCTTGATCCACAAGAGAAGTGGACTTATTTCTTTGCAATGAGAGCAATAAATTAGCAGTATTTTGCAAATTCCAACCTTCTCATTAGTTGAAACTCTGCCCTTTGCTTTCAGTCAGGAGACAAACTGTCATATTTAACTATTAGATGTAAGATTAATGTAATTTTTTACTTTTAAAGCCAAGAAAGTCATGTTGGGATTTTACTATTAAAATAAAGTAAAAAATACAGAAGACTTTCAGGGAAACTTTGATGAGCCATGTAAAATGCAGATACTTCTTAATATATTCACCTTAAAATATGATTTAAGAGTCCTGTCTAGTTCAACTGTTACCTGCAGAGAAGGCACAGTGACCTATCCTCCAAGCAGAAATACCAATTGATTTCAGAGAAAGCATTGGGAGCTCTCAGAACATGAAGAGGGCTCTGCTTTAATGAAAATTCCAGCCTCCAGCTTTTAACAGGAGCCCTCTATCCAATCTTTAAAGCACATAATGAAAATTTGTCCGTAAGTAGCTCAAAACAGTTTGTTTTCTGATACAACTTTTTCTCTTCAAGGGCACTTTGACCACAGATTAGGAAACTGTGAAAGTTTCAAGGAACATATTCAAACAGATGGGAGCTGGATGTTGCACTGAGGCTGGTGAGACTTTCAGAAGTGAGAAAAACCCTGTCCAGAAATTCACCCAGTTCACCCCTTTGTTTCTACCCATTCCTTTGATGTTATTAAAGGCAACCACAGCTGTATTTTACTCACTGAAGTTACTGGAAGTCACCTTGGCCATTAGCTGTAGAAAGCTACTCAGCTGTTGATTTAGGGCTTTATATCCCTGAGTACGTGGCTGCTGTTATTGCAGTGCAGAAGTATAAAATCAGAGATTCTTTTCAATGGTAGGTTGTTCTACTGATGTTGCAGAGGTAATACAGATTTTCTTCCTCATCTCCTTTTTAGATTATGTAGTTAAATTATTTTGCTGCACAGAATTTTCCAATTCATATATAAATGTGAGAGAAAAAGAATGTCTGCTTCATTTTTCTCGTAATTGTTTGGGGTTTTTTTTTGCTTTCTGGTCACCTAATAAATAAAAAATAAAATGTGATCCCAGCCTGGCCAAAAGCAAATTATTCTTCTAAAGCCAGTAAATAAAGGATGCTAAATATTGCACAATGGAAAAATTTTCTACAAAACTTGCTATTCCAATGATGCTATCACTGCTCTCACACAATTGCCAAGAAACAGCTTGGTTCTTCTCTAAGGAACCCCTGCACCAACCCAACTCAATAAAGACAAGCAAACAGGTAGTGCATTGTGACCAGACACAGCAATTAGCACCTTCCTCATCTGCTGTTAATTGTCTACACAGAAACAAGTTTCATTATAATGCTGCACTCCAGCTGTCACTTGGTTACACTAACTGTGCACCCATACGATTTTGAAACTTAAAACAATGCAGACATAAAGAGAATATTTAATATTGAACACAAGTGTTTAATCAGGTCTCAAGGAGGCAGAAAATGATGCTGCCTGTTTGTGATGAAGTAGACCACTGTAATGATTACCTGTATTGGAGAGAGGACAAGACTGCAGAAGCTGTGAAAGATAACATTGTACTGCTGCTCAACAGATGGAGCTAAAATGCATAATGTAGTCACCAGTAATAAGGTTTTCTAAAGCCCTGTATCTTACTATTTTGCCATAAGGAGGAAGAGCATTGTAGACCCTTAAACTTGCTCAGCCTTACTACCATGTCACTTGTTTTATATGGTACACACTGACCTTCAAATGTCAGTGCATACAAATTATTTTAGTAGCTAATTAGATTAGCTTTATATACTCATTATGACATGAACGATATTTTAAGAAAGATTTTACATGTCCAGCCACAAGGGACCTGGTTTTGAAAGACTGTTGAACATCTTAAAAAAAAAAAAAAAAAAAAAAAAAGAAGAAGAAAAAAGAAAAACAGGCCCTTTTATATTATATTCAGTAAGGTAACTTAAAAGATAATTTCTAAAAAGAGTAACCTTTCAAAATTCAGCCTTATTGCAGTGTAGTAGGCCAGCCTCAGCAAATAACCAAACATATCCTTACTGCTCACTTGTTTGCCCCTGTCGTGGGATCAGGAACAAATAGAAGGAAGGTGAAAAGACTTGTGGACCGAGACAATGACAGTTTAATAAGGAAAAAGGCAGAAGCTCCGTGCACACGTAAAGTAAAACCAAGAATTCCTTCACTGCTTCCCATCAGTAGGTGGATGTTTAGCCTCTTCAAGGAAAGCAGGGCCTCAGCAGGCATAACAGTTATTTGGGAAGACAGGTGCCATAACCATTACTTCGCCCCTTCCTCCTCCTTTTCCCCAGCTTTTACTGCTGACCACATCGCATGGTATGAAATATCCCTTTGCTCAGCCAGCATCAGCTGTCCCAGGGCTCTGTCCCCTCCCAAATTCTTGTAAACCCCCAGTCTTTGTAGGGAGGGTTTGCAGGGACAGCCTTGATGCTGTGTGAGCATCAAGGTTACAACTTGGTTATCAAGCAAGGTTATCAGGTTGTTACAACTGCTGCTTAACCAGCACTGGTTTAGCCACAAATGCAAAGCCTGGCACCATGTAGGCTGCTATGAACTCTATCCCAGACAGACCCTGTGCAAGTACTTCCCATATTTGATTTCTCCTCTGTTCATGCAGATTTTGACAGTACTAGTTTGTCTAGGTACTATTTGTGTTATTCCAACTATTGGTTTTGGCACATATGCTGACTGAAAGCCCACTGGGCAATGAAGCTAATTCTTTTCTAATGAATATTAAGCTAATGCCCTCAATTAAGTTGACGTAGGAGACGGAATATGGTAAATGAATTTTAAATGCTTACAGCATTACAGCATTGTACTTGGAAAATACCTTAATACAAGTCTAAAATATGTATAATAAAGATTTAGTAACACAGAGACAACATTTCTACCTTTAAAAAAAATCTGCATTTTATTACACTTTTATTCATAGATTAAAATTAATTATGTAAAGAAGTAAAGTCAATAAAATTTACCTTGTCTGTGATGTCTTTCTCAAGTAAAATTCCTAGAATTGAGCAAGTAGTCATAGACTTAACTCTTTTGCAACATTTGAAAAAAATCTCTTGATAGGAGGGCAGTGCCTGGAAAGTATTCCTCATTTAGGTTAGACAAGGGACCAGGCAGATATGCCATGTTGAAATCTCACCTGTATCACACAACAGGTTGCTTGTGATGGTGTGTGTGATGTCAGACGGGACAACATGCAGACAGATCTCAATTGCTGTTGGATGTCTACTCTGAGGCAGAAACACACACACGTAACATAAAGAGGCAACACTAAATACACAAAAATACCTGAAAAGGAGCTGAGAAGGAGCCAAGAAGGAGCTTTCTGTTGAAGTAGTAGCTGGGAAGACATTTAAGACTGAAAGAAGTTATCCCTATTTGATTGCTATCTCCCTTGTCAAGGAAACAGGACATTCAGGGCCTTTTTGGTGAAGAAGGAGAACTTGCTCACTGTAAGGATACTGTAGAACAAGTTTTAACAGCTCCTTGCTCACGACTGGACAAATAGGAAGAACAGCTTTCTTTAATGTGCTTTACTGATTCCAAACTCACTTTACTTACCCAGAAACTCAGACTGAAGTCCAGGTAATATATTTAATCCTTTTAAACTAAACAACTGTCTTCATACATTACCTCCAAAGATCCTGAATATGGCTTTAACTGTCTTTGCAATGCAGTTTCTACCTTTGTTTGGTATAACTGAGGACATACTCCAAAGACAAGACAAAAGCACAGGTCAGCTAACTTGTCCTACATGACCTTTACTGATGCTTGAGAGGTGTAAAATGCCATTGTAAGGCAATGTGGATTTCATTGTTGACATTGTATGGCTGGTGGCTGAGGTATCCAATATATCATGTGTGAAAGAAGTAGCCTTAAAGTCATGAGCACACCAAAAACTGCAGCTCTTCTGCACTCTGTATGATGCTCCTTTCAATATGCAGGGGGAAAGGCAAACTGTACATTTTCCATGGGTAACAAATTTACATTTCACCCCTTCCCATTCTTGGGCAGCTGGATCCCACCACTTGTATTTCCTGTTAAATCATCTCAACCTCTGTGAGGAATTCAAGGATCTTTTTTATGAAAAATACTCAAACCCAGTGAGTGGGTTTAGTACTGCACCCTCACTTACCAGAGGTTTAGCCTGCTTATAGCCAAATCTTCAGGGACAATGAATAGCACCTCTTACTTCATATACATCATCCAGTAGCATTATAGCCCACACGCTCATCTGTTGTGACAAAAACTGTGAAATTTTTCTGTATTTCTGAGCTAATTTTTTGCCTTTTTTTAGCAGGAGAATAAGAGCAATTTGCTTTCTGCTTGTGCAGGTAGCATTGTTTTTTTCTGATTACACCTGACAGGGTTCCAAGGGTTACAATGTATGTTGCAAGCCCACTGCTTGCTGTGGAAAAATGATCATCACAGTTGGTGTAATTACACTAAACTAATTGAAACAGAAGAGATTCCTAGGCAGTAATGAGTGGTAAAGAAGATTTAATGAGCTATAATTCTAAAGAAGCCAATCTCAATCACTCACTACTCCTTCAGCAGCTGTCTTATGCTAGGTCCAACCTCAGCAGAACTACACAAAATACCAGAAGAAAACCTCAATGTGCACTGCAATAATATGATCTTTATTGTTTCTGCCAACATATAAAGCTTTAAAGGTTGTATTGTACACACCAATAAAAATCTCACAGTGCTCAGATCTGTACAATATTTTCATTTCTATACTGGAATTAGTTGCTGGACAAAAGACCACCCAGTATACCTCCTCATTCCATGAGTGAACCGTTGATCATAACAAACTCATGCTTATCTCACTTTATTTTTTCCTAATCTTACTTTTCATAGGAAGAAAAAATTGGCTGAGTTTTTTCACAATTTTTCATCAATGTTTATGAACCAAACTCCTGCCAGACAGATGAAAAAGAGGGAATTTTCACACGTTTTACTGTGGTGCATGAGAAGGAGAAAATTGGGATTTGTAAATTCAGAAAAGCATCTTAGATTTCTGGACTATTTTCTCGTGCTCATTCTCTAAGGAAAGTGTTGGCTTTTATTTGTGATGACTGAGTTTTGTCACAAAGTGACTAATCAGGTACAACCAGCTCTCCCAAGCAAAGACACCCAGTAAGGATGAGATGTCATGTTTCGCGAAGAAAAGTCACCTGGCAATAAGCAAAGCAAATCATAGGCAGGGAAAAGCAAAGCAATCACTAAACATTATGACACTACTGCCTCAGAAGAATATACATCTCAGTTTGTTCTGGTATGGCAGATCTGCTGAAGATTCTTGTTAATGGACAGGCCATGTTCACTTTGAAGCTAATCTGCTTTCTACTGCAGCCCTTTAAAATCAGATGCAAACAAAGAAATGCGTGAAGAGAAGTTTGGGATTCACTACAAACCAGAAGAAAATATATGGCTAGGCTGAATAATACTGACACTGTCCCTTTTCCTACATTTACCCAGACATATTGAGCCAGAGCACTGCTGCCCACTGTGACTCAGGGTAGTCAAAAAATTAACTCCAGCTTTGCAAAAACATAGAAGCCTGGCAGAAACATCCTGTGCTAGGAAGCCAATTCCTACTTTTCCTGCCTGTATTTACTGTTCTCACATCTCATTGTTACCTTTTGACCACCATCTTCTGTACCAGCACAGAACAAAAGACTCAGCAATGCTACTGCTCCATCTGTGGGCCATCCCAGAGGAAAAACAGGAAGGCAAAGCAGGTGTTGCTCTTTGTGTGTAAATCCTTTCTCCACCACCCTATCTCTATCCTCCTTCTAGTATTAAGGGGCAACTATACTCCTGCAGTCAATCCTTAGCATTAATTCAGGTTTCAGAGAGGAACTGCAGATAAATGTCTAAAACTCTTCAATTGGGTACATAATCAGCCTCAGAAAATACACTCTGTACAGGAAGAGAAAGAAAAATAGTAAAATCATGACATTGTGTGAATGATAATAGCATGCTTATCTTTTGCTGGGGTGGGTATTACCACCTTTCAAGGCCATACAGAGGTTTCCAAACACTTCTACCCTCTCACTTAATGAGGAATTTTGACCCTTGAAAAGTATGCTGCCCCTGCTAGGTATGGGAAAAAAGTCTGCGGAGCCTTAAGGATTCCATGTGCACATCAATATGATTGTATGAAATTGTTTATTAACAACTTGCACTCACTTGTATAGAGAAGCCTTGTTTACACCATCATATCATGCAGGTGGCTTTGTATTCCAATTACACATTCCATTCTCACGGAAGCACTCTTCTCACATAATTATTTTCCTCTTCTGTTGCCAATTAAGTTATCTCTTTCCCATTAGCTCATTTTCAGAAAACTTCTAACGAGGCCTCAATAACCATTAACCCAATGTGGCCTAAGCTAAAGTAAGTCAGGATTGCTCACAACCTGTATATTTCTGAACTGTTTCCCCAACAGCTCGGGCTCTGAGCTGCTCAGAGCTTTTAATCAGAGTAACCCTGGAGAGAAGGAAAAGTTACCCTGGCTTAGGAGAATGCAGTGTCTTGGACTCAGGCAGTGTGAGCTGCTATGAGGAACTCTGGCCTTGGTTCCTTGGCTTTGGAACCTGACCTTGGCCTTGGGCTGAAACAAAAAAAAAAAACCAAAAAAAAAAAAGAACACATTACATTAAGGCACTCCCAAATTGGGAATCACTGGTTGCTGCTATGAAACTGACAAAATGTCTTTAGACAAGTGATACCACCCAGCAAAGTGAGAAAGGCAAGTGCCAAAAAAGGACAAATAGTGTGCTTGACATTCACATCTGCGTACCCACCAGGCTGCTCAGAATTAATACAACCATACGATGAGCCTGCATTCTGATTACAGCCCATCTGTGCAAAATCAACACTAAGGAACAAGTTGAACTGTGAACTAGCTTGAAGGAATAATAGTACAGGCTGATGAAAAAAAGGTTACATCTACAAGCTACTTTATTGGATTGCCACTTCTCCAGAAAGAAGGTCTAGTTCCACTAACAAGCCAAACACACTTCAGGTAGCAAAAATAGAATGCCTCCAGTACAAGAAGCCTTGATTGCATCAGTATTTCACACATGTTTCTTTGGGCTCCTTCCCCAGAAACTGCGAAGGGCAACAAAACTTCTAAACACAGCATACAACTGTGTCCAAATTGTCATCTACTCTTCGCTGAATGCTTCCCAGAAGTCTGTAACAAAACACTTCTCTTGCAGTATTTTCCACCCTGGCCCTTTGTGAAAGCTGCCAGAAGTTAAAATTTTAAAAGGAGCTTAGAAAATCTAGGGACAAAATAAAACAAACAAACAAAAACAAAAACAAACAAACAAAAAAAACCAAGATTTCTTTCAAGCCAAGCGAGATCCCAGCTCTCTGTAGTCTCAGTGGAAATTCTCATCTCCTGCTGGGTTCACTTTAACATTGCTTAAGAGTAACATTAAAGAAGATAGAGGATCCTTGCCTTAAAGAGTCTTTAACTTGTCACATTAAAAGCTGCTGTACTCATAATACAGAAGAGCAAACACACAGAAGCTTAAAGGTACCGTTAGCACAGTGCTGCTGCTGTGCAAGGGAAAGCAGACCCAAATGCAAGTACCTGCAGCTCTTCAAGTTAAATATCCTGCAGAGTAGGCACCATGTGATACCTGGATTACTCTGATGATTTATACTTTAAGAATGCTAAGAAGTTTTCCAGCAATGAGGATGGCTGAAAATAATTGTAACATCTGACATAAATGGTCAATGCAAAAAGCAGAATTTAAGGTTACATTGAAATGGATTTTAAAGGTTGCAGTGACCAAACACATCACCTACTAATAAAATATCCTATCATGTTGTTATTGTATCATTCCAGCTATATTTCAGTTATCTTATGCTTGACTTCTTTTCCTCCATCAGGCTGCAGTTTATGAGCATCACTAATGGGTTTGTCTCTGAATTTTGCAAATTTTGCAAAGAAGTGCCAGAAGTTTCCACAGTTTATGGAAACAACTTCCAGATGTTGAGGCATGAATTGGTTTCTAGCAATTAAAATAAAAGTTAGTCCTGAAATCAGCAAGGCAGGGAACCAAATGAGTTTTAAAAGAAGATGGCTAACAACATGAAATGAACCTTTCAAAGTGTAAGCTTTTAGTCTGGCAAAGTGTAAGCAGTGCACCCAGTGTGCAAAGTGCACCCAATGTGGATACATTCTGGTTCTCCTGCATAGCTGTGGGGCATCCTCAGAAAAGTAGGGGCCAATTATAAAAGACCATGGGAAAACTTCATACAGCTGCAGTGGAGGTGAGACTGAAGCTTGACTTTGTTTTCATGTTGCTTTTTATCCCAATTGCACATGCTAGCCAAAGGCCTCCCATAACCTCAAGCATAGATGGACTCACAAAGTTGCAATGCTTTTAACACTAAAAGTAAGTGGATTTCTATTTTGGCATAGATCTACTGCAAATATACCTACTGCAAATATACCTACAGGCTTATACCCATTCCCTGAACAAAGCTGCAACTTGACTGCATTTTTCTACAGTGTTTTCTACAGTGTTGAGTAACAACCACAGCAGTGAATTTGGCTTATGTTTATTTCTGCTTCACACAAGTCTCATGACTATCTGGTCTCTATCTGGTATGTGAAATCCTGCCTCCACATCTGAGACTACAGAGAAAAGTCACACACCAGCTATCAAGGATATTGATACCCCCTCCCTTTAGTTCAAGATGATCCTGCCACTTTCCCTTCTGCCATTTGAAGATATCCTTCCTAAATAAGGGATTGCCTTTCAGAGTATGAGCAAGCCTTCAGCCAGAGAAGATTGTTTTGTCATGGTCACTCCACTTCTCAGAAACAAGATAGAGATCTGTATATGAGCTTGAGTTTTACCCGGAGTGACCTGTGGTCCCTGGAAGCACCTCCACTAGATTTAATTTTTCCCAAGCAGAGTAACAGCTATAAATACCTTATTTCCTCAATTTAATAAAAATGGACATCAACTAAATTGATTCATATTTCATAATAAAATTTAATTTTAAATGACTGATCTTTTCCTCTCTACTTCTCTAGCCTCCACAAATAAATAAAAGAACTTAGAAGAGGACTAGGAATAAAAGTTAACAGAAAGTATTAATTAAATTTTTAGTTCATTTTTCCTTTCGCTGTCCTGCTCCTCCTTCTGACTACCTACATGGAATATGGTTTTCCAGCCATTTCTAGTGCAGATTTGGGCAAGAAAGGCTCTGGTCAAAGGCTATGACAGACAGACTGAAGAACTTTCTTAGCCTGAGTCTGTATAAGCATTTTCCAAAGAACTAAGTCAGAAACCTGAGAATACTACAACAAAAGGAGAATTGGATCTGATAGAAACTCTAGTGAAGGCTTACATTCAATTTTATCAGGAAAGTATCACATCAGTACTGTATATGAATGCAGCTGAATGCATAGGAACAGGACAGAAAGACGAGAGTTAACCTGGATCTAACAACTACTGATGTTTGGTACAGGCAGAAAAAATGTTGTATCATATATGTAGAAGCAGACAGCCAAGTGTTGAAAGTGAACTGAATGGCTCTTAAGTGATTCTCTGACAGTGCTAAAACACTACAGAGAACCCCTGTTGCTTTCTACAAAAGAGTTTCTAGCCAAATCAGTCTAGCCAGAAGACCAGAAATATTTTTGTGTGCAGTGTCACCCAGAGCCATTGCTGAGTCACTTTGCATGTTTCTGTGTCTTTCAGCATATGAAGAGATGTCAGAATTCAATTACTTGTTCATGTAGTTCTATTACCTCACCATTTCCCAGACTCCTAAGCTTTTGCTGGTAGTCTGCAGGTCTGCCCTGCATTCATTCTGCTGCCTGCAGAATTTTACATCATTATATTAATGGGTATAATTGCCCAGCAGAGCTTACTGCCTGGCATGTCTCATTAGCATTCTTTAATTACAGCAGGACTGTTCACTGTATATTACAAAAGTGGTTGTAAACTAAGCTTTCTGCTTTGGTCTCAGCTTAGACCTGACATTTTTATAGACATCTATACTTCATTCCGGTAGTTCATGACAACACATCCCTGTTGCCTATTAATAAGCAATCTATTCTAATTCATTATCTCATACTTTATTAAGCATAGGTAAACAAGAGCCTGGGCAATTCTTTTATTGTTTATTTGACTTGTTAGTAAATGTTCATACTCATCTGAGTTATTTTCCTCTTAGCTCCTACTTTCTGTGTCCAGTGACTAAAAGAAAAATCCCATTTCAGCTGGAGTTAAATATATTTTGTAGTACAAGTATACACTAACAGGGTGTGCCTCCATACCAGGCCCTCTACCCCAGCTCTCTTGCTGTCTCTTCTTTTTGCAGAAAGAGATGCCAATGAAATCCAACTGGAAAAAAAAAATTAAAAGACTCTTCTAGAAAATACCTGCTTAGCTCAACAGAGTCTGAGCTAACCAGCTGGATCAGAGTTCCCAGCTGCAGTTAACCTTGGGTAAGGCAAGAGACAGGGGAGGGGAAAAGAGGAAGGGATTCCTACAGGAATTTGAAATCTGGTAAGCACATGGGGCGGAACCATAATCTCAAATACTTAAAACTCCTCTTCTGTCCAGTTTTAGAGATCTGAGACCTTTTGTGTTACCAGCCCTTTGCATAAACCAAGCCAAGGAAGTCAAACAACAGAAAAAAAGTTTTGCCTCAGAGCACAAGGTTGAGTTGCATAAAGTCTTAGTGGTTTTAGTAAATGATCTACAAGGAACCATCATTGCTCTCCACAGAAACATTATCACTTTGGCTGATCAGCCTGGGTTATGTTTGTGATCTAACATGCTTACATCTAAAAAGACGTACAAGGTGACAGAAGTAAAAAAAAAATTCTTCATTGCACAAGTGCAATGAAGATTGCCTGTGCTGGTTCCTTAATGAAGGAAAGAAAAAGTACTACATTCTGTAGGGGATATATGCCATTTGCCATTTAGGCTGAGAAGAAATGCGGTTATCTCTACTAGTTTCATACAGAAATCCTGACTATGAATTAGTTTTTCTTCACCACACTGAACAGTCATGTTAATACTGGGTGAAGTGGGCAATGTTAACAACCTGATTCCATCAGGATTTAGTTTCTTGTCATCATAGAAGGTTCAGCAGACTATATGACTGAGAGGTGCCACATTTGTGCAAGATTTTTTTTTCCTTTGGGTAAGACATGCTTCAGTGTATTAACTGTTAAATCACTGCTAGAAAGAGCAGCTGTGAAAGAACAGGATAAGCAAAACCACAAATACTGTCTTCAGACAAGCGTAAATTCAAAGAAGGCTGAAAGAAATCATTCCCCTGATTTAAGCCATTAATTCAAAGTTGAAATTGTTAAGTAGAGCACACTCAGGACATATTCTCTGCTCCATGAACCACTTTGTCTTTGAATCACCAAGCAGATTGTTATGTTTTCCTCACTGCAGACAATTTATGGAAAACTCCTTGCCTCCTAGACCCAGAATGTTTACATTGCTTTGTAATGCATATTTCCATCAAAATCTTATTTGTACTGGATGACAAACGGTCTTTTCAAACCGTTTCAAAGAAATGGAAGTGTGTAACGCAGCCACTAGGAACAGATGATTTAAGGGAGTGACAACCACTTGGTGAGATTCATTTCTATTCAGACAGAAAACCATAGCCCTATTGAAGGAAAAAATCCACAAAGGTAAGGCAACTTAGAAAACCATTCTCTTATCATTTAAAGACTGTTCTTCAGAGGATAAACTATTCTTTCACCTGTCTGGACAGCATGAGAACAGCATGCAAATGCTATCACACCTCAAGCAAGCGAAACAACCCCCAAGCATAAGAACAAATTTAACCAAATCACCAACATGTATGTCTTTATGGTAGCCTTAAGACTACATCTTCCTTTCAGGTTGTGTTACATGACATAAAAATCACTCTGTAAACAGGTGTCAGGCAAAGTGTACACAATATAACCATCTGCTTGGTTATCACAGTTGGGGTTCCATTTTTTTGCCCAAAAACCTCTTGAGGGCTCAGTCTTACATTAATCACCCCAGATCTCCCAGTTTCTAAGAGGCCAAATACTCAATACCATTATACTCAAGGTGCAGAGAGCCCTACACTTCTAAGGTAGTCCAATTTGTCTTCATTGCTTAAGAGGAAGCAGTGATTTGCTTCCAGCTGAAGAAACATTTATTGAATCTTTTATGAATAATGCAAGGAAGCCAGCAATTTCCAGTCCTGTAATTACTGTGATTTGTTCAGCTTACTCATAGCTCTTTTACATAGAAGCAGACTTCAGTTCCAGCTGTCTCTTGCACAGATGTATAATGGCAGGTGTCTAAAGCAAGGGAACTGAAGAAATAAAAGGAATACCTGGACCAAAGGATTCAGAATAATTACAGCTCCCCAGAGCAGTTTTCTTGCACTATAAAAATCAGATATTTAAAAGTGGTGTCTTATATATAAACAAATGCTTTCGATGTGTAAATTATTTTTTATATTTTTTTAAGTTTTAAAGCAATTATTTATTTTTGTGCCTTAATTCAGGACAATTCCAGCAGTATGAAGTTAAAAGAACAGAATACAAACTGAGAGGGAAACACATTGGGAGCTATGAAGTCATCAGCTGAATATTTTTATTCCAAGGCAATGAAAAGGGCTGAAAAATGAAGGGGAAGAGCCAAGCACCTAGGCAAGAGTGAGAAAGTAGGACTCCAGAAAATGTGAACATTATCACAGTGAACCCCACTGTGGCACCTGGTCCACCTCTAAGTGCAGTAAATTTCCAGTTTAATTACAATTACTGGTTGATTAAAAGTGAGGAAAAGTACAGCCTTCCATCAGGCTGTTTCAGAAATACTGCATGAATCCAGACAAGACTGTTACATAACTCTCAGAGAGAGCACAACGTTGACAAAGTCGTCTATTGAGACATAAATGTGGCCTATGAACTGCAAGAACATCCTTTCCTTGGGCTTCAGCTTATTAACAGCACAGATCAGTCAGACCTTACATCTTCAAACACCTTACCCTGGAAGGGAATTTCAGTTGCTGGGAGACACATTAAAGAGAATAAAAAGATGACAGTGTTGAGAACCAGCTTTCATCAAATGCAGAAAGGATGACAGCTTCCATCAAAATGGCATTTAGGCATCATCAGAGAACCTGTAACTTATCAAAACATGATTTATCCAGTTAACATTGCTCTGCCTTACATCTGTTCTCTAAGTAACGGGAGTGTTCAAGGCAAGGGAGTGATGGAGTAAAGGGTTATGATGTCAGGGAGATGAAGGGAAAGCCATTTCACCACCACTCCCACATCCCTATAAAATGCCATGCACTGGAGCTGCAGAAACCTCAACACTATGAATACAGCTCTGAGCTCAGTAAAAAGCATTCATGTCATCAGCACAAGGATTCAGATTTCAGATTTCTTTCTTTAAATCACAAACGAGTTTTGTTTTTTTTTCTTCAAAAACCACTCAAAACGTTTCTCGCTCCATCTTTTGGCACTTCCATGACCTGGTTATGTGCTTCACCCTTCTGAAAAACCAGGATGCTTTTTCATAAGTAACACTGCAGATGTCTGTCCCCCCATTGCTGTGCAGGCAGAGGTTCCCAGCTGCAGCACTCATGGACCACTGGGGACTGAGATTACAAGGCTACTCGACGTGATTACAGTCCTGCTCGACATCAAACAAGCCAAAAAAACAAAAAAATCCTGTGATGCTCTGAATTTATAGAGGGGAAAAAATCATATCACAGCTTCATGAAGGGTAGAGTTGGAGGAAGGGTGGAATTTTGATGGTAAAAGAAAATTCTGTGAAAAGTGATGACAGGTTTGGAAATCCCTCATTTGGAGGGGGGAATAAGCCAGGCAATTAGAGGAAAACCAAAAATGTTTAAGGGCAAAATAAAAGCAGGTCTGGGCGTTGCAGCGACGATTTTGGGTTGAAGTAAACAATCAGGTGGAGTTTGAGGGAGGAGGGGAAAACGGGATTTTTTGTTGATTTTGAGGTGAGAATAAGTGTATTTCCAAGCGTATTTGCTGCTGGACCGTGGCTTAGAGGGGTCAGGGCTGCCTGTGGTTGCCTCCGGATTTTGGGGGGGGATTGGTCACGGGTGACTCGGGAGGTCGGTGGCTTCAGCAGCTGCTCCACGAACGCAGCTGCCCCCCAACCCACAGATTTCTATAGGGCTCCGCCCCTCCCTCCCTCCTTCTCCTCCTCTTCCTTCTCCACCTCGTCTTCCTCCTCCTCATCATCATCGTCCCCGCCCCTTTCCCGCCACAACCCCGGGGAGCTCCGCCGGGTCCTGCAGCCCCAGTACGCTGGCACCTATAGACGCCTATAGGCAACCTGCGCACCTATAGACGGCTGTGCAGAGCGCGGGGACAGGGCCACGTGCCCCCAGTAGGCTTCCAGTTCCCCCCGGTATCCTCTGGATCGCAGTCTTCCCAATAACCCCCCCTCCCCCCAGATCTCTGTCCTGCCAGTAGCTCTCTGGATTCCAGTTCCCCCAGTGCCACCCTGGATCCCGGTCCCCTCCTCACCCCTGCCAGTATCTCCCTGGACCCAGTCCTCCCAGTAGTTCCCTGGATCCCAGTTCCCTCAGAAGCTCCCCAGATTCAATTTCCCCAAGTTGCCCCCTGGATCCCAGTCCCCCCAGTAGCTCCCAGTCCTGGCCTTCTGCACCCTAATTTCCCCGTGCCCCCACCATAAAGGATCCTCCCCATTCCAGTCCTCCCCTCTCTCAAGAATCCCCACCCTAGGGACATGCTTCTCCCAACCCAATATTGTGCCCCCCTCCCAACCCACGCCCCCCACCTCCAGACCCCATCCAGGACTTGTCTGTGGGGATTTACCATCACCCTCCACCCCAGCACCCTTGGGTGCAGCTCCTGGATGCCTTATTTCACACACACACACACACCCGTGGGTGGTGGTGGAAGGAGGGGGAGGGCGGGGGGGTGGGTGCTGCGGGGGGGGGGGAGCAGGGGGGACCAGGCCTGGTGAATCAGCAGCGCCTGGGGGCTTGGTTCTGGACCGTGCCGCCAGACACTGCAGGCAGCGAGCGGGCAAGCAGCGAGCGGGCAGCACCCATCAGGTAGGGACCTGCATGGACGAAGGGAGGGGAAATGCTGGGACCAGTAGAGGAGGGATGCTGGGAGGTGTTTAAGGAGGGGATACTGGGACCAGCTGAGGCCAAGAGTGGGGACTGGGAGCGGTCTGAGAAGGGATGGTCGGAACTGTTCAGGCCAAGAATGGGTACAGGGTTCAGTGGGGGGATGCTGAGGCCAGTTCAGGATGGGTATGGAGACCTTTCAAGGAAAGAACCAGTACAGAGGAGGATACAATGACCAGTTCAAGGTGGATGCTGGGACCAGTTCAGGATGGGTATGGAGACCAGTTCAAGGGAAGGACCAGTACAGGGGAGGATACAAGGACCAGTTCAAGGTGGATGCTGGGACCAGTTCAGGAAGGATACAGTAACCAGTACAGCCCATGGTGGGTACTGGGACCAGTTCAGCCCAAGAATGCATACTGGAACTATTTTAGAGGGCATACAGGGACAAATTTAAACCAGGATGGTACTGAAACCAGTTCAAGGGTAGATGCTGGCACCAGTTTGGGGGGAGGAGACTGGAACCACTTCAGCAGCAATATTGGGAGCAGTTCAGGAGGGATAGTGGGACCAGTTCAGACTGGGTGTTGGCACCAGCCCCAGGGTCACCAAGTGCTGGGACAAGTGTGAGGAGATTACCAGGTCCAGTGGGTTCTGGGCATGCTGGTAATGGGTTGTCTGGTTGCAGGGACCCCTCAGCGTGAGGAAGCCATGGGTCAGAAGCAGGCAGCTGTGGCCCCCAGCAGGGACGAGAGTATGGAATTGGGGGGACTGGGAGGGACTGGGATGGGTGTATAGGAGGACTGGGATGGAGTGGGATGGAATGGGAGGGGGGAATGGGGGCACTGTAGGGGACTGTGATGAGGGTATAAGGAGACTGGCAGGGTCAAGGGTGGGATGGTGGGGGTATGGGGGGACTGGGAGGGACAAGGGGGAACAGGGATGAGGGTATGGGAGGACTAGGGCAGACTGGTATGATGGTATGGGTGGAGATCAGAAGTGACTGGGGGGGCTGGGACTGGGGTAATAGAGGAACTTGGAGGAGTAAGAGGGACAGGGTTGAGAGCAGGAGGGGACTGGAAGGACTGTGAGGAATTCGAATAGGGGTATGGAGTGACTGGCAGGGACTGGGAGGGAATGAGGAGGACTGGGATGAGGGTATGGGGGGACTGGGAGGGACATGGATGAGGGCATGTGAGTATTGGGAGGGAGTGGGGGGAATTGGGAGGGACAGGACTGGTGGGGGGGGACGACGACTGAGAGGGACTAAAAGGGACTAGGATGAGGAAGGGACAAGGGTATATATATATATATATATATATATATATAGAGGGACAAGGGTGGGACCGGGAGGGAGTGGGCAGGACTGGGAGGGACAGGGTTGGGGGTAGGAGGGGACTGGGAGAGGCTGGGAGGGAGTGGGGGGGACTGGGGTGAGGGTATGGGGGGGAAAAGGAGTTCTGGGATGGGGAGGGCAATGTGAATGGGACAATGGGGACAGGGACAGGGAACAGGACCTGGAGGCTCAGGACACCTGACCTCTGTGCTGCCTTCCCCTGCCCTGACACCTCCTTCCCGATGTCCCCCAATGTCACTGGGGGCATAGGGGGGACCTCCCCGGGGAGGCATCAGGAGCCATCACCACTGGAGCAGGGGCTCCATGCCCTGGTGGCCACCTTCTACCAGTATGCTCAGGACTCCGGGGAGGGGGAGCCCAGCCTGGACCCCCCAGCTTTCCAGCGGCTGCTGCGCCACGAGCTGGGCCACCAGCTCACTGTGAGTGTGGCCCCAGAGTGTCCCCATGGCATCCCTGTTAGTCCCTGTGTCCTCAAAGCATCCCTCCACGTCACCCCACATCCATTCCCTGCCATTGTGTCCCTCCAGATGCCCCAGGATCCCCCCATGTCCCTGCATGTGTGCCCATGTTCCCAGCACCATGTCCCCCTGCCATGCCAGCCATGCCTCAAGATACAGTCACAAATGGGGTCGCCATATCACCACCAGTCCTCACGTTCCCATGGTGTCCTTCCACATGTTCCAATGTCCCCAGCTCCACACCTCACTGCCCAGTGACAGGACTCAATCACAAGCGATGAGCTCCCCACATCTCCACTTCCCCTCCTATCCCTGCCTGACCCATGTCCCCACAGAAATCCCCATGTCCTCCCATGGTGTCCCTCCATGTGTCCCCACACCTCCAGCCCCACATAAATCTACCCAGCCACAGGACCCACTCACAAGCAGTGCCACCACCTTCCCCCTGTCCCTGTCCAACCTATGTCCCCCTGTCTGTCCCCAGGTCACCCTATATCCCCCCATGGTCTCCATCCCCATATCCCCCTGTTCCCACATCCCCCTGTCCTACCATGGGTGGAGTCACCACCTCTCCACACGTTTCCACGGTGTCTCTCCACATGTTCCGATGTCCTCCATTGTCCCTTCGGCCGCCCCCTGTCTCCACCGGCTGCCCACAGGACACGGGGCAGCCCCAGGCAGTGGCTGCCATCTTCGAGCTGCTGGACACCAACACTGACCGGCGCATCTCCTTTGATGAGTACTGGCAGCTGGTGGCCTGGCTCTGCCACGTCCTGCGGCACCACCACTACGGCGCCACGCCAGCCCCACCACTGCCACCCCTCTGCGGGGACCCCGATGCCACTGACTGCCCTGACCTGGACCCCAGTGATGTCCCACTGCCACCAGCCCCTGGGGACAGGGACAGGCACCAGTGACCCCTGGCCACTTGAGGACAAGGATAGAGGTGACCGCGGGATGACAGGTCCCCCACGATGGGGACAGGGATATGCCAGGGTGATTGGCCCTGGTCCCCCACTACATGATGGGGACAGAGGCACACAGAAAGACACATGGCTGTTGGGTGTCCCAGTTCCTGAGTTTTTTAGTTTTTTTATCCCAAATCACCCTGGCAGTGGGTGGAGGTGGAGGAGGTGAGGCGAGCTCGACAGTTATCTGAGATGGGGTGACTCAGGCCCCAAGTGAATGTCCCTGTCCCCCACCCTGGGCCCAGGGGGACACTGCTTGCTGGGGTGTGTGGGAAGAAGAAATGGAATATGGAAAAATGCATGGAAAAATATGGAAAGTTTTTCAGATATACAATTAAAAGAATAACAATAAAAAAGACAAAAAAGGGAACATTGAAGGGAGGAAGGGGCGATGGTGTGAGGGATGGGGATGGAGGAGGCAAAGGTGAGTGCTGCCCCATAAGGATACCCCAGCCCAACAGAGAACATCCTCTGCCCCATCCCATGTCCCATCCCCTCCCATGTTCTTCTCCCCTGAGGCAGAAGAGGGCTCACCATGAGGCCACAGGGAGTCTGTGGGGAAGGATCAGGCCCCTGTGGGGCAAGAGGAATCCATAAGGAACTGGGGAG
This sequence comes from Calypte anna, assembly GCF_003957555.1. Classification (NCBI taxonomy): domain Eukaryota; kingdom Metazoa; phylum Chordata; class Aves; order Apodiformes; family Trochilidae; genus Calypte; species Calypte anna. Next base: position 97,561,006 of record NC_044245.1, read on the forward strand.
GACCTTTTGGGGCAGGGAGTGTGCCCATATTTGGGGTGTCCCTATAGAGCCAGGGAGCTCTGTGTGGTAGTCCACCTCTAAGTGCAGTAAATTTCCAGTTTAATTACAATTACTGGTTGATTAAAAGTGAGGAAAAGTACAGCCTTCCATCAGGCTGTTTCAGAAATACTGCATGAATCCAGACAAGACTGTTACATAACTCTCAGAGAGAGCACAACGTTGACAAAGTCATCTATTGAGACATAAATGTGGCCTATGAACTGCAAGAACATCCTTTCCTTGGGCTTCAGCTTATTAACAGCACAGATCAGTCAGACCTTACATCTTCAAACACCTTACCCTGGAAGGGAATTTCAGTTGCTGGGAGACACATTAAAGAGAATAAAAAGATGACAGTGTTGAGAACCAGCTTTCATCAAATGCAGAAAGGATGACAGCTTCCATCAAAATGGCATTTAGGCATCATCAGAGAACCTGTAACTTATCAAAACATGATTTATCCAGTTAACATTGCTCTGCCTTACATCTGTTCTCTAAGTAATGGGAGCATTCAAGGCAAGGGGGTGATGGAGTAAAGGGTTATGATGTCAGGGAGATGAAGGGAAAGCCATTTCACCACCACTCCCACATCCCTATAAAATGCCATGCACTGGAGCTGCAGAAACCTCAACACTACAAATACAGCTCTGAGCTCAGTGCAAAGCATTCATGTCATCAGCACAAGGATTCAGATTTCAGATTTCTTTCTTTAAATCCTCAAACAAGTTTTTTTTCTTCAAAAAACACCCAAAATGCTTATCTTGTCTTTTGGCACTTCCATGACCTGGTTATGTGCTCCATCCTTCTGAAAAATCGGGATGCTTTTTCATAAGTAACACTGCAGATGTCTGTCCCCCACTGCTGTGCAGGCAGAGGCTCCCAGCTGCAGCACTCATGGACCATTGGGGACTGAGATTACAAGGCTACTGTTAATCTTGATGGATATCAGCCAAGCCATTTCTCCCCCCAGAAGCATTACTACTTAGGCAACAAGTCTTTTATTACTTGCAAAAATGGATTTATTATCAGTCCCTTAATTACTCCACAGATGTTTTAAATTTATTGCTACCCAGCTTAATGCTACCTGAAAGGTGTTCAGAGACTTTACAAACACAGTTTAGCAACTAGAATACAGCACAGAAGTACTCTTTTTAATAAAAATAGATATTAAAAGAGACAGTGCTTTATTAAGTAGACTATGATGAAAAAGGGAAAAAAAACCACAAACAACTTTTAGTCAAAGGACTGGGATGTTCATTATATAAATCAAATTATTCAAATGTTGTAACAGGAGTATGTGTTATGTGTTAAGATTTGCAGCAAGTCTGGTCTCTAAAGTTAACCAAGTAGATTCAGCCAGGCAGCACACCTCCTTCAGCATTTGATTAAAACTTCAGCACACAAAACAGCACATGCTTCAGTGCTCTGCAGTCATTTCTATCACCCTGGTGTGTAATTCACAAAAAGCAAATTCAAACAATACAGCACTGATACAACACTAATCCTCTGAAGCATGATACATCTCCCGGCACAAATACAGCATTTCATTCCCTTATTTTTGCTGTAAGGTTACAGAATATCTGAAACCCCACAGGGAACAATTTACTTCTACTAACAGAGCTTGGGCAGCTTCCTTGCTTTGTAACCTCAGCTACAGGAGAACGGAACAAAACACACAGCTGCTCCTTCTGGAAGCGAAGAAGGATGGGAGAAAATGCTTCATTGCCACTGGCAGCCAAGGACCTTTGCTGTGAGCAAGTCTTCCACCCTTCACATGGAAAAAGCATACATCACGAGCACTGAATCCATCTCAAATAGAAAGGGCTGGTGTTTAACTTGACCTTTTATCAACACAAAATTATTTATATAAAGCATTGTACTCTTGAATGTATTAACCCATTAATTAAAATGGGATTTTTATACACCCATTTTCATGGTGAGCTGAGGTGTTTCCTAAGCTGAGGTGTTGCCTAAGGCAAGGAATCTCTTTGATATAAGTGCCAAACAGTTCTTTAAGCTGTGCTGGCTCTCCCCAGCAACTATATGCTGGGCAATTGGGTTTTACCCTGTTCTCAATTTTACCCAGTTCTCAACTGTCTGCCATCACAGAAGAAGTGGAGGAAGAGGTGGCACATTTCTAGCTCATGTTCCCAGCTCATACATCATCTCTACACCTCAGTGAGAGAGCACAAACTGAACAACAACATAAACTGCCATTTCTAATCTTAATGTCTTGATTGTATAAAGTGAATTTGGAAATTCGACCGCTTAATTGTTGTAGCACTCTTCTTATTTTGTAGCAACTCCTCTTATTTTTTTTCTTAATTCAAGGGCTTGCCAAGATTCCTTCTATTGCTAAAAATCCATCCAGGTCAGATGACCTCAGCACTGCCCTCTCTTCATTTTTCAGCAGCATCCCTGAGGAGGCATGCAGAGGTGCAGTTAAGAAAGCCAACAGCCCACCTGTGATTGAATCGGGTGAGAGATCTCCAAGGCAACAAGAAGGGCTTCTTGTACACAGGTCAAAAAAGGAAGGCCAGGAAAAACCTGAGCCCACTGCTGTCTGGGACAGGGGCACTGGTGACATGGGGTATGGATAAAAAGGCTTAGGTGCTGAACAATTTCTTCACCTCTGTCTTTGCTCTCAATATGAGCCTTTAGGAATCCCAGGCCCAGAGACCTCAGTAAAGTCTAGAACAAAGAAGATACATCCTTTGTTGAAAAGGATCAGATCAGGAAATACTTAGGAAACTAGACAAGTCTAAGTCCATGGAGCCTGAAGGAGTGCATCCCTGAGTGTGGTGGGAGCTGGCAGGTCACAACCACTTTTTACAGTTTTGAATACTCATAGCAATTGGGAGATGTGCCCAATGACTGGAGGAAAGGAAATGCCATTCCTAACTTCAAGAAGAGCAAAGGGGACAACCCAGGGAACTACAGTATGGTCAGTCTTCTTCATGAGTTGATAGAGCAAGTTTTCAGAAAAAATTTCCAGGCACATGAAGGACAAGAAAATCATCAGTAGCATTCAGCATGGATTCATAGAATTATAGAATGGTTTGGGTTTCAAGGGACCTTAAAAGTAAACTCATTCCAACGCCCCTGAATGGGCAAAGACACTTCCCACTAGAGCAGGTTGCTCAAAGCCTCATCCAACTTGGCCCTGAATACTTCCAGGGAGGGGGCATCCACAGATTCCCTGGGCAGCCTGTTTAAAGCTTCCAGTTTAAAGCCTCATCCTATCACTACATGCCCTTGTAAAAACTTTCTTCTAGACCCCCTGCAGGAACTAGAAGGCTGCTATGTCTTCCCAGAGCCCTTTCTTCTCCAGGTTAAACAACCCCACCCCCCCACCCCCTCCCTACCTTTCTAGAAGAGGTGCCTCAGTCCTCTGATCATCTCAGTGGGTCCTCCTCTGGACTCACTCCAGAAGCTCCATGTCCTTTTTATGTTGGAAGTCCCAGACCAGACACAATACTCCCGGTGGGGTCTCCTAACAGCAGAAGGGGAGAAGCACCTCCCTTGGCCTGTTGGCCACGCTAAGTCCATTCACTGAAGGGAAGTCGTGCTTGAACAACCCAATAAACTTCTGATTAAATAAATGTCTGGCTTGGCATATGAGGGGAGAGCAGTGGATATAGGACATATGTGACTTCAGGGAGGCTTTTTACATCACCTTGGATGGGCACACAGTGGCGTGGATTGACAACTGGCTGAGCAGCTGGTCACAGAGTGGTGATCAGTGAAACAAAGGCTATCTGTAGGCCACTACCTAGCCCTGTAAACCCTGTCAATATTGGGTCCTAACACGTTCAAAATCCAGCAGCGTCTCACAGGGAAAGGCTGATGGAACTGGGACTGTTTAGCCTGGAGGGGAGAGGGCTCAGGGTGGATATTTTACCAAAGGGTACAAACACCTGCAGGGGGTGGTGGTGTACAGATGGAACAAGAGTGTCCAGTCATGTCCAGTGAGAGGAGCAGTGGCAGTGAGCATGAACTGACACGCAGCACATTCCCTGTGAACATCAGGAAACGCTTTTGTACTGCAAGAGTCACCTAACATCACAGATTGCCCAGGGAGACTGCAGAGTCTGTCCTGGGAAACAGTCCAAATCCACCTGACATTGGTCCTGAACAACTGGTTCTAAGTGACCCTGCTTGAGCCCAAGAGTTAGACTAGATGACCTCCACAGGTTCTTTTCAATCTCAACTATTATGTGATTCTGTGATATGATAAAATTTGCTTGAAAGAGGAAAGAGACTTCACTGTATTTCCCTGCTTTTTATTGTTCTGACTTCTTCCAAAAATAGCATAACAATGTACTTGAATGAAACTTGATACAAGAAAACTAACAAAACTAGCTTTGACACACACAAATTTCAATGAAACGTGGCAGTGCTTCTATAGTGTTGGCATTTTCCAGCTGGTTTAATGAGTACTGATTCTAGCAGACAAGACTGTTGTTTTCTTAATTTAAACAGCAGGACTGTGATTCTATTGCTTTGGTGAAGGGTTTAGGTGTTCTTCTATACAACAACAACAACAACAAAAATAATCAGGAGTCATGGAGCAAAGATAATGACCTAACTACAGAGGAAAGGTAATACAACTACAGACTCAAATCATCTGAACATTTAACTCTGTAACAGACATGTTATTTCCAAGGCTTAGCATAGCTTTTCAAAATACTCATCAACATTTCATTATTTCATCTCTGTGTAAACTATGCTAAGCAACAGCAGGAAACAGCTGCCGTAAGCCCAAGAAGAGAGGGAAAATATGAAGTACTCAGGCCTTCAAGTAGTGGTTGGCACATTAAAAGCACAGCAAACACCATGTCAGAAATTTCTAGGCCACCTTTAAAACAGGTTAGGAACTGTTCTGCCTGTAGGTATCATCAGATTACACTCCCAAATAAATTACTTGGCTCTAATTAGGGATTTGCTGTCCACATGCACTGGGGTGTGTTCACACATACAAAGCCCTCCCTCCCAGAGTGAACTTCAAGTCTCCTCAAACGTAACACAGACTCCCCTTTTAGATTATGATCTAAAAAGCATCATGTGATGATGTTCCTGATGCCTTAAAGACTGTAGTGAGGTCCCCATCGTCACTAATAGCTCACCCTTCTGCCGATCCCTTTGGAATTTTATGTAACAAGTAAAAAACACATCCTAAGATTTGTCTAGGAAGTTTCAGGAGACATTAAAACTACTAAAAAGTCAGAACAGTCTTTAATACAATAGAAAATTATTAGTAATTAAGTTCAGCAGCTGTTATTGATCACCACATAGTCATACTCGGAAAAACAATGTAAAGGTTTAAAACTTTAGAAATTCAGTTCTTTCAGGGCAGTTCTGTTCAGAACAAACTCATTTAATCTTGAAAGCACCATCAACTGACACTACATATCAGCAAGCACGAAAAACAAGAACATCATGGGACCTACCCACGCAAACTAAATCTTGAATACCACACTAAGGTAGATTTACACTGCAGGCTTGAGTACAGCAGCACAGAGGTACTCAAAATGAATCAGGTATTGCTACTTAGCTCTGCATGCAATGTAGACATACCCTATATGTTTGAATGTATCTCAGTAATTAATTGAGCTCTGCACTACAATTTTTAGGCCCTCATTCTGCACTACCAATATCAGCAGTCCTTTTTCCATCAACTTCACAAAGTGCAGGGTCAGGCTTGTAATCACAAACATATTTCTACTAACAAAACATTTTTTCTAACATAAAGTTGTGTCAAGTTTAAACATGAGTTTTGAGAGCATGCAGACCGCTTACAAATGTTTCAAAAGACTGGTTCGGAATCTTTCTTATATATACACACACAAGTCCATCTGTCACAGACAGGCAATGTAATTCAGAATCATGAGCTTGCTCTAGTTTTTGGTAGTGTCCTGCACACTTCTGATAATTAAAAAATAAAAAATAAAAAAATAGTTGCCACAATGGATTTCTGACCATTCCAACTTGCACACGGGTATGATCTCTTCTTGCTGCATTCATTACATCAAGTTTCACTGTTGCTTCTCAAATGCAAATACCAAGTAAATACCTAAGAAAGAAAATGAAGTAAAGCTTCAGCTTCCTTTGTCACTCCATACAAATCTTCAAAAGGTAAACAAGTTCATACTCTGTCCAAACAACCAGTTAGCAGGTTTCTGAAATTCTAAAAACTGCTCTAGTTTCCAGTGAATAGCTCTAGCATTCAATTCCAGCACAGTTTTAAACATTTTTTTCACAACAAAGCTAAGAAAGCACAGAAGTAAAATATTTTAAATACTGTTAATATGTTTAATGCAACACTAACTTCAGTAAGAGTATTACTGAAATGTTGTTCATAAATTAGTATGCTGCATATAATTAACCTCCACTGGTACATAAAATGTCATATGCAGCTAAATTTAAAGACTACTTCACGCATGCATTAATGGACACTTAAGGGTGAAATTATCAACTTCATTTTTAATTAAAAAGTGAATAAACTCGCAGTACAAAAGTATTAATGTTGCTTTCTTAAAATATCAAAGGCAAAGATATATTTACAAGCACTAGATGGCATTTCCCCAGTTCCAGAACAGATGATTCTAGAAATGCATATTCATATAGTCTACACCAGCATCCTTGGGAATACTTATTTGGTATAAAACCAATGCCAGCTACATCAGAAATTCTTATGATTCATACCAAACAGACAAAATACACCAGTTTCCTGGTGTAATTTATGGATTTCCACTTTTACTCAGCTTTTGTTTTCATGGATGAGGTGCCACAGCTATACTGCAAATAAGTCAAGACAAGGCTCAGAGATAAAGCAAAGTGAAGTTCCATGTAATAAGCAAGCTGTGCTTATACCCTAATTATTTTAAGTTCTGTAATCCAAATCTCTCTGAAAAAAAAGAGACTACTTAGAAAATACAGCCACCACTGAAATTTTAAAGCTATAATTAAAAAAAACCCTTCTCAATTACATTATCATTTTACATAATACTTGTACATTACTGGAATCAATGTCTACCTTACAATTCATACCTTCAAAAAATAAATAATTTTAAAAATAAAAAACCTTAGCTAAATATTTTTATTCACTAATTAATGCATTAATTTTTTAAAAAAACCCTTTTTTTTTTCATTTTTAAACCAATAACACAACAATGGCCTGCAAAAATGTAAATGCTGGTTGGCTGCAGATACACAGAAGTAGTAATCTCTCTGAGAATCAATTTTTATCTTTAGAATTTCCAGTTCCTTGTATCTGAGTTTCACTAAACTCAATATTGGAAAAAAAACGATGTAAAAACTTCTCCATGGCACACAGTTCACAAAACCTTAAAACATGTTTAATAACAGCACATCCTTTTCCATGTCTGAGACATTGTTTTCTCCTCTCCTTAGAAAACATTCAACTACTTACTCCACCACCCATGCTTTAATTGTTTCTTCCTTAAACACCTACTGCCACAAGCAAAGAGTAAAAGCTTCAGTGTCTATGTTCCAGCTGGAGCTTGTTTTCTAGTGGACTGGTAGGAATAGAATATCCAAGTGCAACAAACAGAAGTATAGTATTTAATCCTCTAAGACTAAGAAAATAACCCTTTAACACTTGCATCCCCTCTTTATACATGCTAAGTAGGTTGTCACCTAAGTATTGTAGTCCAAAAGTTTGTGTGCTAGAAGCTACTTAAATCAAGCACAAATTCCACATATTTTACGCATTACCCTTCCAACTTCTTCACATTCATGCACATCATAATCTACACACAGGCATTTGAATCACACAAATAATAAAATCTTGTTATATTTAAAATTCAGACTTTCTTCTTTAACCAACAGATTATTTATACACTTCTCATATCAGTCATTCAGTCAATACTGAGTTTTCAAAACAATACTTACTTGTTGCTTCCCATTCAGATTTACTCAAGGTTCCCTAGAAGGGGAGACAAAAAAAAGAAAACAAAAAACAATTTCAATAATAAAACACTGAATTAACTCAGAATTAGAAATGTTTCCCAGACCAACTTCTAGGCACCCACACTGGCTGGCTATTTAGGGACAAGAAGAGCATTCTTGTAGATCACAGATACTTGTAACTCCAATAGGAAGGATGTTAGGTAATTGGAACACCCCAGGTAACAGAACACACCTGAATTACACAGGTATAGAGGAATGAGCCAACAGTCTGTTGGACTGGATACCTCTGCAATGCAGAGTGTGCTGGGTCCATCAGTGTCCACAGCAGTGTGACCTGACCTGGCTCAAGCTGCTAGCCAGCTGGAGATGCCCAACACTGTGAGCAAGTCAAAAAGAGGCACTGTATTGCAGTGCTGCCACCTTCCCCAGGAATACTGCCTGGCTCCACCTAACATCTCCCTGCAGCTCAGAAAAATTCTATCCATAGGAGACATATAACTCCCAACCCAGCTCAAACTGTGAGAAACAGGCTCCCTCAGAGTCCAAGAAACCTACTCCTAGTTCAGCCTTTCAGATGAAAACAGAGAAAGTGTGCAACTGAAAAGCTGCTGCCATCTACCTTACCAGTTAAGAAGCATGAGGCAAAAAGCACCTGTTTTTTTGCTCTACCCACTCTATCCATGTCCAGCTAATCCTCACTGGGAAGAGGCATGATTTACCCATACACTACCCACTGACCAAATGCTTGACCTTTTAAAGCCCTAGTAAAAAAATTCCTGTTCAAGATTTTGTCTTTGCCAGGTGACATGTCCCCTGACAAAAACAGTCTTTGATCTGACCTGACCATTCTCATGTTGTTAAGCTTATTTCTTCAAATAAGCATTTTTCTTCTTAAACTGTTTAGATTTCAAACACAGGACACAGGTTCCTTTTCCCTCTTGATGTAGGATTTACATGTATATACAGTAAAAGGAATATATCTTCAAGAATTCAGAACACAAACTGTAGATATACCAATGGTTAAAAGAAAAATCCAAACAAAAAAACTTCAAGCTGATCAGCCTCATGCTGTATCTGCAACTATGAAGTAGGGTGCCTTCTGTAACTGCATATGATTGTACTAAAACTGAATTCTTTATTCAAACTAGCCTTCAATTTTGGCTCTCTCTTGCCAAAAAGCCTCAACACATGAAACAAGCCTAATGTTTAGACTGAAATAGCCAATATTGTTTATCAGGAGCACAGTTCAGTTAAACCAAGCCTTTGCAAGTTTTCCATCCAGCTCAGTTCCCCAAACGCACATATGGAAGCAAACACAAAGCTATACATTACTAGCCTGAATAACCAGCCTGCCTACAGATGGCGAGGCAATAGCCAAATGGCAGCAGTTCCTGGGGAAAAGTGACAGCAGACATTGCCTGTCCTCCTGCAGACTTCTCAGGAACAGCAGCTGTGTGGGCTCCTGTCCATCATTCACACAACTCTTAAGACGAATACAGAAGAACACAAGGCTGGGAGGGGAGCAGCTGCAGACAATTCAGCATTGTCATGTACTGCTAAGGACAATGGAAGACAGAAAAATCCTTTGTAAAAACATGAGATGGACAGCAAGGCCAGAAAGGTGGCATGTGAATTAGAAGACTGGACAGGAAGTAGAAAAACATATTTAAAAATATCACATTTCTTTTAATTACAGAATTTGAACAGCATGTCATATTTAATAAAATTAAGGGCAGAAATACATGGATTTTGTTTTAAGAACTTAGTACTAGTCCAATTCTAGGAGCTCTCTTCAAAAATAGAGAAGACACAGCAGATTTTTACAAATAGCATTTAAAGAACTTTAATAATATTGGCTGAGAAGGGAGCTGGATTTTCTTCACCCAGAAAAAAGACAACAGAAAATCAGTGTTTAAGGTTTGAAATACATACATTTCTATGAAGAAAGTTTACAACTCTCCTATCAAAAGATTAAAGGAACAAAACTAAAGATGTCAAATGATAGTGTGCAGATTCAAAAATTCTTCAAATTAAGAAGAGTTTAATTAAGTGTATTTGATTCTTTGAATATGGGGTATAGATTAGATTAAGTCCTTAGCTCTGACTCTACAATTTTTCACATACACAGAGACATTCATGGCAATTTCAGTGCAGTTGAAATGAAGAAGGCACCACATGTCCACAAGATCAGGACCTCAATTTTTAGAGACCATTTGCTCTAGGGAAGTAAGAAGATGCTTACCAATGGTAACTTTGCCTTGCCATCTCTGATGAACTCTTTTGCATGCTCATAATCATCAGGTTTATCAGAAACAAGCCTGGAGTCACCAAATGCAGAATATGGCTGCAGAACATAGGAAAAACAAAGGACAAAATATTAATTGTGTAGTAACATATATTAATCACATCAATCAAGGGTTTTTCACAACAGACCAGAACTCAGGTCAGTACATACTAAGAGGATCTTGAATTTAGGTCTCTCCTTCATAGCACTTACAAGACCACATCTGATATTCCCCCTACTTTCCAGAAAATTAAACACCCAGGATTTATAAATTAACTTCCAATGTGTCTCCAAACCAGGGGAAACAGAATAACTACAAAAATTCTCTGTATACATGTCAGGCTGAACATTGCCTAGATACACTTTCCTTTACAACAGCATCTGAACAAACCAGCAACGCTTAAGCAGAAGCACTAACAAAGTAGCAGAATGCTTAAAATTCTTCAATAACACCCAGAAGCTGTAACAGAAGTTTACAACTGATTTTTCAAAATGAACATATACTTATTAAGGATTCCAGTTACTGCATAATGGTCTGTACTTAACAATGCAGTCCTCAGTTTCAAGTGGCCACTAATTTAAGACAACTCTAAGGACAAAGCTGATTTGTCAAAGGCTGTCACCATGATACTGTCAATGAGCCCATGCAAAAGCACTGTTCCTTTCAAGGGCAACAAGGACGGTCAAGACCACTTGCTGCCCACGTAACTCAGCTTAATAAATCACTGTATTGATAGTTGACTTGATAGTTTTATGCTGAAAAATTCTATTGTTTGATGGAGGAGGGAAGCATTGAGAACTGTGAGTAAAACCAAAGCCTCAGAGATGGCATTGAAAAGCTTCTCTGAAGATAATAAAGCAGAGAAAAAAAAAAAAACAACTGCACAACAGCTGTGAGAGACAGCAGCGAGGAAAACCATCAAACTACCCTGCAGACAGCAAGGCCAGGGAAAGAGGTGGAGGAGCTCCTCCAGGCACTAAAGACTCCCCTGCAGTCCCTGAAGAAGACTGTAGTGATGCAGACGGTTTCCTTGCAGCCTATAAAGGACTACAGTGGAGCAGATATCCACACTGCAGCCCGTGGAGGACACCACGGTGCAACAGGTAGACATGCACTAAAGCAAGCTGCAGCCTGTAGAGAGCTGTTCCTGGAGCAAGCTCCTGGCAGGAACCATGGCCCATGGAGAGGAGCCCAACCAGCACCAAGTTCCCTGGCAGAAGCTGCAACACTGTGACAAACCAACTGATGCTGGAGCAGTCTGTTCCTGAAGGACTGTACCCCATGGAGACGATGCACTCACAGTTGGTGAACAACTGCCTCTCAAGGGAGGAACTCCTGCCGGAGCAGGGGAAAAGTGTGAGGAGAAAGTAATAGCAGAGACAAAGTGTTAGGGAGTGATCACAACCCCTATTTCCCATCCCCCTGTGCTGCAAGGAAGGGAGAGGCAGTGGAAAGATTAGGAGTGAAGTTGAGCCTGGGAAGAATGAAAGGCTAGGGGCAAAGGTGTTTTTAGTTTTGTTTTTGTCTCTCACAATCCTACCCTTTTTCTTTTTTTACTTCTCTGAAATAAATTCATCTTCAAGTTTAGTTTATCCTGTGATAGTAACTGCTAAGCAATTTCCCTGTTTTCATCTTCACTCTTAATTTCTTTTTCCTATTTTCTCCACCCATCCTGTTGGAAAGGGGCAATGAGAAAGCAGGTTGGTGGGTATCAGGCACCCACGCAAGGCCAATCCCACCACACCAGCCACAGGAGTTTTAGTTCTTCTTCTGGTAGCCCTTAATGAACTGCACAATGTTCACAACAAAAATATCTGTTGCACTCATAATAAGTAAGATGTAAAATATTATTTAAAAAAACTATGTTTACCTCCAAAGCCTGCATTCTTCTTAGCAGCATTTTATGCTCTTCGTTCTTTATTTTTTCTTCATAGAATTCCCGAAATGTCATTTTATAGACTAGTTTCATGCCATGCTTCTTTGCCATTCTGTAAAAACAGTCTTAATTAGGGAAGCTGCAAAATAAATACGGTTTTATTTTCAAAGGAACAATTTCAGGCTACAGTGACATCTTATGGTACTCACTAGAATTACAGCCTTCCTAGAATTCTTTTTTTTTTCTAATGAAGAAATTTAGATTTAAAAAAACACACTACCACCATACAGTACTTTTTTGAATTAGGACAACACCACCTACACAGAAGGCACTCATTACAAACACTTCAATAAAAAAATAGCTCTTCTGTCATGACAGAGAAGTTATTAAGTTCCACTTGAACTCCCAGATGGACATTCTTCCTACAATATCATCACCCTGACACATTAGCTGTTACAGATGTATTTACAGAACCTATTTGTACTCAATTTTATGCCTTACATGTCAATTATATGTAGACACTGTGGTCATACAACACCAGAGGTCTGCCAGTGATGTATGTTGCTATGGTTCAGAGAGAACTACAAACAAAGTATGTGAAAATATTCATGGGAAGGGAAAGCTTTATCATAGAATAATAGAATCATCATGGTTGGGAAGGGCCTTCAAGATCATCAAGTCCAGGCATCAGCCCTACACCATCTTAGATACTAAATCATCTCCCAAAGCACCATGTCTACCCATTTCTTCTAATACTCCAAGGGATGACAACTCCAACACCTCCCTGGACAACTGGTTCCAATGCCTCACCACTCTTTCAGTGAAAAAATTTTTCCTAATATCTAATCTGAACCTCCCCTGGTGCAACTTGAACCCATTTCACTCTAGTCCTAATATTGTTTAACAATCATGCCAAGCTTGAAGGCCAGAAAAAAAAAACAACATGAAAACGTGTATACTTCAGGAGACATGCTGGGAAAGAGAAATTTGAATTCACACAGAGGTAACAGCAAAATAGGAAACTAAAGGTTTGCACACACAACCAACATATCAGTAGAGACGTTGTTCTTTGAGACCTAGCTTAAGTCTCCACAGCTGCTGACCAGAGCACCTTCAAAGCAGTGCAATGGACAGCTGTGGATGGAAATGCAAATCTCTTCAGTTCAAGCAACAATAAGAACTGAAAAATACAGGAAGAAAGCCTAAGTATAATTTTCTGTAAGTATTAGGTAACGACAAACAAAAGTTTATTATGTTTCACAGCTTTCATTGTACAACTAATTAAAAAATTAACTTACTCTTCCAGTAATGGAAAATAAACCAAGAACTCGGGAACATCAACCACTTCTTCTAAGTGGAAATCATACTTGCAGCCAAACAAGGGATATTCTCCCTTCTTTTCAAATTTAACATTATACACCTCATTCCCAAATGAATTTGTTTCAGAAGCTTCCAGACGCTTTCTATAAAATGATATAAATAAACATTAATTGACCAGTGTATAATTTATCAGGCATATAAAATGATGAGTAAGAAGTCTGAAAGTGTTTCTCCCTGTATTCAGTGATTTCTGTAGTTTCCCAGGTCCCTTATCTAATAAGGCAATGAAACAATGAAATTAAGAGAAGAAGAGTAATAGGTTTTAATAGTTTATCATTCCTACACAACATACCAAGGACTAAACAGACCCAGAAAATTAACCTTTAGTCCAGACACAGTCTACATGGACAACTTGCACTTCTTGGAAAAAACACAGCAAAACCCTGACAGTTGTTTCACAGGCTGTAGCTACTCTACCACTATTTGAGTTTCTTCAGAAGGTTTATAACATGAAGATCTACATAGCAGGAGAGCTGAAGGTGGAAGACAACAATTGGTAAAAATTTAGCTGTTTGAATAAAGTTTGTGAGATTTTCCTGACTAGAATCCAAAATCATTGCAAAAAACTTGCTTTTTTATCCACAAACATATTGGAGCACAGTAGGAATGACTATCACTAAATAATGCTTCACACTTCTGAAAGACTAACAGGAATATAAAAGTACTTACACAAGTTCAAAGCTATTTGGAGTTGTTCCAATGAAATATCCTCCAGGAGAGAGGTTCCCACAAGCATTTTTAAGCATCATGTCAGCCTGCTCATATGTCTCAAATGAGTAATGGTAAACAAATTGACAGCTGCAAATGTCAAAGCGCATATCTGGATCATTGTATTTGGAAGATAAGAGATCCTGAAACAGATTTTAAAAAGTTTGTAACAAAAGCTACAAAACCAAGCATGATTCACTGAAATCTTCCAAGAAATAAGCTACTCCCATAATTCTCTTAGCTTTTCCTTTCATGCCTCCATCCCTTCACAAGTTCCACAACAAGATAAAAAAGGTAAGAAAAAGTTCTCTGCTACACAGAAAACCATACACAACATTTAGAAACAAGAATACACATCCACATTTCAAAATTACTATGTCCTCAAATTCTACTCATATTAAGTAACACCACTGCATATGAAAGGCCAAAACCCAAAGCTAGTTACCTAACAGTATCCAGAGATATTTTACTGCTGAGGTTTTATAACTGGCCACTGTTTAGCTGGAAACAATTATTATAGTAAAATGAATTTTCAGTTTACCAAGTCTCTGTAATGAGAACTGACCCCTGAACATGTAATTGAAAGGAGATGGGGCTGCTTTAAATACAAAAATTTGCCCACCAACCAAGCTGTGCTGGTCTTTATTCTCACACACGTGTATATGCACACCAACATACTCCTCCCCACTCCAGACCAAGTTACAAGTACCTCTGAAGGACCTGGAGCCCTTGGATATATCAGGTTGAAGCTTGCCACAGTTTGGCCCTGTACTCAGCTCCTGTGTTATTTATGATGGCTACTAGTATTGTATAAAAGGAGCCTGATCAAGAAGAGTAACAGAGCTGCTAAGTTCTCCACAAGAAAAATTATATGCATTCCATACTTAAAATATTTCATATTAACAGTTCTCCCAGACTTCCCACCCACCCACTCCGGCCTCTACCAGTTCATGCCACATGCTGCCAACGTTCTTTATGTGGCAAGACAAAAATGGACATGTACCCATAGCAATTTTATCGCTTCGTTTACTCCACCTCCACCTTTTGAGAGATAGAGGAAACTGAGAAACAAAGGTGGGTGGAACTGGACAAGCTGTGAGGAGATTTTCCATTATGTACACAATGATGATAGAAATACAAAGTCAGGGAGATGAACTCCTGTGTGCATGTAAGACTGAACTGTAATAGCAACACGAAAATATCCCTGGCTATGGTTCTCTTCTCTCTATCTATCATGACTGTACTTTTGAGCCAAGAGGGGTGACCTGGAGCCTGCAACTGACTGCATTCCTCAGAAAACTCAACAAAGAATTCAAGACAAAACCCTACAAGGCTGGGAAGAACAGTTTCAGCCCTTCCACAGATATACTTGGAATCAGGCAGGCTCTGTTCCTCAGCCTTCATCAACAGGGCACTCTCAAGACTGAATTTCCAGGAACCAAAAGCAGTATTCGTGACAAGATGATCTCCTAAGGCTCAACAATGTTGCCAGTACCATCTCAGACAGTCTCAGAAATCTCTTCTATCACACAAGATTTAAAGATAGGCATTACAGTAATTAAAATGCTGCTACAAAAAAATACTGGGATAAGCAGAACACACAAGTCAGATCGGAAAATGTGCCTTATTCATTACATCATAAAAAAACACTTTCAGCAAGACTGTTTCCACTATCCCATCCTGGCTCCCAGAACTCCAGAAAGAAGTGGTCATTCCCTTCCCCTTATCAAGTGAAACAATCTGAAAGAACCAGAACTATTATCTGAAAAGGACATTCAGTCTTCAGACATTCAGAATGCTACATTGCAAATAAGTAACAAAACACATTTAACTTTATCTCAGTAACCAGTATGGTTCATTCTTCTGATAATATAACAGTCTGATCTTAAAAATATATGTTCCCTAAAAATTAAGCACTAGCATCACTTCCTATACTTGCTTAACACGAGAATATCAAATCTCCAAAGTATTATAAAGCATATGAACTGTACCTTGGTACTATCTGCTTGTATAAATTCTGCATCAAAAATATGTTCATTATAACGACATCGAGCTTTCATGTCTTCATATCGCTGCTTGCACTGCTGCACTGAAATGTCAGCAATATCTACATATAGAAAGAAATGTTTTGGTTTAAAAAGCATGCAAACTGCTCCCCAGACAAGAAAATTGAAACGATTACTAGAGTGCAGTGGATCCATTATGACATGGATAAAAGTTCATCTTCAGTTACTTTAATTTCCAATTTGTAGCAAAAGAATTTAATTTGCAGGAGGTTTTTGGGATTGTAACTCTGGCATTTCAGGTTTCACTTCAGACAAAAGCTGCAACCTGAAGACTTTATAAAGCTCCCATCCTCCCAAGTGCAGAGCAAGCCTCCAAAATTTCAGGTCATCAGTACTAAGTGCTGTTAGGATTAAGTGTCTAGTATGCATTAGCTAAACCAGTTCAGCTCTCAGAGTTTCATGAACAGTACTGTTCTCTTCTTACAAACATAAAAGGTGTTGAAATGCAATTATTTGTGAAATAAGCTGATATACTGCATTTTGGTTTAAAGGCTGTTCCTCTCAGGCATAGAATGAATAATCTTTAAAATAACAATATGCAATAATTTTATATAACATTGTAAGCAAATTCATTAACTGTTTTTGACACCTGTGAATGGAAGAAGAAAGATGAGACAGAACTGTAAAATCCCAGAATATCCAGAATAATTACTACTAAAGCAATTTTAGAAAATTATAGTATTTATTAAATCCAAAGGCAAGTAATGCTTCCTGTAATTATACCTGGGATGCTTTTTGGGAGAAGGAAGATACCATTCCCAACATCTAAGCAAACTATTTAAAAGACAAATGATTTAATCAGCTTTCAGCTCATCTGTTTCCTGAGTCTGGAAGTCTTTGGCTGCCTCTAACATCCAAGACCATTTTTTTCAAACCACTTTGGGGTTTAATTTTATAATGCAACTTTTAAGTGCATATTTTCAGAAGATTTAAAAACACTACAAGAGAAATAGGAAAAAATATATAAAATTTTAAAATTCAGTCTTCTACCCAGTATTACACTTGCCCTAAGTCAATCTATGTTAAATGTGTTTCTTTACTGACAGTAGCTTTTACTGAGTTGTTGTTTGGTTTTTTTTTTTACTTTTTTTTTCAGTTCACAGAGGTGAACTGAAAGCTCTTTACACAGAATATCAATAGTTCTTATATTTATACTGGCAATCAAGTGGATGTCCTCAGGTTACAAGACAAAAGAAAACTTTTTGACAAAAGATGCATCAATACATTCTTGAGCCTACTGAAAAAGGAAATAAGAGACTGGAGATGTGCTTGGTTTGCCTCGCAAAACACTGGTGTACTTTCACGGGAGAGTTACTGTATCTTCTTACCAGTACAGACAAGTTTCTTAATTCTTCCTTTTTTCCATTTCAGTAAGTCTCCACCTTTGCCACATCCTAGATCTAAAACAGCTATATCATTCTTTTTCCGTCGTACCCGGTCTATAAATTCACCTAGAAAAAAGAAAACAGAAAATATATACAGAGATCTCTGTAATTCATTTGTATTGTAAATCACTTGTATTGATTCCCAAAGGACCAAAATTATTTGAGAATTTTAAAACACCTCAGAACTTATTTTGCCTGTAAGTCTTCTTGACATTACAGACTTAAACCACTAATGATGAAAGGAGCCACCAACTCCTAAAACTATGGAGAACATGGGAAGGTAATTATTATTTTGTGTGTTTAATGTGCTTTGCATGTGATGTGACTGGAGCTCTGAACTGTCTCCCTGAGAGACAAAGGCAAAACTGCAGATCACTAAACAAGCAGCCAAGTAAATGGGGAAACAGGGTTCCCTTTCATTACCGTAATAATGAAGGCAGATGTTATTTCACAGCATGGGAAAGTCTTTTGCAAGAGTAAAAGTGAATTAAATTAATCAGCAACTTTTCCTTGCAATCACCTTACAAACAAGCATAACACATTTCACTCAGCCTCTCCTAGGCCTTGCAATAACACAAGCTACTTTTTTGCTGCCTTTTTACCCTACATACACCAATTTCATTTTCACTTCTATCTCCACTCTGTCTAGGTTATCTCTGTTCTGACTGATGTTGGCATAGTACGCAAAACGTATCAGCATGCTAGCAACTTTTCTTCACAGTAAGAGACCTGAAAAATGGATACAGCTGCTATGGAATTTATGATGAGTGAAGAGCTTCAATGGAGGATCTAGGAACAGCTTTAAAAAAATATATAAATATTGCTTCTAGCTGCTTTGCCACAACACAAAAAGCAGCACATTAAGATAAATAGTGCCAATGCCTCCTGGCACAGATCCCTGTTCATTAATCTGTGGTGCTGTGCTGATAATTCTTTTCCTTGTTTGTAGAAATCTCACAGTTTTGTTTCCTCACTTTGGAACTGATTTGTGAGATAGCAGACCTTGCCTTTTATAAAAAGCTGCTGATTCTTCAAAAACTACACCCTCTAGTTTTTCATCTTTTTAAACTGGTGACTATGGGTAATACAGAAATCATTTGTGCGTTCCAGTTTCCTACAGAATTGCTTAATCTAGACCCAAGGACACAGTGCTTTGGGAAAACAGATATGAAATTATTTAAAATAGATCTGAATAACAAGAACAGTTCAATCTTACAAGTACAGATAGATTCTTTATGATTTAAAGCTATAACTTTCTCTTTAGAAATGTCATGAAGAACAGGTTCCAGTATGACCTTTTAGGATTTTTCAGGCCAGATGGTCATTAAAACTTTAGCCTATATTGTGCACTACAACAACATAAAATACTATCACAAAGGTTCAAAATAAAAATATAGATATTTTATTACACTTGAAAATCTTACTAAATATTCAGAGACAAAGTGTCATATTCAATATCAGGAAGCAGAAAAAAGTCACATTTTTATTTTAAAATTATTACGTTTTATTAAACTCTACGTATTCAACTAAGAAAACTTACCAATGAGAACACTTTTTGTCCAATTATTAAAGTTTCGGAGGTAGAATATGCGAGACTGGCTACGTTTTTCCAATCCAACTTCTTGAAGTTCATTATAATGTGCAGCTACAGCTTGCCCGTGGCCTATCACATGCTGTAGAAATGAGGGGAAAAATAGATTCATGCAGTGAATGCTTTTTATTAGTTATTCATTTCATCAAAAGACATGTTTTCACTTTAAGGATTTAAGAAAGTAAACAAGTAATCCTATGAAAATCTCTATTACTATATATAATTAAAACATTTCAAGATCTGTCCTGGTACAGATGTCTGTATTTCAATTATTACAGAGACAACTCCCTTAAAAATTTAATCCCCTTTTCAGCTAATCCAAGTAATTTCTGATGGATGATGCCCAACACCTTTCCTTCACAGAAATACTTAGTTCTTTGATGCTGCAACCACTCTCAGAGTAAGTTTAAATCCCCTTAAGCCTGGGACTAAAGAGGAGGATATTCCTCCTGGGTGAGTATTCTTTTATCTCTAAACTTCTTCAAACACCCTGTTTCAGAAATTCAGTTTATATCCAAAAGAAATGTATAAACTGACAATTTTAAGAAAAATGACAGCTAGCTGATGTCACATAAAGCCCTTAGCTGGTAATCACACTGCCAGAGCTTCAAACAGGCCATGGTAAAAAGAGAGTCATGATTTGACAACAGTCATTTAATGCTTAGCAGTAAGGTAAATAAATGTCTCTGTTTCAGCCTTAAATAGTTAAAGATTTCCAACCCCATGTGACACAGAGAAGCAGTCTACATGCAAGTATTATGCTCTGCTCCACCTTGAAAATAATCTTCAATTATATACATAAAATTAAATTATAAATAAAAAGCAACAGAACACAGAGAACAAACACAACTTCTATGAGGCCCAAAAGTGTTTGAAACAACAGTACAAACCAGAATGTAGAATTCTCAGTTCTAACTCAAACATGACAAAGCCTTAGTCAGTAGGAGTTCACACAGCAACTAAAAGCACTCCCAACAGCTGACCACAAAAGCCAACATCTCATTATTCCAATAGCAGTTCCTCAAGGGAAATGAAGGTTTGACTGATTTCCATATACTACCTGAAGTCTTCAGCGTTTCCAGTAATTTTGGTAACCTTCAGAATGAACAAAGACACACTTGTCTGGAATTGTTATGACCCTATCGTCTGTTTAGTACCACACTCAGCTGACTTGATACAAACAAGTATTTCTACCATTTCTAGTCTTTTTTTTTTAGGGTAAGCACAGATGGCTCCCTGAATGGCCACTAAAGGTGATGCAGGCTATAATGGCTGATGTGCTGTGTATGTGGGACACTGGTACAGCCCATTAAAGCATTTCAGCTGCTGCAAGCACAGCTGAAAAGAGCCACCAGCAGTAACATCTACATTGCAGCTGTGTTGAATTCAATCACTGCTTGACAGCCTTAAGCTATACAAAACCAATGTATTTTTTGTCCATCGAAACCTTATCCTAGGGCTACCTTATTAAAAAGGGTTAAAAGTTTTTCTACCACAACAAAGGGCCCTCCTTAGTTTACCAGATTGCTTAGCCACAGATTAACATCCTGGAAAAACTGTGAACAGAGAAATAAACGACATTTTCAAATTACACTTAAATATCCAAAAACGTCAAAATCAGACTGGATATTACAGCATCAGTATCTACATGCTCTCACATAATAATCAGCATCATCTAAAATATTACCCCTTTCATATTGGAATTATATCACAGAGGATTCAGTTTGTAGCATTTTCTCACTTATACAAAACCTTACTGAGGAATTAGAAGACATAACTACCTTATGCAATATATATACATATATAGGGAAGAATTATCTCATGCACAGATAACTATACAACCACACAGAACACCACCACAGAAAGCATCCCAAACCAAGACATGTGACTTGGACTAATGCCAGCAGATCCTGCACTACACCACCAGCTTGCTACCGTGTAGGCAATGGAACGACAATCTTAGACCTAGACTAAGCGTGAGCTGAGACCAGTTTTCTTAACATTCTAATTACTACACCCCTTTAATTACTAGCCAACATAACTTCTGCAGCTGTTATATTGCTAGGAAGCTAACACTAAAGTTTGATATTTGGTGTTTCATGATGATTCTTACATGTTTACCATCAATATTTTCAACCTTTTCTTTAGCTGAGGCTTTGAAACAAATATTGGAACAGAACTCAAAATAAATAACACTTACTAGTTTCTGAGGAGGTTCATCTTCATCATCTAACTTCTTCCTTTTTAATCGGCCACCCTGATTACCATTATCAACTTCTTTGTCATTTTCAGTGGAGTGCACTGTACCTGAAGTTGAACTATCACCTTCTCCACCTGAATATAACTGATTATCTGAATCTGCCTCTAAAGTATGTGGGGTTTTTTCCACTTCTTCATCCAAACTCTTCTCTTCTTGCCGTTCTTCTGTCTTGGTTAAATCAGCCATTTTTGACAAGTTAGTCTCCTTGTCCATTGATCAGAATGGAAACCTATAGAAGGGAAAAAAAATTCCAATTAATTGTAGCGTTGAATTTCACTTACTCATATTTATGCTCATGACTTTCAACCATAATACTGCCATTATAATAACACGCCTTTTCCCTAGAGAACAGATAGATTTCACATTTTACTAGCTATTACATAAAAAACGTATAATAAAACATGAGGAATATGAACATACTCTCATTATACCATCAAGTTAAAAGTTTCCTTTTCATGTTTGAGTCTCTTAGCTGTCTTTACTGACTGGACTACAAAGTATTACTGGTTTTGATCCTGTAATCTCCCTTTTTCCCCTCTCCATAAAAAGTAAGCTAGAAATCACTTTATGTTTAGAAATACAAGCTGACAGAGTTCATCAAGTCAGTAACTTCAGTATTTAAACTCTTATGTTTTCAAATGGATGCCCTCAAAGAAAAAAATCAAGGTGGTTCTTAAGTGCAAATTTTCACATCAGCTGAAGAGTTTCAGGTTTGCCCAGAATATCCACTATGCCTCAAGCCTAACCTAACACTAGGAGTCTTCAGCTCTACTTGGCTATGTCTCCACAAACATCTATACATGCTGTAGAACGGTAAATCACAGCTATAAGGCTCATCAGTCTCCAGCACATCCCAGTCTTCTCTACACCATCATCAGAAGTAGGGTACATACTTTTTACTGAGGTAAAGGAGAGAATAATTTGTCGCAACTTCTTCTAAAAGTGGCCTATTTCAGGGTAACAAGTGCGCTCCACCGTGGCCAGGCTTCACTCGCCTAAGGGCCAAAAAATACACAGAACAGCTCTCCTCAAAACCGACAGTCTCAAACTATAACTTATAGCAATAACTTTTCCACCACCATGCAACAGCCTCTGACTCACGCCTCCAAAGAACTCCCTTTCTCATTCTCCCTCGGCTGCTCCCAGCACTTCACCAGCTGCTTTTAAGGCCTAAATTGAGAAACCGCAGCCAGCTGCGGCGCAGGAGGGGGAGCTGGGGTGGAGGGGTGGCAGCGCCTTCGGCAGAAGGAGCGGAGAATTCAAAGGGCTCGCGGACCAGGAAGGGCGAAGAACCGACAGAGGCTGCGGCGACGCCGCCCGCCCCGGTAACGGCCTGGGCCCCTCAGGACTTCCAACTGACTTACGCCGGGCTGCGATGCGGGAGGCAGCGCGTCCCGAGGCCGGCAGGCAGGGACCCCGCGGCAGGGCGCCGCTGGGGCCGCAGGAGCCCACGAGGCCCGACCCTACCGCACCGAGGGGCGAATCCCGCGCCACCGCGCAGCCGCCCGCCGGGTCCCCGGCGCAGCCGTTACCGATTGGCGACGGCCATTGGAGCACCGCGCGCCGCCGCCGCCGCCGCCCCCCTCTCCTCTCTCAGCCCCTCCCACCCGCGAGGCCGAGGTCCCGAGGCCCGCCTCCCGCAGCACGCGCAGGGGAGAGCCCCACGCCACCCGCCCGCTCCCGCGTCTCCCGGTGGTCCCTATATCCCCTCCCCCGGACCCTTCATTCCGGCCCGGCCCGCGACCCCGCCGCCGCGCCGGGCCGCCCGGGAAGGCGCACGGCACTCACCGAGCCGAAGCCTGCGCCATCCTGTTTGCGGAAGTGACGCCACGGCGGCACGCACGCCGTTAGGAGAGGAAAGCGTCACGTCCGGGGAAGGTGAAGGCGGAGGGCAGGGCGCTGCGCTCGCGTGAAACGTGACGGGGCTCGGCTAGAGGCGGGGGAAGACTACAAGCCCCAGAAGGCCCCGCGGCGGGGCGGGGGTGCCCGCGCCTGCCCAGTGGGGTCCTGCCGGGCCTCAAGGTGATGGTGGGGACGGGCGGCGCTGCACGTTGCCCTCCCGCGCACACAGGGCGGGTAGGGGGGAGGTGAGGAGAGCGGGGACCGTTGGTCAACCGGCGGTCGGCGCCTCTCCGGGCCCGTGAGGAGGAGCGGTGGCTTGGCCACAAGGTACCTGCTGGGTGTGGACGAATCGGGGGTTGTCGGTGGGGCGGACTCCTCCCGGAGCTCCCCTGGACGGGATGTGGTGGGGAGGGGGCGCGGCCGCTGACGTTCAAGGGACGGCGGTGGCGCCTGGTGGACAGCGGCAGAACCTCTGGGCGCCGGGCAGGGTCGCCCGCCGCCTTTAATTGCCCCCCACCCCCGGCTTCTTTTGCTGCCGCGGTCCTGGGCGATTGGGTCGTGATAGACCCGCGGCAGTCGGTGGCCGGGAAGGACGGTCCGCACAGAGGCGCCGGGGCGGAATGCCTTCTTGGGGCTCCCTGCCGCCTTCTGGGCTGTTTTGTCTAACGCCAGTTCTGCCGCCGTCTCGTCTGAGGGGAAAAATGTCGGCCGCGCGTCTCCTGACAGTTACGCTGTTGAAGGGCCGTGGTTCGGGCATGTTCCTTACCATGTTTCTTTCCCGGGACAACTGATTTTCTGCACGTCTTGACTTTTAAGACTACTTACAGTGTCTCTACAGATATTTTCTTGCCTAATGGACGTTTTGTACGGTTTTTGGTGACCCGCCTGTGGCACGTGACAAATGCGAGCAATGTGCTGGCTCCCCTCAGGAGGGGAATCTCAGAACCGAGAAATCCGGTTTTTGCTCCTCTTATCTTTGCGCTGGTACAATTACATTTTCTTGATCCTGAGCTTTCAGCCCCCTTTTTCGCTTCCACTAGCCCTTTTTTTCATATGGACTGGTTTTGCAGGCCCATGAATTCACAAGGGGCAGTGGCTGGCTGAATGAAGCACAAACCTCTTAACAAGGTTGCATATAGTTACGATTCTTGTTAGTAATCTCCTTCTGGTAATTATCTCTGAGAGTTATCCAGGGAGTCAGACTATGGAAAGTTGTAAATGGTTTAGATAAGGCTGTTAGATCATGTAGGACATTTATACTTTCAAGTCAAATGTGGGTTTATATCAGATACTATAAAATACAAGTTCAGCCTTGTTCATCTCCATATCTGAAATCCCTACTACAAGCTGGCCCACAAGAGGAAACATGAATTTGGACACAATGAAGTGTCCTAGAATTCTTTACCAAATCTAATTCTTAAGCAGGCTCCACCTGAAAGTGTTCCTCAGTTTACCTAAACCCCACTGTATTACTGCTGTTACAAGTATAATCATAAAATGCTTTTCCAAAGTTTTGGTGCTTTAGGATGAGAGGTTAAGGAACGGATTTCTAATTTGGAATGTGTCGTGCTGCCTGTGCCATTAGTTTATGTGACTTGCAGCAGCTGCTGTGTGGGAAATGCATGCAAAGAGGGTATGTCTCCCCCGATGGGACTGACAGCAAATGTTTATGTCCTTTTCTGTTCAAAGGCTGCTTGAGGTAAAAGGGGTATGACTGGCCTCTGTGGCTACATTATTGAATTGCACTAGCAGCTCGAGAAGCACTTCCATCAGGGAGGAAAAAAAAAAACGTTGGATGGTTTGGGTAGGTGGATATCAGATGGCTTGCACATGGCAAAAACTGAGTAGGCAAATTCAGACTGTTAAGGGCATGTTAGGTATGTGAGAAGTTAAAGATTGGTCTAGCACGACTGTCTGCAGATCTACTTATCAGACTATAGCAGCTGGTTAGAACAGGTTCAATCTGCTTTTTTTTTTTTTAAAGGATCTCTGTCATTATCATAGAATAATTTGGGTTGGAAAGGACCTCTGAAGGTTATCTAGTCCAACCCCCCTGCAGTAAGCAGGAGCACCCTCACCTAGATCAGGTTGCTCAGAGCCTCATCAAGCCTTACCTTGAATATCTCCGGGGATGAGGCCTCAGATACTACCCTGGGCAACCTCTTCCGTTTTTCCACCACCCTCGTGGCATGGTAAAGAATTTTTTCTTAACATCTAATCTAAATCTGTTCTTCTCTAATTTAAAACAATTGCCCCCTCATCCTATCACTACAAGCCCTTATCAACGATCCATCTCCAGCCTTCCTGTAGGCCCCCTTCAGGTACTGGAAGGATTACCCTGCTTAAATGATCTTTTCTCTTGGTAAACTGACTTAGCTCTGTGTGTGTGCTTAGAGGCATTGCTAAGGAATTGAAGTGTGTTTTTCCAAGACAGAGAGTTCTCAATGTCTCCTTATCTCAAATAACAGCCCTCAGTTTACATCTTGACACATTTCTGGATTTGTAAGGCATTCTGACTGGCCTTGAAGATAAGGCCGTAACAAATTCAATTACAGAAGCAGAAAGAGCACTGATTTTTAAAATTTAAAACTACTAGCTTAACCCATAACATTCCCTGAATTAATTTAGTTTTGCAGATTGGGAAGAAGATCCAACATAGTTTTTGTTGCTGTTGGTACGCTGTGAGCACAGATCTTAGAGGATGAACTTCGAAAATCGGATACTGAAGCAAGTTCAACATCAGTCACCAATATTTCATTATTAAGAATGGAATAAAACAACTAGAAGAACTGTAGTCTGGGCCCAAAACATGATTGAAGTTTTCCAGAACAGTAAAGTATCATCACAATAGATCATAAGGATTTTACCTTGATACTCTGATAGGTGGCTACCTAGTTCTATCACTTGAGGTCAAGGATCAGCCTCAGGGGCAAGGATTATTAATGACTACAGTACATCTAGCACATTATTTGACTTGAGACAAATAGCTTGTGTGGTATGGCAATAATAAGGAAAAAAGGATATGGGTCAGGTTACAGGACTCTTTCTTAATTTTTAAATATTGTATTGTGATACCTCAAAAAACTACAGTCCCTAACAGGACTAAATGTCCCTGCCATTATGGTACCATTACAGTAAGAGTAGAAAGTTACTATTCAGTTAAAAAATCCTTATTATCTATTGTGATACTTTCCTAAATTTCATTGGTCTTATGACTACACTACAAGTGTGTTAAGTCAAATATATTCTGCTCATATTAAGACTTTGTCACTTCAAACTCTAAGGAAAATTACGGTTTAGTCAGGTGTTGGTAGCCAGGGTGGTGTGCCTAGTTATGTCAGTCCTCCCACCTTTTGTCTGTCTTGGTAAGTAAGCAGTCAGTTCTTCTTGAAGGCACTGGATTATGCAATAGGGCTTTACCCTCATAGATGTCTAGACTTCTGCAGAGCAAGAAGCCGTGATCTAAACAGGTCTGGTCCTTTCTAGACCATTTACTTCCATCACTCAATTCTCCCTGCATCATCCTCAAACTAGCTACCCATTGCATGCCATGACATTGATCCTTCTAAACAAAGACATCTGAATGGTAAAACTCAAACTTACTCTGTGCACATTGGAAAATGAAGGTGCTGCTTAGCTGGCATGTAGATTTTAATGTCATGGATCTACTGAGCTTTTCCAAAACCTAACCTTGACTAACTTTATATAAAAAACAAAACAAGAAGTTGTGTGACTGTGATTGTCTTTGTAGGGCATCATAGCAGATGATCCTCTACAACTCTGGGAACTTGTGTAGCCTATGCATGTGGAGTGGGATGAGGGGGGGGAATGGGGGTTAATACAGTCAGGTGCTCATGAACAAATTATGTAACAGCAGTAGTTTTTTCAAATTGATTGGATTTTTGTTCTAAATAAAAAGATTAGATAGAGTGGCTTTAAGATCCTATAAGTTTGTTCCAAAAGTGGTTGTGGAACAGTTGAAGAGGATGTTGAGTTGGATCTTGTAATTGTAGTGGTAGCACCTAAACTCAGTGTGTACCAGCCAGTTAAGTATTGATATTTTGTGTATTTAAACGCATATTTTGCTGGTCTTAAAATTTGATGGCATCTTTTACTTCCCACTCTCTCAGGCCATAGGATAGTACTTTCTGATGGTGCGGTGTTTCTGTGCTGTTTGTCACATTTCATAGAATGCAGTGTGCTTTCCGAGGTGGCAGTGTTGTAGTCACAGGATTCCTTTCTCCATTTGACTACAGCAGTCTAGCAAATCTGCTACTTCAGACTGAGCAGGAGTATTATTAAGGTGCTATTACTGAAGTCCTGTCAGAGTTGCTTCTGCTGTAAAGAGACAGCTACCAGGGTCTGATGCTCTTTCAGACACTTGGAGATGGTGTCATTTTGTTGTTACCATGGCTGTCAACATTAGCAATCATGTCCTCTATGCAGAAGATTCTATGTAAGGCATTAAATTGAATAGTGGGCAAGAAAGTTTATCCACTCCTGTATCAAGACTTGACAAAAATAATACTTCTTGTGTAAGAACAGTTCACATTCATTTGTAGGGATGTAGAGAAGAGCATTTACTAAAAACTAGATGAAAAGTGTGGTTTTGAGCATGTGTGTGTTCTGTAAATGTTATGATCATCCTCTTCACACATAATTTTTCAATATATTCTGATTGATACTACACATATTTCCCCATATGGACAAGTTTCAATTCACAACAGAGAATTCAACGCTTACTTTGAATATTTAGAAAAGAATTCTACTGAAAGTGAATGTCTGCCAATAGTAATTCTGCTGAAAAATGAACGCTCAGTATTTTTGCTGGGAAAAATGTCAGCTTTTCAGTGTTTGAAAATGTAAAATAAATGTGATGGGAGAATAAAAAAAAACTCAAACTTAATTTTTCCACTGTAAAATCTGTGAATTATTTTATTTCAAATTATTTTGGTTGGGGTTTTGGACATTTTTTTTTCAGTTTATGATTGGTTTACATTTATTCCTACTTTGTAAGGCTTCAGAGCTTTTCCTTGAATGTGTTTGGTGTTGGTTTTTTTTTAAAGTCTTATGAGCAGTTTGGGTGAACTGATGGGTGAAAGACTTGTTACTTGGTTAAGATTAAGTGTTTTGTAATATTTTGACTTAACATAATTTGCATTTAAGATACAATTTCCAGTACTGTCCATTACAGTTGGGTTACAGAATCCAAATCATGAATAGCGGGCAGTCTTGAGTAAGCTCAAGTTCAGTTTTGTCTGCAGCCTTCTTTTGTTTTTGATCACTCTGGTAGTGAAGAGAGATGTGCGCATCTGCTCTAACCTCTGAAGACAGGCAGCAGAACCTGATGAAAGAAATACCTGAATCCTGAACATAGAATTACTAGTCATGTTTCTAATCCTTTCCAGCATGTGTAAAAATGTAGTTAAAACTTTTGAGATGCTCAGTGAAAGCTGAAAGAGGTGAGCAGTCTGACAGAAGTTCAGTGAACTATCAGGAGTGGAGATCCTAAGAGATTCTCAAACAATATTTTGGTTAAGTTAAGAAAGCCTATCCATGTTTTTATTTATTTGTTGGTGTTTAATATCTAACCCCTCAGCAGTTCAGTTGTGGGTTTTTTGTTGTTTTGTTTTGTGTTATTTTTCTGAGGGTGTTCAAAGCCACGTGGAAGAAACTACTCACTTGAGTCTTGCTTATGTGAGTTACCTTTTACAGCCCCTTTTAGTTATTTAGCAGAAGTTTCCTACTGCTTTGTATACCACACCACTGCACACCCACATCCACACACCTCCATCTTAACAGCCCTCTGGCTGAAAACCCTCTGACAGAAAACCACAGCTGTTTTGAGAGGAGTGAACTAATGATCCATTGGGAAATACAGGACAACACAGGCTCCTAGGGGTTGCTTGGCAAAGTTATGTAATGAGTGGAATAGAAAGCACCAAAAATTAGATCCCATGTTGATGATTAACTTGAAATGTAACATTCAGAAAGACAAAATTATAATCGGGACTACAGCCCATGCTTTACATGAATAAAGGGCTTTCTTAACCCTTTTAGTATAGGTGTATATGCCTGTTTTATAGATAACATCTAAAAGCATAACTTCCTAACTTACTGCAGAAGTGACAAATGACCAAAAAATAAAATTGGTACTTTAAAGGACATTTTTCCCCCTCCCTTGACATGTGCCTGTTATAGAAGAGGCAGGGGTGCTGTGGGACCAACACAGAAAATGATCCAGCAAATTCACACTTGTCAAAAAAAAAATCTTTGGAGAGTGAAAATCTTCAGTAATATTGAGTAAATAAGAGGTGTACTTACGTGAAAATTCAGTAGGGGGCACAAGGAAACTTTAAATTCCAAGAACGAGAGGTAGCTGTTCAGCACTGCAAACTAGGTAAATAGTTTAAAGATGGAATAGAATTATTAAGGTTGGAAAAGGCCTCCTAGATCATCAACCATCAGCCCAACACCACCAGCCAACTAAACCATGTCCTCAAGTGCTACGTCCACGTCTTTTTAATAGCATCGGTTATTAAAGCCACAGTTCTGAAGAGCAGAATGCACTATCCATAATTGTGATGCTTTGTTTTAGACGAATTAAAGAGAGAACATTCACGCTTTCGTGTAATGCCTCTCTGTGTGCAAGCTTAAGATCTAATGCCTTCCAAAACAGGAAAATGGGGATACCAGTGTCATGTTGACTGGATGCAGATGAGCTGTCAAGCCTTCTGTTTAGCCTTCCAAATCTATAACTTAACACATTGGCACTATATTACGTTCTTCTGCTTTATTTGCCTACTGAACCAATGTTCAGACTTACTAATCTCTACAAGAACTTTTTTTTCTTCCTAAAGCTACTTTTTGTTGTGCTTTCTAGTACTTAAGTATCAGAAGATTGTGGTAGTGAAGATTGCTGCATTTGTAAGGACCCTGTGAGAGTTTATTTTACTTTCTTGACTTAACAAAATTTGTTTCAGCTAAAGTAGTTAAGATAAAATAAGGGTTAAAAAGTTGTTGGCTTGTCTCCACTTACATCAGTATTGAACTGCAGTAATATGATCATTTTAAAAATAATAGCATTTACTAAATGAAGATGTAGAGATTAATGGAGGTGCAAAAGGGTTAATGTTTTAGGATAGTTTGTCTACAAGAATTTCCTCTTTATAATGTAATGATTTTTTAACCAAGATTTTAATAAATTTCACAATGACTTACTTTGCTATGCTGCCTTTAACCTAAAATGTGGTGTTAGTTTTTTTAGACAGCTCTGGATGGTAGGTAAGATTAAACAGCTAGTGATGCCCAAACTTCAAATTATAACTGAGTTTCTTAGTTATATATGAATAGCAGATTGTATTTGGGACACTGCAAAAGTCAAAATATGAATTCTAAATGCTCATCTATACACTCTGAAAGTACTAATACATAGAATGAAAAGTCCCTATAAACTGTCTTTTTCCTGCCCATAGGTAGAAACTACATGCTATGCTGAACCATTTCAGTTACTAAGGTTTCTAGTTATATTTTACATTGAGTTTAGGAAAAACAGTGATACTTTGTGTGAATAGTACTATTATTTAAATTATTTTCAAATGGGGTTTTGTTTATT
The DNA here is from genome assembly GCF_003957555.1 of Calypte anna. NCBI lineage: Eukaryota > Metazoa > Chordata > Aves > Apodiformes > Trochilidae > Calypte > Calypte anna. Next base: position 97,591,985 of record NC_044245.1, read on the forward strand.
AGCTTGGCAAGGTGCTTTTTTTGAAAGTATGCTGTCAGTAAGTCCTTGAAAAGAACAATTTAAATCTGAAAACAATTTTTCATAATTTTAAATTATATTTAGTAAAAATGTAAGCAATACAGGGGGGGGGTTATTAGTGTGAGCTGTTTGGATGAGATGTACTGCTTTTTATGTACTCTGAAAGCTGAGCTGGAAAGGATTTCTGAAAACTTGTCCTTTCAAAATTCTTCTGTAGTTTGTTTTTTTTTTTTTAACAGTAACGGAACAAGTAAAAATACTTTAAATTAATCCATATTTACAGACTGTCTTGAGTGAAAATAAGCCATTATAGTCTACCTATACTAAACCTGCAATTCCCTCCGGTGCTTTCCGACCTCTTTCACAAAAGAATTTATATTAACATTTTTGCCATCCTCTATACACCTTCATTTTTAAATCTAATTTATGTGGTAGCTCAAAAAAAGGCAATTGTAGCAGAGTAATTGTTTCTATACAAATGACCCTGATGAAAGTTTCATTTGGCAGCCTCTCTGCCATGATTTCTCTTCCTAACAAGACATCTAGAGCAGCCTTTGCTGTACCTGTATTGGTCTAGGTTGTTACTTTTTTGTTCCCATCATCCTGTTTTTCTTTTTGCATAAAATATTAGCACACATCCAAAAACCATGAATTCGTGCTAGTCACACAGACCAACTGTGACATGAAAAGCATCTGAACCTTTGTTGTCCTGGGGAACAAAAGCAAGTCTGATCTCTACTTCCTAGTAATTATTTGAAGGCAAATTTATCAGGGCAATGCAAGAGTTAGGGTACTCTTGCAGTACATCAGGTTTATGCCAAAGCTGATCTAAATTATATCAGAACTACAAAAGTTTCCTAAAAAAAAAACCCCTCTAGCACTGTAACTGGAAGCTGATCTATACTTTTCCTCCAGAGGCCACTAGAGCACTCCATTTATGTCATAGGGATTATTTAATAGCTTGTTGCAGGACAGACGTGCCCTCATGAACTGAAGGGATGTCCAAGAATCCTAACCAGGAGTATGTCCTGAATAGCCAAACTCTCTCTGCTCAGTTTACAGCCAGCTGGAGATACTACTAAATGGTTAGCCAGCATATGACAGCACTGAAGAGTACACCTTATTCCAGAAGTGTTTGTAGATTGTTTCATAGTTTCTTACTTGCATTCTGTTCAGTTACTGACCACATGCAGAGAACTGCTGTATTTATCCTGACAGCTGCACTTTTATCCTTGAAGTATTTTTAAGAGAAAGCTAATGTAGAAATCTAAGATGCTTTAAAGCACCTTCTGCCCTAGCCCACCTCCTACTCCACCTGCAAAATTCTCATGCCACAGACCATCTGCTTGGTATCTGAAGCTTCTAGCTTCTGTCCTTTTTTATGCCTTTGCAGCATTGTGCAGCAGCACAAAAAGAAGGAAATACACTAAAATGAAGAAAAAACTTTTAAAAAATATTTACATTTGATAATATTTAGGTTTACTGTCCTTACTTCCTTAAAATGTTAGTGGTTTTAACAACCAAAGTTACAGGGATAATTGTAAAGCCTGTATAGTTCCAGTATTTCCGTAACAAAAGTATTTTACTTAGAGAATAAAACTGTGTCTTGAAACCATCAGCTTTCTCCTGTTGCCTCTTGAGTACACAGGGTACTAGGAACTTGTTTTCACTGACTGCATGTTAAAGGGCAGATTTCTCTGCTCATCTTATGTTTTAAAGAGATCAAACAAACTACTTGCAGTTTTGTATTTGTTTTGATCTCCATCTGCACTTTCAGTTGTCTGTCCTGTTTAAGATTTGTTTGCAATGTTGAGCCAAGTTATTAAAATACTACAATTGGGCAGCTCCACCCATCATTCCTTTAACATAACTCATTTCTTTAAAATTAATTTACAGAGAGTATGTCATATTAATCTTATTTTATTGATTTGCCTTGAGAAAAGCCCATTAGCTAATGAGTTCCGAGTCCATGTGAGGATAAAGGAACAATAAAATTGTGGCAGGTCTAATCAGTGGACCTGGTGATTCCTCTGCTTTAAAGCCATTGGTGAGATTCAATTTTTGTTTCATAGGGTGCACCTAACTGTGCACAGAGGCCTTGAAAGTAATGTTCTGATCACAGCTATGTTGGTTACTGACTGACGAGTGCTGAACACACAGTAGCGACCCATTGCTTCTTCACACCCCCTGAGAAGCCATTTCATACCCCAGTGTTCTGCAGCCGTTGCAATGAATCAAAGGTGTGGTACTGGTGTTACTGTTGTGCTGTCAGTAGGTGCTGTAAGACAGCAAAACCTACTGAAAAATGCCACTATATATTCACTATATAGAATGGGAAAATTCAGAAAGACTTGTTCAGTTTCTTCTTTCTCTGTACAGAAGAATGAACTCCTATCAAGGCTGTTGAAATGCAGATTCCTGTTAATACTAATGAAGCAAAATCAAAGTGCTGAGTATGTTTTTTCCCCTGTCTGTATGATAACAATTTTCAAACCTTGTTTGGAACAGGTATTTTCAGTAGGGTACCATGCACTGAAAACATATGAACAGTGCAAGTCTGACTCAAGAGCTTTCAAATTCCCACAGATGGATAGGTATCCTTTGCTGAGTCTGCTGCCTGTTGTGAAAATCTATTTATGGTAGATAATCAGTATTGTGTATTGGTGAGATGAGAAAACAGTCCTATCTCTCAGGGAAGAAGTAAGTGGCAATAGACCAGCAATGCAGTTGTCTTCTTCCAGTTTGTTGTTACAATGTCTATAAATCAGTAGTATATGACAGTGCTGTCTTAACACTTGATAGTTGCTGAGTATTTTCACTACTTTTTGACAATCAGTTGCATTTGGATCTAAGACGTCAGCAAGAACCTTTGCTTCGCGTAAAACCAGAAATATGCAAGCAGTTGCTGCTTCCAGTGAATTCCTAGAGAAGATTGAGTGGTTGAGAGGAAGTACCTGTAGCTGATTTACTGCTCTTGTAAGCATCAGTACTTCCACTAAGTTTGTAACTCAATGGGAGTGAGTAACTTCTTGCTTATATCAAGACAAGGGTTCCTTTTTCCCTATTGATACAATACCTCTTCTTCTTGTGGAGTTCAACAAAAGTGTCTGCTTCACATGCAAGGCAGAGATTCCCAGGGAGTTTAAAAACATTCCTTCAGTATTTCTTCCATATCAAACACTGTAATTCCAGTAATTGAAGTTAATTAAAGCACCTTAATGTAAAAATGTCTAGAAAACATACAGGCAGGAATATCCCAACAGATGCATTTGGGCTATGAAACTTTTTTTTAAGGAGAGAAACAGTAATTCATAGTTCATGAATTTCTGAGTTACAAGGATAAATATCTCCCATTAACATGTCAGTATCCAAAGGGGAATTTATATCAATAATTTCTTCAACCAGCAAGGGTTCAGGCTGACCAAAAATCTTCATACTGTCAGTTTTCTGTTGTGGCTGTTTCTCTAAATATGTCTTTTTTCTACTTTGGCAGAGTTATCAGTATGTTTGAAAGGTGGAGAACTAGTGTGAGAGTTGCAGCTTTTTGAAGATACAAAGCTTGTACTTTTTTTTTTTCTCCCATATCTGGAAATTAATAAGAGGGTACGTATGGCTTGTTTTAAATTCTGCCTGTGTTATGAATTATTACTAATTTTTCAGCAGCTTAGACAATTTCACTATCAAAAAGCCTGATTTAAATATATCTGAAGCTATAGGTGAAAGGGAAGCAGACATAAAGACAGCAGTGGCGTTTCAATTAAACTTGCATGATTTCTACTTTGGATCAAGAATTGTTAAGAAAATTAAAAACATAAAATCATCAGACTCAGAAGTTGGCATTTAACTGAATTAGCTGGCACTTGTTACGTAAAATCAGTTGGTGACACTTTTTTCAGAGGGAAGGGAAATCAGTTCTGTAACTTGTAGTCATTGTATAAAGGAAGGGATAGAGTATTTCATTCAGTAGTTCAAAGCATGTACTTGAGATCTGGTAGTGGTGTGGGAATTACTTCTGGAGGTCTATATGTGCCAAACAAGATTGCTGTCTTGTGGGGAGTCGTTCTGTAATTCTTCTGAACTGTCAGGAGTAACTGTTAATCATAAGCTGTAAAATCATAAAGTTAACAAAGTTGTCCACAGTTTTAAACATTCTTTGCATTGTAATATTTCTGAAATTGCAGTTCAGTTTTGCTTCTGCTAATACATGACATTAAACAGTACCATTGCCCTTTATAACAGATATAAGCTGGCAGGCTTTTATAGGTTGCCTTGTTACTATTAAGCTTACTGAATATTGATTGATTATGTATTATTATTGAATTTGTTTTTACTGTAAAAACTTTGATCCTCAGCTCAAAATAGTATAGAACATGAAAAATTATACCAAAATGAAGAATATATTTACACCAAAAATTAATTTTAATTGCACCTCTGAGTTCATACTACATTTATATAGGCTCAAAGGAGCACTCAAACTATCAGTTGCTACTAGAAGTGAAGTTTCAGGGGTAACTTTTTAACACTTGTGCCATATGATGCAGATAAAAGCAGGAGATAGCACTAAACATATAAAATGTTTTTAGAGAATAGAATGAGCGTTTTAGCTGTGAGGAGCAGAGTGTGTTAACTAAAGGGCCCATTTTAGTTCAGTGTTAAAAAAATGAGATCTAAAATCAATTGTTTAATTTTAGAAGGTAACAGTTTCTGCAAAGTGAGATAAGGAGAACCTTTTAAAGTAAAAGGATATAAATCAATTTAAAATTTGAGCATTCCAGATGTCATTGGAGCAGACAGAAATTAGATTCTTGAAATGGACTGCCCAGAGAATCACGATGTAGATGAGACTTCAGATGTTTACAGTTGGATGTGGTGATCTTAGAGGTCTTCCTGCGTTTCTTGAAATCAGTTTGTTTATTCTTTTCTTCTTGTTTCTTCTCTACAGAAATTTCAGCCACACTTCATCAAAATGCAGCGGAGTCTGCTACATACTGCATCTCAGCTGGCGCATGGGACATGTTTGGTTTTTCCTCACTCTAGTATCTTCCAGTGCTTAAGAGGACAGTCCTTGTCTGATGTTGGATGCAAAGTGATTTTGGCACTGGACACTCCTAAACGATGTCTTCATGCAGGTGCAGTGCACTTTGCCTCAAAGAAAAGTACTTCATCACAACCAGCAGACACTCCTCACAAAGCACCAGAAGAGAGAAATCCTTTGACTTTGGCAACTGATACACCCAAGCAGGGCCCTGTAGAGTCACTTTCTTCAGAACCTGATCCATTAGAAGACAAATCAATTAGTCTCGTTCAGAGATTCAAGAAAACTTTTAAACAGTATGGAAAAGTCATGATTCCAGTGCATCTTCTGACTTCCACTGTATGGTTTGGATCCTTTTACTATGCAGCCATGAAGTAAGTTGGTATTTTGCTGGAGTGCCCGATACTGCTGCTAAATTGAGACTGCCCTTCAGAAGTCAGATAAATTATTACATGTTAAAAAGTGCCTCTATATGTAATAGGGAAATGAGGCTACATTCTTAACTGAAGCATAAGATGAATATTGAAAGTATATAGAATTAATGAGTGTCAGGTACATACTGCTATCATGTAGTTATTGCTGTGTATGAGATAGGTTGCTAACATTTCAAGGAATGCTCATCTCAAAATATGCATGGATGTAAACATGCATATTAATTGAAATCAATAGTAACAAGGTAGTGATAAGGATTTGGAATCCTGATTATGATTTTTTAGGTGAGATCTCTGTAGACCTGTTCTTTTTTCACTGTTGTACTTCAGGAGTATTTCACCACTTCCTCTCCCCCTTCCATCCCCAATCCTCCATCACTGGCCTTTAATGTTACTCACTTCATTCTGAGCTCCTCGCAAGTCATGTGTACGTTTTCCTTTTTTAATTCCTTTTTCCTGTCTTTCCTGCTATTGACTGAAAAAAATTGCTACTTTAGGCCAGACTTTCTAAATGGAAATCAAATATTTTTGTGGCTAAAAAAAGAGATAAATTAAGTATTCTAATTTTAGGGGTTTTGCAGCTATAGCGTGTGCCGGATGTTGTAATGGAAAATGGTATTAGAGAAAAAAACCCAAAACTTCATACCAACTATGACTTGCTAGTTCAGATGGAAGAGGTTTTGCCTGTCTGCAAGTGGTTTGCTAAATATGAGTAAATATTTATCCATGGCTTGCTAGTGTTGTATATTTAGTAGTAGAAAGCTTGAAACAACCATGTTTGTGGCAGCAAGGATGGGGCTTTGACATCAGAATGCCTTGCCACACAAGTGTTTGTTTTAGTTACTCTAACCAGCTGGCATCATTGCCCTTTCTAGTAGCTATAGATCCAAATGTCACTCTATATTTAGCTGGTGTCAGAGGAATAAAGGTCTTGAGCTATAAAAATATTTTGCTTTGGATTAATTCAGGTTGATGCTTACATCGAGATATTTCAGAACGAGTGAAGATTACTTTTCTTGAAACACTGAAGTTAGCTGCTAAAATAGGTATTTGACTGATAAAAACAACTGAAATATTCAACTAGAAACTAATTATAACAAAGCTTCAGTTTCTCATGCAACAGGAGCATCAACCTCTTGAAGCAGAAAAATAATTTCCAGAATGACTGCTCATGATACAAGACTGAGCAGTTGTGGTTTATGAAATAACAGTTAATGCTGTCTTTCGGATCTTACTAGTTCTCCATTTTCTGCTCAGGGGAGAGGCCATCAAATTGTAGGTTCTAGTGACTGTTGGTAAATGAGAGCCTGTTATTGTTCCTCATGCTAAAGTGATCACATGCGTAGAAGAATGCTTTAAATATTAGGTAGAAATGGGTAATGATACTAATAATACAACTTCTCTAAATAGAAGTCACATCTTCTATAACTGCATGTAGCTTTCTCCTGTCATATAAAGACAGGCTGTCTTTTAATTTGGTGCTGATGTTAGCTTCCCTGGCTTTCAAAGAGAAAGAGCTTGTGATAGGAGTTCTCCCCACCCATTTTGCCACCTTACTTTGACAAGGTACAACAACTGGATACAAAACCCCTGAAGTCTTGTCCGTATGGCATGTTGCTTCCTTTTCTTTTGCCACATTCCATTTGTTTGGTATATGAATGGAGGACACTGAAGTACGTATTCTGTGTTTCTGGGCATGTTGCAGATTAATTCAAAATTTTAAAAAGAAAAAAATAATAATTTTAGGCAAAACAGAATATGAAGTTGAACCTGCGTAACTGGAACCTGAGTAGCTGTCTTACCACCATTGTATCTGTTTACCTCCAAACATAATAAACTGAGGCACAGGTAAGTTAGTAGCTACTCAGCTGAACAGGGATCAGATAAATGGGTCACCTCTTGGAATGGTGAAAAGAACAGTATTTTCCTGTATGTACAGAAGTATAAATCCTGTAAGTATATTTTTTAGATTAAGAAATACTTTGCAATGAAAGTACAAAGTTGATGTAGTAGCGTACACAGAAATCACTGTTCAGGTTTCAAGGTCCAATTCACGTTGCCAATTCTTTTCTCTTTTATAGAGGAGTGAATGTTGTTCCATTCCTAGAGCTGATTGGCTTACCAGACAGCATAACAGACATCCTGAAAAATTCTCAGAGTGGAAATGCACTAACTGCATATGCACTGTATAAAGTAAGTATAATTACAGGTTGTAAATAAGATTTAAATCTTGCTTGGTGAACTAAACAAGATTTATTTTTTTGCAGCAGAAAGAATTAATGTTGTTTTTTCTTTGTTAGCTACGTGGGCATTTGTTTGTGTTGTAAAAATACTCACGTGAAAGTTGATATGAGCTCAGTGTTCCATTACGGAGTCTATCTGCATTTCTCAATTAACTTTTGTTTGCTGCAGAACTATGGTCTACCTGAGAGATTTAATTACAATTAAGTTATTCCTCTGTATCGCTGACATAATTAATAGGTATAAAGAGGTAGAGTCTAAACACCTCATGATTTCCAGATAGAAGTACAGTTATTTTTATCCTAGAGGATTCAGTAGTCTGTCTTCCTACCGTAATTCTCCATCATAGCCAAATACTTCATTGTCTGTTTGAAACAATTACTTACATTCTGGTTTGGACCTCTTTTTATTGCTTTGTATGTATACCATCTATGTTTGGAAAACTTCAAAACATGTCGGATCTTGTATAGCAAAGTACTGTATTTACTTCAGATGCCACTCATCTGTGTTTTTCCCAAATGTGATGTGCTTATCTGTTATTTAAAAGGGTTCTTTTCCTAAATAAAATGTGAAAGCACTTCTCTTACCAATTATTCCCATGTCTAAAGGAGACCAGTAAATAAATATGGTTAAATACAAAGATTTGTACAAAGCTTTGTACAAATACAAAGCCTTTATCAAAGCTGGGAGATCTAGCAGTGTTGGAAGAATCTTTCAAGATGTGAAAATACTAGAATAGCTTGCAAAGGTTGTGCAGGCTTTATCCTTGCAGATCTGAAAGGAAAGGTTAGAATATCAAACTTGGTTTGTTGTGTCTTAGGTTAGGTGACCTCTTAAGATCTCCTTCAGCTCTCGTTTTTTACATGTGAGTTCCAGTTTTGGACTGAACAATGTCAACACTCTTGTAAATTTTAGAATTTAAAGCATATCTTGTCAGTATTTCCTCTTTGTTTATATGGCTCAGTGTTCACATACTGCTTGTTCTTAATTGAATTGGATGCCCAATGCTCATCCCACTAGCTGCACAGGGATGTGTCTGTTTTTAATGGAGGTCTTAACACCTTTGGCTTTGTCAAAAGGGAGCTTGAAGTAAAGGGGATAAATTTCTGGGGTTTAGCTTATTTTTTTATAAATAGAAGACTTTTTAATATCTGATACTGGTTAGAATTAATTTTCAATATTAAAAATACCTTTTGCTAGATAGTATTGTCCTGTTTTATTTATTATTGATGTGGTGTGTTCTTTGGTTTCTTTAAGATTGCAACTCCTGCCAGATACACTGTGACTCTGGGAGGAACATCCTTCGCTGTACAGTATCTACGTAAGCATGGCTACATGTCCACACCACCACCAGTAAAGGAGTATATACAAGATAGGATGGAGGAAACTAAGGATAAAATTACAGAGAAGATGGAGGAAACTAAGGATAAAATTACAGAGAAGATGGAGGAAACTAAGGATAAAATTACAGAGAAGATACAAGAAACCAAAGATAAAGTTTCATTTAAAAAGATAAAGGACTAGGAGAGATGTTTAATTTTTGGATATATAAAACTTAGCACTTTAACCCTTTGTGAGGCAGGATATACAAAGTGCACTTCCAAGCATTTTTCCTTTTTTTTCTTCTTCTTTGTCTGGAGACTACACCACTTGCTCTGTGGATTTAAAAATTCTGTATACCAAGGTCAAAGTGCCCTGGGAGCGAGATTGTGACAAAATTTCAGTTTACAGAAGGAAAAGTCTCCGATAAGAAGTTCACATGTCCATTGGTAACAGTGTTAACAGTAACTCTTCCCCCTTTCTTTTTTAATCCTCCCAAATCCTTAAAATGAAGATTGCTTCTTCCAAAAGCCTCTACTTTATTCTTCTTCTATTGTAGTGCACAGCCATTATTCCATTAGACTGAATCCTCCATTACATGAGAATGAAGATTTATCTACTGGGAAAGGTAACATATTTTGGTTTACAGAGTATGTGGACCTGGGCCTGTTGAATCGTGATCATCTCAACTTGGAGGCAGACCATTGTCCCTGGTACTGCACATAAAGGAATCAATGTATGAGCTACTTAGGCTGAGTGAATTGATGATGGCTGCATTGACATCAGCTGAGCTGGGATACTTGACAGGCTGAGGCTATGAATCTTCCTTGGACTGTTTATCTTTTCAGAAATCTAAACTGAAAGATATAGTTAGTAGCTTGAGTACTATGGAGTATGAGTTAATCAGAGTAGCCATACGGGCAAGTATACTTCATTTCCTAAAGCTGATTTATAGTAGACCGTTATTAAATGAAATTAATCAATAATTGTATATTAAAAACTAAGGTTTTTTTAACATTATGTTAATGTTTACACAGCTGTTCTATTTCATTTTTCGAACAACAAAACTGAAAGAGAAGTTTACTTGAGAAATCAGTATACTAATAGGCTTTTTAAATATGTGCAAAGTTAAACACAAGTTCTTCCTCCTATTCTGGAATCCCTCAGACTTCAGTATAGAAAAATTTAACTAAAATAAAAGTAACTCTGAGACAATGATCACAGACTACCAAACTTTTTTCCCCTGTAGATTTTCCTATGCCAAGCAGATACTTATGCATAGCTGAAGACTGAAATGCTGTCTCGGAGATGTCATAAAGGACTAAACTTGGAACTGGTCTATTTGACTGGGCAGGCAAACATCTCTCATGGTTTTATTCAAGTGTAGGGTAAATTGAAGTGTTGGCTTTTTTTCCCATTTCCATTACTGACCTCACTTTGTAGCAACTCTGCATGTGTATCTTACAGGTGTTTTATTTCAGGGAGTTATGGGAAGCAACAGAGTTGGACCCTGAGCATTGTAATTGACTGGAGTAAAAGAATATAGTTGGTAAAAGTATCAGCTCTGCCCCATTCTTACGTTTTCAGTCAAGTCACTGAGGGCCTCTCCATGTTTGAGTTGTACTTCATCAGCTTAATTGTACAGGGTTGATTACATACTTGTCTGCCTCTGTCCACGTGTCAAGTAGTAATTACAGTCTTATGCCTACCTCACAGGGATGTTGTGAGGAATAATCATTGTATATTCAGTGCCCTCAAGACATAAAGTGCCATATTTCTGATAGATATTATTAAAAAATAATTCTGTGATGAACACTACTCTAGGGTTGAAGTTAATAGATGATATTCTTTTTCTCTGCTTTAGCACACTTTCCCTTACTGTCCCTGTGCACGTGTTCTTCTGATGCTGACATTTGGTTTCCTATTTTCACAGGGAGCAGTGCCTTACAGAAGATTCCTGTAATCTTCTCAGTCTGGGGCCAGATGTGGGAACCTCTGGGTGCAGCTCAGAGGATCCATCTTTTCTTTGTATATGGCAGGGGTGTGTTGGTATCCCAGGGTGAATCGGTAGCCCCAAGGTGTGTTAGAACTTCTTTGTTAGTCACACACACCCTGTTAGTGGCCCCATCTTTTTGCCCTTCCTGGTGTCTGGTTGGCATGTGGTTCATTGCCACCAACGCTAAGTACAGAAGCTCTCTCTGAACTGTGTGTAGCAGACTGTTCTATGGAGCCATTTCTGCATCTGCAGGAGCAGATCATGGTGGCAATTGGCAAACGCCTCACCTCTATGCTGTTTGGCCAATTTAGCAGCATGAACAACCTTGGCTGGTTTCTAGGGCTTCTGCATCCTCCACCCAGCAAGCAAAGCACACAATTATGTGCACTGCTTTACACAGAGCAGGAGGGGAAATTGTCAAAGCTTTGAAAATCCAGTGTGGAGAGGCAAATATGTGGTTGTTCTGATGACCTTGTCTCAGGTTTGCATCATCTGCAATTAATACGTTGTCTCATTAGTGCAGAGACCAGCTGAGGAGTTCCTGGGCCACCCAGGGAATGAATAGCTTTAGTCCACTGGGTGCCCAGCACGTAGCCAGCCAACACTGCAAATTAACACTGTAGGATGAAGTTGACTTTCATTCTTGTATCTGATAACTTAATTGCCAGAGCTTTTGCCTCAATACCCGGCTGCAGTTCCCAGTGCTGATGGGTCCCTGTGGCTGGAAGCTGATGTCCATACCCCTGGGGTGAGGCAGTGCATCCAGGCTGCACTCACAGGCTGGGTGCTTGCATCAAGGAAGTGCCTCTGGCCAACACCGGGTCTCCTCTCACTGGTGCCCAAGCCACCATAGTTGCCACAACCCATGTGGCAAGGGGAGCCTTTGGCAGCACAGAAGGAGCAGAGGAGCTGGTGCCACGGCCTGGGAAAATGAGCAGTTTGTCTGCAGCGGGCTTTGAGTTTGTCAAGAAGAGATCCAACTGAGGGAGTGCTCAGCAGAGCTCCTCCCAGGGGCATGCTGAGAGTCCTGGGTGAGGTGAAGATCCCAGGCAGAAGCCCTAGAGTACATTTCATTGCATACAGGACAATCCAGTCAGTGCTAGCTGTGGAGTCTCATCCCTCCTTTCCCTGGCAGCTCAGTCTCCTCATGGAAAAGTGCTGTCTCTTTACCTCTCGTTTAGGCCCTGGGGGGGGTGGTTCCCTCTATCTCTTTGCAAAGCCATCAGAAATCCAGTGACACCAGGACCAAGGCATCTGCCACCACACAGACAGCAAAGGAATGGCTGCTTTGGTGACTTATGCCACTTCTCTCTGCCTCAAACCCTCCACCACTGCAGAGCATCACATCCTCCCCCCAGGATAGGTGCCTGCCAAAGCAGAAGCTGAAGTAGCAGCCAAGCAAGACCTGGAGCTAAGGATGGTGCTGGAGCCAGAACCAAAGCAGCAATGTGAAAAGATTCCAGAGCAGAAGTAGTGGTTTGGGATGGGGCTGAAGATGCAGCTTGTGTAAGGGCCTGTGCCAAGTGACCACTGAAGCAGGGGTTCAAGGCAAAGTCATGATGCAAGGTGACACCAGAGCTGAAGTGGTAGTTGGAACAAGAGCTGGAGGCAAAGTCTGGCTGGAGGCAAAATAATGCCCCAATGAGGAGCAGAACCAAAGACAAGACCCAGTCAGGGTCAAGGACAAAGTTTTCAGGCCAAACACTGTTAGGAGCTGAAGTCACAGCTGAAGATGCCTCAAGAACCCAAGCAGAAACTTGAGGTTGTGCCAGAGCAAAATCATTGCCCAAGATGGGAGAGGACCTGAAGATTTATTCCAATATCTTGACAAAGTTAAGGCTTGATTGGGTACTAGTTCCAAAGCTGCATCCTGACCATAAAGCACAGATGGCACTGCTGCTGATGTTCAATTCATGATGGATTTGGAGTTGAAATCATAGCCTGACAGAAGTCTGGAATTGAATTGGTAGCACAGTCTAGAATAGGACAGGACCTGAAGTCATTTCCCAAACAGGGGCAGGAGCTGGGACCAGAGCTGAAGCCCTGATCCAGTACTGGGCCAGAGGCAGAGTCATGGCCTGATATTGGACAGTAGCTGAAAATGTGGCTTCCAAGGCAGTCGCTGCTGGTCCAAACATGGAAGAGGGATGAAATCACTGTCCAAGAAGGAGAGAGGGCCAAAGCTGCAGCCTGGTAACAGGCTAGAGCCAAAGCTGCAGCCTGAAATGGGGTGGAACAAAAGTCATGATCCAAGCAAAGGCCACAGCTGAACTGGTCTCAAACTAGAGAGAAAGATGTGGGCAGTGAGATGGCCAGAGCCATAGCTTCATAAAGGCCTGGAGCTGAAATAGCAGCCAAAACATCTGCCAGTCACAATAGTCTCCCTAGCAGGGAGCCAAAGATGTGATCTGGTAGCAAGCCAGTGGCAAAGTAGCTGCCTCAAGTGGAACCAGAACTGAAGTGCACCCTGAGCAGGGACCAACATCAAGCCAGAGGTTGTCATAGCCCAACAGAGGGGCAGAACTAAAACTGCAATCAGGTATCAGGCTGGAGTCACATTGGCCCAAAACAGGGATGAACCCAAATCTGTGGCCTGAGTAATGACTGGAGCCAGAGTTGTGGAGTAAGATGTGGCTGGAGATGAAGTCACAACCCAAGATGGGCCCAGAGCCAAAGCCAAATCACAGAAGCCTCCTGAGGAGAGTCCAGAGCCTAAGTCTGGCCAGGGCCAAAGTAGCCACCTGAGCAATGGCCAAAACCAAAGTTGTGGCCAAAGATGAGACCAGAGCCAAATTTCAGAGCAAGATGGGGCCAAGGAAAAGTCTTTGCCCAATATTGGGTAATACCAGGCAGAAGCCAGAGTCACAGACTGAGATGGGGCGGAGCAGAAGTCGAGGATCAAACAGAGGTCAAAGTAGGCATAAAAGCAATGGCTGCATCTGAAGAAAAGTTCAAAGCCAGGGCCACTAAAAATAATGGCATGAACAAGGGCCAGAGCCACTTGCAGTCAAGTTTCTGCCAGAGCTGAAGGTGCAGCCTAGATAGGGGTTGAAGCCACACTTTTCCCACAAGAAGGGCTGGAGCCAAAGTCAAAAAAACACATTTTTTCTGATTGTGTTGCCTTCAGGGTGTCAGCTTAGAGCATTGTGCTGCATTTGTCCTTGTTCATTACTTACCATCAGCAACAATAATAATTAGAGAATCATAATTATCCCCTGGCAATTATCTGGCTATTTTCATGAAGAAGATCTTAAGAGGAACACATCCTGATTCCATAAGCCCTCAGGGCAATATGCAACGTTAAGTTTGGGCCTGAGGTTGATGAATTGATTGGACAATCCCAGAGAAGGGACCACAGTGGAGGATATACAGACTTGTTTAGGAATAGAAAAAAAAGAAAAAAAAAGCCAGGCCTGATGCAGCAGGGGAAGAGTTTCATGAATGGATGTAATTAGAGATTTTTAGCTGTTTCTCAGTGTGACCAAGTAGCCAAGAAGAGCTGAAACTGCAGTGAGAGGAAACCCTTAGTGCTTTTAAAAAGTTTTTCTTTATGTTTTATTTTTTAAAAGGTGCTGTTTAAAAAACAAAACCAAGCAAACAGAAGTCAGCAAATCTTGTACTTCTTCTATGCAGACCTGGTAAAACTGACAGCTGCCCAGGTGCCAGATGGAGACTTCCCTGTAACTTGGTGCAGCTCTGTGGGTGCTCAGAGGGAATTTGCTCCTCACAGACACAGCCACAGGGGTACTGACTGTCTCAACACTGCTCACCTCTGAAGATGAAGCATCATTTCTCTAAACCTCATTCAGTACCTTAAAGAGCAGTCCTGCACGGGAAAACAGAGGCTCAGGCAATCCCCTGTGTCTGGGAAAGCAGAACATGGATGAGCTGAGGCAGACAGCTCTGGGTGCTGCTGGCAAGATCTCATTTGCAGCCTCTGGGCCTCAGCAGCCCTGTGTG
Organism: Calypte anna; assembly: GCF_003957555.1. Taxonomy (NCBI): domain Eukaryota; kingdom Metazoa; phylum Chordata; class Aves; order Apodiformes; family Trochilidae; genus Calypte; species Calypte anna. The sequence continues at coordinate 97,606,986 of NC_044245.1, forward strand.
GCAATGGACCAGCCCATAGAAGGGCTCAGCTGCTGCCAGCCACTGGTGTGATCATGTTGGGTCACCAGTGGAATAAATCCAGGTTCAGCATAGCTGGGACCTGATTACATGTGCCACGGTGTACTAACATAAGTAAACTATGTTAGTTTACTAACAAAGTATGTAGTAACATTCTCATGTTTCTCAATCATCCTGAAGTTTTGGAGGCAACTCTATTGGCAGTCTGGCTTGTTGCAGAATCAGATAGTCTGTGTCCTCCTCCTTTTAAGCTTGTGCTGAATAAAGCAGGCCATGCTCTTTTGCCATCAGAATAGAGTCATGAAGCTGAAGTAATTTTCACTTGAGATGCTGCCTTGACTTCATTAGAATTGCAGTTGCCATCCTACTCCTAATCTAAACAGCCTGTACTAAATACACAAGCTGCAATTCTACAATTCTACCACATGCTCTTTTTTTTTTTTTTTAATTCCTTCATATGGGTTTGCTCATAAATGCCAAAAGAGTTGCTGGAGAGCTCATAAGGATGTGGATCCTGAAGAGTAAAAGAGAAGATGGGAGATGGGAAGTGATGCTGTACTTGCTCTTCATGCTGAATAGGATGTGTGGTGAGTGGTGCTGAGTGCCACCAGCTGCCACCAAGAGCAAATGAGAGCTGATTCAGAGCTTCTGTCCCACCAAAGCAGGTGTCTGCACACAGCCTTCAGTGACTTCCTAGATGTGGCTGCTTTAATGCAGAAGAAAGAATTTTAGTCAGGGAATAGAAAATTTGCAGCCTTGGCTGACTGATGGCTGATGCTTCAGTTCACCACTTACCTGAGTTTAATGTTTATCCTAGATTAGCTTGGAAAAGCCATGAATATAAAGACAACACACCATGACTTTGTATAAGGAGAACCCCCAAGTTCTGCCTAATGTCACTATCAGTATATTTTATATTGCTGGGTTGTTGTGCAGCAGTCATCTATCTGAACAATATATACATCTCTGCACACTGCATACAGTCTGCTTTAAAAAACCCATAATTGCCAGTGTGCAAGCATCACTTAAATTACAGCTGCACAATTCACCTGAGAACAGTTTTACCACAGCCAGGTATTTTACTTCTTCTGTGTTACTGTGAGATGCTGATCTTTGTGTACCCGATACCATTTTCCTGACAGAGGGTAATTTTACAGTGAAATGGCTCTCTCTCTCCCCTAGCTTATGGTCAGAGTGAGCATGCATATTTTCTTATCTGCAGGTCTAATATGAGCAGAATATACAGCACATTTTCTTCAGGTGAGAGGGCTTGCATGTTGGGTAGCTAATGGGGTTATCACTCAGCCATAGGGCTTTTAACATGCGCCAGAGCACCTCTCACTGAGAAGCTGTGACACCTCACACTGCACCAGCACCCACCCAAAACAAATACGGGCAAAGTAATTCTCGGTGCTTTTGATCTGCAGAAGGAAGGGGCCAGAGGAACCAGACTGACTTTGCAGTCAGTCAGTCAAGCCTTACCTGTTGGGCTTTTCCTGACAAAACATCAGTGAAAGTCACCAGATCATCAGCTTTTTCCCCGAGAGCTATAAAGTTTGCAGCTGTAAGCAAATTTTATAGCAATTAACAATCCTAACCCCATTGTCTGGGAAGAGCCACCTCCTATAGGATTTGCTGTTGCCATAAACCCTGCTGAATGACTATGCAAGCACAATCCTGTTTTTATATTCAACTTATATGGCTTCTTCACCAAGTAAAGCCAACTAGGGCAATCTTGCCTCAGCTTATGAAATATTCACAGCATTGTAACACAGTTTTGGCTGGATGCATAGACACAGGGACATGAAATAAGCTGGAACATTCTCACTGCTTCCTGATAAAAAAGGATTTTTTTATTTATTTTTTTTTTCTCCTAAGAGATTCTTGCTGCCCAGGGTTAAATGTAGGTCAAGCTGTCTGAGCCCATGTCTGTGGCACGGAGTGGGATTAAACCGGAATTTTCCACTTGACTGTCAATCACTGTAATGTCTGCAAATGTTAAATTAATCTGAAGTGATCTGATGTTGGCATCTAAAGGAGTTTCTGGGGCTCAAGGATGGCATTTTGGCCTCCATGAAAAAGATGCCCTCTTTCTCTGGAAGAGGGATGGCTGCATCCTGGCCGTTTGCTGAAATCCCTGTATGAGACAGTAGAACCTGAGTGTGAGAAGTGAGCAGGGACTGGACCTGCAACTCCCAAGTGGAGGGACACAGAAGGGTGGCAGCAGGAAGGTTCCTCCCAGCACAGACTGCGCTGTGACCGACCGTGTCCTTCTTAACATCTTTCTTCATCCTGAAAATATTAAAGGGTATAAAATATATTACAGTAAGCATTTTACGGTTTACATATTAGTCCCTTTTCATTCAGGAGAACAAGCCTCCAACATGCTACCCCTCCGGATGTAGTTAGAACATCCAGCAGGATCCCAGCAGAGCTGCCTTTGGCATAGCACATGATGGACATCAGTGAGAGATGATGCAGTCCTGCCAATTTAAGTAATGTACTCAGGGCAGCTTGGAGCACCAAACGTAAGCAGTAACAGGCAGTTTGATAGCAGCAAGTACAGCACAGAGTTTTTCCCTTGGGTTTTGAAACATTCTGAGGACAAGTAATGTTACTGACAATACAGGATACTGAGAAATTCAGCTCATCCGTTTCTCCACATGCGAAAGAGAATTCCGTATCTCAGCTCTAATACCTCTTCTCAGCAGCAATCCTCTGGCAGTCAGTCTGGAAAAAATAACGTAGAAAACAAGAAACAATAACAAAAATCATGCAAGTTTTTATCTTCTGTGCAATGCAGACTGCACAAAAGCAGGGCAGCACCACAGTAGAAGTGAGCTCTTAGGACAGGATTCAGCAGTAAGGTTTTTAAAATGTGCATTTTAATTAGAGCTCCTTTAAAGCACAACTGATCAAAACAGTGATAATGAGAGAAGCCTAATTAATTTCTGTCTAAGTAAAGTCTCATTACAGAGTGGTCTTAGGAAAAAAAGGGCTTGGGTTGTTAAAAACAGGGTGTTTGTAATGAGACGCAATACTGCTGGGAGCCTGGAAGCCAGACCCAGAGGTTTCACAGGACTGCAGCAGCCACTGTATTAATCTTTTAACAGGAAAAAGTAACCCTACTGAGATGAGACATCCCATTTGTAGCTGAGTTCTGAGTTGCAACCATTGGCAGAGATATTAAAACACAATCAAACAGAATGGCATATTACAAAACAAATATAAATACAATTAAAACCAGATTAAGTAAAAGATCAAAAGAAAATGCGGCTTCCAGGGAGTTCAGGGTTCAGGCAGCAGAGGAGGAGCGGCAGCTTGGAGATTTGGAGCACTTCTAAGGACTAAAGAACTAGTGGTTTTCTAAGTACTAAAGAATTAAAATGCTGTAGATGGGGAACAGCTAACTCAGGGTGGTTATAGGAAAAGAAAATGGCTGCATTTGATCCAAAAATAAGTATTGCAAAACTTAAAGGGCCAAGCCATTTGAAAAGGACAGCAGCAAAGGGAACAACCCCTGGTTGCTGTCTGAGGCTGATGTAAAGGCTGCTTTCTAACCAGAGGACCAGAACTGGGCTGGGACTGCTGTGGTTCCACAACAGACCCTCTCCTTCTTGAAAAGATCTCTGAGAAAGCCCCCGGCTGGAATGAAATGAAATAAAAACCTCCCTCTAAGCATCGCATCTCCACTCTGGAGGGATCAAGCTCCAGCAAGCACAGGGACAGGTACAAAATGAAGTACAGGAGAACGGTTTTATTAATAGTCATGCTAAATAAAGCACCACTTTATACTTAAATGGAAATTAACTGCTAAGAAATTACAGAATTAACTGCGTTTAAGAAAAAAACAAATCTTTCCTAGTTTTGTTAAGCTTTATTACAGCAAAGTGACAGGTACCAACCACAGATAGTTTGATCTACCTTGCAAAGATGAGTATTACCAAAGACAAGTGTCTTTCATGGGACCCTTTTGTCTAGTTTCTCACTAACTGCAGCATCCCTCTCTTCCACCCCAATACTGGACCACAACTGCTCTTGTTCTAAGTGCTGGCCCAAGCATGCCTCAGGTTTCTTAAGCCAGGCTGTGCTTCCTCCTCCCACAAGCCACATCTTGAATCTTCCTCTTTTTTAACCAATTTTTGCAACGCAATGATGTGAGGCCACTGCTCATCCCCCTGCTGCCCAGGCAGCACTGCTGTGCCAGAGGCAGTCACCAGCGCCCAGTGCTTTAAATGGGATTGAGGGGGTTGTTACCTTCGAAGAACTGGGATCAAGAGCCACTGAGTTGAAGTGCTTGGGCTTAACTCCAGTGTGTGACAGGCAGGTGCTGTAACAGCCTCCTCCTTCTCCAGACCATCCCATGGCATAGGTAGGGCAGGAACACCTCAGATCATCCCAGTATTCATCACCAAAGGGTGAGGGTCAGAACACTGATATAAAATCCTCATCAGACATCTGTTTCCCGGGGCCCTCTCACATCTTTTAAGGAATCAGAGGATGGACACAATCCTTAATGATCAGCTACCTGGTGCCTAGCAGCAAACCAGCATGGGAAAATTACAAGTCTTTGTTTTACATAAGGCCACTCTAGTGTTTGACCTTTCTCATTGTTGGTTTGGTTTTTTTTTCACTTCAAAGAGAAAATAAATTCAACAGGAGACAAATGCATTTCATGATTTTTAATAATTTTGTGCCATGGTTTAACCACAGCATATTAAGAACAAGCATAAAATCTGTATTTAAAACTAACAACAGCACTTAGAGCAACATCTTCCTTTAAAAGTATTGCAATAAACAGACCTTAGGTCTAAAAACTAGGACATCACCATTTGCTCAATTAAAAGAGTCAGATACACAACAGTTGAAATATTTTCTTGTATATAACTGGGAGTTACTGTGGAAAATTAAACAACAAATTAATTGTCTTAAAAGGAAAGTAAAATTTAAAAATAAAATAGTAAAGCAAGCCAGGTTTGTCATAGCATCACATGAACAGCTATTGAGAAGTTCCAATACAGTTGTAAAAAGACTTACTGTTTTTAATAGGTTTTGTGGGTTTTTTAGCAACAATAAAATTTAAAAGAAAGATTAAATACTGTTGATAGTGCTGTACATATTTCAGGATAGCTTGAAACAAACCGGACAAAAATAAAAGATGTGTCAAAAACGTGATCTTGAAAGCCACAAAGTTGGAAATACAAAAAGATCCATACAGCAATAAAGCATTTTACACTGTAAAATAACTAGCAAGAAACAACAAAGAAAGGGTCAACACTCTGAAAACAGGCATTTGATGGTTAATTTTAAGTGTAACAGCCTGACTGATGTACATACCATGGTGAAACGCTCTGAGCACAGCAGCACTGGGCAGTTTGTAGCTTTACAAAGATAAAACCCCCTATCAACACTTATGTAGTATTTGTACTGTAAGTAGAAAAACTTTGCTAAAGAATATTAAAGTGAAGTACTTGTTGTTTTTATTAGTAGTATTTTTGCTGTCCAGGTCTACAATGTCTGAGGCTCTCATAACTTCTGCTTAGACTTCTTCTAAAACTCTTGGCTGCCTGCTGTGCTTTGTGGGCAATGTGAGCACAGCTCTGGACACACTGGGTAAGCCAGGCTGCTCTCCCCACTCACTGCAGCTTCAAAGCAAGTCAGTGCCTCTCAAAGGAGACGTGCTTGTGTTTGGTCCACTCAATATGCAAGTTTTGTTCTGATAAATCCTACCCTGGATTCCTCCAGCAGGAGGTTTGCTCTGTACAGGCTTCCTAGTCAAGGCCTGGGGTTTTTTTTTTGTTTGTTTTCCTTCCTCCCTTCATGCACAGAAGTGGTACTGCAGTGCAAACCAAAACGTGAAGGTGGCCAGGCAAGGCAGACATCCAAAAACAATTCCTTATGCCTGGACAAACAATAAATGAGTTAAGAAATGAGAGTCAGGGAACATGTGTATTTCCTAATGGTACATGCTGACCGATGGAACAGCTCAATATATAGTGGGATGGACACAAGTTACCTGGGCCTGATGATGCAGAACTGGCCATAAAAAATTACACACATCTGAAAACAGGAAATAAAAGCAAAACCCAGAACAACCATGATCAACATTCAGATACAGGACTCCTGTGAGGGATTTTAAAAAATGTTTACAGACAAGCATGTAGCTGATATTTCAGGCTGACAGAAGTCGAGGACTGTGCTGCAAGGCACAATCCTTGTGTGTGATGGACCAGACCAGGAGTTCCCTCAAACCAGAGGAGGCCTCACCATTGACTTCACTGGGCCTCAGATAAAGACCCTTGAGTTTTATCATAGCCTTTAGCTAGTCATCTGAAAACAAAACCAACCAAAAATGCCATCTCAAATGTATCTCAACATGCTGCTACCTTACATCTGTGGTTAAAGCCTGACAAATATAAAAAAAGCTACATATAGACATGAATATCTACGAAAGATTAGTCGGTATCCGTCTGTGAGAGGAGCAGTTTGTCTGGGACCAATAAACTTCTGTATCACCCACCATCCTGGGAGAGTTAGAACAAACAGTTTAGAAAAATAAGTACAGCATCTGCAAGTCTCTACACTAGAACTTCATGTTGAGTTTTCCTGAGGTATTTTCTTTACCAAAGAGCCCGTGCCGAGAGCACAGGGGGGCACGGGGACGGACAGCCTAACGCGTGGAGATGTCCAGGCAGAATCACACTGCTGGGGGAGCCTGGCAAAAAGTTCCAGTGTCGAACAACTTTCCACACTGGTTCCTGCACTGGTTCTGCACAGGTTTTTCTCCATAATCCCAAATAAGAGCCTGGGTTAAGCCACTGTGCTGCCAGGGGCCAACGCAGCAGCAGCAGCAGCAGCGCTGCCGACTCAAAAGCTCCCGCTCAAACCCTGCACTTCGCTCGCTACCAACTCAAGGCTTTCCTTGTCTGCCTTCAAGGTTTGCACCCCTGCAGCCACAGAGGTCACCAGCACCAGAACCAGCACCAGCACCAGTGTGCACCCGCAGGATCAAGTACCAGCAGTGGGCATAGAGCAAGGGCTGGCTGGTGTCACAGAACTCTCCTTAGCCTAGCTTTGATCTGGCAGGGACAGTTTGGGCCACTTGCCACATGTCTGAGCTTCACTTCAAATCTAGGATGTGGATAAAGAGATTCCAAAGGTTTCAGACCATTTCTAAGTTTGTTTGTTTGTTTGTTTCAAAAAAGGTAATAAAGGATAATAATAAATAACGTATCTGCTGGAGATGTAGTAAATAATACTGGTCCAACTCAGCAATAGTGAGCCAGCAACCAAAAAGCATCTAGTTGCAAGGTTAAAGCTGTGCAGGTTTGAATGTTTTATGTTTTTATCTTTTTCCTAAAGTGACACATTTTTAAAAAAAACCAAACAACAAACAAAACAGATCTTCACAGCAAAGATGCATCAAACGACCAATTGCTATACAGGGGGCAGTCGAAAAGGATTTGTTCAAATTTTTTCCCTTATGGTATTATATTGATATTTAATAGGAAAATAAAATACATAGACTTTTTGTCATTTGTATGCATTCATTTGCAAATTCTTTTACAAAAAAAGGACCAAGCACAGGAGCTGGCATTCACAAAGTCTATGCCATTTTTTTGTGTGTGTTAAAACTGGTATAATCTATACATTATCTTACAGTATTAACATCTATTTGTTTCTGTATGTTTGTTTGTTCTACCCATTGGGTAGGATATGTGCATAATATATTCAAGTTATACACAGCACCGTACAAAGAAAAAACAAAACAAAACAAAACAGGAAAAGAGACAGACAACTGAAAAAGCACCATTTTAAGTGAGGCACAACAAAGGTGGGGGTGTAAGGCCTGATCCAAAGCCCCCTGAAGTGGACAAGAGCCTTCCTACTAACTTCACCAGGCTTTGGATCAGGCCCTCTCAAGTGCAAGGGGATTCCTATCTGCTCAGACCTGAACATGAGGCACCTTAGTTGCTTGCAAACTACCTACATGCAAACCTCCTCCAAATTATATCTAATATGGACAAATACAATTCATTAATAAAACTACCACAGCAGACAGACGAGCACAAGCCAAGGAGAGAAAGGAAGGAGAAAGGAGACAGCTCTGTCCCCAGTGAGGTTCTACACATAGGTTGTTTCAGAAAGCTCACACACCAAACCATTTAAAACAGCAGCAGCAGCAGCAGCGAAGAGATGACAGTCATCTCTAGCAGTAAATCACAGGAGAGAGAAGGGGGGGAGCATCTGGGTTATGAGTTTGTTTGCTTATTGTTAACCAACACAAAAAGGTAATCTCTTTTACAGCAAGAAAGCGGTGCTAGCAATGCCCAGGTTGCTTGTGTTCAGTCTGAAAAGTGAAGAGGCAAGGCAGAAGTAAGAGCCAGGTGAGACTTTGCAAAACTTCTCAACACAACCCCGTGCTCAGCTTTCCTTTCTGAAAGCAGCAGAAATACAGCAAGTGGTTACAAAAATGGCATTGGCGGCCTTGAAATTCATTTAATGTAAGTAGCTGGGATTTCAAGGGAACCCCAGCAGACTCCTCCACTGCATGTCTGGGGTACTGACTAGTGCAGGAAAACTCTTCATCCAAACTGAGCCATCACCTACACTTGGGTTGGCTGGGAAGAGGCAGTGCAGGTCTGATGCAGTTTTTGGAGGCTGAACTTAGGCTGAACTTCTGCCAATTCCCCAAGCAGAGCCTTATTAAGGAAATGATATTTTGCTGGTGCAAGTGTGCCCACTGGGGCTTTTGCCAGCATAGCAATGGCAACCACAGGTTGGTCAAAAGGTAATTTACACCTCTGATTAATGAGCACAGACCGGCAAACAATATATTAGGTATGAAAAAAAAGTTATTAAATCTTATCAACATTTTCAGCTGGGCAACTCTCAAACTTTAAACTCAATTTCCTGACAAAACATACAGAAAAGAGTCCTCCACCAGGACACCTCTATGTCCAACAAGTTCTCATCACAAGGAACTTGACCATACTCTGAAAGCCCTGAACAGGTCTCAAACCACCAGGAGTTCCTCTTTCCAGGGATTTAAACAATCAACACATTTAGAGCTAATTTAGGAGAAAAAATTAAATTGTGCTGGTTGGCAAACTGGCAACACAGTGCAGGAAAAGATCAGATATGTCTAAGTAAACTGTCTGCAACAACCTTTGTCTAAAAAGCAAAGATGTAATCAAAAGCCAGCCTTCATCTGAACCCACTGCATGAATGAACCACTTGGTTCTCAGCATCGGCTAGGTTTGAAAAAACATTCTTCTGAGATTCAGAGTACTGAGCTACCTTTCCTCTCTGTACATCAGAACACCAGGTCTACATTAGGGTTGCCCCAAAACCACGAGGATTTTTCAAAGTTCACCCAAAAGGACAGAGCTGTTGGATGGAGGATGTGCTAACGCACCAGGTCACAGGCAGCAAGAAACTTCCCTACTGATAAAACCAGAGCCATGACATCTACAGGACTGAAAAGTAAATATTCCTCATGCATCCAGCTGTTTGACAAATGAGCTGTCATCATTCCTGAGAGCACAATACAACAGCCATTTAGCACTTCTGGAAGGTGACTATGGAATAGTAACTAATATATAGATAATCAAGGATCCAGGAAGAAGTTTGGATGCAGGTATAGACACACATGTGCATGGACATGAGTGAATGGTAATGACCAAAGAGAACTTGTGAATAATCCTAAATACCTTCATATGTACCAGCAGGCCTATTGTCTCTACTTGGAGGAAGGAAAAAAAAGCAGGAGAAGTTTATCTATTTTCTTTGCCTATGAAGTCAGGTTACCTTAGCTACCATGAGTGTACAGGGCTCAGAGTCAGAGAAAGGTCAGGCATCAGTGTGCTCCAAACCATTCCTTACAGATCAAAGAGTCAGTTTTAAGTCCCAATATCTCACTACCTGGCAGGGCTAGAAACCAATTCTTCAGACAGTGCTGCTCCAGACAGCCTACACATGGGACTCTCCAGCAGGACAAGGCTTTCTTCCCTACTGCAAAGAAAGTGCATTCTTTCAGAAACAATGTCATCTCCTTTCCTGAAACACATTCACAGAAAAAAAAATAAAATCGCATATTAGAAAGAATGTATTCCTGCAACACAAAAAATTCAGAGATTTGGCATAACAGAAGCAGCTTCCAGCTAGGAAAAATGGGTGGGAGAATTGGGTAAGCAGTAATAAAAAGCCAAATGAAGCACAGCTTGACCCATAGTTCCTGCAGATTGCATGACTGCAGAAACACAAATGCCTTCCTTACTAGCCATCAAGAGCTTGCACATGGGACACGCATCCGAGTTTTAAAACTTAAAAAGGAAAAAGCCTACTCTAACAGTCACATCAGGCTGAAACTGGGTTAAGTTCATCAGTGACAAGAGTAGGAGTAGACTAAGAAAGTCTTTCCTGACAAAAACAACCTCTTAGGCAAAATACCGTGAATTCTGCACATGCCACACGTGAGAGGAAAGGGATCTGAACGCTGTTCTGGTGCCTGGGTGCTCTGCTTTCATGCCCTCACATCTTTCAAGCAGTGCCACACACGCAGAACCTGCTTGTACAGCAGGAAGGTGAACCCAGCCACAACCAGGCTAAATGCACATCCAGAATTAGATCCAAGTGCTCCGTCAGGAATCTGGGACAGAAACTTCTTTTCTGTTGCTAAACCCCCCTGCCTTTGCCTTATCCAGCCCTGCAAGATCACAGCAAAACACCAAAGATAGGGCATATTTAGCACCAACAAGAGAGCCATGCCAAGCCACATAAGGGGAGAGGAAACCTTTGCAGCAGGATAGAGGTCACAACGCTTTATCTCCTAAAGGTACATTTTTTAAAAAATTATCTTTTAACTCGAAAATTTCTGAAGCAGGGACATCACTAGACTGAATTTTGAGAAGACGGCTTACTGGGTAAAGGTCAGGAGATGCAACCAGAATTCAGGTTAATATGATCTATTAATACACTTATTTATATGATCAGTTTCTAAACCTGTATAGATTGCTAGTTCTAGCTAACGCTGATATTCCTTCTTTAAGCATCCTGCTCTGTAAGCAAGGGCACATTTCTCACTGCAACAAAAGCAGGAAAACATGCACGGTTGCAACATTGTACTACTGACGGCACCTCCATCAGGAATCACTGATACTCATCAGAAAATACCTCCTTGAAGACAGGCTCCCAAAACAAAAGTAGCAGACTGCAAGCCACCTACAGCAAGCAACAGGTGACCACACTTTCAGAGCTGAGAGGGATGCTGGCTGCAGGCTGGGTAGGAGAACAGGATGAGAGGGTGAAGAGGCAAGAGGAAATGCAACCATTAGGTGAGCAAATACTAAGTTCTTTTTAAACAAATCTTTTCTACAGAACTGGAACAGGCTACGTTTTCCATGCAAAGAAAAACTTCCTCAGTTAAGAAAAACTGTGAGAGAACAGTGTACATACAGCTCACACTGGGCAACGTTAATGGGAAATGTACAAATTCACTGGCATGCAGAGATGGCAAAAGCTGGCGATGAGCTGCCTGCAAACAAAGCATTTCCCAAGAGGTGACTTTGAAGGCAACTTCAAGGCTCCCTTTGCTGAGATCTGTGCATGGGGAAAAGTTGGTTATCAAGCAGCCCAAGCCCAGGGCCCAGCTGTTCTTGCCTGAAGGCTTCTTGGCTAAATAATCCTCATTTAGGCAACAACACAGTATCTGTGTAGGCACACACATTCTCCAACTTAAAAACTCATTTCTGAAGGACAAGAAGTCACTGAAGACCAAACCAAACAATTTCTGGTTTTGTCTTCTGTTTGGTTTTTTCTTTTCTTTTTTTTTCTTTTATTTTTTTTTAACAAAGAATTATGTTCGTAGGTTGTTTGTAAAAATCTAAATTCACAGCTTTTATTACCAGGAACCAGACACGACAAGAACCCTAGCTGACTGACAGCCACTTAGTCATCTCCTAAACACCTGTCCTGTGAGTCAGAGTGGGGAAAAAAAACAATGTTAATCCCATCATACAATCTCTATCTCTCCCTTCAAATACCACATAAATTAAAAGGCAGCTTTACTCTGCATTACCAGCATGACTCAGACAAAAAAAAAAAAATTACAGAGGCAAATGAGGCTGCAAACTCAGACTAAGAGTTACACAAACATCTTCTAAACCAGAATAAAGCCAAATTACTTTATGAAGAAAATAATCTACACTGAGGCCCATAAAACACACACACAGTCACACATACTGTTTTGGCATTAAAACTCTGCATAGATCAAAGATGCACTTCAGTTATCAGAGCCCCTGGTGTACAGAAGTCCTGCAGAAATCCAACCTCCAGCCACGGGATCGGGCGCCAGGGCACGGCGCTCCTCTACAGTGCACTCAGGGCACTCAGTGGCTGCTGCCCATAATTAAGCACAAGGCTTCAGAAAAGAGAAAAAAACCCCAAAAGATCCTTAAGTGAAAAGGTCTAGGACGCCCACCCACACGCACACACATATATATTAGGAACTGCTCAAGCTAAGACTCTAAAGGTTCTTACTTTAAGTCTGTTTCCAAAATGCATTTTAAGTGCAAGTTGTGCTTTTTCATGTGCTTGTGATGCCACTACCACCATCTGCAGACTGCCTTCCAGCCCCTGCGTGTGCTTTCACAGGGACACAGCCAGGGGAGAAACACCCCACGAGCCATCTGACAGGATGGGGAACGTTTCCCAACCACTCCTCAGACCAGCACAGCGAAACGAGGGCTTACAGACACTCCAGCTAACACAGGAGTCATCTCTACACACAAGCACGGTCCTGCTGGTACCAACACAGGGAGGGAGGGAGGGAAGGAAGAGGATTTCTGCAACAGGGCCCAGAGCAAAAATGTTTGCAGTGGGAATTACTGATGCTGCTGCCGTGCTGCTGCCAGGGAGGGCACAGAACGCAGCATCGGGGTCGCTCAGGGCGCTGCTGCGGAAACTTGCATGGGGCAGGGGGGTGATGGCTACGACAGCCCCTTGGCTGCAACAGGGTGAATCTCCAGGGCTGAACCCCAATATCTGAAGGGTGAAAAAGGGTGAAAAAAGCACAACCGTGTCTCACGTATCTTTAACAGCACTGCAGGGGAAAAAAACCCACCTTGCATTTTTAAACGATTTATTGCATAACGTCATGATATGTGACTAAATACATTTCAGGCTACAGTGAGGACAAAAATCTCTAAAACCATAAGTACTGGAGATACTGCAGTATGAAAAGAATCAGTAAAAATGAATGCATCTGGAATTCTGTTTTGCCGTTTACGAAACAAGTAAGTCTGTGCTGCAAAATAGCTAAACCATAAGTGATGGAAAATGCTGGGATTTCGTATTTGCCTTCTTCCGTCCAAAAGTCTCCAAGACACTTCATCGATGCACTGTTACTCAAATGCAAATTATTGCAAAGACAAGTTAAGTGTCCCTGTATTTCTTGATTTGTAGAAGTCTAGAGATGTTAGGCTAAGTCCTGTCCCCTTTTTCTAGCAAACCCGGGGGGAGGGGGGAAAACTCCTCCAGATTACTTCTGGGGCTCTATCATTATTCCACAGGTGAAAAGACAACATATAGAAGAACTTCACATAAAACAGTTCCCTCATATATATTTTTTTAAAAACATTAAGATAGTGCAACTTTTTAAAACACATTTATCACAACACAAATTAATTCCTTGCATTCATCTAAGTTCTCAACTTTATACCTTGGCACACAAAACAGGAATTTTGTTTCATATTAAAAAAAATCCACACACTGGGAAAAAAAAAAAAAAAAAAAAAGCAAACTGGCCAATCCTTCCCCCATTTATCTAGCAAAATCACGTTCCTCCTTCTGCCATTCAGTGAGTATAAAACAGGCTGTACAAGCCTCAATTCTGTGCTAAGTTAACTTTTAGAATTAAATAATTGAAATAGTTTATTAAAAAAAAAATAATATATTTCCCCCCCTCCCCCCGAAACACTGCTTGTAGACAAACTGAATGGAAGTTTGTATGTCTTTCAATCTGCTTTGCATGCAATCCCCCTGAAAGGAATCAGAAACAAAGAACTGGTTTGCACGTTTGGTTTTACTCGGTTGTACCACGTGAAACGTAACAACATTGTGCACCGGAGCAGGGGGTCGGTTCCTCCTCCAACGCTCTGCTCCCATCTCTTCTCTTCAGTTCACACACCTGGGCAGGTGGTGACTCACACCAGGTTCCCCCCTTTCCGGTCTTGGCCTTTGCTGGGGACTATTGTGCTCTCTGAATTGTTCTGCTGAAACTGATGAAGTCTGCTCCCCCTCTGCGAGGAAGGAGGCGTGTTGCTGTGCTGGTGATGGAAAAAAGAGGAGCCTGGGTAATGCCCCATGACCTCGCTGTACGTCGGGGGTGGTCCTTCCATCCTTCCATTACTGCTGTAGTTGGTTGCACTTATGCCCGAATTGCTGCTTGGTGGGCAGGGGCCCCCATTGTACATCGAGATGTCTATCAAGTCGCTATCAAAAATGGTTCGGTTGGGTGGTGCCCTGACAGACTCCCGGTTGAGTTCCATCTGCTGTTCTGGGTCCCGGAGCTGCAGGGTGCAGGGGCCTTGGTAGGGTGGTGGCTCTTCCCCATCGGAGAGGGAGATGGTTGGAGGAAGGTCAATCTCATGCTGCATGTAAGGGTAAGTGGGCTGGAAGCGACTGAAACGGTCCCGCTGCATAAAAGATGGGGCGGTAAACCTGTCCCTGGACCTTGGAGCATACATGATCTGAAATGGGAAGAGAGAGACAGGTGACTCCACACCTGAGCAAAAGCCCTGTGGCTGCTCCGTATTTACGAGGAGGGGATTAAACAGAGAAGGCTTCTCTTTGCCATCCAACTTAACAGATTAAAACCAGCAGATCTCGTGCACGCATGCTCACGCACACGTGGAAAGAAGAGGTGGGAGTTGGGGGAAGGGATCTAACAGGGTACCCTCAATAACAGCTTCACAAAGGGAGACCAAGACCTCACACAATTCCTTCTGACTTTAAAATATGCAGAGCTGAGAGAAAGCAAGTCTGCCTCTGTACACAGGAAACGTTTGCCATCCTGACAGTTAACTCGTCCTACAAAAATGCCCTGATGCTGAATTTCATCTGCAGCCCACTCAGAGTTAATGTTTTGTAAAGGCCTGGCATATCTTATGCCTTCACTACCAGGGTGTATCAGGTGTCCTCCTCCCTCCTCAATTCTCATCCAGAATTCATCCAGTCAGGACCTACAAAGCTTCTGCACTGCAAGTGCAAAAAAATGTCCCCAGCATATTAAGCCCTGCAAAAGATCAAGACTTTTTTAAGGGGAAGAGACACTCTGTGAGAAGCTATTGCTCCTCACTTGGGTCTATCCCAGAGACACACCAGCTTCTTAGATCTAGATGGATCAAAATGCTCTTCTCATTTTTTGATGTAGGCAGAGTCTTTAGCCCTGGCCCCTCACAGATCTAAGATCAACCAGCAGGCAGATTCCCTGTTGGACACAGGTGAGCTGGGACACTTGGAGCAACACACCCACAAATCATCACTGAGCTCAGGGATCTGTCAGGTTGGAAGACAGGAAACACTGGTGACGGGATATGTGTTGCAAATCCAGGAGAAACACAGGGAGAAGAGCAACTGGTCTTGCAGATTTCACTGGATAGTCAAATTACAGAGCCATCCCATGAGAAAGACACCTTCAGCCCTCACCTGTGATACAGGGAGCTGCAGCTGGACTTTTAATGAAAAATTTTCAAGCATTTAAGGAACAGCAGTTCAGGCAGGCCCAGATGTCCACATGAACCTGACTTTTGGGCTTCACCGGAAAAGCTTTACTTACTAAATTGATGCATGTTTTTGAGGTAAGCCAAACATACATTAACAGGAAAGAGAAAAGCTTATTCATGAAGATAGTAAGAAATCTAATTGTACCTCTGAAGCACCCTGGCGCGAAACTGAGCTTCTGAAGGCCACAAGCACCCTTCCTAGAATGTAGAAAAACACAACAAAAGAGAAAAAAAATTAATAGATAACATCACCATCCTACCTCAAGTACCACAACTTCTAAGGGCTGCTCCTGCCTAGGAAAAGGTGATAAACAAGTAATGTCCCACCCCTTGCTTTCCAGAACTAGAGCAACCAGCAGCTCTGTGCCCAGGAAAGTCAAGCTTGGTGCATTTTACAAGTGCTGGGGCAGCAGCCACAGCACCTGGGGTCACAGGCTGTGAGGGCAGAGGGAGCAGCTCACAGGTAGGAAAGCATGGCAGGAGTCAGAGAGGAGAGGAGACAGCCCAACACTGGCACACTGAGCAGGCACCATTCGCCTCTCAACCCAGGACAAGGCCATGCCAGCACAGTTGGCAGGTTCGATGGAGCTGACCTCCCAGCCAGGGTCCTGGTAATACACCAGAGACAAAACAGTTTGCAAAGAAACCTGGTGCCTGTAATCTCAGAGAAGTGACAGTCAAGCTAAACCCAAGTAGATTCTGGTCAAAAGTGTCAGTTGCCCAATTCTCCCCATAAACATTAATTAAACATCTCAGGTTTTGGTGACCGGTTCTCCTCTTCAGCTGCTTCCCCAAACACCTTCTCAGGCCAAAGTATTTTCTCTGTCATGCCTTGAAAGGTTGCTCTGACAGTGTACCAGCACTCAGGGCAGAATTAAAGGACGAAAAACAACATGTCTGTGTCAATTATTTTTCTTCTCAATTAACTGGCTTAGAGTAGCAGTAACTACTGCAATGGATTTATTTTATTGGGAAAAACCAACGCTGAAAAGGACATATCAGAGCAGCTATAAAGCACAGAACTTCAATCTTGGCACTGAAAGAAAAATCAAAACATCATATGGTCATGACCATTTCCTTGGTTTTATGATTTGAGACACAAGAAATTTCAGGATCAGGAAGGCAAATGCATGCTGTCCCCAAAAGCATGACCCTACATTTACTACTTTCATATCTTACTGGACTGGTTCTTCTCTGCATAGTGTATTTTTTAAGCATATTTCAGATATAAAAGGAGACCTAACTAGATGCCGACATCATGCCACTTGGAAACCAAAAGTAGTCAGTGATCTTGTCAGGACAGTCCACTACAGAGGAAAGCTGCTTTAAGAGGAATCTTCACACAGGATTCAGCTGTTAAAGGGAAACACTTTGAATAACAAAGATGGTCAATCACTTCTGTAACTTTACAGAGCAATGTATGCCCACCTGCAAAGGCTTGATACAACAGACACATCTTACATAGATTTATGTACTTCAGTGCCTATGTAAGGTTTTGTCCGTGGAAGAAACTAACTGCATATATACATGCATATACATATGTTCACTCACCTTGCCTTCCTTTCCACCCCTCCATCACCCAGATGCCTTCATTTTGAAATATCTGAGGGTGTATTTGCACAATTAGACAACCAGTTTTATCAGCAGCCAACCCAGAAGGCTCCAAGCCTGTTGCAATTGTTAACTAAAACATACTAGCCAAAGCTAAAGTGCTCAATTCACTGCCAGTAATCTACAGGCCATACACAACCCCATAGCAGGTTCCTGAGTGATGGTTTGAAAAATATGTCAGTGTGTAGCTTTATGCTTAATGCAACCACCTCAGCCTCCAGAAGTGAGGAAAAAAAAAAAAAAGGCAAAACCAATGACCTAATCCAGAAAGGAATCCAATCTACCACCTCCACTCATGTTACTTCTTCAACTCCCTTATGAAAAAGAGAGTTTCTGTTGTGGAAGTGGAAATGACAACTCCTACCCTGGGGCCTGTGGGCCCTAAGCCAGGAGAGTAAAAAGAGCTGAAGGAGATGATGCAGTATATGGAGAAAAACTCCCCATGCTGAGATGGTGCTGGACCTGCATGCCAGATGGAGCCTGGGCATGCATGCAGCCATATCCAAGAGGAACAGCTTGCTGGAAGAGCAGAGTCACCCCTGACTTCTACTGCTGATGCCTGAACCCCAGTACAGTAACAGACCCTGCCTGGAGGCACTGCAGGTACCAGGACCTCACTGAGTGTCACCAGGGTGCTGGGACAGTCGGGTCAGGACAATGAGAGCAAAGGATCCCAAAGCTCTCACCACTCTGGGCTAACTGCTTGGGGTGGTAAACAGCTTGGGATGCAAGTGAACTCCAAAGCTGTAAGATCCTTAGGATGCAAGAATGTGTAATAACATGGCCTCTGCAACAGTATGTCCTACAGCCCACCAGCAGCTACTCCCTTGCCTAAGGTTTCCTCTGGAGACAGCAGCAGGCTGAATAAATCATTTGGCAGCTGCCAACCCCCAGTAAGATCTCTATCCCAAGAGCCAAAGGAACTCCCCAAACAGATGGCCAGCAACATGTGCTCAGCATGCCCACGCTTGGAAAATACCATGTTCACACACCACGTGCAGACCAACCTCACCACACATACGCAGTCGGTCCAGTGCCACAGTACAGGATTCTCTCATCACCACTGAAATAAGCCCAGACTAACTGGGCCAATGTAGGAAAAGGCACTATACTCTGACTTAGTGCACAGGCAAGCCTTAAAACGGACAGCAAGAGAGGCAAGGAGAAAGGGTAGAAGCTGACAGAAAACTAGGTTTCCTGCACTCAGCTATAAAGGAACCCTTGAATCCCTCTAGTACACAAACTTATTGTACAGTGATCTGCAATGACAAATAAAACCGTGTAGAAGGGCCTCCTAAACTTTAGGAGAAGAGCAGTATGACAGCATGGGAAGATGAGTACAGAGAGGAAGAACAGCAAGACAGAAGGAAATTATGTACAACATGCCAGTGCTTAATTATGAATGGCTTCATGGAGTTTATAGATATTTAAGGTACACGACAGAACAGGAAAATCACTTATGCTTAGTATCAGACACTAGATAACCCTTATCCTTTTACATAGCACATATTTGATTAGGTGCCTCTGAGCCAGGTGCAGTAGTTCACTACTGAGCTGTGAAACTCTCCCTTCAGGCCTGGTCTGGGACCTGCTACCCCAGAGCAAAGGCAGACTCTGCTCAGGTCTGCTTGCAACCATGTACTCTTATGTACCCTTCTGCTAACATCCCCGTGCTACCAGAAACATTAGGAAATTAATAAAAATTTCACAACACTGAAGTGCTTTGCTGAAATGCTACAGGGTTTTTCTGCACCTTGCCTCCATTAGATAAACCCCATCTCTTCTATTGAAGGTGGCATCTGCCTGGAACAAGAGAACTTCAGCCCAACAAGTGCCTGCCTCATCTTCCCAAATTTGGCCTCTAAGCCATTCTGCCTTCCTGAAATTGCTGCATCAGTCACTGGAAACTTACTATCTGCCTTTCTCAAGTCTTTGTATCAGGGAAATGCCCCCTCCCCTGCACTGGGTAGATAGAACCTAACCTCAGAGTTGGTGCCCACCTACTACCACCCTTCTTGGGGTGATGGCAAGGGGTTGAGAGAAGAAGAAAGGAAAAACCTCAGTGTTGCAAAAGGAAAACAGGCCTGTAACTTTTTTTTCCCTGAAATGTCAATGCAAGTGATAATGTGCTGGGATTGCTGTGAACTATCTGGGGGTGACTCAGACTGCAGGAAAGTGTTATTTCTTGCCTTCTCTTTGTCCTTCTACTTACAGACCTTTGTCCGACAGCTGTTTCCCTGTGCTCAGATCAGTGAAAAGCAGGTAAGAACTGACAACATTGTATTTAGATTCCCCAATATAATTTCTCCCTTTATTATTCAAAACACCAGGGTAGATTTGCTTAACGATTAAAAAAAAAAAAGCCCAAACCCTTTCAACTTCATTTCACTCAGTGACTACTTGCCTTACAAGAGAGATATTACCAGGCACAGGCAGTACAGCTCAGCAGGACAGTGACCCAGCTGCCAGGCCTGGCACAGGCTCACAGCCCCAGTACCACACCCACTGGCACCCCGCAGACAGACGGCAAACCCAGCATTGGCAGCCCTGCTTGATGCCCCCTCCCACCAAATGCCTGGGGATTTGGACAAGTAGTTATCAGGTGTGTACAATCAAGGCTAAGCCTGAGCCAATGCAATCTACCTTTTTTTTTTTTTTTCCCAGTGGGCAATGTATCATTTACCTGCTTCTTGCACTGTTCTGAACACCGAGCCACCTCAACTTGCTCCTTCTTAGACTATGGGTCTTCAACCATGAGCATCACTACTTAAAAGTATCAGGGAGAGAAAGCTTAGACATTCATTCCCTATTATTATATTCAGTTCTCACATCATTAAGTTTTCAAATGAAAAAGGATAAGTCTTGATGATAAATCCCAGCTCCCACAAATAATACCCAAGCAAGAATAATCTTAGAGATCCAGATTTGTCTTTTGCTGACCTCAGCCATTCCTAGGTTTCACAATAATTTACAGAAATTACTTTTGTGATTAGGTTTTGAAATAACAGTACCATTTAATAAACCCAGCTGGGTGATTACTTAATTATCTTATGGTGATGATTATTTAGCTCAATATTCAGAGCTTAGAGGAGACTGGTTAAGCCGAAGATAACTTACCTAATTTGTATTTTACAAAGGTTAAACAGACTCTAGAATTGAACAGGTTAGGAATATGACTTTTTGAAGCCATTTTTAAACACTGTGCTTCCTGGAGCACTCAGTGTCATCCAATTACCTCAGCTGAGCATCAGGACATTGACACAGCAGGGAAGAAATTTACTGGAAGAACTTTTGCAGGTAAGAATCTACAGTGAAAAAGAAAAATTCCTCAAAATGTAATGAAGCAAATGCAACACTGTGCTGGCTTTGACCAGGATAGAGCTAATTTTCTTCACAACAGTTAGTATGAGGTTATGTTTTGGATCTGTGCTGAAAAGAGAGTTGATAATGCAGAGATGTTCTGGTTCTTTCTGATCAGTCCTTACACAGAGCCAAGGCCTTTTCTGCTTCTCACCCCACCCCACCAGGGAGCAGGCTGGGGGTGCACCAGAAGCTGGGGGGGGGGGACACAGTGGGGACAGCTGACTCCAACTATCCACAGGGATATCCCCCAGCATATGATGTCATGCCTAACAATAAGAGCCAGGGAAAAGAGAAGCAAGGATGTTGAGAGTGATGGTGTCTGTCTTCCCACATTACCCTTAGGCACGGAGCCCTGCTTGCCTGGGGCTGGCTGAACACCTGCCTCTTGATGGGAAGTGGTGAATGAATTCCTTGTTTTGTTTTGCTTTGCTTGTGTGTGTGGCTTTTGCTTTACCTATTAATCTGTCTTTAGCTCAACCCACAAGTTTTCTTACTTTTCTTACCCTTCAGATTCTCTCCCCCGTCCCATTGAGAAGAGAGTGAGCAAGAGGCTGGGTGGGCCTTAGAATCATACAGGGTTTAAACACAAGCAATCCCATATAATTCAAACTTTGCTTTTATTTATTGACTCTTCAGGAGATCTTTAGGTTTACTCCACTTTTCAGTTCCTAAGAATTAGAGTTCTGCCTGAACTGTGTTTCCTGAGAAACAGAAGTCCATTTTTCACTTTCTGAAATGCATTACAGACATTAAAAAAGGTCCCTTCCTTTTTTTTTCCCCTCGAATAAATGCAGATTATTATTATATTTTTAGGTATTTTTAATATATTTTCTATTTTTTATTTTCATGTATATGCATATATTTACACACACACCCCTGGAAACTGAAGTGTGTTCCGGATACCGGTGCAGTTTCCCATTTTGGCCCTAGGTGGCAGCGATACCTTACACCACATGGGAGCTGCTCTCTCAAAACGCTGCGGGAAGGCAGAGGGGCTCGTCCCTCCCTCTCTGGGTTGGTTCCTCCGGGCCTGGGTGACAAGAGGCCACCGCAGCTCCTTAGGATTGCAACATTTTCCTTGCCGAACACAAGCAAAGCAAAACTCTTGCGCTGTCCCCACCAGGATGACGAGTATTCCAGCAGGACTGCTCTTCCCTTTAAAAGCAGCGTTTCCCAAGGGCAGGAAAGGTTACAGCATCGGGCAGAGAGGTGCAGGGACTGCTAGAGAGAGATAATTATGGAGAGCACCAAACCTCTCACTTGCAGTCCGCCTCCCTACACTTAGAGCGATTATTTCTATTACTTAATGCTTTAAAACTTTTATTTTCCCAACTACGCAGCACTTTACTACTTTAAGTAATCCTCTTTTCATCCAAGTCAAGGAAATAAGTACTATTATCCTTCCTCCCTTATTTGGAGATGAAGCAAGTTGTCCAAGGTGACACACTGAGTCTGGAGCCACCCGAAGCCAGCGCTCCTCACTTTTAGTCCTACCCTGAGATTTCCTAGACAATCCTGCCCTTAAAAATTGTTCTGACTTCATTGTGGTCAGCTTCAAAGAGCAGCAGCCAGAGCATGCTGAGAGAGGAGAGGCAAACCCATGCCCCTCTTATGAGCAGAAGAGCACGGAGCACATCCAGCTCCCGAAAACTGCAAAGCAGGGTGGTCTGCAGCACTCAAGATCTCTCCCAGCTATAGACTGGGTTGTTGTTCCCACTTGGATTTTTCTTTCTTTTGCACATGCAAGGATATGAGAATGAGTGTACCAGGCATGCCAGCAGGGAACAGAAGGAATAATGCTAAGACCAGCAGGGAATAGTTTGAAAGGCCAACATTTAAAAGTCACAGACAAATCCCTGGAGGTGTCCACATTATTGAGTATTTTCTGTCACTCTCCTTACATGTTCCCCTTGTATTCAAAAAAGCTGTCAGAAGAAGGGTAGTATTTCTACAGTTGTGCTCCTGAAGCTTGGCATTTGAGATGGGCATTATCAATGCAGGTCCTAATGCAAGCTGATGAGCCCCACCAGTGATGCTGCCCTCACTGCTGGGAGGCAGGGGATGGTCAGGATGCTCACCCATCTTGCATGACGGGTGCAGGGATTTTGCTGCAAGGAGCAGACATGGGGCAGTGTTCAGTACTCCTTCAACATCTGCTTTATGAGAGGAAAAAAAAAAAACCACAAAGACAGAAGTCACCAGGTTGAGGAAGAATCAATTTAGCAACATCAGAAACTTGTTAAGCACCTCCCTGTAAATCATTTAATCTCTTTTCCCTCAACATCTCCCCCTGGAAATCACAGGTGATGACAGTAAGAGTTGATCATTGTAGAGCAAGACTTATCTTGGTTTTGTTCCAGCAAACAGGAGAGTGCCCAGGAGCTGCTTGGCCATGGCTACCTGCATTCCAGCAGGATGGTTGTGATTACCAGCAACACTGTCCTCCCAGTACATCAGTCTTCCCAAGGCACAGCCAGCAACACCACAACACACACCTCCCTGGGATGTCCAATGCACAGACTCTATACCCAAATGGCTGGGCCCCAAAAGTCACTCAGCACTGCCACTAGCATCAGCTGCTCCCACAGATGTTGTGTTGTCCTAGTGAAGCAGCCCTGGGCATGCTCCTGGTGTGCTCCACACCCTACATACAGCCTTCAAATCCCTCTCAGATGCTCTGCAAACCTTGCCTCACTCCCAGCTGTGAAGCCAAACACTGCTGATGGATCAGACAGCAGGGGGACACATTCAGTATTTTATCCATCATGACAGAGACACCATTCAATACCATCCACATTCATTTCAGGGTGCCACTGATGCCACCACAGTTGTCATTCAGCATCGTTCCATCTCTTGCAGTTATCCCCCCAAAGCCTTGTATTTCCCCTAATATTAAAACGGGCTTTGAATGTTTTAACAGACACACTAAGAGATGGCAGGGCTTGCTATGGGACAGCAAGCAGCATCCTCAGCAGCACTGCAGAGAAAGCATCCAATACTCCAGAGCACTCAAAGGTTGTTCTCCCCCTGCCATAATCTGTTTAAGGCCTCAGCACACCAACCAAGGTATTAAACAAAGAAGCAAAAAGCATGGGAAAGATTATACAATGAGATTTGCAGAAGGGATGGAAACATAAAAAGAAAAGAATAAAGATGAACATAAACTGGTGTCCACACAGGAAAACTCATTTACAGAACAAGAACATAACTACTACTTTTCAACACGTACTTATCAAAGAGCAACTTTTTTTTACTTTTTTCTGGGATCAGTCCTTTTCTGCCTTTTGAGTGTTACTAACATTTGTGATTCCAGTGATATTTCACCTCCTTTTTAATACAATGAGAACTTCAACATCCAGGCCTTTTTTTTTTTTTTTAAACATGAAGGAAGTTCAGCCAAAGAAACCCAAAAATATCTTTAGTACTTATTTTGGACACCTGACCCCATGAGTTTTCTATGTGTGAGGTTGGTAGTAAAGGCAGTAGATAATTTATCTGTTCATTTCTCCTATGCTTTCTAGAAGAATCAGAGTAAGGGAGACCATGTGTTTGGTAAGTTGGCCAGAAATATGTACAATTAGGCAAGAAATATGTACAACTTAGCCATAATTCAGCTGCTGGAAGGCATGATTATCTAGAAATCTGACAGGCTTGAAGAAAGAGAAAACTGAAGGTAATTAAAGGACAAAAAAGGCCCATTTGAATAGGAAAGGTATGATACTGCATCTTGATACACTTCTGAAATAACACAAAAGGAGGTTTACTTCATAGTCCACTACAGGAACTAGCCAACAGTCAGCTAATTTGCTTTACCATTTTCTTTTAAGACATATAGCTGAACTTTTGCTTTTTCCATTCACTATTTAAATCTGGTTTTAGACTCTATACACTGCTCAAAAAACAAAAGTATTCCTTTTGAAAAGAATCCACTTATTGATAGCTTTTGCACACAGAATAACGCCTGCTTGGTTAAAAAATAAATGTGCTTTAGAAGTGTATAAATAACCTGCATCTTACTGCTCACACAATCTATTTACCTTGTGCAACTCACTCTGCAGGGGACAGTGAGAACACACTGGTCCTTTCCAGTCTCACACCACAGAGCAAATGCATTACCTTCCCAACTCTCATGCACCACACTCTGCTTTTAAGGTTTGCACTGCACACAGCACAGAGTTTCTAGCAGAATTTCCTTCTAGTACCCAAGACTAATAAAAAACTTAAAACTCATTCATATTTGATGTCTGACTTTAGAGACCTTTGAAGTCTCATTCTCCACAAGTATGACTTCCTCTTAAAACAGCTTCAGCTTATCAGAAATGCTGATGAGTAATAGTGATGACAAACCTACAGCAGAGTTTTCGGTACAGTCAGTAACCACTTCTTGCCAACCCATCATCAATTCCCATGAAGTGCTCACTTGACTGTGATTATCATTACTTATAAGGGCACCATGAAATTGAAACTGAGACAGTGCTTTAAAAAAAAATTAAAAAAAAAAAATATATATATATATAAGAGCAGTTCTGGGTACTAAAGCAGCTCCCAAATCCTCACCACTGAACTGCATATTCTTCTTCACAAGAAAGTGATGTTTCCTCACTTGCCTCCAAGAGGAAAGGCACCACTTGCTCTGGTAACAGACAATACTAATGAACCATACAAAGGAAATAATGGGTTACTTCATGCATTTGACAGCTTACTGCAGCTTTAAAAGATTTGTGAAGATGAAAATCCATTTCCTTTATCTCAAATTATTTCATTTTAGGTACTTGTAGCAATTATAGCTAACATTTTTCAGGCAGAAATGTGGTTTTTGAATTACAGAATCCAATTCAATGCAACACTCAAATTAATCTAGCCCATTTTTCCAGCTCTGAAGTCTACGGGGTTAAGATTTGACAAGTTCCAGTTTCATCTGTAACCAAATGAGAGTTAATATTCCTGTGCTATTTAAGTGCTCAGGAATGAGACTACCTCCCCTTGAGGAGACACCTCCTCTCCTCCTCATGCAGGCTCCAGAGTAGAGGAGGGTACAAGGTATACATCCCAGTAAATGGGTGCAGGAGATGCAGTAAGGGAGAGCTTTGGGAACCCTGCATTCATCATGTTTTACAACTGGCTTTCAGGAGGGAGCTGCCAATTGCCAGGGCTGCAGCTCCACAGCAAGTGCTCAGGTGCACCCCTGGCCCCAGCATCCCTGCCAGCACTCCTTTTTTGCTCCCTGATCTGTCTGGAATCTAACTAAAAACCAAACCAAACAAAACAAACCCACACAAACAAACAAAAAAACCCAACAGTGAGTGTTCAGCCAGATCAGCCCCCCGAGGCCTCACACCACTACCTTGGCAGCTCCCTATGGAGGACAAAGTGGGAGGAAACATAGGACCAGGATGGAAAGAAAGGCAAGACTGCAGACTTACACCTGGTGTAAACTGTCTAAGGATCACACCTTCCAGCTACAATCAGACAACTTTTTTTGACAGCAAAATGAAATGGGACCCAAGGCTATTGCCAGGAACTGAATGCATGAAAAGGCCACCCTCCCAAATGGCCCCTTGGCCATTGCAGTCAGCAAAGAGACAAAGGGAAGAACTGCAGGCATATCGAAAAGCACGTCAGAAAAAGGACCTCCCTGCAACATCACAGTGTAGTATTCAGCTTGGGTGGGTGCCTCAAGGTCAGGGACACCCTATGGTTACCCTTGACAAGGGAGTACTGCATCCCACCCAGAAGACTCTTGGCTCACAAAGCAGGTTAGGTACCCATTTACTGTTGAGCTGATTAAAGAGTCTCAAAAAGTTTCAAGTGAGATTCAGGCTTAAGCCTTTGGCTCTGCAACAACACATTTAACCACTCCCTGTCCTTGCAGGGATCATTTTCCCACTATTTTCTTGCTGCTTAAGTAAAACAAACATTACACTTCTCTGGGCCCCTACTGGGCCAGTGTTCTGCATCTAGCAAACAGTTAATGCAGCTTCACAGAACAGTAACAGTGATAAAATTCCAGAATATTAGCAAATACATGGAAAGCAACAACAATGTATATTTCAAATCTTCATACATTCCCCTTCAAATTACAGCAACAGCAAACAGGATGTCACATTTGAGCCTCCAAATGCAAAACTAAATAAGGCTACATAAAACAGCAGGACCTAAATCCAAAGACAGCAGGTTTTAAATATATGTTCTGATTTTTTTTTTTCTTCTATTGACAAAAACAGCCGCAGCAAAAGACTACAGGGAGCATTAAAAGTGACACCAGAAGTTCTTCCAGCAGTTGCCTATACCAGAACTCCTCAAGAGGCTTTGCTGCAGACCCACAGAGCATAAGGAGAAGGAATTTGGTGAGAGGGTCTCATACTCACTGTCTGCAAAGTTTCTTCCTGTCGTCTGCTTTGGCTCTGCCGGTTGATAAAGGAGCGTGTCGAGAGTTTGTAATGGTTCAACAAGCAGATGATCACTACCACCATAACAGTTATAACCACAATTATGATGATGATTTGAACAAACTCCAGTTCAGCTAAAACAAAGAAAAAAAAGAAAAATATGTCAATCATGCACAGAATATTATCCATCAAAGCAATAACCTGAAAAACCCTCAGATGTACATCAGATTTATCTGGAGTAAGATGCTTCTGTTGTCCATGTCAAAGTTTTGTGAAGAAAATTGTGTTTTAAAAAATATGAAAGTTTTAATATTTATTTATATGAGATGCAGATATTTATATAAGATGCATGTCAAAGCTAAAACTTCTCTGCAGCCTTCATGGGTAATAAATTCTTCAGCATAAACACCAGAAACAAGCCTTTTCAATTATATAACAATTTCACTAGGGAAAAATACCAAACACCAAAACCCGAAAAACAACAACAAACAAAACCCAAAACAAAACTACACATAGAATTCACACTATTTTAATAGCCACCTGCAATGCCAATAGAGTCCAGGGGCTTCATAAGCTTCAAAGCAGAGGCAATGGAGAGAGGAATCAAGACACTGTATCTAGTAAACTATCCTTATTTTTGTATTAGATAAACAGCACGAGAATTACCAAAGTAAAGTGGAAAACAAACTTTTCTTCCTATTGAATCTACATGCAATGTCTTTTTCAATTACTTGCTTCTTTCCAACTAGAATAAAATTAACTTCACTAGGCCATTCCCATTCAGGTAAAAATCAAAAAAGCTATCTAGTACTCTAAAACAAGATACATTCCACAATAGTTAAAAATGAAACTGGGGCCTTGGCTGTTGCAAGAGATACAGTTACAATGAACTCTCCATCAGAGCCTGTCATCTTACCCAAAGTCCTGCCTATACCACAAATATTAAGTATATTTAGCAATGAGTCACTCTTGCACTCTTTTGGCTATACTGGAGCAGCAAGGATGAGCAACATAAGGGGGGGAAATTGCCCTTTGGTGTTAACACAGTTGCTGATATTTCTATGGAAACTGCATTGCTCACAGGGGATGCTCTCATCTTGAAAGACAACTCCAGTTAATGGGAGGAGGTCTTTGGTTGCTAGGCTGGGAGAAAAAGCAAAGCAGCAGGGTGGGTTGCTCAGTTTCAGCACCTTCCAAAAATGGCATTACTTTCAGGCACAAAAACACTAACTTTGGGGAAAAGACATTAAATGTCTGTTTTCAAAAGAAATAAGGGTAACAAAAATATAAAAAGACAAAACAAACATCAAAGAATACAAACTCTCCCCCATCTCTTTCACTCCTAGTCACCCTCAGCCCTCCCTGTAGCAGCATCACACTTACACAAACAGAACAGGACTAAGAAGCTGAGCCAGAAAACCCCCCTCACATAAAATCTGAAATGACCTGCAGTAGAACTAAGGGAAACCCAAGGCTGCGGCACTATTCTGAGATCCCTCACAAACAACACCTTAGGCTGCAGGAGCTGCAAGAGCACTCCGTGTCCAGTGGGGGCTGGTGCCAAGGTCCAGCTGTTTGTCACAAGACACCAGTGGGCACAGGCACACCACCATCTAAGTGCTGAGGTACTCTGATCATCTCAGTAGGAGTAACTAAACTGATTCCAGGGTAAGGAAAGAGTAAAGAGCAAAATAATACTCATAATTTCATTTTTCTTTGCTGTTTAGTATGACTCACTCATTGGTAAGACCACCAATATTTTCAGAAAATGTGATTAGTCAGTGCTTTGCTCTGCTTTTGCTATCAATCCCATATGCAGCAATGTTTGGGTTTTTTTCCTCTGTTGAGTAACTAGAAGCTAGCAATGTCAGCACCAAAACCTCAAAAAGCCCAAAGCATAGAATTAGTTAAAAACCAAACCCACCAGAACTGTGCTTAAGTAAAAAGTCCATTTTACTTGCCTCAGAAGCACAGAATACAGACTGGACACAGTTGACAACTGCTGCAATTCACATTCTGTGGCTACGAATTATCAAAGGGTTTCTTTACCCAAAACTTTTTTTTTTGGGGGGTGTCCATGAAATACATTACACTGGAAATTGAGAGACTGTTGCTAAAGACATGCAAAACAAACAATGTTGATTTAGGCTTTCCTAGAATGCAAAGATCACTGGAATAACATGTTACTTCTCTATCTGCCAAGAGCAGAGTTTTCTAAATTTATCAAGGTCCCACAGTGGTGGGGAATTGTACCTCTCCTTTAGAAATAAGGGATTGGGACAGTGAGCATTTCCCTCCGGAGGAATAATTCAGAAATGTTTTAGCCAAACATGGCTATGCAATACAAGAAAATAAATTAAAATCAAAGCCGCAGAAAACAGGTACGAGCACTCAGGATCCTGGAAAAACTCAGCTTTACAATACCAACACAAGTAAACACCCTACTGGCGTTCCACAGGATTTCCTCGCTGCAAACTGGAGGGAAAGGAAAAAGGAAGAGAATTTTTAAACTCTTTTTCCTCCTCCTGACTAGCCCTCATGCTACTCTTTAGGTCACTGACAGGGAAAAGCAAAGAGCAGCAGCTGCCACCTCCTCTATTTACCGGCACTTCTCAAGGCAAAGTGAACATTTTTTTCTGCGGGCTGCCGGCAGGCACGGAGTGACCCCGGGCTCCCCCTTCACCTCCTGCCCCGCTGCCCCAAAACGTGGTGGGAGCCAAGCACCGCCCTCCGGGTGGGCAGCTCCTCCTGCCGCCCCCTCTCCCTACAAATTAGCTGGGAAAGAGACTGGGGGGACCTTCGGGAAATTACATGGTTTTACCTCCTCAAGTCTGTCATGCTCATACACACCCCGTTTCTGCACAGAAAGAAAAAAATATTTATAATACTTCTCACACACACACACACACCCCGGAAAATATTTGTCACGGTAAACGCACAACATGGAAGAGGCAACTATGTAGTCAAATAATATATCACCTTCACAGAAGAGTACGGAAAAAAGAAATAATGATGTATATATAACTATCGTCAATCACTCAAGCAAAAGCGCCTGGACTAATCCCTGCTCCGCAGACAGCCTGCTCGGAACCCCCGGAGCCCCGGGCTCTGCCAGCCAGCGGGTTTCGCTCCGGTACCGCGGGGACGGGGCTGCAGTCCCTCCCCCTGGGGACACCCGGCCGGCCGAAGCGGGTACCTCTTTCCCACAACAGGTCTTTTAACCGTGCATCCTTCAGCGCTGTCCTGTTAAGCTGCTGCTGCTGCTGCTCACTGGACATGCTCGCCTCCGGCGGAGGGGGGGCTCAAGCCGCTCCGCCAGGCCCCCCGGCAGGCACCGCATCACCGGCAGCCCCGGGATCCATCCAGCGAGGGGACACCGTCCTGGGGCTGCCCGCTCAGCACCGCGTGGAGACTGACTGACTGACTGACAGACAGACAGACAGCCTGCCTCCTGTCCGCCCGTCCCTCCCTCCCTCTCTCTCCGGAGCTCAGACCGCAGCTCCCGACGGATCAGCTGCCGCCGAGAGCGGGCAGGGGAGGGTAGGGCACGGCAGGGCGGTGCACCGGGAGGGCTGGGCCGGCAGCGGGCGGGTCGGGCCAAGCCGGGCCAGGGCTGACACCGGCCGCTCCCGCCCTCCCCTCCCCGCCCCCCCCTCCTCTTGCTACGAGAGCCCCCGGCCGCGCGTGTGCGCACACGGACACCAGGGATGCGTATGGGCCCCCCTGTCGGCAGGGCCCCACCTGGATTCGTCTGGAACAAAATTAATTTTAAACAACACCCCAAAATAATAATTATTAGAAAAAAAAATCAACAGACGACACTTAAAAAAAAAAAAAAAAAAAAAAAAGAAGAAAGAAAAAAACCACCAAAAACACAAAACCCCCGCCGCGGCGCCGCGCTCCTCCCCAGGTCCCTCCGCGGGGCCTTGGAGGGGCAGAGGGAAGTGGAGGGGAAGGTCCGTACCTTACCCGCGCCGCCGCCGTCGCCGCCGCTCTTTAAGCCCGGCCCGGCCCGGCGGGCGCTCGGGGCGCCCCGGCCCTTCCGCCTGCCCCGGCCCCACCGCGACTGCGCATGCGCCGCCCCGCCCGCCCCCGCTTGGGTACCCGCCCCCCGTTTCCCCCCCCCCCCCCTCCCCGTCCCTCCGTCAGGGGCGCCCCCGCCGCCAGTCCCGGGGAGGGAGGTGCGGGGGGGGTGGGGGATGGGGGCAATCGAAGCGCCTTTCCGAGGAGTTATTTAATCATCCAGATTCCCTGTCAGTCCCGTTTCCACCCACTGGGAATGTCCCCGGCGAAGAAATCTCAGCCTTAGCTTCTCGTCTCCCTCCGGCGCCTTCAAGGATGCCACCACAAAAAAAAAAAAAAATACGTGGCGGCAGCAGAAACTCCGGCTGGGCGGCTGGGGTTGCGTTTTGCCAGGTTTTAGGGAGATTCGGGAAGGTATAAAATATATAGGGAGATGCATCCTACCGCAGTACTGCAAAACAATACCCACCATAAGAAACGATGCCTGTAACCTCAAGCAATCCACACGCACGAGAGTAGGGGGAAAGGAAAACACCGGAGATTTTGGGACTTGGGCTTCAGACTCTGATAGTTTCTTTAGCAAAGCTCCCCGGCTCTAGCACCGTCTGCCTTCCCCTTACCCCCTTTGCCCCTCCCAGCCCTGCCGCTCCCGGCTTGGCTGCTTTTCGGGGCAGATCGCTTCCCCATCCCAACCCGACAGACGGTCTGAGCACCACCACGAGGGCGGTAGCAGGGATTTCAAGGCTGCCCCCTCCGCTAGTGACCACAGCACCACGTCCCTCATGGGGACCATGTCCCTCAGCTCCCGGGATGTTCCTCCTACACCTGCTTCACCAGCACGGCCAAGCCCGCCTCCCGTTCCTCGTTACCTCTCTGGGTTAGGGCAGAGTCCCCAAAGCAGCGGGTAAAACCGGTGCGTGTTTGTGTCAGCAGGAAAAGCGAGTTCCCCCTCTGGTCTGCACTGAGCCAGGATTTGGGAGCTGCCGAGGAGCTGGGTGCCAGTGCTGGTGAGGCTCCAGGACCCACTTCCAGCATCCCTCCCCCTCACCACAGGGCCACAATGGTCCAAGCCCCCAGGACGAGCTCTGGGGCTGACCATGGAGACAGAGCCACTGATCCTCAAGCTTTTCAGATTTGCAAAACCCATGGACCAGTCTCCAAAAAGGATCCCTTGGCTCAAAGTCGAGGAGCCAAAGCCAGGAGAGGAAGGAGATTGAGAGGATTTGGCCTGCTTGTGGTCACACATCAGACTTGCACTAGGAAGAGTCAGGGGCTTAAAAATAGTAGGGAGGCACATCCTGGTATGTATTTATTTGTACACCACACACAGCAGAGCCCTCTTGACTGGCTACAGGCTATCCCCACTGCCTGGGCTTATGCAAATGTTGATGTTTAGGTCACACTGCAAGGTCTAAGGCCCCAGTCCAAACAGCTCCGTGAAGCTGGGGGACAGTGACTGTGGACTGTAAATAAACAACCTTTGAGAGTTCCTAGGTGAGCAGAATGATTTGAAATTATATGTCAATGGAATTGTTTTGTGCAAGCAGAGTATTAACCGATCTCAGCACCATTATCCTATGAGGAGAGGCTGAGGGAGCTGGGGCTGTCCAGCCTGGAGAAGAGGAGGCTCAGGGGAGACCTCATCACTCTCTACAACTCCCTGAAAGGAGGGTGTAGCCGGGGGGGGGGTTGCTCTCTTTTCCCAGGCAACTCTCAGCAAGACAAGAGGGCACGGTCTTAAGTTGTGCTGGGGGAGGTTTAGGTTGGATATTAGAAAGAATTTCTTTATCAGACATTGGAATGGGCTGCCCAGGGAAGTAGTGGATTCTCCATCCCTGGAGATATTTAAAAAGAGACTGGATGTGGCACTCAGTGCCATGGGCTGGTAACTGCAGCAGTAGTGGATCAAGGGTTGGACTTGATGATCTATGAGGTCCCTTCCAACCCAGCCAATTCTATGATTCTATGATTACCAGCACAGGGGAATAATTCTGTACGGACAGCAGATGTGGAGCACTTTCTGAAGTACCATCCCATTGTCCCTTGACTACTTGGAAGCAATTTATTCAACAGACTGGCCTTTTAAACATGTCTGTTGTATGGGCATGACCCACTTTGTGCGTACAGAATGAGAGATGGTTATCTTCCTGTTGCAAATTCTCCCTTGTCCAGGACTGAACTGTGAAACAAAGTTTCTGAGCCAAAGAC
Source organism: Calypte anna (assembly GCF_003957555.1). Classification (NCBI taxonomy): domain Eukaryota; kingdom Metazoa; phylum Chordata; class Aves; order Apodiformes; family Trochilidae; genus Calypte; species Calypte anna. The sequence goes on from NC_044245.1 coordinate 97,640,383, forward strand.
TGACCCACATACATTATTCCCAAATCTCATGTTTAAAATGAAAAGTTGGTCTCAGACAAGCTTAAAGACTGGCCATGTGCTAGAAGGTGCATAATCTAGATGCACTGTGTTCTTGTGTTAATTGTGCAAGGCAAAGCAGCAGGCAAAAGCAACACAACCCCAAAGAAGCAAGTTTTGTGTAGGGTCTTAAGGCAGAAGAGGACAGTGTTTAAAGCCTCTAAATTACCATCCTGTTAAAGTGGTTCTTTACTCTGCATTAATAGGAAGGATTGTGACATTGATCTATGTTTTGTTTTGTTTTGTTTTTTAAATCACCCTTTGCAATCCTCAGTTAAAGAGCTCACTCCGAATCTTTCTTCCTAGAAAAACAAAGCGGCCCTTGATGTGCACAGTTGGTTGCACAGCCTGCACGGTCCATGTGCTGGCCACGCGTGTCCTGGTTTGTTTTCCTGTGCTGGAAGGATGGTTTGATCTGGGACACTGACTTATAACATGCTGTTTTAAAAGTAATAGCCCTAGCTCTGTTTACACTGGTGAGTGAGAAAATCAACTCATGAATTATCCCCACTGCAGTTCTATTAGTCCTCACACGCTGGCTCAACACAGGCAATTTACAGCCGTCTCCTCCAGCAGGGTTAAATGGTACAGTGAGGATAATATGCTGGCCTGAGGATAATATGTTTACCCGGGAGATTACGCTGCTGGTAGCTTCGATGCTCCCCTGCTGAAAAACAGGTACAGAATTTCCCAGTGCTGATGCATAAGGAATGAGAAACTCTGGGCAGGGAAAGGTAGTTGTAAATCTGAGGGTGATCATCAGCCCAAGCTACTCAAGACCATGGAAATATCCCAAAAGGGACACAGCAACCAGGGGGCCAAGAACCAGGAATTTCACACAGGTACCCATTATGTTGAGCACTGCTGTAACTTTCACTTATTAAGCTATAGCTTTCACTTATTTTAATCATTGACTAATCCCATCCTCCATTTAGTTCAATTAAAAAAGCGTAAACAAAATCAGATGCGCTGACAATACTGCAACCCCTTCCATCCTTCATTTTTATCATATTCCGTAGCTTTTTATTTTGAGCTCAGTTCTAATCAGTAGTTGTAAAAAGAAGCTATTTGAGTAAGAGAAAAGGCAAGAAAACATCACTGTGTTTTGAGGTTTTTTCAAATTCCATTGTTATTCAGAGTTCTCCCAGCAGTAATTGCAATTAGTACCTGGTACTGGACTCTGTGGAGACTCAGTGGTTGCAGCATGACTACACTGACTAAGCTCCCCATGGTTTCCAGGCAATTCCCAGCAAGTACAGGGAAGAATCATCCCTCATTATTAATATTCTTTTTTAGCCCATTCAAACAGGAGCTAGAAGAGTTGCACTAAGGACCACATTAAAAAAGCTGAGAGATCACATCATGCATTATCCTACCATAGGAACAGATGAAAGTTAAATGAGAGACAGAATTAGCATGGGTGCTAGAATCTGTGCATATGCAAGAATCCACCTCCAACACAAAACTGAAAGCCCTGTTGTAGAAATATAGGTTGCTAAAGAAGCTATTAGTGGTATTTTACACAGGAATAAAAATGTTCATTTTTTCACTCTTTGGAGTTACAGGGAGTCTCCTGCCAGGTGGATTATTCCCCCCATAAATCTCAACTGCCACAAACTCCATGGCAGACAGGAAGACAACAGGCACTTGACTGCAGATTAACAGACTATCAAGATTTTGTAGTACTTTCTTATTACAGTGTATGGAAAGACTTCAAAAAGCTGGACAGTACAGAAACTTTTCAAGATCACAGGAGAACTCAGAAACCCTGGTCTAAAATAAGAAGCCTAAGGGCTTCTCACAGAATAGAGATAAGAAGGGAAAGCAGAAGCAGGGTTACAATAAAGAACTAAAAATATAAGTAGAATGTGAAGAACTGTATTTTATTTCTGACATGAATATAATCAGCTGGCTTAGTGATATGAAGCTCTGCCTCACTGTCTAGTACCTGAAATAAAGGCTGAAGAAGGGAACCTCAAAAAGGCATATGAAGAGAGATGGGGGAGAAAGGGAATCAGCGTAATGCAAAATATGAAGTCAGTGATGACAGAAGAATAGTGCTTTTAAAGAACTACAATGCCAATATAAACTAATACAAACATTCAAAAGCAAATAAGGGAAATCCATCGATACTGAAAAATAGATCTACAAATAAACCAAAGGAATTTTCTTTGTTTCTTTTATCCTGCAGTTTTCTTATCATTTGTCTTGCAGCATTTACATATATGCTGTCTGGATGTATAATCATAAGGGAAATTAACCCTGGCTAACCCCATGCTGCAGCACGTTACAGAAATTGCTCTAGAGAAAACAACTCTAGGAATAAAGTGGGGGATGTTCAAACCATTGGAAATCAAGTGAGTCACAGACATGATAGGTCTGAAGGATGAGAAAATCTCTTTATGAGAACATGCCATTAAACATTACAATCAAGCATAAAATTGCTCTGCCACAGTATTTTGTTTTATTTGCATTGTTGAATTTCTCCTAACAATAATGGATAGTTTATAGCAGTAATGATTTATACAAAAGGAGCTGCGCAAATGCATCCCAAATGGGCGGCTTCTTTCTTAAGAATTGTAGACTCAGTTTCCTTCAGCTTGATCGCAAATCGGTGACTCACACAAATTTCACATCTGCCTTAGGATACAATGGTGCAGTTTCTAATGAGGTTTCGTGATGGATTAAGTTTCTATGGTGCAAGAGAGGAGCATAAACTTATGCTAATTTAAAAAAGCACACTGCGTTTCCACAAACTGCCATGGTGCAAAAACTTTGCCATTATCAATTGCCACCAGTATTTACTAAGTATTTACTAAGTTCACTACTTCTGGCTTCCACAGCCTTGCTTGAAATGACACATATTGTGTGCATACAATTTGCATATGTTCATGCACACAAACACAAGTTTTCCCCAATAAATCAATGTAATTGATCTAGAGATGGGGGCCACAGAGTAAGAGTATTTAAATTGGTCTGCAAAACACATTCACCTCACTTGCAGTACAGCACCAAAAGAGATGGGGACTGAACTTTTTGACAGGAAATCTTATTTGGAGTTGCTACAGTTTATAACTCACTTTAATAACAAAGTATTTTATTCCCAATCCCCAGCATTTAAAAAATGTTAAATTAGGCTCCCTCAAATCAGAAATCAGAAGAGTGGCATAAAACAACTCTTCAGGATACACCTTGGTCACATTTTTCCAGTGTTTCTTTGACCTTTGTCAAAATGAAGGTGTTCAACAACTCCCTTGACTCCAGCAGCTGAAGCATTAAGAAAGCCACTCAATTCACAGTAAAATCTTGAGAACTGACAACTCCGGGATTAGGAATCAGAATCAAGTCAAGACTTCTTAGGCCAACAAAAAAAAAAAATAAATAGGATAACTGCAGATATCACGTACCCAGCTCATAAGGGAAGCATCAGGAAGTTTCTAATGCACTTCTTTTCTGACTAGCATCCTAAGTGACTGTGAAGTCAATAATCCTCACATAGGAGATGTGAGGAGGAGATGGGAAAGTCCACAGAGAATGTTGGCTGTTGGATGCTTCCTGCAGTTTTTCCATAACCACTTATCAGGAGCCAGTTTTAACGCATCATCACAGGCATTCCTCGGCAAGCATTTCTGCCGCTTCCTTCAGGCTGGCAAATGAGTAAGACTTCCCCAAAATACATCCTCTAGAAAAGAGGGAATTAGGCGAGGGAGCTCGGCGCTCAATGGGAATTAGATACATCACTGCTGCTTGTGGAAAAGCAGACTTCTGAGTAAACCACCATTGAAATGACAACCACGTCGCAGAAGCTACCAGGCTATTTTTACCAAAGCAGAATATGTTATCTTTTCATTTTGTATAAAGGCAATAAAAATTCATAAGATTCATGCTCTGCATTTAAAGAGAAAAGCTTGGTAATACAGCATTCAGACCACATGGTTTTTCACATTACCATGAATGGTCTACATTCTCCAGTCTTTTGACATGTTCACAGGGATGGTGTTTACACTGACTCGCTCAGAGTACATCATATCACATTTTAATGATTCAGTTCGGCTCTGACAAAAGGAAACATCTGCCATAATTTTTTCTTTCGTGAACTTTATCACAATTAAAAATCTGACGTTTCACCAGCCTGTGTGCCAACTGAGAAGCACGCCAAGTTTGGCACTTCCTGATACATACAAATGCGTGCAGCATGAACAGCTAGTACCAACAGCACCAAGCCATCACTGACTTGTCAGTTCCCACCACAAAAGAGAAAAAAGATCACAGTTTGTGGGCAATAATTTCATAATCTTGATCTGGTTTCCATATGACAGAGTGCAAGAGAGAGAAAGCAAAAGAAAAAAAAGAACGCTTCACAGCTCTGTGTGATGACAACATAAGATTTCTATGTCTTGCCCTATTGCAGCCAGAAAAATATTAAAGCAGCATGTCAAAACTGGCAGAGCTTCTAAAAAACGATTTCCAAACATCAGTTGATGGACAGCACCCTAGAAACTCGATTCAAAGCTTAAATACGCATCTACTTTACATAAATGAGGCCAGTCCCACAATGTAATGACAGTATTCTTGTTTTCAGCAGAAATAATGGCATTACAAACTCAAGCCACTTCCAAGACACTGCACATACAATGGGAAGGCAGATGGATCATTTATTACAAAGACCACCAGCCTCTTGTACTTTGAATAAGGCTGGGGTCCCTCTTGTACCTCTGGGCAGTTCCAATGACACTGTCATTTCAGGGTGGAAACCAAGAGCCAGAAACACCACCATCAACTATGATACAACCACTGAGCAGGAGTAGCAGAGTCCCACTGCTCTGTGGGCTTTGGCATTACTGATCCCAGGCAGCTGGGGAGGGATGGACATCTCTGAACAGACTCCAGGAGAGGGCTGTGGTCTCAGCATAGGTTGAGGGCCACTTTCTAACACTGCTCCTCCACCTACTTCTTTTTTTCCTGTACTACCAGCATAATACTGGATTGAACAGAATACAGTTAAACTTGAAATGTCTCATAGGACAGGAGGACTTGAGGGACTGAACAAGAAAAGGAAGAGTGACCCTGCACACAGAACACACAAAACTGCCCCAAGTGTATGGCAGAGATGTTTATGGAGATGCATAATCTACTTGCTATGAGATCTGACTGAGATTCAGATTGTCTCCCCAGCTCTATCACAGACGTGCTAGTGACCTAGGGCAGGTCCCCTCAGCCCCACTGGATGTCCCTGCTCTCCTCCCTTGGTACCACGGCAGCACTTAAGCAGCACTTCAGCCTTCACATGCTGCCTGGTACCAGAACCATATGAAATTTGGGCTGCTAAGCCATTCATGAGGATGACTTTCAAGCTGCTAAATCACAAAAGTACATTTTCAAAATCTGCTCAGGACTGGCAAATGGGCAGGTGCCCTTTCCCAGTGAGCAAAAGGCTGGCCCTGAGCTGCTGCAATGGCGTTTTCCTGTGTGTGACAGCACAAAACAAAATTTGCTTGAAATCTCACCAGACACACTGGGAAGTGACAGCTAATGTATCTTACAGTTGGTTGGATGGTATTTTTGGACAGGAGGCTGCATTTCAAATTACTTCATCCTATGATGCCACTCTGTACAACTGTACATCTGACACTGTACTGACTCACAGTGCATAGCCCACTAAAGAGGTACCATTACACCCTGTCTGGGTGGGGTGAAACTTCCTGGGTCGATTTCCTTGTTGAAAAGGAAGTTTTGAGAGTGAGCAAGATACTCATTTTCAGGTTTAGAGTGAAACTGTGCTGTCCCAGGCGTGCTTGTAGGCACACAGAGAGCAGGAAAAGCACGTTCACTCCCTCTCACTTCTCTGTATTACCCCACTGGTGTAGCAAAGCTGATATTTCAAATTTGGTGTGGTCCTAGTTTTTTATTAAAAAACATGGTTTTCATTAAGGTAAAGGGTTAAAACCTGTTAAGCAGCCTCCAGGGCTTTCTGCACAGCCTAAGAGTGTAGGGATGCTCTTGGCACAGCACACCTTCCAGTCTGTCTCCAGGCAAGTACAAGGTGGACCAGCCATCCAGAGAAGAAAAGGGCACAGAAATATCTCCATCATCCCTTTTGGCCTGAGATCAGGGGTCTCTGACATCCATACTTCCAATCCACAAAGTCTGAAGCCAAAGCTGCAGAGAATCAGCCAGGCAAGTGCTTTACATGGCGGCCTTAAGATCTTCTGCCACGAGGACCACTGCACGTGTTTGTACAACAACTCAAGAAACAGCCTTGACTGCCCACCTATTAACTGTGGGAGGTGAGTCAGGTTTGCAATGCTGGCAGACAGGCTATTTTTACCACACTTAGGATGTGCTGTCACAACGGTAAATCCCAGCTGCAGACTTACCAAAAGCGCTAAGGGGATTTGTCCAGGATTTCAGGACGCCCGGCATCCTGACCTGCAGAGCAGCTCAGACCAGGCTTTTTTGCCATTCACAAGTCTCAGACAAACGATTCGTCAGAGTCTGCAGTTTGCCAGCACAGTGCACATTCAGCGAGTGTGCAGGTCTCAGATGCATCTGACATCCAGGGCATGTGCTGGCCACCTGCACACGGAATCTCAGCTCTCAAACGCACACGTTATGCACCAGATTGAACATCTACATGGGCATTTGCACCTCACCTCCTCTCCACGATGCCCAGACACACCAGACCATGACAACCACACTTAGAAGCTCCCTGTGGCATAAGGCAAAGCCCCTGCCCTCAGGTAGGGCAGAGTAGACTCCCCACAGAACACGCTACTCTTGTTTCTGTAGCCTCAACCGAGGGCAGCCCACAATTGCAATTAGTTCCCTCATAAAGTTTATCCCCTTCAGCAAGGTCTTCCCAGCCCACCTCTGTTCTCAAGAATCCAAGCCCCTGGCTGGGGTAGGTACACAAAAGGTGTCACAGGAGAAATCTCAGCGCACCCAGCACTTATGGCTTCGGAATGAAGTCTGAGAAACGTTGATGTATGACGCTAAAAACAATGAGGCTGACCTGCTGCTGGTAGCCTACCTGCCTGGTAACTCCTGCCTTGGAAGCTGCATGTCATTGTATTAGCACAGTTTTGCTAAGTTAATTAGCAAAACCCTTAGAGCACTCATCCTGGTTTTGTTTTGGTTTTTTTTAGACATGTCAAACAACTTTACCTTGTGTCAATATCTCTGGTTTCTGTTTTACATGTGGAAGATGGGAAGGAAGGGACTGCTCAAGCCAAGTTTGTACATATAAGGAACATGGATCTGCCATACAACCCAAACTGGCTCTCAGCTTGAATTTATCCTTTTTTGGGCAAAGAGCTTAGACATTTTGAATTTAAAAGGACTCTGGCATTCTTCTTTTATGTCCTCTCATATTTCTTGCTCTGAAAGCTCAGACTAGGACTTTTTGTTCGTTCTAAGTGACTTCCTCAAAGCCAGCTTAAACTGGAACACCTTTGAAAATTTTTGGGAAGGTGTCTTTTTGTTTTGTTTTGTTTTTTATTTTCAGGGGTAAGAGCTGCAGTCCTCAGTGTTAAATCTCAGAACTTCGAGGGTCTGTTTTTCCTGCTAAAAAAAAAAATTGCTCTTTTTTTTTAGCATTGTGAGAATTTTCATCACATAAAGAACTCTCTGAATCCCAGCTTCCAAGATGTTCATATTTTATTTTTTCTCCTACATTTCTGTATTTCTTTCTGCCTGAAACTGAAGTAGTTTTAGCTTCTCTATTGCCTACAGATTTTGTCATTTCTAACACGACAGTACTGTAACCTGCTTGTTTTCTCAGTGCATCTTTCAGCATCACTTGTACTTCACAGTGCAGATGTCTAATGCAGATCAAGGCAGGCGCTGCAGTATATTCTGTTCCAAAAGATATCCCCACCTCCTCATTTGTTTTGCAACACAGCTATCAAAGTATTAAATAAATAACATAATAGTTAGCATATATCCATTGTTTTACATATTCAGAGCGGTTTATAGATGTTACTTAACTTCTTCATGTGCTGCTCCTGTGAAACAGACACAGAGGTGATCATTTTATATGAATTGCAGCTACAAAGCAAGTCCACAGCTAAAGTAAATAATCACGTTGAAAGCCCTTAATTTGTGAGGCTAGACTAGATCCCATTTATAAGAAGCAACAATTAAAAAGAACTGCAGATCACCCCTTGCAAAGAAATTAAATGTAGGCTAAGCTTTGATGACTGCTTTTTCACCGTGAGCCTCTAGCCCAAATCCAAAGCCAGAGTTCTCTCTCTCTTAAAGCTCACACCCAGAGGCATGGCTCGCCGGTCAATTCAATCTTCAAAGTTTCCCATCTTTAACAATTTATTTTCAGGAACAAAGCTTGGAAAAGCTCCAAGAACCCCATGTGGGTTGGCAGCAGCTCCGGATGCTGTCTAGGTGTGTCTGGCTTGCCCAACTAACAACTCTTTCCTTTTCCTCCACTCAGAGCACACTTGTGTGCATTGTACTGCAGCAAGCCACCCATTAACTTCTTTTCCTTAAATCCTTAGAAGGCTATTGGTTTCTCCCACTAGATCCCCAGCTCTGTGTGCTGCCAGACACATTGGGGTTTAGCTGGTGGCTGAGAATTCGACAGCAAATGCACAGTTTAGGATTTACAGCTGGGAAAACAATTTCCCAGAATATCTGTATGAATGCAATGAAGAAATATGCCACATTATAATGGTGAGTATTCTTTCTCAAAATGGAAGTGTTAAACTTCAAGTACAGCTCTGTGTCTGAGATGAGCCAAGAAACATCTGAAATGAGTAACAGGCCTTGCTCAGCACCCTGCAGACTAAGCAGCCCCCTCCTTCCTGCTCCTCTTCCCTCTCTAGGTAGCCCCAGCACGGTGAAGACTCCTTTCTCAGCTATGCTTTTAAGCCAAACTGCCCTCAATACTGATTCCAGAACAGTTTTTCCCAGCACTGCTATCCTCAAACAGTTAAATCCTGAAATGTGTCCCTCTGAAGGTTATTAGAATCATGGTATCATTTAGATTGGAAAACACTTATAAGATCATTGAGTCCAAACTTAACCTCATTTTTCACATGCACACAGAGGGAAATAAACCCTAATATTAACCTAAGTAGCAAGAAATTCCCCCCTTCGCCACCCCCTCCTGTTTAAAGCTACAAGAATTAAATCCATAAGGGCATTTATAGAGAATGTCTTATTTAGGGAAGAAAACAAAAGTGACCGACACAATTATTTGCCTCTGCTGGTAAATAAATTTGTGTGGCTTACAACGTTTACCCTGGAGTACGGCTGAAAAATCCATTCCTGCTGCATTAGGAACCCGCCTCAATGACAAACTTCAGCTCCCTGCTCCAGCAAAGCTGATGTATTGACTAGACAGGTAGATATTAGGTGCTCCGACTGTCTGGATGCTATGGAAATCACGCCGCACGCATCTGACCGTTGTCAGCAGCAGAAGACAAGCGCCAGCCTCATTCTTATTCTAGCCAGGAAAAAGGCCTCATCTGCATTAGCCTTTTTACTGAAAGGCTGCCATATTTGTCAGTTCAGATGCGTGTAAGATAAGCTCTTTCCCCCTTATCTAATATTTCACCAGGCAGTGGAAACGAAGGATAAGCAGAACCTAATAGTCTATGTGGGCAGGAGATCTTGAATGCTGTCAAGCTCAGCGCCAGGCCTGGATGCTCTAGACAAGGGGAAGTTTACAGTACGAGTTAATCACATCATTTTGAAGAAAAAGTCACAGGGATTTTGAGAAACGGCTACGACTTATCCTGACTATGCAGCAAGCCAGCAGACAAGTGTAAAACCCTTAGTGCAGCATTATATTCAGTGCCTCTCCCTCCCTATAGTGTAGGTACTGCTCAGCTAAAATAGCAGCCCAGTCAAATGGGATTAAAGAAGGCAGCTGGAAAACCACTGCTTTCCCTAAGCAGCCAGAGGAAACAGAAGGACAGAAAGAAGCAAAATGGAAAACCAAATTCTGCATTCTTGCAATGTCCTGGCCTGATCAATTCCTTGCATGGCACCCAGAGGAGAAGCCAAAGTGCAGTCACAGCCTGGTTAACCTGTATTCTTCCCCTTTAAAAGTTTCCAAGTCTCATACAGAGTTGGTAGCAACCTGGTGAACAGATCAGAAAGGCTCTTACTCAGTCACAGAGCTCCCAGGCGAGCACGTATCTAACAGGCTTTTATGCTGCATAAAGTGGATACGACAGTGCTAAGTGAATTCTGAATAAAATTAAGATAGCCTGTTTCAGAGCTCACAAAGTCTGATTTAACAGCATGTCTGTTTAACAGATACACCATCTTAAACAGTAGTGACTATATGGTCACACTTCTCCATTTTAACGTGCTAACATGCGAATCAAACTGCATTTACACGGCAGTGCAGCCCCAGTCTAAGCTTTCAGTGTTGTTTTGGCCCACGCAGAATGGCCAAGCTACGCTACATCATTTGTGGGGTTTGTTTTTAACCGGCGAAAGTGGATTTTTCAAGACATAACTGTTAACAGGTGCCCTGCCAAAACGTAAGCCATGGTCTCCGAGGGACTGGGTACAAACACACGTTTGGAATGTGGTATCCAGCATCCCTCTGCTGCCCGTTCCCGATTCCCTGCCTGCACTTTAAACCCCTACGTAAGCGACACGGCGAATTGTGTCACGCGCACGGGCTCCCACCATCAGCGCAGCGCTTCATACCTCATCTGGTCACCAGTAATAATTTTGACCCTCCCTACAGTCAACAAAGCTTTGGCTGTCAACAGCAACAGTCCCAGGACAGCTGCTGTCAGCAGGGCTGCACTGCGCGTGACGGCAGCTCTGCCGTGTCACTCGTCTGCTCCCGCCGTGTGACGGCGGGGGGGATACAGAAAGTCACAAGAAACCTATTCCCAGGGAGTCAAGTGCTCCTTGGCGTCAGCACTGGCCATCAGCAGGCCAACTAGGGGAAGACTCATGTGGCATGTGAGCCTGCAAGGAAAACAAAGCCTACCCTGCGTCTAATTTTAGGCTTGGCAGTGTTAAGGATGTTCTAGGCCGTCTTTATCCTTGGCTTTTCCAACTCCTCTTGCCTTTAAGGTCATACCCTTAAAAGCAGTTGTGCTGCCTCTCCCCCCAGGTCTCTCCCCTTCCCCACACAAGCCCGGTGGGAGGGTGCCGCAGTGTAAAGCCCTAAGAAAGCCTGCCTCCCAGGGGGCTGGCAGGACCCCTCCCTCAGCAGAGACCTCCCAGCCTGCCAAAGCACAGGGATGATCCCTCACACTATCCCATCGCCAGCCAGCTGACGGATTTCAAACTGCACCTGTCCTTGGGTCAGCCCACAGCTTCTCTGCCTTTGCTCTCCCCAACCACTCCAATTAAGATGACCAGTTTCACATTACTGGGAAAGAACAGGGAACAGGAAAGTGCCAGGAGCCGATGCCATATGGAATCTTCTAGCTGGCCAACCTCCGTTTCCTTTTATAGACCCCTCAAACCCCAAAGCCTGTCCAACAGGACTCAGATATGCAGTCTCCATACAGGAGGCCATCACCATGAGGTTAACACCAGGCACCCTGCTCCCCATGAGCTGTAAACTCCCCGCTGTTGCATGCCAGGGGAGAGGAGCAGATGCTGGACTACACAATCCCAGCTGCCATGGGGAAGCTGCTTATCCTCCAGGTAACTCAAAGGCCAGTCACACCACCTAGGCACAGGCTCTCTCCAAATTGCAGCTGCAAAGAGTGTGCAGCAGCAATGCTGCCAAGTCTGTGCTCCCAGCCCCGATGTCTGACAGTGTGATGCCCCATCTTCAGGGAGTACAGAAATCCAGAATGGAGAGAAAGGCTATGGTGGCTTTTCAAAATATTTTTCCACTGCCGATTTCCTAAAATGAAACAGGGTTTTACTTAAAAACTGGAAGAAAACTTAAATAAGCTCATAGTGCCCCTTCACTCATTACAATATTCCACCTCTCCTGGTGTTTTCCACACCCAAACCAGAGAACACAGCAGGTTACCCATCACCACACCACTACTGGATCCCAGCCCTGGGGGTACCACGCAGCCTCCTGCCCACCTCTTGGTAGGGCTGAACAAATAGAGCCCCTTCTGGAGGAAAGCATCTTACATGAGGCCATATAACACAATCTCTTCATTTTATTTCACATTCCACCTGCCACTCTGAAGCTTGCACACAAATTAATAAGCTTATTTTATCTGCTTTTTAATAGTCCTTTTTCTTTTACAGGAGGAAGGGAGAATCCTTAATTAGACAGACATGGCTACTTAAAAACAGTCTCTAGCAAGTCCATTGTCTGATGAAACAACTGGGGCAGAATGGCTCTCTGTTAATGTTACATTTAGTCATTAAAAATGTGCATTTGTGATTCTAAAAGCTGCTAGAGGCAAAACGCAACAGAGATACATACTCGGATTTACATTCGGTTTCCAGCCTGGTAGACTCAGTGAAACTAAAATTAACATCTCTACCTTTCATATGCATTTATGGACAAACATACACTGACTAATAACCACTGCTGCTGTACAGATTTGAATCCCATCTCAGCAAAGCACTAAATGCCTTTTGAAAAACCTAAATAATTTAGCATCACAATAGTGTGAAGTGTGTAAACGCACTTTATATACAATTGCATCCAACTCTGAGGTACAGCACGGGGGTTGTCATCATCTTGAAGCAACAGCACGATGGCTTTGGGCTGGTAATAAACACAGCTAATAGATATATGGATCAAAATACCTGAACTAGACTGGAAACCATCACTTAATTGTAATAGTAAGATAGTCCAAATAAAAATAATATTAAAAAATAATACAAACTGTACAGTGGGATCATTAACTATGAGATCTACAAAGACCTTGGTTTCACATTTCATCCATGCTTGTTAACTAAAATTAGTTCATTCTCACCATTTATTTGCATTACAGGAACATAAAGTTCCTTCAGCCAAGAATCACAACTGCAGTGGAGTGAGCACTGAATAATTTGAAAAAGACAATCTTTATATCTACTGTCTTGAGGGCTGGAACTAAGACAATAAAGATGAATTGCTCATGAAACAGGAGGTGAGATTAAGGAGTGAAATGCTTACATTCACTGTACAAAATTCTGAGTATTCTTAGCTCAACAGCTGCCTAGCCAAAACAACCAAACCAAAACAAAAAACCCCACAAAAAACCAAAAAGCTCCAAAACAAAATGAAAAAACCCCAAAGCACAAATAACCCGGCCTGAAGGAAGCCTTTTTAGGATTTTGACAGCAAATATTACTTCCCATATATCAGGGACCATACACTGAATTACCAAGACAGCTTTCTGTTGCACTAGGACAATCTCCCACCAAGCCACATGAAACAAACAACAGCTAGGCTAAGGGAAATAGCAGTAAAAATTAGCACCCAGTTTATTTTCTGTATTCCAAATGCCTTCTGCTCTTTTTTTTTCCATAAAAGGCATAAAAAAACCCTAGATACTAACAGAAATAGAGCTGTTTTCTGTCTTCCAATTACCTATCTTTTGGTATTTTTGATGTCTCAAAAAACAGCACACACTGGGAAATAAAGGCTTAAAAAACCAAAAAAAGACAATCTGAAATGCTCATCTTAAATAAACACAAACTAACTAGATGGACACATAAATAAATGTAGTGACCATGCTAACCAAGAGTTTCCTTCACCACCAGCAAGGGGAAAAATACAAAGGGGAAGGGGGAAGGGAAAAAGGGAGGGAGGGAGGGAGGGAGGGAGGGAGGGAGGGAGGGAGGGAGGGAGGGAGGGAGGGAGGGAGGGAGGGAGGGAGGAAGGAAGGAAGGAAGGGAGGAAGGGAGGAAGGAAGGGAGGAAGGGAGGAAGGGAGGAAGGAAGGGAGAAGGGAGGAAGGAAGGAAGGAAGGAAGAAGGAAGGAAGGAAGGAAGGAAGGAAGGAAGGAAGGAAGGAAGGAAGGAAGGAAGGAAGGAAGGAAGGAAGGAAGGAAGGAAGGAAGGAAGGAAGGAAGGAAGGAAGGAAGGAAGGAAGGAAGGAAGGAAGGAAGGAAGGAAGGAAGGAAGGAAGGAAGGAAGGAAGGAAGGAAGGAAGGAAGGAAGGAAGGAAGGAAGGAAGGAAGGAAGGAAGGAAGGAAGGAAGGAAGGAAGGAAGGAAGGAAGGAAGGAAGGAAGGAAGGAAAATGCAGAAATGAATCAACAACAAACTAAGGTTCAACCTCAAAAAGTGGAACTCCCCCCATGAAGGTGAGGGACTATCTGAATATAAGTGGGTGAGATGAAACAAGCACCCACACAGGTGCTCTGAATTGATGCTCTAACTGTCTCATCTGACTTCACAGTTCAGAAGCTCCTGGCATACCACTGCCCTACCTGCAGCATCTCCACGCTGGAAAGAAAAGTCTTCATACCCAACTCATTTGTTAAAAACTGGCTCTTTAGGCTATTCTAAGACAATAATTTACAATGGCTAGATTCACTCTGTGCTTTGCTGCTGAGGAGAGCAGAAACAAACTCACTGTTCCTCTTCTACAGTGGTTTAAAAGCACAGCGCAATTTTCAAGGGCAGATCAAAGTTAGACTAATTATTTCCTTTCTGCATATCCTATAACTAAATGTAACAGGTCACTAGGGAAGGGTGAAACAAAAGATGAATGTATTTGCACACACTAACAACAAACACTAAGAAACAAGGACATTATTTATATAATAAAAAGATGCATAAGGGAAAACATCAAAGCCTGTTTTAAATATACAAACCCACAAATATATCACCAATGCTGCCTAAATAACTAGGGAAATAAACTGGCTGCTCTCTCTCCACACTTCAAATTAAACATAACTGCTGAGGCAGTTAAATCCTTAAAGAGCCTTTAGCACTACTGATCATGAAGGTTTGATAATCGTAGTATTGCCCACTTGAAGTTAATCCCAAGACTAAAAAAATACGTTTCCATTGTTTTCTGCTGTTCAGAAACATTTGAGTTGACTAAGGCAATACTTTTAAGATTTAGCTTGCAGTCAGGAAGACTAGAAACAGGCTTTTTCTTTTTTTCTTTTTTTTTTTTTTTTTAATTGAACGTGACATTCTTATTGATACAGGTCCAGGTATCAGAGTTTTGAATACTACAACTATCAGCAGAACTGAAGAGTGGTCAATTTGCCAGCTTCTGTTCTGCATGAACTCCCTTCTAGGAAACCTCAAGAAGGATATTTTGCTTAGGTTACTGTTCCTTTGTCCTTTTTCCAGGTCACTCCACCTGCTAGTTGATAAGTTTTTTTAGAGAGAAAAAGCACTGCGTAGCTCTTCTTTTTGGTCCATCTGTCTGGAACTGCAAAACCATTCTCTGTGGCATGTCCTTAAACATCCCTACTTCAACCATTGCTTCAAAATATCTACACAAGGTAAGATGACCCCAGCATACAAGGATTCTTTCTATTCCTAAAGAGAACACACAATACACAGCAGCATGTGCCAAGATTCAGGCAACTGTGCAGCTTCTGTAAAGACCCAATAAAGTCTTCACGATTCAAGAGAGCTTTTGGTGTTGGAGAAATACTGTTTCTTGTTTCAAGATCTTCCCCTGAAAAGCATGTTCCTGGGCAATATGCTTCTTTTATCCTCAAAGAGCGAAAGAGGTTCACTGGAGTAGAAAGGGGAACGAGCCTTTTGCAAGGCAGAGAACTGAGGGTCTTCAGCAAAAACCCTCTTGACCAGAAAGCTGGTACACAGGTAAAGTACCCAGGCGGGATGGAGGGATGGCCAGGGATGCAAGCAGCAAGTGCCCACTGCTGTCAGCTGAGCCTCAGGAAGCAGCAAAGTGTGAAGTCCTGTGAGAATAATACTTTGCATATTTATTGCTGTCTTCTTTCATTCTTGAAGCCTTAGGGAAGGCTGTTGCCTGGCTCACATCCAGGCAAGGTTGCACAGATCAGACCAAACGCTGACAGAGGACTACAGCCTGGCACGCAGAGGTCTGAACGGCACACCTCAGTGTCTGCACTAAAGCTCAGAGAAACCCCAAACTCCTTCTCCATTTCTACACGCAAATAAAGGGCCTTTTATTCGCTTGACAGTGCTCTTTATTTTTTTAATGTGTGCCCTTTTACTGTTCCTTGACTAAGAGGACAGATACAGGCATTTGTCACCCACACGGTACTTAAATGACTTTCAAACCTTTGTGTTAGCTTGTCATTTTTGGTAGCTTTCACACCTCTATTGAAACAAAGCTTAGACAAAACCTGAAAACTAAGGAACTCTCCAGACATGTCTAGACTCTCAGTTCAACAAGACACAATAATTTTGAACTCTCTAACCTTTATGGGAGGTGACCAAAGCCAGCTCAGACAGACTAAACTGACACACCGCCAGCTAATACCCCGAACACCTTAAAATGCAAATAGCTCTAATCTTATTAGAAATGATGCAATTCACCCTACTGCAACAGCAAGAGGAGGAAGAAAAAAAAATGCCACCGATAGCATAGGCTGCCATTCTCATCAGACAAACAAAACTGTAGGATTTACGAATTATTTCAATTCACAGCTAAAGAAGCTGGAGGATTAGGATTTTATTTTTTTTTTACTTAATCTGTATTGAGCCCGGTAACAGACTATATCTAGGCTATGCGTGGGAGGTGAAGAGCTGCCACCATCTCCCAAAGACATGACTAATAGAAGATTTGGTAAGTCAGGAAGACAATGCCAAGTCTTTCCTCATACTGTACAACTCAGATGAAAGCAAGTATGTAGGAAGATAGCTAGAACATGCCAGTGTAAGCTCATGCTGTACCCGCCACTATAAAACACGTACCTCACTAACTCAGAGGGAGCAGACAATGTAGAAACATAGCGAAAAAGGTAACTTTGCAAGCCAGAGCTGTCGTGTTCATAGAATCATAGAATCATAGAATTGGCTGGGTTGGAAGGGACCTCAGAGATCATCAAGTCCAACCCTTGAACCCTGCCTCAGTGCAGGATAGGAGGAAACCTACACCCTGTACAATAGAGAAGCAGGGCAGCTGTGAGCTGTTTTACTTGGAAGAGCACCCATGCCATCAGAATGTTGAGCCTTGCACACCACCTGATTCAAATTGCCTACAAGCTGCTCATTTATGACCTGTTAGAGCAGGGTCTCTGTTCCCAGTCATACAGGACTGGGTGCACACTCTGAACAGAGGGTGATTAAAGATTGGTGAAAAGTTTCTGATTCTGATGGGCTGCTTGTACCCAGCTGTGCTGGAAAAATAATGCTGCCTTGGGTTTCTTCATGCCCTTCCAGTGAAGGATTTCCAGATTCCTCCCACAGACTTCGGAAATCCTGAGTCTGGCCCTTAGTGGAAATGCCTTAGGTGAGGCTGCACGACTCCCAGCGTGTGCTTATTCACTTTTCTGGATATCAAATTCACTCCATTTCCATGTGCAGAAACTTATGACCAGCCAGGGCTATCGAAGTATTAAAATTTATATTGATAATAAACTGGTTCCTACCATGCAGTATCAGTGGACGAACTGTGCTGTGATAGAACAAAAGCTTTTCAGCCACATCAGCAACCAAAGGCATATGGGAGAAAGGACTGCTGGAGTTTTGGGAAGCTATTTACTGTGGTAATATGCAACTGGTGTAGAGCAGCATGTACAGAAGGAGTGTGGTAAGCTGACAGAAAGCAAGTAGCAAGCGTCTCTTTTACTGAGGCTTTGTTCAGCTGGGTTGCTTTATGCAACCACCATGGGAGCAAATTCACCATGGGAGGCATGAGGAAAAAGAGACTGATTTATCTTAAACCCTGTGGAGCTTCTTCATCAGTTTTGCAAAGACTGCAGCCCCAAAGCACAGATCCTATCACATGAAAGACCCGTCAAAAATAAAAACCTAATTGTTCCATAAACACTAGGGCATTACCAAACATACATTTGCCTCCAGATCATGGATTATTGTTAATTTAGGACAAATCTCCTTTCAATTGACAGCTCAGAGTATAACAAAATGAACCATACCACACAAAACCAAACGAACCAAAAGCCATACAGCCTACTATCCCAAACAGGCACATAAACCCATATTTCTGTCTATTCTGGATCATAAGAGCATAACTATGAATCTATTCTCAGACAAGCCTTCACATGCATTTAAAAAAACCCACACTGACCAATCTTCAGTACTGAAAACCCTGTTTTAAGTCAGGTCACAAAAGAAAGGATGGAACAGTCCCTACAAGTGAGCTGGGGTTTGCTGCTCCTCTGGTGCATTTGCAATGAGAGATCTGGTGACAGTCTGGCTAGTCATCAGACAAAGGGGCCAGCAAGAATGTCAGCAGCTAAGGGCGACCTGCAGGCAGGATCTGGAAAAAACCTCCAGGATGAAAGTGGGGAAACAGGGCAGACAGCTTGTGCCATGCTAGCTGGAAAGTGGCTCCCTGCAGTGGCTGGTGACCTCATGAAGAGAGTTTCAAAACCAGTGGGCAGCACAACCAGCTTGCTCTCTCAAGTTGCACTGGATCACAGAACAGATCAATTCCATTACCAAAAAATGAAATTCTATCACTGTGAGGCACTTTGAGTAATACCTACTCCTTGGTTTGTTTTTCCAGCTTACACAAGGGTCCAGCTGCCTGGAATTGCAGCTCTGCGGAGAACCTTGCGTGGCTACTGCTAGTTCAGTGCTACAAATTCCAGACTTTCATCGTCTCCAAATTAGTGCTGAGTGTCTTTGAAGTCCAAAAATAAGCCATCATTCCTGTTAGCATTCAGACTGCTTTGCAGAACTTCTTCCTCCAGGACCTGAGTGTTCATGTGTAACATGCTGGGTCTTTATGTTGGTTTTAGTCTCAGAATGAGCTGGCAAACAAAATGGGAAATCTGATTGTATGGTGGAGCACTGGGACAGCAAGGCAGGAGTTCCAGCAAGACAGGATTTTTTTTCACAGCCCTGCAGACTCCACAGAATTTAAACTCAGTTCAAATGGCAACACAGTTGGAACAGGATAGTGTAAAAAAGAGGGGGCAGGAGGGCTTCCAGTTACAAGCCCCACCTTTAAATTGCTAGAAAGATTCGGGTCAGTCATTCCAAGTCAATAATCTAAGACCCCTGGTGCAGAGCTTCACCCAAGGAAAGAATTTTGCTCACGTCTTTTGCTCCTCTTCTTTGGCTCTGGCCCCAGTACAGCACTGCTGACTCTCTAGCACCCATGATCTGGCATGTAGAGACAGGAAATCAGAGAGGCACCACACTACTGGGACCATATGTGGTGCCAGCAGAGAGACAAAGAGGCAGGAGATGAGATACCTCCTCCATAAGTCTCCATGGCCATGCCCAGTAAATCCATGTGGCAGAGCACCTCTGTGCCACAGAGAAGGAAAAGACCCTTAAAACCACAATCTTCTGCACACTGGAAGAGGAATTGGGCAATTTTGGACCATTTTCCTTCACAGTGGTAGCTCATTGAAGTTATTGAGCACAACAGAGAGATGGTAGATGGACCATAGCTGTTCTACATGGCATGCACAGCTGCATGTTGAAGCAACAAAATCAGAAAAACAACAGGGAACCATCCTGGCAGAGTGCAAAAGTGCTGTTACTGCTAGCTCTCCACCTCTGAAACCTCCCAGGCATGGCAAAGTGCAGAAGAAGCACAGTGAACACCAGATGAAGAAGAGGAGAGATTCAGGCACTCAGAAAGCCTCTATGATACAAAAAAATCTTTTTGTCCATATCTTAATATCCACATCTTATATCACCTTGCTAGCACCTGTGAAGGCTGTGTAAGTTATTCTTAGGCACAGCCCTACCCAGAACCACTGAATCCTTCAGGATGAAGGAGCCCTAGGAGGTGCCTTGTCCAACACTGTGCCCCAAGCCAGGTCAGCATGGAATCCAGATCAGGTTGCAACTTATATTCTGCTGATTAGACTGTCCAGAAGAAACATCCTTTAACTCAGAAGTACAAGGAGGGAACTGCACTAATTTAAATTAATTAATTTCTAAAAAAGACAAAATCAGTATTGGGTCTAAGTAAGGCCAGAAAGGGTTTTTGGAAACAGGCCACCTTGGTGATAGGAAATTCTTAGCATGAGAACATATAAGCGAGTTTGTAAGTTTATGCAGGTAACTGTCTCCTACCCCTACACAGCCTATTTGAACCAAGAGCTCCTCAGACAGTGGAGTTTAAGCCTGTCTCTGGAAGGAGCAAGCTACACCAGCAAAATTGTGTTTCTTTTTCTTTTTTTTTCTTTTCTTTTTTTTTTTTTTTAATAATTTCACCTACCTTCTTGTTTCTGCTGGCACAGCCAAATGTGTTAGGAGAGTGATTTACTCACAACCCTAGCTGACATACCATTTTCCAGTGCAGACTAAGCTGCAGTCATTAACTAAGAACTTCAGAGTCCGACGAGTTTAAAGGAGCTCCCCAACCAGTTCAGAAATACATGTCAAGTGATTTTTACAAGTATAGCAAACAAGTCACTGCTAACCTTTCCTTTGCAAATAAGACTTCTCTTTCAAAAGGTTCAATGCAATCATTGTGGTCCATTTTGGAAAAGCACCTTGTGACATTTAAGATTACCCCAAACTAACAGTTGCTGGAGGAGGGAGACAAGATTCTAGCAGTAAAACGTACAGCTTTACAGTCTGAGAAAGGCTGAGTACGTAAGTTTTTTTACCCTTGAATTTGCTTTAACACAGTGTGGATATTTTCACTACAAGCTGATACCTGAAAAACTCTCAAAAGTACTACAAAATCATGTTTTCAGATGTGCCAGCACAATAACAGCTCTGTTAATGGCCCACAAGCTGACAGTGACAAAACAGTGAATAGGAAAATTTTCTCTTTATTTAATTTAAACAGAGGAGTTCTCAAATTAGTCAGTAAGCTATGCTTGCACTACACCAAAGTAAGCAAAATTTCCAAATACAAAGAGGTTTGAAAGCTGTAACTGTCCTACACGCAGCATTCCCAAAATCCTCACTGGAGCACTACATTTTTTTAGGAAATAATTACGTGTGGTTTTGTTATTTTCCTTACTCTGCTCTCACTTCTGATTCCAGAGGGTTTGTTTTCCCTTGCCCCAAATGACCCATTGCCACTACCACAAGCTAAAATTACACGTAGCTGGCACAAACACTGAGAAATATGAAGATTCATTTTTAATCTGATTTGCTTTTAAAGGCAAACCAGCAGTTACTAATCGGTTGACCTACTTCTACTCTAATTCAGCAGATTTACACACACAACCCAAAAAACCGTCATCAGAAAAGAAAAACCACCTCAAAAACTTAACTGGGGTAGAAAAAGAGGTAAAGACGCCATTACCTACTAAATTCCTTGGGGAAAGAAAATTTGGTACTTAGCAAGAAGATTAACTGTAATAAAAAGAATAAAAGAAAGGAAAAGCTTAGGGAAAAGATCCAGCATGAGGATGGTATTTCCAAATTTTTTAAAGCTGCCACGCAACATTCTCAAGCTGAGAAAAACATGTTCCCTGCCCTCACAGAAACCCCACCACAGAGATGCCAGTGGCCATCTATCTCCTCTTCCAGTTCTTCATGTTCCACACCTCCCTCAAACCAGAGGCTGACTCTTCGAACCAAGGCGCCAAGCTTTCCTGCACGTCTGAAAGCGACTTGCCAGAACTGCTGCTTACAAAACACGTTCCCTCTTGGGATCAGCAGAAGTTTCTGTTTTAATACTATCAATTATTTTGACCTATTCGCCCTATTTTTGTTTGTTTGTTTGTTTTTGAAAAAAAAAAACCCAATGCTTACTCCTTTAGCAGGCCATAGAAAGAGCCTTATGGATTTCCCTTCCCTTTGCTGGAACAGATCCAGTGCTGGGGCTGGCGAGATGCCTATTGATTTCAGTGGGAAATGAGGATCAGGCCCAGTCCTGCAGATGTTACTTCATGCAAGTACTCGGCTCCACCCTTCATTTCTCACATCACTCCATGTTCTACCACTTAAAAAGAAAAACAGGGACAAACTGCATGACAGAGACCAGTGTTGCTGCACTTGGCCTCTCATGCCCTCTTGTTATTATTACATGCTGCCCCTCAAAGCCCTCTGTCCCTGCTTGGACAGGGACTGATAAATACAAAATTCTGCACCTACAGCTGCCAATGCTGGGCCGCTTACAAATGGATCTTAGTGGCAGCTACACACCGTTGGCCTTTGTTTGTTCAGAGATCGTGGCTCTTCTGCACTGTGGGAAGCCAAAAGTCACCAAAGTCATCTCAAATACTGTGGCATTTGTTCTTTTTCCTAAAATCCCAGCTCCTAGAGTCATGTTTCTCTTGAGAAACTTGGCTTTCAGTTAAAAACTAATCCTTCCGGGTTCCCATAATTGCAGAGGGCAGCCTGAAAATCTGGCTTTGGAGCTTCCCAAGAGGAAATAAAAAAGCCAGTAAACAAATAGAATGGACTGGAAGTTTTTCTTGGTTTGATGTAATTTGTTGGTTTTTCTCAACATCACTATTTTAAGCAATCCTCTTTTTTGGTTTTTTTTTTCTTTTTCTCTCTTTTTTTATGTCTTCACAAATTATTTTAGAATGCTTAGAATGGCAGTTTTGCTCTGAGCTAAATTTCTGATTCAGGACTGCCATCACTGGAAGATTAGAAAAGTTTCTTCACTTGTTTGTCAGCATTATCATTAATATATTTTTATATCTATTATTTTATTAGTAATGCTTTAAACCTTTTTTATTGGATTAAGGACAAACTTGGGAACAAAGCTCCGTTCCCAATCTAGAAACCCTCAAGGCAACTAAGAGTCTTGGGATCTCATTTTATGCTTATAATGCTGGTGTAGGAATTGTAAATTATATACCTGTGAGACACTCTAGGATTGGCGGAAAGAAAAGCTGACTGCTGCCCCTTGCAACTGGACGATTTATTGAATAGTGGTGTAATTGGGCTTCAGTTGCTGACCTGTGTGATGTGCACTGTCTCAGTATTTCCAACTCAAATAGGCATGACACTTCATTAGAAAATGTTCATCTTGCATTATCAAAAGTATTCTTCCTAAGCAGAACTGAAATAGAAAACAGGGATACATTTTATTTTTTATATATATATCTGCACAAACAAACCCTTTTTTTTTTCCTAACCACATTTTCTGCTTTCAAGAGAGCAAGATACGGCAGCTTGGATTTAAGAAGATAACCCTTTACAATGCTTTAAAGGAAATGAAAGAAAGAATTGTGTTTGCTTCACATCTACGTATTTTACGCACGTGGGTACGAAAGCATATCAGCTGCAACCCTCACTCTGCATTGTTGATTAAATACAATGACAAGAAAAAAGAATGAGACTTTCAGTGCAGCTGGGTCAGCTTGTGCCATGGGGACTCGTATCTGGCACTGGCACGGCCCAGCTGTGCTGAGTATCTTATGCCAATGTCACGACCCAGCTACTACAAACGAGCAGTGGTACAATCTCTAGCAACAGGCTGTCGGGGCTGTAAATACGCAGCCCTGTCTTGTTCCTGGCCACCTGGAACCCTGTTTGGCTGAGAAACGTCCCTGCTCCTCGGCTGGCACCGACTGGGACATCAATGCATCCCAGGATTTATGACTCTCCATGCTTCAACTGTTCACAGTAACCTTCCTCATAAAGCCCCCTCACATGGGCTGAGCTGATGGTGCCCGGTGCATAAGGGGGGAAATGCTTCCTCCAGCCCCAGAAAGAACCCCATACATCTCCCCCCTGCTTGCCCAGCCCCATCAGCCATCCTTCTCCATGACCTGCTGTCATGAAACAAGGTGCCTACAAAGAAATACTCATAAGAAGCTACTTCACATGGGGTTTTTTAGCAGGAATTTGTGCCTGAGGTCCATAAAACTCATGTGTTTTTTAATGAATTTTATCACCACTTCAAAATAAAAATGGCATTTACTTAGGGGTATTTTTTGTGTTTTTGTCTTGTTCTGTTTTGTTTTGTTTTGGTTTTTTTCAGAAGTGAAGGGCAGGAGGTTGCAGAATTGATTTTCAGCAGCAAGGAATTAAACTAACAAAAAATACCACAACAACTGTGCTGCACATTTTGAGGCAACTTAAATATAATACATTTTACCCTAGGTCTAATCCTGCCAACCCAATAGGAAAAGCAGAAGTTATGTTGGGGAAGTCAGGCTTGGAAACCTCGGCTGGACTGTTCTGCCCACCCCTCCTGGCTTTCTGGGTTCTTGCTTAAGCTTTATAAATTTCAGGTGAAAAAATATCACCTCAGTATCCTGGACCTTTATGGTAAAGGTAATGATGACTGAAGGAAAGTTACTTTGGTTTTGGTGCACAGGCAAGTGAGTGAGATTCAAGGATGTATTTCTGAGAAAAACAATAGCAATATGCACTGTGCTAGCTCATCATGTGATGGGAGAACCAGCAAGAGAGTTTGAGGAACTGCTTCTCCCATGAAAATAATAAGATGTTGCAGTCAGGATGCCTCAGCTAAGAGAAAAGATGGGACAAGAGAAAAGCACTAGGAGAACACAGTGCTATTGGGACTGACTCCCAACTTTCTACACCTAGAAAAGGTTCTCATGTGTTAACAGTAAAGTACGGACTTTTACTTAGGATTGTCATAAAGACCAAACAAACCCAAGAATAAGTCACATAAAAATTTAGAAATGACCAAGTCCTTTACTTCTCAACTCTGTCCCAAGGAGTTCAGGTCTACTTCAAGCATAAAACTCATTTGAGGCATTGAGACCCACTTCTCAATGGTGAAATTTTCTCCAATGTTGAAAGAAATGTAATTTGAGGGCAAAACAAAGACAACCAATTCTTCTGGAAAATAACTGCTACCTTTTGAAATGGTTGCAAAAAGTACCTGTTTGGGGTAGGCACATGATGTGTCTGCAACACAAAAAATAATGTATCAGTCCATGATGAGAAGTCAGGAACTGTCAGCTGACCTCACTGGGACTGCACAAAGATCATTCTCCCAAAAGGCAAATTTCAAATGTTCAGATGCTGAGTGAGTGCCTCTTGTGTTTGTTTGGGGTTTCTTAATGATGATTTATTATGATGCAGGAAGATCCAAATAAACTTTTCCTGGCTTGTTCTTCAATTTTAAACTTAAGAAGATCAGAAAAAAAAAAAAAATCATTTTTTCCATTCCCATAGAAGAGTTTTTTTATAGGTTCTCTGGAAAATGGTTACATTTAACTAAGTGTAGCCTTTCAAACAAATATTCCTTATGATTAAACTAGCATTCACAACATCACAGCCAAAACTTTGCAATAAGTACAAATTCTTTCTCCTTCAAACTGCCTAGCCTTCAGGATGTTCAAGTAGTAACAGTCTTGAGGACTTGAGGAACTGCAGAACTGTGCAGTTCTGTGAAAAAAAACAGCAAAAAGCCCTTACAAAAACATGACAAAACCCTTAAACCCCCCCCCCCCATTCTTTTTTCTCCTTTTATATGTGTATGTTTCATACCATCCAGATGTTTCTATGCAGAGAAATCTGAGAGTGTGTTCTCCCACACTTCCACATCTTCTTTCAGAATTTTTTTTTCCTGCTCTAGATGTTTCTTCTGGGAATGTGGGCATAATGAAGGAGAAGAGGACTCTTTATGTCCACATGGAAAATTGGACGCCAGTTCTGATTTCTCCCACAGTGGTTGGAATCAACAAAAATTGCAGTGAAAACAAACAAGTTATTCTGGTGGAAACTTCAGAGGGAAAAAAAAAATGCTATCGCCTCACTACAGAAATAGATCAGTGATGTATGTTCAGGCAGTGGCATTTTTCAACCATGCACTAAGAAGAATTCTCAGCTTGAATATTCCACAAATTCCTTAAGATCCTGATGTCTCTCCCTGGAACTAGCTCTTCATTAAATTTAGTGACTTCTTAAAACAAAAAATGCCAATACCACCTGCTACCATGAGTGAAAGTTATCTAGGTAACCTGGTCAAAAAAATTACACTGGAAACTTCCATGACATTTGGTGGGATAGTGGGTATTTTCTTGCACACTCCCATGCGCACGTAAAGGGAAAAAATACAACCTGTTTAAAGACAAATTCCTGTCTTCCTCTTACAGTCCTCCCCACCTCCCCAACCTGAAAATGTGATTTACCAGAAGGAGTTCACAATGCTGCTCTGGCTGAGAAAGTACACTGAGAACTTCACAGCAAGCCCAAAATAGCCTGAAAAGAGGAAATGGGTGGGGGTGAGTTTCTTTCTTCTGCTCACAAAGGACTTCACCAGCCGATACAGATCAAGTAAAAACAGTTCTGACATGCAGAGCAGCACTTGGTGACAGTCCTCCCCTCTTTTCCCAGTCTGGTCTATTTTAAGATCACATCACAGGAAACTTGGCAGCTACATGTTTCCGAAAGTTGCCCCTGCCACTTCCACAAGCTCAAATCGTTTGTAAGGGCACGGATGACAGCACAGAAAATTCTGAGGGAACAGAAAAGGTTCTGTTAGGCTACTGAAAGAATGTCATTTTAAAAAAGAAGACAATTATTGATAATTAAATGAAGCCAAAAAGAAACACAACAGTTACATTAGTCCTCCAAGAGCTGCTAGTACTTAAGATGGCCACCGTGCTTCTGCTCAAAGAAATAAGTTCTCCCCATCAAAAGATTCAGACATGTGAGCTGAACCTTGATCATTTTGTCAGGGGCTCTCACCGACCTTCTCAACGTTTTTCCAGAAAAATTCAATGTTGTCTATTACAAATAAAATAACAACACATGCAGACACAGAACCAGGGGGAATGAACAACGCACAATTGTTGCACATGAACCTCAATTCCCATTATGCATGGAAAAAGAGTACTGTTAATGATGTGGTCTGATTAGAGAAAGTAATGATAATTAAAATACTAACAAAAATGTAAAAGCACATAAACAATGCATGCTAATGCCTTCACCCTGCATTATAAAATCATCCATATGTACAAAAGCAGCAACAGGAGACAAAGCTTCTGAAACTAGGAAAATTAACTGTAATTATAACTGAGTAAAATTCTTTTAAAACCCAATGCTTTTATTATTTCATTACCAGATCTTTTACAGATGCTAAAGCTTCAAGATCCCCCTTGCTCAGAGAACTAAGTTTCTGAGTAACCTGAGCTCAAAAAATTGTGGAAAAAATAAATTCTGCAGAGGAAAGACATACTATTTAAGCTCAGTGGAATAAATCAGTCAAATAGATGTTTTTCCTCCTTTCCAGAAATAACTTATTTCTGGATATGGGAAGAACACTCTCATTCCCAAAAGCTAATCTTGATATAATTGTAAATAACTTAAAACACACGTCCTCAAGTTCAGCCCATACACTAATGTGTTTACTGGGCAGCAAGAGAAAGCTACTAAAAAGAAAAAAAATTACTGCATTTTCTATGAAGAGAGGAGGTGCAAGCCCTTGCCTCTTCATGTTGTGTAAAACTACAAAAAAGCATTCAGGGAATTTCATGTGGTTGGTATTTTGTCTTTTAGTGACATCCACTTTTAAAGGAAGGCCACCAGAGGAAAAGCGTATTAGAGCTCTTCTTGCAGAGCTCACTCACACCACCCATGCTGAATATCAGTGCCTCCTCACCCAAGGGCTCTCTGTTCAGCTTCCATGTACAAGTTAGACAGATTAGCTTAGATTGCTGTAAATAACTCCTGCTTGCTACTCTTGAGCCCTTTATTCCAGGCTGCTCTATATTCTTAAACTCTGCCTGAGTCACCTTCATATGTTATCCTCAGCACTCTGGGAAACTCAGGGTTTAGTAAACAGGTTAAGCAAATGCAAAGATTAGTCAGTATCATGTTTCAGATGGATGCAAGATGAGATTACACTGAAAGCAAATATATTAACAAAATTAAGGAAGAAACGTTTCCACAATCTTTGCACTCATCTAAATTAGCATGTGCTGCACAAAAAGAAATCATCTTTAAGTTTTGTGCTTGAGTCTTTTTGACCTTGGAATTGAAGACCAGTACTGCTACTACCAGTTTACTGGGCAAACTGTGCTTTTTGGTTGCCATAGAGGCTGGATGCCATGGACATTTTAAGTTCTGTATAACTTAAGGAAATTGGAAAGAACAGAGATTAAGGTGGCAGACAGATAATAATATTAGTTATGGAAGACAGAATAGCACAGCATACTTATATTTGCTCCTCAGTGTTTGTTAATTTGTATCTCTATAGCAAATGGCATGAAATCATTGTACTTAAGTACTCTTTGTACCACACAAAGGAACTAAGGCAAGTTAAAGCAAGCTCAACTAAGAATGAATGCTGACATTTAAGAAAGGCTCAAAACAGCATTTTTTCATTCATTTTATGGGTTCCCTCCCCTCAAACAAACACATCAGTGACACTAGGGCATAACAAGCCATCACCAGTTTGAACTGAAATCTTACTAGGGACAAAAACATCAGGTGGGAAGCAACATGATCCAACTAGTATGGCAATGGATAGAAAGTCTATAGAGGACTGGAAGCAATGTAGAACAAAGCAAAAAATTCTGTTCTTCTCTCTACCTCCAGTTGCAAGTCAGCCCAGCTCTTATATCTCCTTATTTCACCAGCCAGGAGATAGGCCATGACAGCATGACTGTAAAATCACTTTATAGACAATCGTAGAAAAATTCTGCACAAGAACTTCTTATATTTATGTTTTAAAAATAATCCTTCACATCAGCTGGCTTTACAGTCCTAGTTTCTACACATTATATGGTCCCTCAACATGAACATCTTCAGGTTCTGGCAAGTAGTCCAGCACCTCAGTGTTAGAGGCATAATCAATCATCTTGGATTGTTAAAATTCAGGATCCTCAGAAACGAGAAGGGGAGAGGAAAATATAGAATGATTTCACCCCTGAAAATTACTTCTTCTGACGAACAGTGAAAATACCTTGGATGTCAATCTGATCAAGCAGTACAGAAACTGGCTAAGTTTTCAGACTGAAGACCAACAGAAAATGTCTGGTGCCAGTATCCCAAATAACCCAGTCCTCTAACAGTTTTCTGATGCACTTGATCAGATGTAAGATAAGGTGTTTATAACAATAACAGAACCCACACAGCTGCATGCAGAGCTGAGAAAGATTTTCCAATTCAGTGGTATCAAGTAAGCAAACCCCACACTGGTGCTGCAGCACAGCACCCCACAGTGCCACACGCAGCCCACACACATTGTGTGACCGTAGCTAATTAAAGTTTCGGTGGATGTAAAAGGCAAAGGGTAATCAGGGAAACAAGTCCAGTGAGATGAACTCGCTGTCCTGAGCACCAGTTGAAGGCAAATGGCAAGGCCAAGAAGAAAACCCAAGGTCGTGTCTATATAGGGTTGTAAAAGCCTGACTTCTGGAGAAGCCATAGGTACAGTGCACTCCTGGCCTTCAATATGCAACACTCATTCCTTGTCTGCCCTTTCTTCCAAGCCATGCAGAACACTGTAATACCTCCTGAGCAACCTGGAGTGACATCTCATTATTTTTGTGGGGGTTTTTTTCCAGATTACGCACAGTATTTTCATGCAGTGGGACACATTTTCAAAGGTCTTTAGCATCCGGAAATGCTGAACCTTAAAAAGAGATCAGCACTTCTCATTTCCTGAATATGTAACAACATATCTACAGATCTGTCTCGTTTAAAAATCTAAACTGGGCAACCTCGCTGAAGGTTACATCAATACGTGCAATCGGAAGAAGTTAAGACTTGTTGAAAGCCTCCTCCTCCAATTAAAAATAAGAAAACAGGCTTAAAATATTGTTCTAGCTTTTAGATACTGCAAGTTGAAAAACACCGCCTATATCTCTCCTGGAACTCAAGGAAGTGCTCCTTCACAAATACTTGCCAGTTAAATTCTTGTAGGGATGCCACTTTGTACTACTAACTGGTATGCCTTAAGCTCCTTAGGTAGCTCAAGGCATACTCAGAGCCTATCAGTCTAGCGTTCACATATGTACACTTTAAAAAAAAAACAAAACAATTTTTCTGTGGTATGAGACTGCTTTTCAAAGATGCATGTCACTCTGTTTCCTGTTGACTACTCAGGAAACAGTGGATCCTCATCAACCCTGAAAACTAGGTCATACATGACTTTAGAACTGAGCTGACACTCACTGAGATGACATCTTCTGCACAGTTACAAAAGTCCAAGTCTTCCAATACCAAACAATGGCTCAGAAAAAGAACATGTTGCAAAGTTAAAATGCCCAGTACTCTGTCTACTCAAAATATTACAATAATAACAACCTAAGAATCTGTCTATCCAAAAATATTAAAAGAACAAAATCCTAAAAATCTGCCTAATTTTAATGTATTAGCAGTCATGTTGTAAAATGCAGCCTATCTTCCTAATGAAGCTATGTCTCAATGAGGTGAAGGATCAGTTCTGCAACTAGGAAGTGTTTATCAAGAAGAAAAGAGCCACTGATCTAAAAGACAAGGTATCAGTCATCCCACCAGCTCAGCCCTGGCGTATGTTGGCAGAAGCTGCAGGGGTGGCGTTTCTGTGCTGGAGAGGAGCAAGAGAAGGGGGAAGGCAGGTCCTGAAGGATACCTGTGCAAAGAGGCTCAGCTCTGGAAAGGGATGAGAAGGTACCTGGGGAGCAGGGACACTCCTCACTGAGCCGGGACTGAAGTGGTGAAACGCAATGCCTGCAGATGAGGAGCAAGGAATATCATCTGGTAAGCTAGGCTGGATGCCACCTGAATTTTGGATGGGTGATGTCTATCCACTCCACTTCAGCCTGTCCTGTTTGGATTACAGGATGTCAGTCTCCTGCTCACAGAAAACAGTTGGTAACACTGGGTCCTCACCACGGACTCGGCTTCTGGGGACTTTCTCTGCTTTTTCCTCTCAAGTTAGGGTTGTGGTGTGGAAGCATGGCAGCTCAGGCAGCTTGAAGAGCTGGTTGGAAGGCTTTGATATGAGGGGTAGAGAAAGGATCTGACCAAAACGTTACGAAATACCTACGTTTTAATAAAATCAATAATTGATTTCTTTATTAAACCATTAAAGGAACTGAATTTATGTTTATCTATTCCCGAGGTGATGGCTGGGTCCCTCCCTCTTTCTATGAACCCAGACATCAACTTTTATTTCTTCCCCGTTTTATTATCGAGCCCTTGAGAGAGCAGCCGGAGTGGGGGTGGGGCGGATGCCGCGGGCCGGCAGCCTCCCCTCTGGGGGTGAGGGGCAGCCCGGCTGTCCCGCCCGGCTGAGGAAACCCGAGGGCGGCGGGCCGGACCTTACACCCGCCCTTGGCTCGGCGCCGCCGGGGACACCTGCCGGACAGGACACCGGTCGCCAGGGAGACAGCGCCCCAAGGCCCCGGCCCGGCCTTCTCCGGCCCTGGCTTTTTCTGGAAACATGACAGCCGGCCCCGGGAGAGGGGAGGCGGGGGGGGAGGAAGAAGGCCGGGCCGGGGGGAAAGGGCGACAGGACGCGAAGGCGCGACATGGCGACGGTTGTTAAGGGAGTGACAACAGAGCCATCAACAGCGGGGAGGTGTGACGCCCCGGGTGTTTTATAGCCCCCCGATGATGTCAGGGAGCCGCGCTGGCCGCCGCGCACGGAAATAGCCGGGCCCCGCGAAACGCCGGGACATAAATCCGCCGGCGGGCCCCCAGCCAGCGGTTATTTTTGAACGGCCCGAGCAAGATAAAACTTGAATCGGGGTAGAATAGCTGATTTACAGCCGCTTTAAGGTCAATTAGCTCCGCGCTGCGCGAGGGTAAAAAGGGTTTTTTAGCGTGGAACGTGTCGAATTAGGGAGCTTGGCCCTGCTTCTACCACTGTGCCTCCCACAGCACTGCCCGACCCGACCCGACCCGGGTCGCCGCTGCAGGGAGCGGGTGCAGCCCTTGAGCAGGACCCAGAGGGAGATGGATTCGGCTTCCCGGACGCTGAGCAGCCTCTGGTACCCCCGGTGCTGGCCCGTGTTCTCTCACGGGCCGCGCTCCCTCCCAGGGCTGGCCGGCCCTCCTGGGCGACGAAACCGGCTTTGGGCTTCCCGGCTTCGGTCCTGAAATTCAGTGCCGCATCCCCTCGGAATGCTGTTTTGCTCGTTCCAACCGGGTCTTCTGGGAAAAGCCTCTGTACCTGAGCAGCAAGGATGGAGGAGAAAGCCCGGCTTGCTTAAGCTAAGGCTGCCACGCCATGCCTTAGAAAACACGGAAGGTGTGGAACCCCCCAGCTGCAAACATTAATGTGCTGAACTATAGATTGCCTTGCCAGTCAAAGTTCTGTTCCAAAGCAGCAACAATAATCTCCTACAATGCTGTGGCAAGGCCTGGAGTCATGTTTTATTTACTCTTTTTTTTAACTCTTGTTAAAATGGAAAACGAAATGCATTAGGAACATTTGTTAAGCCTTCAGAAGAGCAAAAGATTGAGCACCTTTAAAAAATAACAGTATTTTGAAACAAGTATAAACTTATCATAAGCTTCCTGAAGCACAGGCAGCATAAAGGCAGTATCACTGCAGAGAAGGTATCTGCTTTCAAGGGGATTTGCATTCTCATCAAATGCTGGACCAGGTCCAGACCATCCGGAGGATAACCACCCTCTAACCTCCCTGCAGAGACTTAGAGAGATGAGACTGAAGCAGTATCATTTCTGACAGAAATCAAATCCTGGCTACTGCACTGCTGGGAACACTATAGGCAAGAAGGAAAAAAAAATAATAGGGAGGAATTGGAATGAAAACAATTCTGGGGAGCTTCTTGTTGGAGGACCTGATGAGGGAACATGTGTTTACTAAAGGCATACAATAGTTAAGTGTTCTCTAGCATAAAATTTAATTTTAACAAAAGAAATGTATGAATGTTAAAGCTAACCAGTAATAAACCAGCTCAGTTACATGCACAGGTTAACCAAGCTAAATAGTATCTCTAGTCAAATTGTATGTAAAGCCATGGAGAGCACTCAAAAAATGCAATTTGTTCAAATTTCCATCAGTTCATACTTAGGCACAAGCATCTCAGAGGACAGGATAATTCCTAGCAATATGCCTCTAAAGATTCAAAAACAAGTGACCTTAATGGAAGCTTATGAATATTAGGATATTACATTATGAATGCTGGGTATATAGGTAGTACTCCCTTCTTGATGTAATGCACCCAGAGACACATACAAGAATATATCAGGGCAGACTGATAAACAGCTCCTAAGTATTCCCCAAATTGCCATACCCATCCTGCTGGAGTGGTAGAAACCTTTGTGCAGCCACATGGCACACTAGATCAGAAAAAAAATAAGCAATTCTTGAGCACCAGCAAAGCACAGGAGGCAGCACAAAAACAGGAGCAAAGTGATGGCACAAGGCAGTAAACTCTCAAACAGTTTTGCAAATATGCAAATAAATGACTAATCTTCATAAATTGCTTCCATGGGCGGTGAGTTCTAAGATTTTCCTACCAAAAAAAAAAAAAAAGCGTCTGAACATCTGAATTTTCTACAAGCATCTGAATTGTGTTGGACCTACAGAGACCCTTAGCCACGGCTGGACTGCTTGTGAAAATATGTCTAGACTACAAGAAAATGTAATGTTTTGAAATGTCCTAGTTGGCTCATTTTAGCTGTAATACTGACAATCCAAATTACAGATACGCCAGACCCAAATGACCGTCAGATACAGAATCACAACATTACAAAAGCATTAGATATAATTTATATGTCAATGGATACTTTAATTTGTACTTCTTCAAGTTACAGTTTAAAATACTTCTCACTAGACTCTTGGGTTTTGTAGCATTTGTAGCAGAAACATTAAGACTGGTCTGAAGAACATCTGAACAGAAATGTCTGCCAGTAAAAGCACCATGAAAGATGATAGAGCAAAGTTATGAAAAAAAACCCCCACAAACATTTTGGTAACCATGGACACGACTGACAGCAATCAAACAGGTAAGCACCAAGGAATGTGGTATTTGCTTCAAGACCAGGAAGCTTCTGCCCTAGGAAGTCCACAGCAGGGATAAGCAAAAGACCTGTGCTCTGAGAGGAGGATAGCAGTGAGGTTGCATCATGCTATATGGGCTGTTCTGCTTCCCGTGCTCCCAACAGGGAAGCTGACATCCACAGCAGGCAAACCTAGGGAACAGGCAGCAAACTAAGATTCACCTAAGCTGAGGTAAGCAAGGTTCAGAAGCAATATGACACAGTGTAATAATGTGCTTAACTGTCATATGATAGAGAAAATCCACCCCAAAAGTAGAGATGCATTAAGTCAAGTGACATGGTGAGAGCTGCCTGGGTGATGTCTCTTGTCCCCCAGGTGCACACAGCAGGTCCTGATCACTTCTTGGGTACGCATCTCTTTGAGACTAAAAGAATGGGAGTTGTGAGAGTGGGCATGAAATTGGTAAGAGAACAAGTGTGGGCTGAATCAGTTTTGTTTAAAACAGATATCACCTTCTCTTTCCATAATGTCTCACAGAGGGTTTTTTTGCATTAATTTCCTTGTTGCTATGATTAAAGCTGAGATTCTCAGATAATCGCAGAACCTCAGAGTTGAAACTTGCAGAAAACTGTGAAATACGCAATAAAATCACAAGAACTAGCAGGCAATACTGCAAATAAAACATTTTAACATGATAGCACATTAAATAAGGACAAGCCAATGATGGAGAATCCTAGTACCATTTATTTTACCTACTTAATAATTTTTAAACTATAATTTGCTCTTTAAATGTTTTAAGAGTGTTTTCTAAAACAAAAAAACCCACTTTCTTTTCTCTGTGTTTAAATACGCTCCTGGTGCTCTAGGAGATGCTCCATCAGCAGTGCAAGTTAGACCATGTTTAGGGTCTGAATGGATTTTAGTAATTTAATAGACAAGTTTTGCTGAAGAGAGAGGGGAATGAATATAAGGTAATTGTGGCCTGCCTCTAAAAATGGGACAGATTTAGCAGAGGGGACTACTTAAAACGTCAAAGAGACCTGTCAGTGGTAGTGCTTTGCCATCACATGTCTGTGTGGGTTCTTTCTCTGCCACCACGTGCACACAAAGCCAGGGGCGTTTGCCTAGGGAAGGCAGCTCTTCCTCTGATACAGAATCTGGGAGGTAATGCAGTTTCCTACTAGTATTTGAGCCACACATTAGAAAAGACAAGAAAAGGAAAAATAGAACAGAACGGAGCAATCTTATAGAGAGACAACCTGAAGCTATTCTAGATGTGAAAACCTGAAGCTATTCTAGATGTGAAAATTTCTCTCTTACTTATCTGAAAATAAATTGACTTTTATGCAGGAATGTTTCCTCTCAGAGATTTAGGGAAGGGGGGGCAAGTGACATATCAATACAACTCCAGCTGGGTAACCACTCTGCTAACACTATACTGGGAATCATCCCAGGACAATCCAGGTCTAAAATTGCTCTTTCTGTGCAAGCACACTTGATTCAATTATATGTGTCAGTCTTACCTAAATAGCTTGTACCAACACAAACCAACCTGTAATACAGACATATCTATACTGGTAAGAAGTTTCAGCTGTTCCCATGTGGGAATACTCTGATAGCAGACAGAGTACACCAATACTGAAATCAAACTATTTTCACAGTTTTCAAAGGAATTTGTTGCTGCAGAGGGCTGCAGAGGGCCTGCTTCTGAATGCTGGTTGCTCTTCAAGCTCTAGTTGCTGTTTTCTGGGATTTATGACTGAAAGGATTAAAACCAAAGAAAACTAAGATAGCTCTCCAAAGGACATTAATATCTCCTTCAAACTCTGTTTGCATTCTAGATCTTATTATTAAAGAAAAATATTCCTAAGGTAATAGATATAGCTTCCTCAATTTAAATTTTTAACTCATTATACAAATACCCAGTATCATAAAAAGAACAATCCACGCAAATGATAACTGTGTGATCATTTGCCTTATTTGCACATATATTTCAAGAGCAGCTGAAAATTCATGACATTGTAAATGTACGTGCATACTGCTGTTTTGCAAAGCTAATGCCCTGGAAACACTGAAATGCTCAACAGCATCAGTGGGAATTGAGGGCTCTCAGCATTTGGCAGAACAGAGCCCTTCCTACGTGTGGGTGCAAACATACTTGCTCGCACGCAGAGAAGTTTCTGAATAAAATGTGGATGGTGGGCAATGATTTCCTATTTGTCTAGACATTCTGTTAAATGACGTTCCCAGCTATGGTTTTAAGATTATAAATTAAGATGTGGTCGTTGATTTAAACGTAGCTATTTTCTAAAGATTCTGGTTCTCAGCAAACGATGAAAACGCATTCCCACAAAGCCAGCAGACCCATCACTGTATTAACACTCTCACACTCGCAGATAACCTTTAGGGAAGCTTCACCTGTTCATTCAGCAGCCATGAAAACGCCCGAGAAGCATATTAATTAATAGTGATTAAAAAAATTGAAGCCCTCAATCCTGTGTTCCTTTCAATCACCTACACCCTATGTTTTTAAAATGAAGAAACTACATTTGCAGTTTGCCCAGGAATTATTTTAAGGTCCTGGTGTCCCTTAGAATCTCTTCTCACGTCTTTAGATGTCTGCCTTTTCGCTTGCCTGGACTGAAATGTCTAGACATCCAAATTAAGGAGTGACCAATCACAGGCAAACTGATCCCTCTGCATACAAGGTCAGTGCTACAGAGGCAACACACACGCGCACACACACACACACACACACACAAGCACACATAGTTGCAGCCAGCACTGTGCAGGAGAGCTTTATTTGTTCACAAAAATATTGATGTTGCTAAGTGATACACAGGCGGTCACCGGCCCTAAGCCTTTGTGTTTGTTTGTTACTGTGTCTTCTTCCCCAAGTAAACAATGCAAGGCTGATGCAGAGATAGAAGTCTAAATTAAAGTAGCTATGGGATCTAATTTATTATGTCTGTGTGATACCAACCTGTTATTTTTTTCCCTGGTTTCGTTAAGTCAGAGGAAAAAAAATAAGGAGAAACTTGAAAACACATGTCCTGATTGGTCCCAGTCATCCTACTTTCCTTCAGTTAAATATTAAAAACAATTTAATTGCAAAGATCCTTCTACATCTTAAACTTGCTGGCAAACCAGATTTAAGGAAACTTTTTGAAGCTAAAAGAATGGTCCTGTATTAAATTCATACATCTAGTCAATTGGAATAAGGGGCAACCTGAAAACAGTATATTGTGGCACCACGTAATAAGCGTGGATACACTTCCTTATCTACAAATTCAGTCCAGTTCTGTCCAGTTCTAGAATGCAAGTTTCTAATAAAAAAAACCCAAACAAAACCAAAACAAAAGCCTTTTAAAAAATCCCCCCAACATAAACACCAGGACCCCCCTTTTTTAAGTCATCACAAATAATAAAAACTGTCTTTGGTGTTAGTAGGAATAGGTTTCTGGAAACACAAGTGTTTGTGACAGGGGTCCTTGTCTGAGTTCTCGAAATAAATTGGTTTTTTTGACTTCAGGGAGGGCAGAGCGTGGAGAAGCCAGGTTTCCATCATTACTTCATTTGTCTTCAAGGCTTCTAGGATGCTCTGGAAGAACTGTAGACTCCAACCTTGTGAGCCCTTCTGCTCTGACCAGCCCCCCTGTTAGGGTGTGCAGGTGAGATCCAAGGGAGCCCTGCAAATGTAGATCCCCCAGTGGTGCTGGGAGGGAATCGGCCTGGGAGCTTCCAGATTTCTGGATATTTTTACAGTCAACATGGCAGACCACTAAATTGCAAACCCTTTTTTCAACAGTAAAACATCTCAAAAAACTTTGCCATGTCATAACAGAGATGCCACTGGCATGAGGCTTCTGTCCCTCTCATCTACATGTACAACTACTGACACCTGGATCTACTGCTTACACATAATATATCATTAGGAAAACAGTGAGTGGATTTTTCTTCTAATTTATTTTATTTTAGCAAGATCCAAAGATGACTACCAATGGCAACTGGCTGTGGCAAGCACAGCTTGAGAAACATTTCAGAACTTTTTATCCCCTACGTGAACAGCAAAAGCCTGCAGAACAAAACAAAGATGAAAATTTACCAGAAAGTGATATAAAACAATAATATAGGTAACTCAGTTTTAGTTTTCCTCTAGGTTACTAGAAATTCTGTAATAAATCCCAAGACAGGTGTAAACTTCCGGTTTTAATTGTCATGTGCATACATGCTCCTCCCAAACTGCTTCTCTGTTTCTCTCTCTGAAACAACAGCAAGTTTACAACAGCGATTTTCTGCTGAATGACTGCATTTTAGAAGTCTTCACACATAACCATACCCAATGCAGTGGCTGCCTCAATCTGGTTTTGATTCAGTCAGGCGAGTCAAAGCCAGCGGCCATCAGTCCAGCAGGAGACTGAAGGGACAGGACAGCTCGGTCCTTCCCACCCTACATCAGTAATTTGCTGGATGAGTCACAGGCCCTCTCTGTCTCAGTTTGTCCATCTCTACAATGTTATTAGTAATGATACCTTTCAAGCAAAAAGTGCTGCTTTAAATTCCAAAGATCAAAGACCAGAAATCTTCCCGTTCTGGACCAAAGCAATACTGAGCTTTATTCTCAAGCTGCTTGGATGGCCCGCACTGGGAGTAAACCATTCCTGCAGTAATCATGAGGTAAATAGATTAACCCTTATGTACCAAATCAATATTTTCCATTAAAGCTTTATTTCTGCAGGTGAACTCTGGACAAATACTGTAGTTGTGGGGTGGAGAACGAAAAGGGAAAAGAGGGCACAAATAGAAGATATTTTCCTCAGAAAAGCTGTTTGTTAATTAAAAATAGTGTTTTCCATCAGACTTCTATTTGTAGGAAGAATGAGATGCTGCAGACAATGGACCTTAACCGTACTGACACTACTTCAAAGGACCTGACCTCAGCTACAGAGTGACTTCTCAGGAAATCAACATGGCCTGTGAAGAGCGCATTGCTTAATCACACGTGAGCTTATTTTACTTCTTCCCCATTTAAAAAGCATTTCACAACTCACTAAAATCGTGATTGTCCTACTGAAAGTTCACGCTTCTGATTTTGGCTGTCTGGAAGAGACAGCTTATTCACA